>NC_139020.1:37734404-38374328 GCF_964662115.1 Mustela nivalis
CACCTGAGTGGCTTAGTTGGTTAAGTGTCCGTCTCTTAATTTCGGCTCACGATCTTAGGGTTGTGGGATCAAGCCCCACATTGAGGTCTGTGCTCAAAAGGGAGTCTGGGGATTCTCTTTAAAATAAAAATAAATAAATCTTTTTTAAAAAGCAGTATTGGTGATTCTAAAGGTAAAAGTTATAGAATAAATTCCTTATTAAGAGTAAATAAGAGCTAAAAATTGTTTTAAATTTATGGTTATAAAAACAAATTCATAGTTTGCTTAAAAAGTTGTGACATATCAAAGATGATATAATTTTTTTTTCCATTTTGAAGCCTGTTGAAGTATTATAGAGGGCAATAGATGGATGTCTTTAAAGCATTCAAAAGCAAAGGTGAATTAAAATAGTTTATAGTCATCAGAAACTTTAGAAGAGAGTTGTTATTCACCATTAACTATATATTGCTTTACACAGTGGTCTTACGTGTGTTCTCTAATATGTTAAATCATGCCTGAAATTCAGAACCAGTCTTTAGTAGATATGAGGAAAGTTACTGGCTTTGTGAAACCTTTTTTTTTTTAAACACAGATCTTGATTTTTCTGGGTATCAAATTCAGTCATCCTGTAGAATGCTCCATATCCTGAATTTGCATTAGTTTCTTTATGTTATCATTTAGTATTTTGTTTTATTTTTGTGTTTTCTAGAAATTGGAAAATAGGTTTATAATTATCTACTAGTTTGGTTTCTTATTAAACAAATACTGTTGATACTGTTTTATTTGTAATATCAAGTGAACAAGTTTTCCTCTGATGTATTTTGAAGGAGGATTTTGATCTTAAGGAAAATAGAAAAGATGTCAGCCATAGGGATGGAGGATTAGGGTAAAAGCAAAAGGTATCAGCAATCTTTTTCATACTCATTTTGACTGAGGCTTACCCTAATAAATAATTAATTATTTGAAGGAAAGTGAAGTGTCCTAGTAGATCTAGTCCTGGTGAATCCTGGTGTAAAATGTATAATGTGTAATGACCACAGTAATTCAAAATCAAGATAAGAATAAGTGACATGTAAAGAAATATAAAATATTGAAAGGGGACTCTTCCTGCTTGACCTCCAAATGTCTTTATAGTCCAGAATCTTAAGAAATTTGACGTAAAATAAAAATGGAGGTTAACTCCTGTCTATTAGTTTATCTTTAACTAATTCAAAGCATATTTAACAAACACCTACTAACTGCCAGGTCATGTGTTAGCAGACCTGAAAGAACCTCATTCCTCAATGTCTTCCATATTACTTTTTAGTCATCTGACTCTGCCTTGTGGTCCCATGATGCCCTGTGCATTTCACTACTATAGAACTTACCATTGGGGATTTTAGTCATCTGTTTGTGTCTCTGTTTTCCCTCATTGCTCTGTACATTCTTTTGCACTACGACATATAATACCTTATCAATCAAAATCTAAAATGTTTGCTGAATGAATGAGCAAAATGCAATCTTTGCTTTATGAAGTGACTTGTAGGCTCATAAATCCTTGTATAATAAGATTCAAAACAGGGACACTTGGGTGGCTCAATCAATTGAGCCTTTGGCTCAAGTCATGATTTCAGGGTTTTGGGATCGAGTCCCATGTTAGGCTTTCTGCGCACTGGGGAGTCTGCTTCTCCCTCTCCTCCCTGCTCATGTGCTCTCTCTCACTATCTCTGCCTCTCTCTCAAGTAAGTAAGTAAATAAATATCTTTCAAAAAATAACATTCAAAGCTCAAAAAAGTGGTTTTTGAAAATTATTAGAGATTATATTATGGAAGATTTGGCAATGTTTATATAGAGGAAATTACGTTTAGGTGATAGTTAACTGATAATCATCTATTTGTCAGAGCTGAAGAGGACAGGCCAGAATTCCATATATTGGTATGGAGGCTATATGGGATAAAAGTATATTTTTTTAGAACAAGAGATTCAGTGTGTCTGGAGCATAGGACTGGTGGGCTGGGAAAGCATTTTGGGATCAGATTCTGAAGGGGGTTAGACATTACGCTAAAAAAATCTGGCTGTTTTCCTGAAGGTAGGAAGGTATCAGTGGAGGTTACCCAACTTAGGTAAAAGATCATTAGCACCTAGAGGATAAATGAGTGAAAAAGTAGTGGAGGGGGGAAATCACTTGGAATCTACACCCTATTATGCTTGGATTCCAAACTCAACTAATTATCACTTGGAGAGTCCAACCAAAGAGGTAACATATTAGCTCGTGCTCAGAGCCCCAACAATGAATAAGGCTACTAAAACCTAGCTTTATGACTTACATCATGTTAAAGTTTAAATTAGAGCCTCCACCACAGCGTTAAATGTCAGGAACATGTTATTGTTTTATTGCATTGCATTTGGGCAGTTCAGCTTCTAGCCTTGGTTGTTGTTGCTTCTTCATTAAAAAACAAACAAACAAACAAAAAACAAACACACACACACACACACACAAAACATCAACAACAACAACAACAACAAAAACCACAATAAATTAGTAAAAAGCAAAACAAAAAAACACAACAAATTAGTATTAGGAAATACTATGTTTTTCCTCTTCAGTTAACTATTCATTATATAAAATTCTCTTTTTCTTCACAATGCTCTCATTTCTAGCATCAAAAAAACACATAGAACTATAGTGAGAAAATTTCATAATAGGTTGGCTTCCAGAATACATTTCCTAATAACATGGTTTTCATGTGAAAGAGGGAATAATTAGAGCTGGGCATTTTCTAACAAGACTAAAATCAGATCGAAGTAGGCTACAGTCTTCATCTTAGGTTAATTTTCTCCACAATTCTAGTGTTAAAAGAGGAGGAAAAAATCTGATGTTATTATCTAGCAGAATTATAGCTAATATTTTAAAGAAGATAATTTCTTTAAACCTCTGGGAAGTGGGCATATTTACATAGTGGCCGAAGTATAGGTATAAGTAAGGTGTGTGTCCTTGGTATATAGTTCTAGAGCTTTTTCTCTTTTTGACCCTGAAAGGAAAATTTCAAAATCCACTTCACAGAACTCTGATGGAAATGTACACATTAAAACAAAATAAAACAAAACAAAAAACAACCCTCATTCATGCATTTGGCAAAGATTAATGGAAGACTGACTGCTAGTGTTTGCCTTGCCGTTGTATAGAGAGTGTCCTATTATACTTTGATGCAAGAGCATTGTCTAGGATTATGCTCTAATTTCTGGGTAAAATGGATATTCACAAGTGAATTTATTCAAGAGAGAATACGGAACAAGCCAAAATTTGGACACAATTAACACATTATTCGAGCTATAAATCTGAGTCACTAGTTCAATACTAAAATTAACAGATAAAATATTAAAATATTACATAAGGGAAACAATAAAATAAAAATACTGAAAATGGAAGTAAATAAAATATCAACCTTATAGCAAGGAGGAAGAATAGACTAGAAAGTTTTAAAAGATATTGAGAAAAACACTCACCATTTTTCACTGATTTTGAATAGATGTCAGAAAAGAATTAAAAGATTTAAATTATGGTGGTAAAAATTGTAGGAAAAAATTCAAGTGCCTGTTATTTGCTCTGATAACCTAACTTTATAAGATAATTGTCCAAAGTTTCATATAACTTTACTTGTGAAGATACTGCTTGGAAATGGTATTAATGAAGCAGTAGAAATAATGAAATACCTCCTAGAAAGATGATTCATTATTCAGTGAAGGACAGTCAAGCAATTTTCAAGTTGTTTAATTGTGATAGAAGCAGAAAGTGACAAAGATAGAAGAAACTTTGTTACAGGGTACAATTTAAATACAGTTTTGAGGAATGACTTGGAAAGACATTTTCCCCTGAAATTAGAACCAACTTATTTGCCTTTTCTTTTCCATGGTATTTCATCATAATGTTCTCCCTTGTTGAATTTAAATGACTGTGACATTCTTTTTCCTACCTTGGCATATTTTTCAAGGAGATATTGTCTTAGGTATTAATAATTTTAAGGATGTTTTAAAATATTGGTTTTAATTGGAAAAACAGTTGTAATATTGATTGCTCAGGGTTTGATTTCCTGGCAGATATTTCTTCTGTAAACTGCTATTGACCATAAAGACAAAATTGTGATTTTTGAATTATATTGTACTTGTTTAATGTAGCATGTATGCTTTCTTGGCTCAATGTAGGCTGCTTCACAAAACTGTGTAAAACTAGTTTCTTTTTATTCTTCAGCATGGGATGGTACACTGCATGCATAATTCAACTTGTTGAAGCATCCTAGAAAATTTTTCTTTATTGTTAAAATTGTAGCAACAAGTAGAAATTAATTATTTGTTATAACACAAAGAACTTTTGTGCTATATTCCCAATTTTGTTTTACACTGAAGTCTTGATTTGCAAATGTGAGTGAAAGATTGACTTTAAATATCTAGAGATGATTAGCTGCCAGCTCTAATCAAATTGAGAAGTAATTAGCAAATCAAAACTTGATTAGCTCTTTGCTTGATTTACTAAAATTATAGTTTATGCAGCTTAAATAATGGGGGAGGGGAGTTGTCTGTACTTCAGATACAGTAGAATCTACTATGTTAAGGCAGGAGAGCAACTCACAACTTCAAGTACTTTCTAAATCTGACAATACTTTTTGTTCCTTTGTAACACTACAAACTACATTTTTCTGGATGCTTTGTCTTATTACATATAATACAGTAAGTTAGATATAATTTAACCTCTTAAGAATCATGTTTAATATATGTGGAGCCATTGTTTAATAATGAATAAGCCAAGTTTATCCAGGAATTTTTCTTTCAATTTTTGAATACGAAAGACTTGTAAGTTGTGCCAATGCTTACACTAAATTATTGGGTATTTAAGATTTAGGAAAAGGGAAACAGTAAACCACTATGTAAGTCTTCTGGGGCTGCCATCACAGAATACCACAGTCTAGGTGGCTCAAACAACAAAATTTTATTTACTAGTGATTCTGGAGTCTGGTAGTCCCAGATCAAGGTACCAGTAAGTTTGCTGTCTGGTATAGACTCTCTTCTTGGGTGGGTAGGTGGAGCCTTCTTCTGCCTCCTCACAAAGCCTTTCATCTGTGTATGAGCTGTTGGTGGGAGAAATGATAACTCTTCCTCTTCTCATTAGGACACAAGTCCTGTTAGGGACCCGCTCATAAGACCTCATTTAATCCTATTACCTTTTTATACCCTATCTCCAACTCCCCTCACATTGTGGGTTAAGGCTTCAATGTACGAATTATGGAGGACACATTTCAGTCCATAAAAACAACTGATCAGAGTTTTTATATGAAACAGACCTATTGCAACAGGGAAATGATGTCAGACAAAAACTCTTGCTGTCCCGTAATCAGCACTGCCAAAAGGAGCTGCAGGGCTGTGAGAAGTAGAGAAGCAGGAGTCAGAGCCTAAAGTGTCTCCAGCACCTCTGGAGAAAATAGAACTACAGTAATCCTTCTAGAATTGAGCCTTAGAATGGGTTTTTTGATTACAGATATCAAGTTGCACGCCCCAACCCCTAAGCTTTTGTCCCAAAGTAAACATGGTAGCTCTTAGTCAAAATTAGAAGTGGAACTAAGTGAATTTGTCTCATTTTTAGAACTTCATATGTATTTCTGTAACTTCAAGTCTTACCAATTGCCAAATCAGCAGCTCTTTATTGTCTAACATCAATCTGTTGGCTGGTTCAGTCATTCATCCCTTCCTAGATAAAGCCAGGCGATTCAAAATGTTGCTTTCTACATCCATAAAAACCTTTCTATACCTTCCCAGGAATAATAGCACAATTATATGAGGACTTTCCTCGTGAATTTTTTTTGAGCATTCTATCTTTGGAGACTCTTAATAATATTAGCTGTTAAAAATTATTGCTGGGTTTTCCCAAAAATACAGGTTATAAGCACATTGCTCTCTCTCTTCCTCCCCACTAGGAAGTATTCTATGGAACATTCAGGCATCATTTTTTAATATTTGGTTATTTTGAAATTCTGATATATGGAACATTAAAATTATATCTAATTCTTATTTGATAGTTGAGGATTTTACTTTTTTCCCCCATCAGTTATTTTTAGATGCTTTTAAGTTAAGCATTTTAAACATAAATCAATTTTAGAAATATGACAGAATTATTGAAGCAATTGTAAAACTAGCTGCATTTTAAATTAATTTGAAACATTTTTTGTTTGAAATAAAGTAATAAAATTATAGAAACATGTACACCTAAGAAATATATTTTTCTAGAAAATATTTCAAAGACTTTAGGCCTCTGAGGCAAACATTTAAATAAGTCTTTAGTTTTTCTTCTCACTTTGTTTTCTATATAAAAACAAATATAAATTCATTCTTATGCCTCCTATTATTAAGGTGGCTATGATGTAACTACATCAGTCACTGAGGAATTTTCAGGTAATTATAAAGATGTATCTCCTTAGAAAATTAAGCATTGTTTGAAATGTAATTTATACCAAAATTATTTTTGTTAATATTCCTGTTGTAAAATTCATCTTAGATATACAAGTAAAATAATAAGTAATTGTTGAACTTTCAAAAGTAAAGACAGAAAGTAAGGAATACCTTCACATTATAAACACAGTGTTTCTGTTTTAAGAATGAGACACTACACAATGATATTTTAAATGAAAATATTCAGAAAGGAAAAACAACAAAATTACATTAAAAATTTGAATACTTTGGAGAAAAAGGAAATAAGAAAGTATATTAGAAAAATAAACTTCAAAATGGAATAGCTTTCTTAACCCTAGATATACTTCCTTTGGAGTCTCTTCTAGAATTGTGTTTGAACTTGACCTATTTTCATGAGTTAGGAAGTGAAGTGTCTTGACCAGATTCCACACGTAATACATTCTGTTTGCAGACTTCTCTGATCTAGCAAGTCACACAGACCAGACTGAAACCTAGTAGAACATGCCCTGTCATTGAAGTAAAAACCTGAGATAAAAAGTATATTTAATGTCAAACTTAAATATTTAAGCCTTTGAATTTCTTTCTCTTTAGAATATAATTTTTCTAATGAACTTCCACAACAGCTGACTTCAAAACCTATGTTTCATAGTAGACTGAATGAATGCTTAGCTTTACAATTGTTTATAGAGGTGCCAACCCAGTTAAATTCCAGATAATCACTCCACAGTCAATTTTTATGTGTATTATATATGGTTTGTTCAAAAGAATTATTCTGCAAATCCTCAAAACCTTATTAGGGTACTGGTAACCAGTTACTGAATTGGATCAGTGGTCAAACCAGGAGTAGGAGCGCAAAAACTGACTTCAAGTTTCTGACATGGTAACTTCTCAAAAAGAGAAGTCTTCCATAGCAACAGAACAAAATTATGAAGCTGGTAGTTTGTATTCAATTCTATAGCACTTCTCAATCCCATCTCCAGAAGATGCCCCTCTGATTTAGTATCTCATCCTAACTGTATGCATTCATATCAGGTAATCATAACTATATTAGCTAATTATAAAAGAAGGGTACTCTTCTGACTTTATTTGTATTTCAAGAAGAAGTATTTGTAAATAAACCATTAAAAAGTCTTGAAGTTCCCAAAGCCAGGAATGACATTTTAGGCACTATGACATGTAGTAAAAGGAGAGTTATTTGGAGCAGGAGTCATTCTGGTTGCCCCTCAAAGCACAACACAGAGGTGGTCTGTTATTACTTATACTTGAAGACCAGGCCAGATTTAAAGTTAAGGGATACAGTATTACCATAACAATGTATTTCATATTAGCTGCCAGTATGTCTTGCTGATATTCATCTAATCTATTTTTATCACTATTTAAAAGATAACAATAATAAAGTCTTTGGAGTGTCCATCTCTCTTTGGATTATGGTAAAACATTAGGTATGATGTAGGTTTCCTGTAGACATGTAAGGTGTAAGGTATATTTGTATATATCATTTGTTGTATCTGTGGAAATCAGGAAACCTCCATTCTAGCACTTTTTCTAACATTAGTTAGATTTATGATCTTGGCCAACTTAACTGTTTAGTTGTTGGTGTCATTACCTGTAATAGGAAGGGGATTGACAAGATCAGGGATGGCAAATGTCAGAGACCAGATGCCCCAAAGCCTGTCCCCTCACCACGCACCCACAGAAGAGAGATTATTAATCAGTCATATATACTTTCTTATGCAAAGCTTGGAACATTTGTCCAGAGTTGTGCGACATAGCCATTGCATATTATTTGGCTTCAAGCAGAGTAGATGAGGCTATTTTTCCCCAATATCTGGCAAATCACAAAATCTTCTTACAGTTCAAAATTTTGTATTGTATGACTTTTTGTGCTAGAATGGTGTCTCATTCATAGATCCCAGTACTTTGTTGAATATATACATTTATTAAATCAATTTGAAATTCTTAAAAGAAAACTAAGGTAAATTAAAATGTCATTCTTATCTATCACATCAGTACAAGACATGCTCAAGTTTTTCTGTTTTGGAGACTCGAGAAAATTTCTGTGAAGAGAGTCTTTTAATTAATGTTTTATATAATTGATTTTAAGACAAAGCCATTTAAAATAATGTATATTGTATCTTCTTCACACAGTACAAGAGGAAAGTAGTTGAGATGCATTTTTATTTTATAAATATTTGGATTATTAATTATCTTCAACATTTCTGTGACCACCACTTACTAAAAAAAAAAAAAAAATGAAAACAATGAAGTTAAGTAGATACCTAGTCAGTCATTGCTTTTCAACTATGATGACTATTTCCCAGGTCTACAAAAATGAAAGGGAAGAATTGATTTGCTACTCAGCCTGTTAGTGTTCTTATAATAAGTCCTTATAGGATAGGATCCAATCTACTCTTATCATTTCCCTAGTGCCCCATACGTATTTCTTTCATTTTTCTGTATTTCTTTTAATTCCATTTATTTATTGACTTAATTTATGGTTGAAATGTTTTTTATCTAGCCCATCAAGGGATTGTTTCATAGATCTCTTGTCTAAACTTGGATACAGATTTTTGCCATGTTTCAATTGTGTAATTTAGGTAATTGACAGAGACAAAGCCAGTTCACAAAGTTAATTAAAATTTTCCATATCTTCACTTTCAATTAGTTTCATTGATATGACATATTTTTTCCTATTTAATGTCTCACTGTTATCACAGTATACAGGTTATGCTAGTCTGTCAAATAAATAGTGATTATTAAAATAATCTTTAAGTAGACACTATTTTGATATTTTAATTGTCCTCTTGTCTTTGAACAGCTGAGTGTTGTAATTAGTATTTACTTCATTTATGTAGCAATTTTAATTTGTTCTTGAAGGTTTCCCCCCCTCAGTCTTATCTGGAAACTAGCAAAGTTTTAATGGAATGCAAAGTATGTAAGCAAGAGTAGTGTAATATATCTAACCAGTGTGGAAAATAAAATATTTGTTTAACTCCAAACAAACAAAAGCCCAGGGTCAGACAGCTTCCCGGGGGAATTCTACCAAACATTTAAAGAAGAACTAATTCCTATTCTCCTGAAACTGTCCCAAAAAATAGAAATGGAAGGAAAACTTCCAAACTCATTTTATGAGGCCAGCATCACCTTGATCCCAAAACCAGACAAGGATCCCACCAAAAAAGAGAGCTATAGACCGATATCCTTGATGAACACAGATGCGAAAATACTCAACAAAATACTAGCCAATAGGATTCAACAGTACATTAAAAGGATTATTCACCACGACAAAGTGGGATTTATTCCAGGGCTGCAAGGTTGGTTCAACATCCGCAAATCAGTCAATGTGATACAACACATCAATAAAAGAAAGAACAAGAACCATATGATACTCTCAATAGATGCTGAAAAAGCATTTGACAAAGTACAGCATCCCTTCCTGATCAAAACTCTTCAAAGTGTAGGGATAGAGGGCACATACCTCAATATCATCAAAGCCATCTATGAAAAACCCACCGCAAATATTATTCTCAATGGAGAAAAACTGAAAGCTTTTCCACTAAGGTCAGGAACACGGCAGGGATGTTTAAGTCTATAGAAATTGAATTAATCCTGATTCTTTATTCTGATCCTTTAAATTAATTCTGATTCTTTATGTTGTTCATTATTATTTTAAAGTCATTTATGATATGGGACAGATTAACTGTGTTGAATTGTTTAAAACTAAAGAAATTTTATAGCAATGTTAATAAGGACATTTTTAAAGATTAATTTATTTGCTCTGAGGGGAAGTCTAATAATCATTGCAAATGTGTTCCAGTACTGAAATTTCACTTGAATGGCCTAATTATATACACACACACACGCATACACACATACACGCATTACAGAAATATTAGTACTTTTTCTTTTAATGTGTTTTCAAATTTTGCTTTTTTGAAAGTCATGTCCTATTCGTAGAAGCAGATAAGCTGTCAAAAATGGTAGTTTAGGTTCCTACATTTTTGTTCATAAATTCAGACCCATAAAAGCCCTCCCCCACCTTTCTATATCCCACAAAGAAGTTCTTGTCATGTAAAAAAAGAGGAAATAAGTTTGAGTTTTAGTGATTTAGATTTCTTTATATATTCCACCTGCCCTTTATTCAGAAAGAGAAGTTAACTAAGTTAGGTAGAGTTTTTTTGTTTGTTTGTTTTTTCTGTTTTGTTTTGTTTTTAATATAACTTCCTTCTCTATGGAAATAAAGATCATCCATAATAAAATATGTGTTTTAAAGCAATAACAAAACAATTTAGACAATAAGTACATTCAAAATGTGTTATTTGAATTTTGAGTACTTCACTGACTCCTAAGAGAAGAGATTATCATCATTTTCTCTGTAATGGACATATCAACATTAATCTTTCTGAGACCACTTCTATTTCTTGAGAGTTTGTTCTGTTTAAGGGTGAGTAATTATATGTGCTCATCGGTTAGTGTAATATTTTGTAGAGTCCTTTAAATGATCATTCTAAATTAATTATTTTAAAGGACAGAAATGTTAGCAAATAGCCACAAAATACAGCTAAAATATAAATTTCTTCTGAATTTTTATCTTGCATTCTGTTTCCCAGGAAGTTTTAACTTCCATGCTTTGCAAGCTGGAAAGGAAATATATTCTATAAAGCGACATACAATTATTGTTATGTCTCAATGGATACCATTGCCTTAGGGTGCCTTTGTTACAAAAATGATAAGATTGAATAAGTAACCTTAAGAAAAACAGATTTATTATAAGGCTATCGACCTCACAGAATTGAAGGAAGGGCTTAACAATGGGCTTTACCAGGGCAGCTCTTAGATCACCAAGGATACTATGATTCTATTGTCTTCAATTTTGCCACTGGTGTAATTCAACTACAAACTCACGTTCTGTGTCTTATGGTTTGCATTCTTAAGTCTCATGGCCCAGTTCACTTATGGATTAGCTCTGATTTGGTCAGATACTGGACAGCTATGACCAGAAGAGTTTGTGTCACATTACGCAAAAGAACAACCAAGCCTGTGGGAAAGAAAATATATGGGAGAGGATTGGAGAAAAGTCAGGATAAAAGGAGAGCAAGGGAGCAACCAATAGTCATTGGAGTCATCACTATAAAGTCTTTTCAGGTTCCTTAAAGTTGTATCATCTCTGAAATCTCTTTAGTTGAGAGAGGGTTCTCACTACTCTCTAAATCCAAGTGACTCTAATTCTAATTAAGTTGAACTCATCGTATTATCCCCTGTATGTTAGTTATTTTTCAAGTCTACCTGTTTTATTTCCTCAAAAATTATCGTTCATGTAACTGAATATCCTATATGTGTTTTGAGCATTCAGCTCTCCCCTGCCCTGGGGTACAAGAGCTGAAAAGCTTCTCCACAGTGAGTCCAGATCTTTCTATATACCCATTGCAACGGCAGAAGTAGAAAGGGACATTTCTGTGACAAATATTGCAAGTGGACATCTATTTTGCGAACAGCCTTTAAAAACTGTGTTTGCAAAGACAAGCAAATACATGTAATAAGGTGGAATAATGTTATAAAATGAGGCTAAATTTGAGAAAAATCAGTTTCAAAACAGCAGTTTCAAAAATACACAAAGGATACTGATTATATTGTGTGCATGACTATGTGTGAATGTGTAGGAGTTTCTAAACATAAATTTTATTTTAGGATTAAAAATAAAACTTGGAAAGATCAATGCCAAAATGTTAGATATGATTTCTCTAGATCGGTGGTTCCCTCAGTGTGGCTGCCAGTGGTTCTCGAAACGTGGACATGCAGCATTAATGTCATCTGTGAACTTGTTAGAAATACATGTTACATCTGCTGAATCAGAATTTTAGGAGTGGGGCTCAGCAATCTGAGTTTTAATAGGCCTACATGTCCTCAAGGTCATACTGTTGGGCACTAAAGTTTGAAAAATGGTAGGTACTTCAGTGTAGATGATATGATTATAGGTGATTTAATTTCTCCCTAGTGCTTAATGATTGTGTATTTTGTTTGAATTAATAAAACACCACACCTGTTAATTTTCTAGAGATGGATGCCTTCTAAATAGCCACATTGTATACTTTACTGTAAATCCCACTCTTGCAGCAGTGGTTTACATATACAAAGTGCTATAAATGCTTGCTGATAGCTTTATTGAAACTGGTTTCAAAGTATACCTCCATCTCTGCTTATTCCAGATTCAAAGTAATGTATTAAGTATGGTCCACCAAGTTCAAGTTTCATGGCTTGAACAACTTTCAGTAATGAAGTATGAAATAATTTATTTTAATACTATTCTTCAGGGTTATATCATAAGTAAAAATTTCTCTTGCATAAACTATACCACATCATAAGAATGGAATAATTTAATTGATTTCAGAAATTCAAATAGGAACTAATTAATTGCATTGTTAAAAGGGCAAGAAAGATTTTCTATTGAGGTAGGAGGTCAACATAAATGTCTCATTCTTATTGCTGAGTTTATTAATGTCTGCAGGTCATATTAAAGGTCACTTAAGACAATAAGAAAGAAACCAAGTTACAAATTAGTTTTACACTTGGGTATTTGTACTCTACCCATTTGGTTTTCCCTTAGAGTCTTTAGAAGAGTTATTTTCCTTGTATAGTATGTATGCGGGGCAATGTAAACTCAACAATTAGTTAGAAAGAAGGGATTTGATAAAAGAGAAACTATAAAAATGACTTTTTAAAAGGGAAATAAAGTTTGTTCTAACAAGACTAAAAAAGAAAGGGATGAAGAAAAACAGTGATTTCAAATGTAATGAAAATGATGAAAAATGAATTATAATAAAATTCTTTGAGTTGTTTTGTCTTCTTTAGTGATCATATACATTTCCACATAATCTTACCCATTTTTTATGGGAAGTTCAGGTCATACTAAGCCATGATAGGTTTCCCAACCTCATTAATCTTATTCTGTCTAAACTCTTACTACATGTATGGCCTACATTACAAATCATGGCATTTGACTATATTAGTCTATTGGCTAATTAAAAAAAAAAAATTGTTTAAGGGGGGCAGCGGGTGGATCAGTCAGTTGTGTCTGCCTTGAGCCCAGGTCATGGTCTCAGGGTCCTAAGATGAGCCCTGGTTTTTGGGCTCCCTGCTCAATGGGGAACCTACTTCTCCCTATCTCTCTGCCCCTTCCCACCCCACTCATGCTCTCTCTCTCTCTCTCTCTCCCTCAAATAAATAAATAAATAAAACCTTTAAAAATAATAAATAATAAAATCTTTTGAAATATGGGGCACCTGATTTTTGTTTAAACATCTGTCCTCAGCTCAGGTCATGATCTTGGGGTCCTGGGATGGAACCCCACATGGGGCTTCCTTCTCATCAGGGAATCTGTTCTTCCTCTCCCTCTGCTCCTCTATCCTGCTCTCTCTCTCTCTTTCTCAAATAAATACATAAAAAATCTTAAAAAATAAAAAAGATAATGGTTTAAGATATTACTCGTATTTACCCAATTAAAAGTATGTGCTTTGAGAGCCACGAGATTCAGTGAATGCTTCCTTTATACCCTCACCATGGTATTAATAATAAAGAATAGATAAATAAAAAAGTAATTATTTACAAAACATATTAATTGATTAGATCTTACACTTTTTAGAAGCAGGAAGCAGCATGTGATTTTTTTATTAGTTATCATAACAAAGTACTCCAAAATTTAGTGGCTTTTAACAGCATATATTTATTATCTAACAGTCTATTTGAATTAGGAATTTAAGGCTCTGTTTAGCTGGGTCCTCTGACTCAGAGTAGCTTGTAAAGCTGAATTTAGGGTTTGCAGTCATCTCAATGTTCAACTAGCAACAGATATGCTTCTAAACTCTAGAGTGGTGCTTGTTGTCAGGATTCAGACTCTTCAGTGCTTGCTGAACTAAAAGACTCAGCTCTGTGTCAAAAGGCAAATACGAAGGTCCTAATATCAAAGAGATTACTGTGGCTGGAACAGAGTGAGTGATGGGGGAAAGTAATAGAAAATGAAGTCAGAGAGGAAAGAAGTGGAAGATTTTTTATAACAATTTTTCCCAAATGTCAGTGTGCACATGAATAGCCTGGGGATTTTTTAAAATGCAGACTTAAATTCAGAAAGTCTAGGATGGGGCCTGAGATTTGCATGTCCAGCAGTGCAGTGCAGCAGGCCTGAAGAACACACTTTGGAATGTGGATAGTAGAAGTCGTCATGCAGTACTGTGAGTGAGGTGGGGGGTCACAAGAAGGATTTGAACAGAGGCGTGATATGCTCTTTTTCCTGGCTGCTATGTTGACAATAGACTTTCTGTAGCAGGGCTGCAGGTAGGGAGGCATAAAAAGACTGCTGAAAAAGGCAGATTACAGTTGACAATGACCTAGACAGAGGTGGTAGCAGTGGAAGGGTAAGACGTGGAAGTAATCTAGGTTTATCTTGAGTAGAACTTATAGTACAAGGATATGATGTGGTCGTTGTTTTTGAGTGAATAAGAAGACAATACAAGAACCTTAAGGTTTTTTACATAAACAACAGAAACATGGTGATTGTCAGCTTCTGAAAAGGGAAGATTATTGGAGCAGTATTTTTATGACAGGAAAGGTCAGGAGTATTTGGACATTTGGATCCATGATATGTATTACATATATAAAGGAAGATGTTGACTCTATAGTTCTGGAATTCAGATAATGGGTCTTTACTGGAGACATAAATTTGGAAATAATCAGAATATATGAGCGTATGGGTACCACCTACAGAGTGATTTCCAATATAGCGTCACTCTAAATACTGAAACACCTAACTTTAGGTGATTTAACAGATGAGGTTAAAGCAGCAAACAACACTGAAAAACAGCAACATAAACTTACAAGGAAAATTAGGAGTCACCAATCCAAAGAGCCAAGTGAAGAAAGTGTCTCAAATGTTTAAAGGAGGAATCAATGTTGTCAAATGTTGTTATATTTTAAGTGAGATGCAGACTGAGAATTGACCATTAAATTCAGCAACATGAAAGTCATTGACAACCTTCATAAGAACAGCTCAGTGGATCTTTTGGGACAAAAGCCTGATTTGCGTCAGTTTAAGAGAATGGGAGTGGATAAATTGAAGATTGGATGACTAGGCAATTATTTTGAGTAGTTTTGCAGTCAGTGGGAATAAAGAAACTGGCTGTTCATTGGTGGGGGAGCTTGTCAAAAGAGGGATTTGGTAAGAGAGGAGAAATGATATCATCATTTTATGTTGATAGGGAATATCCATATTCCTGATATGGAATGTCATATTCTGATATCACTGATAGGGAATATCCAAGAGAGAGGAAAGATCTGGCAATGCAGTGGTAAAAGGTGGCAGTTATCTCAATGACATCTTTGAGTAGAAGAGTGGGTGTGGGAACTAGTGCATGAACACAGGCTTTAGAAAGATATATGGAGAGTCATTTATTCTAATTGCTTAACAGAAAGAAAGGAAGTATGTATGGGCAGAAGAGTGAGTAGATGTGTTGACGTGAGTGCTCTTCTGAATGTCCCTTTTTTCCTCAGTGAAATTAAGAAGGTTGATTATCCATTAGGAAATAGTAAAGCAAATGATAGAGGTTTGGGGAGTGAGCGGCAGGTCTAGAGAGTCATCTAGGCTGTACCAAATGAATGTCCTAGGGAAATGCAAAAATTCCTGTTAGAAGTAAGGATTCAAAATTAGTGGCCATGAATTTTAAGTTATAGCGACAATCTTTGGTTGTTCTTCTTCCCCAGGTTTAGTTTTCTCACTCGTTTAAAATACCACTTACTAGCTTTAAGGTTAGTTAATTTTTTTCATTGCCTATTTCAAGTTTAATTGTGGCATCAGTGGCCATGTATTTCCTAGTTCTTATATTCTCTACATCATCTATCACAGTGCATTCAATCTCATTTTTGATTGATTGACAGAAGGCATTCGTGATAAATGAAAGACAGCCATGGAGTGTCAAGTTGGAAAAACCTTAGACATCATTCAGTCTATTAACAGCATTTTATGTTAAAAAAAAATAAAAATTAAATTGATTAACAAACTGACCTAAGGTCACACAGTTGGTTCAGAGTAGAATCATAGAGTAGTTAGGAAACTTTATGCTTTATTTTGGAATATCACATTTTATATTGGCTCCTTTTGTTAAAACCACCAGTGTACTACTACTGCTACTACTACTACTTCTTTTTTAAAGATTTTATTTATTTCTTTATTTGACAGAGGGAGAAAGAGAGAGAGAGAGGAAACATAAGCAGTGGGAGTGGCAGAAGCAGAGGGAGAAACAGGCTTTCCGCTGAGCAGGGAGCCCAACGCAGGGTTCGATCTCAGGTCCCCAAGATCATGACCTCAGCCAAAGGCAGATGCTGAACAACTGAGCCACCCAGGCTCAGGCACCCAGGCACCCCCACCAGTGTTCTTCTAATCACCTAAAATAAGAGGCAAAAATTCACTTTAATAATTCATTAATCTGAGTCATCTCTATCCAATTATTACCTTGTAATAAGAGCTATCACTTTTATTGTTGATTTCACTTTAAGTAATACAGGAAGCACTTTACAAGAGCAATTTCATGCAGTTCCTACACCAATCCTATTGAATGGGAGCTCTTTCAGAGATGGAGAATTTGAGGCTTACTCAGTATAAATGACTTGCTTAAAATTACACGTCTAGTAGAAACATTATGAATTCAAACTCAGACACATGCTCCCAGCTAGTTGAAGATCACTATCTCAAACTGACTCTGATCACTGAAACTGAAACTGATCACTGACTCTCAAACTTTGAAATGCCTCAGAATTTCCAGAAGAGCTTATTAAAACATGTTGTTGGGCCCCATTTCCTGAGTTTCTTAGTCAGTAGATGTTGGATGAAACCCAAGAATTTGCATTTCTAACAATTTCCTATGTAATGCTGTTGCTGCTGGTCTAAAGACCCCATTTTTGAAAATCACTGCACTAGTTTATCTTCTTCTTACAGCCTTATTCTATATATACTCTGCTGTATATAATAACATACAGGTTGTATATAGGTATATAATTATATATAAAATTATGTCTCTATATACATTGTATGTATATGTATGCATACCCACACTCAATTCCTGAAATTTCCAGTTGGGGAGAAAACATCAATTTCTGTTAGAGTCCTTGTGTTGTTTCAGAAGTTTCTCATGAATCTTGCTTGAATCACTTGCCAGCTTTTTGGTCTATTCATTGTGGAAAATATGGGTCTCTGAATTCTCTGGTTATGTGCCCCTCGCTGGGGAGTATAATTGACAGCTTCATCATAAATGTATTTAGAAAAATGATGGTTCCCTCAATAAAGGTATTCTGGCATACCAGAATATACTTACTGCATTTTTATCTCTTTCTTTATAATATGCCTGGTAACCAAAAAACCTACTATGTATTTGTTTTGAATTATTATTTATCTAGTGTTCTCCTAACATTTTCTAAGCTTGAGGATGTATACTATGTGTTACTTAACTTTTTATCCCTTATATGAATATACTTTGCACAAGGAAAGTTTTCAGCAAAGTTTCTGGGATGAACTTGATTTAACTGAAAAGAAAAAGGAAATAAAAAAATAATGCAGGAACACATTCATACACACACACACACAGATCTACAAAGATGCAAGGGGAAGAATCAATTCAGGAATGCATACTATTACAAATTTTCATTTTTTGGCCTCTTTTAGTTCAGAATTCTAGATAAAGTTCTCTATAAAGTCATTTTAATATTAATAAATACTAATAAATTTAGTGTGTATTAAAAATAAAACCTGTGACAGGTGTTTTGATAGCATGGTCACAGCTTGGGCTGTCTAAGGCAGTACTTCTCATTTGATGTGCATCGTGTCACCCAGGATCTTGTTAAAATGCAGATTTTGAGTCAGTAAATCTGGGGTTGTGTATCTAACAAGTTCAGAGACCCAGCTGATGAGGCTCCCGTGTAGACCACAGTTTGAGGAGCAATGGCTTAAATTGGAGCACGAAGTGAGAACCACCTCTAGCTGTGGACATACTTTGTTTAGCCAGCACAGGATTTCAGCTTTTTAAAATGAATTTAAATGCCTTCTTACGGATTTAAATGTTCCCATTTATCCAGTCCCTCTTATATGACTTTAAAATTTATGACCTCTCAAATTTAAATTATCTACTTACCACCAGCGAATATTTATAGTTCAGCTGTCTGTTCATTGATTCCCTCTGTTCATACTGAATGATTCCAGTGACTCATCTGAATGCTTTCAGGAAAGGCCCTGGATGGGAGGTGCCTCCACTGGGATGACAAAAAAAAATGAGAGATTCCTGTATTCTTGGTGAAAATGTCTGAGTAGGTTTAGATCTTACTGTAATCATTTCTGGTGGTCTCTATTCTTCTGAAAATGGACAGACTATATAGTAGAGGGTGGGAGGCAGGGGTGGAGAGGGGATGGTTTGCTGGATTTTAATTTTTATAGAACAGCAGTCTGCAACCTTTTAGACTTTCTCTTTAAGAACTTGCCATGTCCAGATCAAAGGAATTTATTAGGCTTTTAGCTCTCCTGTTTTTTATAGCTCAAAATGAACAAATTTTCAAGTACAAAAGAAACACTTTAAAAGAGTTCTTTTAGTCTTTATTTGAAATCTCCTGCTCCCCTTCAGTTCACAGATATGGCGCACACTGAATGGAGGAATCAGACTACTACACTTTGATCATTTCACTATCTTGTTTGATTAGTGTTTTCAAACTATGGAGTTTATCAGCAGGAGGCAGGTTGATCCCTGTGGCTTATAATGGGCAAAGTATGGGGGAAAAATAGGTTTTTAGAAATCGTTTAAGATCAATCAGTTTCCTCCTTCTTCAAGGTTTAAAAATAACATCATGGACGGATAGACTTTGACACAGAATAAGATCAGATATTTCCAAAGGGAAAACTGACCAGCATGTATGGTACACTTTTTTCCCTCTTTCTCTCTTAAAAAAATTGTGACTTCTAGTCTTTCGATTATTACAAACTATAATCAAAATCCTTAAAAAAAAACAAAAAGGAAGCAAGAGGTATAACTGCTCAATTTTAGCTTTCATTTACTGAGCAAACACCACTTTCAAAATGAAGGTTAAAGTTATTAAATGAGATTTTAAGAGTTCAACTCTTTGGCGGAAGGAATTGAATTGTGTTGCTTTCATCAGTTTTAACTGTTGTTGTGCACTTGGGTTATTCCTTGTCCACCTAGGGATCATTAATTTGCCATTCCATAGTCTAACTCAAGAGAAATGGCTTTGCCTCTGTTAACAAATCAACACCGCAACATGGACTTTCTTTTTTGATATTTTGGTGATATCTTGAGTGACAATGCTGTGCAGGTTATCAGCCAGTGACCTTTTAATATGGCAACATACCAGCTAAAGGACTGACTTCCTTGCACATCTGGGGAATGGTGTATGATTACAGATTTTTAAATGGGCGGGTAAGTGAGATCATATGGGACTCTCCAGTGTAAATAAGTGTAACGAGCCTTCAATTTGAAATACAACATTAAGCACAGAGAACTAAAATAAAAGATGCTTGGTTAGGCCAGATTCTCAAAGCACAAGTTAGCCTTGGGCATATCCTTTCTTCCTAATATTCTACTCTGAGGCATCCAGTGGGGGCTAATGGCCATGGAGCCCATCTTGGTTGACTAGTTCTTATACTAGTTCATTTTACAAAATGGCTATGCCCTCTTCATAATTCCAGTTGTGTAAAGAAGGGGGAAATTCTAGATAAATTACTTCATACTACAAAGCAAAGGACCACGAGTTCAGGTGACCATATGACAATTTTAGGGAAGGAAATCCCAGGCATCTTCATAAAATAAAATGAAGATCATCCTAAAGCCTATAGGTAGGTAAAGGTATTCCAAAAATCATTTTTAAGTTTGGCCAAAATAGTCAATATTAATTTTTAGTTTTTGTTTCAGAGACAGAAAATATATATTAATGTAATATAGTATTGTCTTCAACTGAAAGCAAGATGCCATTATATGTTATTATTTCTCTCTTATAATTAAAGAATTAAAGAATGCATAACTTTGTTTTTTGTTTATTTATTTGTTTATTTACATCTGCCTTAATTCCCAAAGGATTAATATATTTGACTTCTTTGGGAACATTTCAAAGTTTGTTAGAGTAAATCTGTACCAAATTTCTGTTAACTGTGTTCAAAACAAGATTTTGAACAAGATTACTAACTATATCACATGTAATACTTGGAAAGATGAATATCTGTTCTCCTATTAATTATGGATAATTTTTTAAAATTTTAATTTTTTTTAAACTTTAAAACACCAAGTTTGTAGATTATTTGTTGCTGGTGGTGGTGGTATTGTTGGTACTAGATATGCAAAGAATGGGATAAAGGTAAAAAAGCAGTGCAGTGAAAATGGAAACATAATTTTAAGAAATTTGTTAGTCAGGAATTAATCTCTTCTTCATCCTTATAGCTATGGTTGCACTCCCAGTTACTGGGCAGCTGTAATAATCACTAAAATGGTCTTGTTGCCTCAAATATTCTCTCCCACTCTCTTTCCAATATATCCTCTGAATTGAGTCCAGCATTTCCTTCAGAAAATGCAAATCCTCTCATGCCACACCTCGCCTCCGATTTTTAAATAGCTCCCCAGCTGTTCCCAGCCCACCTTTCCCATGTAATCTCCCTACACTTCCACCATTCCTCCCAGATGGAGCATCTTCAGACCCCTGTAAGTGGTATTTTTTCCTACCTCTGCATATGCCATTCTTTGCCTGAGGACTTTGTGTTCATTCTTCAAGAATCGGCCTAACTGTCTTACCATCTGGGAAGTGTTTACTGACACCTTTTCTTCTCACTTCCCTCATGGATAGTGAACACTCCTCCTCGCTGGTTCCACTGAGCATCAATTATAGCACTTACCACAGGTATATTGTGATTATTTAATTGCCTATTTTTCTAACAAAAAATACGAATATTGTGAGAGCCAGAGCTGTGTTCTATTTCTGAAAAATTTACACACACCTCCACTACCAAAGTACAAAACTGCAATAATTTCCTAGTTCTTTCACTCCCATAATACCTGCAACCTTCTCTTCTTTTTGCACTCCATGTCTTGGACAAGGGCATTAAGATCACCTAATTTTCCTAACTAGATACATGTTGTATTCATAGAACGAACAATTCATGGAAGCAGTAGTGTAGTGGTAAATGGTGCAAGCTATGTATGGATTAGAACCCAGAGACTAACCCTTAGTTATCCTGAGATCTTGAGCAATTTCTTTAACCCCTCTTTGTTCCTGAACTTCATCAACTCTCCCATGGGCATGGCAATGGTAGCTACCTAATAGGGACACTTTGAAGATTATTCCACACTCCACTGAAGCTAAATAAAGTTCAAATGAGTACACAGCATGAAATTGGACACTCTTTAAATTTAGTCTCAGTAGCCTTGATGTTTTCTAGCAATCATACCATATATCCATTTTGTTTACTTTTTTAGTTAGGTGACCATGCTGTACCTCTCTGTTCTCTTCACTTTCCACACATCTCTCACTATCCTTTTTCATCTGGTGAATTTGCTTCCCATTTTGCTGAGAAAAATAGAAGCAATCAGAATTGAATTTGTACACTGTGCCACCAGTACTTCCATCCACCTATTAAACTCTACTCTGTGTTTGTCCTTTTCTCTTACTACTATTAATAGGTATAACTGCAAAAACCAACACCTCCATTTGTGCATAGACCCAATTTTCTCTCATCTGAGGCTCCTGGAGAGCCCCAGCAAAGTGTCCTTCCTTTTTCCTATGTCAGCAGTGTTCACCTAACCCCTGAATCTTTCATATCAGCATCCCTCCATGCCCTTTTTTTTTCCCTTTTAAAAATAATTATTGGCCCTACTTCCTTTGTAACTATAGCCCCACTCTTTTCTCTGTATATTTACAACAAAGCTCAAAGGAGTTGTTTATGCTGTCTCTTATTCCTGTGCTTTTATACTAGCTTGAACTCACTGCAAACCAACCTTCCACAGCCAATACTCCATCAAAACTGTTTTAGGCAACATCAGTGGTGAATTCTAAGTTCTCATCTTACTTAATTAAATGGAAGTATTTTACACAGTTGATCACTGACTCCTACTGGAAATACTTTATTCATTTTCCTGCTAGAAACACAGCCTTCTACGTTTCCCTTCTTGTGAATAGAATGCTCCTTCTCAGTCTTTTTGGGAGGTTCCTCCTTAACTCCCCAAACTCTAGACTTTGTCTCACTCCTGGACCCCTTCTCATTTCTCTCTGCTTTCACGTAACTGAAAATTGTGCTTTAAAATACCACCTGGAAACTGGCGATTTTTACATTTGTATCTATAGTGAGAGTCTCTCTTTGGAACCTCAGACTCACACATTCTCACATCTTCAGCCCCTAACCTCCACTTTTGTGTCAAAGCATTTCCAAACTAGCATGTCCAAAATTGAGATCCTTCTCTTCCTGTAAAACGTGTTTCTTTCACATCCATTAATTTCCAGGAAGCACCAATTCCATCCTTTCGGTTTCCTAGGACAAAAAATCTAGAGGTATTCTTTACATCCCTTTCAATCACAGCCTACTACGGATGCATCCACAAAATTTCTCATGTTTCTGCTGGGTTCATATACCCAGGATCAACCCAATGCACATATCCTCCCGCACAACTGCTGTGGCATAAACGATCACCATTTCAGGCCTCATAGCCTCCCTGGTTTACTGCCAAGTCCCCAGAGCCATGAAGAGTGCCTGGCCTGCAATAGGTGTCTCATTCAATATTTGTGAATCATTAAATGAAGTAGGAGCTTTTATTATTATTTTCAACTATCTTCCGTATATAAATACTAAACACAAGTATTTTCTATTTGAAAGCTGCTTAGCATGTTATGAGTGCGGACATGTTCTGAGTGCTCAGTAGCTATAAAAATCTTCACCCTATCATAAACAGAATAGCCGTTTCTTTTTTTTTTTTTTTTTTTTTTTAAGATTTTATTTATTTATTTGACAGAGAGAGATCACAAGTAGGCAGAAAGGCAAGGCAGGGAGAGAGGAGGAAGCAGGCTCCCCGCTGAGCAGAGAGCCGGATGTGGGACTCGATCCCAGGACCCTGAGATCATGACCTGAGCCGAAGGCAGCGGCTTAACCCACTGAGCCACCCAGGCGCCCAGAATAGCCGTTTCTAAAGGCCTTAAAATACATTTAACCCTCTGATTTCGCTAAATATAACTTAATTTCTGATAACTCTAAAAACATTAAAATGTAATGGCTTGGAATCATTATTGATACTGTCCTACAGAAAATGGGCACACGTTTGCTCTTAATTTATATTGGTTCTTTGTTGTACACTGGAAGTTAGTTGCCATTTGAAATAAATTTCTAATAACAGTTAATTTTGTTTTTAATTTGCTTCTTTCAAATGAAAGTGAATGGTAGAAATTTAACTCTGATATTTAGGCTGTGCTGCCGCATTATGTTACTGCCAATAGTTGTTAATGAAAATAGGACTGTTTTGCCAAGTGATTTTATTGTTTACACTAAAATATTTTGTGTTTTCAAAAGCATCCTTTAAAAAAAAAAAGTCTTTCGTCTTTCTGGTAACTGACCGTTTTCCTATTGTTTCAGTAGGAGAGTAAATAAATTTCACTTCAAACTTTTGATTATATTGTACCTCTCTTCCATTTTTATTAAATTTTTTAGTTCTTATTCTCACTAGGTTTCTCTGATTCCTTCTATGAGTCTTTCCTGGTTCCCCAACTCATTCCAGTCTTTCCCTGAAGACTCTATTATGGGATCCTGATAATGATAGGAATTTGATCCCAAATAATGATAGGAAACCTTTGGCTTGATAACCTCTTTGAGGAAACAAATAAGTTCACCTCAGTGTAAAATTGTTGAAACTCTGGTTATTCCATCCCTGATGATGTCTTGAACCACAATATTTAGCCCCATGATTTCTTACCAGATTTAGACATGCCACCAGGTTCTATCCTGCAGCAACCTGAGAAGCTAATCTGGTTTCTTCTCCACTACATATGGGTCTCCTAAGGAGGCACCAAAGTTTTCCATGTTTCCCTCTTTACTATCACTCTAAAATACAACTCTAAAATTTATTTTTTTTATAAGGAGTTAGTGCTAATTATAGGTAAATAAATAAACAGGAAATTACAAGATGAGCAAGGGAAAATAGAACTCAAGATACTAGTTCCTTCATAAAATCATTATAAAAGAAACAGACAGGGGGTATACATCACTAAATACCTTTTAAAAGCAGAAGGCTTGGAAGAAAGCACTTTAGATCAGTACTATGTAATAGAAATATACTGTGAGCCACATACAGAATTTTAAATTTTCTAGTAGCCACATTTAAATATATATGTGTTACATATGTATTTAAATATTTTATTTATTTTTATTTATTTGTCAGAGAGACAGAGACAGAGCACAAGCAGGGAGAGTAGCATGCAGAAGAAGAAGGAGGGTCCTCACTGAGCAAGGAGCTTGATGCAGGGCTCAATCCCAAGACCTTGGGACCATGACCTGAGCTGCAGGCAAACATTTAACTGACTGAGCCAGCCAGTCATCCCTATAAATATATATATATATATATATATATTTTAATAGGGGTGATGAATCACTAAATTCTACATCTGAAAATAAATAAATAAATAAATTTTAAAGGCAACATTAATTATAATAAAATAGTGAACTTGGTATATCTACATTGTTATCATTTGAACATGTAATCAGTATGAAAATTATTACTTTGATTCTGTTTTTCTACTTACAGCACATTCACTTCAGACCAGCCACATTTTAAGTGGTCAGTTGCCACTGGTGGCTAATGGTTTTCGTATGGACCAGCATAGCTCGACATGAAATAGATAAAAGTAAAGAGAACTCTTCTTAGATCTGTGTACCCAGAGATCACCCAGGAGACCTCAGCCAAATCTAGATCTTCCTCCTTGAATTTTCTTTCTGTGGGGCACAGCCTCAGTACTTGGGGAATATTCTGATTCTGGGAATTGCTACTCTTCTAATCTTCTTTCTCCAAAGACCTTAAATCTATGCAGGGAAAAGAATTTGTAATCTGTCACATCCACTTACCATCTAAGTAACTTTGACTCTCTAAATATTTCCTCACTCAAGAAGTGAGATTCATAATATTACCTTCTTCATAGGATTACAGAGGGAATTCAATGATGCCATGAAGGAACAGATAAGCACAACACATTTGTTAATTAATTCTTGCTCAATAAATGTTAACTGGTATTATTCTTTCTGCTATATTTCAAGGCCCACATAACCCAATTATATATTAACACTGTTGACTCATAGTAGATCTTTAATAAGATTTTGCTTATGGGAAGTACCTACAAATTAAATGTCAAGTACTTTTTACAGCAAATTTTAGATGTGTTACTATTTTAAGAATCTTAGAGAACCACTGCCTATGTGATAATAGTGGACAGTAGGGGAGGTGATTAATTTATTCCTTCCATGGCTTCCTGTTCTTTCCCCTTCTAACAGTATCAGAAAATGACAAAGATACAAGTGCCTAGCTTTACTGTTACCAGTCCCAAGAATGGGAATGACTGATCATGTATTCCTAAAGCCTAATTTTTTATTTGTTTTTATTAAATTCTAATAAATATGGTGTTTCAGCATAAATAAATTAAATTACTACTTTTTTAAATGCATAAAGTGGTTTATAATTCATCTATTTGAGTGACAATGCACATGACTTGTGGTTTATATATTTTCTTATCTGTGCATTGCCTCTGGCAGCTCTCATTATTGTAATAGTCAGATACCATTATTTCTTCAGGAAGAAATGGATGTGGATTTTATAATGATAGACTTTATAGATGATAGATAGATAGATATAGACTTGACTCAAATTTCCCCTGATAGAAAATTTTGATTTTCCTTTTTATTGCTTAAAAACAAATAATTTCACTTGATAAAATGTAAATGTGGTTAACACATTCCCTATCGCATCCATTAAGAGCTCGTTGATTTTGAACTTATTTACTGTATCCATTCACACCCTCAACTTCATTTCCATCATTTTATCTTGACATTTTTAGTATTCTCCTAGTGCTAAGGAAAGTTTCTTTCTTCAATAATTGATAAGATAAAGAAACCTAAGACTTCACTACTAGTTCATTTTTTACTTAGATGGTTGTGCAGCCATCATTTGCAGCAGAAAGCACATTCTTTCCCCGAGGCCAAAACAATTATCTCTGACATCATAAAGAAGTTAAACTGGCACATGTGAAAAACGCTTGATGCATTTCACTCAATGAAAAGAGCAAAAAAAGGTGAAGGATCTTTTTGTAAGTGGTATCAGGAGGTATTGAGCATAAAAAAATATTCAGTTATAATGCACATATATGTATATATGTACACAGCAATTTTACATGCGTTCTTAAAATCTGAGCAATGGTTAGTTTAAAAAGAAATTACGATTGTCACAGAGAGAGTGATATGTAATTTTTGCCCTGAAAAAATCTCAGTGCCGTGTGAATGCCTGTTTTTCAGAGCACTTTCAAAGAACAGAGAGACATATAATCAACAGGAACATGTAAAAGACAAATAAAATGGTATAAAAGGAATAACAAATCTTCAAGCCTGTGAATAATAAAAATACAATCAGTATACAACCAATAGAATGTTTAAAAAGCAGTATCAGTTGAATATTATAGTCCTGAATATAGGACACAAAGCATGGACTGCTTTTTCTAATATGTAGATAACTTTTTGTTTGTTTGTTTATTTCGGATTAAAATCTCTATCAGTCTGATGAAGAAGAAGCAGCATGATCTATAATGTATGGAAATATTGCCCTGGGACATAAGAATTTTGGGTTTTCTTCTCAACTGCATTACCACCTGTGATCTAAATATATTCACATTCTCTCCTTCAATTTCAATTTCTTCATCTATAGAATGAAAGAATTTGAGCAAATTCCTTCTACAGTCTTTTCCCTAGTTCTATTGCTACATTACAAACTTATTTCTGGCCCCGGTGGAGAAGATATAGAGCCTACAAACCAGGCCTTAGTGAGTAGTGCACAATAAATGATCAATACCCTTCACATGCTTTCTCAGGTTCCTGTTCACATATGAATTAGTTTTCCAATTAAAAATGAATCTATAGTATTTTGATATTCAGGAGAGAATAAGTGGAAATAAGTCACACAGTAATTCACATATTCTTTTTATTCCATCAACAAGTAGGAAGAATGCCTTAGATTTCCTTGCTTTTTCCAATCTCAGGTATCCTAGATACAGCCCTTATTCTAAGATTCTTACTTAGTGTTCATTAGGCATGGTTTCCACATACCTTTTTTCCTGCCAATTTCATTTCATTAACCCATTCTTTCCATTCTATAAGCTCTACCCATCCCCAACTTTCCAATGCCTTCATAGCTTAGCTCAGTTTCAAGCCAATCAAACTCAGTTTCTCAGCAATTTGCACAAACAAAAGCCCCAGGGTTATAAATCCATAGCAAAGAAAGCTAAACATGAAGTGTTCATGTTTAAAAAAAGAGTTTGATATGATAGTATATGTGATCTGGGAATGCTAATCCTGAGGCAGAGATATATGACAAAGAAGAGAGATGATTAAGCTGTTTAGCAAGAGAGCAGAGACATGCATAGAGCTACTGTTCTGAATAGCACATAACATTTGAGGGACCATGCTGTGGTCACCTTTATTTGGGCCTTGTTCTTCCTGTATTCTTACTGTGTTCTTGCCATTTTCAAGCTAAGTTAATTGGAGCCTTCTCATTCATGAAGAGATCCCCATTTCTTCTCTGTATTCCTGCCTGAAAAAAAGACAAAATGTGATTTTTATTAATTTTTAATATTTATTTATTTATTTGGGGGCAGAGCAAGTCACTGATCATTTTGCCCCCAAAGTTCCATTTAGGCTAAACCACTTTTGGCCTTTCGTAGTCAAATTGGACATTAAAGTCCTTTGTTGAACAAAATATTGCCAGTTCCTAGAGCTGAATAATGATTCTGCCATAGGAAGAAGAATCTGCCACTGTCAGTGTTTCCCTTAACTTGGATTTTTTCCTCTCTACATTAATGATAAATCTCCTATCACTTAGAGCAACAAGAATGACTCTCTGTAGCTTGTAACCACAAAGAACAACTAAAATAATAAATATCTGTTGTTTGATTTCAAAGCTTGTGTATCTTGGGATGGGGGTAGAAGAGAAGTGAACAGCATGTGATTTCTTCCTCTAATAATTCTCACTGTTTGCTCATAACAAAACAGCAGAGAACCCATTTCCTAACAAAATATTAATTCAGTCATTGATTCCTTATGGTTGACTACTGCTCTTCTATTTTCCAGGCAGTTATTTCCATTTCAAATTTATATATGTAAATAGTTGTCAAGTGACTGAATGAGAAATGGAACTTAGATGATCAAACTAACCCTCTTCCCACTGTATCTCACTGTGTTCAAGTCAAGAAGACCCTATATTTTCAGACATTATTTCCTAGTTTTCCCTTCTGCTCTCTGAAATTTATACTACACACTGGCTGTTTTCCTATTTCTTAAATATATCATATGGCTTGCTTCCTCAGGACCTTTGCACTTGCTGTGTCCTGTACATGGAAAATCTTCCCACAGATCTACACATGAATCAGTCTTGATGTATTCAAGACTCTGATTAAAATGCATCTCCTCAAAAAAAAAATAGCATCTCCTCATTTATACATTCTTTGATTATTTATACTAAATGAATATCCCCATTACCCTCTATCTCCTAATATTTCCTTTTTTTTCATTATGTTTAGCACTACCTGATACTATCTTATATATTGTTTTTCGCTTAGTATTTTAAAACTATACTGTCCAGAAAGTAAGGTTCATAAATGCAGAAATTTTGTCTCATCTGGTCAATTCAGTATCTATAAAACTTACTATAATATTTGTTATGTAGTAGATATTCAATAAACATTTATTGAATGAATGAAGCAAAAAATTAGTATTGGAAAACAAATTGGAAGTTTCATAGAGTTCATTAAAAAGAAGTCAAGAGGAAAATGCACAGGCAAGTAAAATCTCTATGACTCTAAAATTTACTTCTAGTTTTTCTTAATGATATGAACTAAAACCTCCCTGTCAGATAGCAATGATTCTCAGTAGCTGGGTCAAAATAAGCCTCTGCTCTCTAGTTATAAAAATAGCAATATCTCTTAAAGTGACATAGAATTTAGATCAATATTCCTTTGAAGGAGAAAAAATAAACTACTCCCTTGAGTTTCTGATAATTTTTGTGTATCAAAAATATAACAATTGAAATATTTATCCAGTAATTCAATTGATTTTTAAATCCTGTGATACTATGCCTTAATCCCCCCCCAAAAAAGTTACAAAGTACCTTTTCTTTTTTGACACATTAACAGAAATGGTTATATATATAAAGAAAAGTTTAAGCAATCCTAATGTTGGGATTTTTCTTCCTTATTTAATTTTTCTTCCTTATTTAATTTTTAATTTGAATTTGATTTTGCAAGTAAGCACTAATGGCAGATTAAAAGCCTGGTAAAAGCAGAATGAGGGTAGAGTGTATAATACCTTATGTTTCTGTTTTTCCCTCGACTGAATCTAAGAACTGTGTTAATGCAGTATTTCTTGCCTGCCTGTTTATCAAACCATGTTAGGGTCAGGCTTTCTGGGACTAAACTGGTAGCCTTTGAGTATAAAGAATGTCAGGTAAATGGATGTAAATTGTCTATCTCCTGACCCGAGGGCTCAGACACAGCATCAAGGGACAAGTGTTCCACAAACCCACGCCATTAACCAAGAAAGCCCTCTGCCTGTGTATAGGGACAGAAGGTTACCAACAGCATGCAAGTAAAAACCTCACTGTCACTTAGTCACAATTTCTCTTCCAAGTGTAAAAGAATGCACTCTGTAAGCCAACATTATTCAGCTTGAAAATTCTGTCTGTTCAGTTCTAAGACACTGACTATCCACCTAAAGGCCTGATTAAGAAGGAAAAATAGAGTAGTCTCTAGGGGCATACTAATTTCAAGCTTATTTGAGTGTTCCCATAGATAAATTCACCAAGGTTACAATGTGCTTGGTTGGCAATTTATCTAGATTATTGAGACTGAGAAGAGAGTGTTGTAGGAAAAAAACAAAACAAACAAAAACAAACAACAACAACAAAAAAATAAGAATAAAAACAAAATCAAAACAAAACAAAGCTTACCCCAAAGCTAAACTAATCATTTCCATCCATTAGGAATGAAGAGGATGTACCTAAAGAAACTCCAATCCCAACAGAACTATTGTATGATAAAGATATTGGTACTGTGCTCTCTGAGAAACCAATGCTTAAGACTTGGATGGGCAGGGTGGGGGGAGGGAGCGAGAGAGAGGGAAGACAGAGAGCGAGAGAGAACGGGAGGGAAAAAGTAAGACAGTATATTTCCTAACTCTAGGTTACTAGCTCATTTAAGCCCAAATCAATTTTGCTAAACCCTGTATTTTCTTTGACATGTATGGGATACGGGGAACAGGATGCTAAATTGGAAATGCTCATTATATTAATACTTGAATTAAGACCTTTATGCTAGAATAATGATCGAAAGACTTTATCCAATAAGCCTGTAAATAAAAATGTTCTGTGATGTTTTCCACCTAAGATTTATTCAAGTAGATTATATATGGGCAACCTTCAGTAGTCTCTGTTTCTCAGAGTCATTTGTTTATTTAATGAACTCTTAATGAGAGCTGGTCACTGTGTTCAGTTAGAAATATAACATGCAATGGAATAAGAAAGGATTCCAGCACTCTGGGAGATCACTCTTTAGTAGGGGAGACATATTAATAGAAATATAGCACACACATAAAAATGCACCAAGTTAATGTAAACATACACAAATGTAAAAAAGGTAAATATTAAAATATATATATATATGCTCTCAGTGTGATGAAGAAAAAGTCCCCCATGCTATGAAAAGCATATACTTAGCCTGAAGGATCAAGGAAGGTCTTTTATTTATTTATGTTTTATCTCTTTAAAAGATCTTATTTATTTATTTGACACAGAGAGACAACGATAGAGGGAAAACAAGCAGGGGGGGTGAGAGAGGGAGATGCCAGCCTTCTGCTGAGTAGGGAGCCTAACTCAGGGCCCTCTGTCCCAGGCTTCATCCCAGGCTCCATTCCAGGACCCTGGGGTTGTGCCCTGAGCTGAGGGAAGCTGCTTAAGGGCTGAGCCACCCAGGCGTCCCCTAGGAAAGTCTTTTAAAGAAGTGGTGAACCTGATATGAGGAAGTGGTGATGCAACATGGGGGCTTAAGTGGGTAGGAGAAGAATAAATGAAACAAGATGGGATTGGGAGGGAGACAAACCATAAGTGACTCTTAATCTCACAAAACAAACTGAGGGTTGCTGGGGGGAGGGGGTTTTGGAGAAGGGGGTGGGATTATGGACATTGGGGAGGGTATGTGCTTTGGTGAGTGCTGTGAAGTGTGTAAACCTGGTGATTCACAGACCTGTACCCCTGGGGATAAAAATATCTGTTTATAAAAAATAAAAAATTAATAAAAAAAAAGAAAAATTAAAAAAAAAAAAAGAAGTGGTGAACAGTGATAATTATGTGAGGCAAAGGATGTTTTAGCTAACCCTATTTTGGTGGTTCTTTGCAGTATATACGTGTATCACATCATCACGTTGTACACCTTAAACTTACACAGTGTTCAAAGTCTTTTATATCTCAATAAAGCTAGAAAAAAAAAAGATGTGAGTTTTGAAGAGAGAGTAGAAGGGTATAGAAGAGATAAACAGGAAGGCAGCAGAAACAGCCAGTAGGTGAGAGAAAGTGAGCCAACAGTCAGAAAGGGGAGTGAAGCCCAAAGAAAAAGAGGTCGTATGGATAATCGAGGGTGAAGGGTTATACAGGGTGGCATCACTCAGAGCTTTTCCTTCCCCATTGCCCACAAAAGGCTTGAAGAGGAATATAAAGAAGAATATGGATACCAGATGTTTTCCCATAATGACTTTAAAGTCCATGATATCCTAAGGTAATAATATAGTCTCAGGTACCTAAAACAGATGATTTTTAAAAATAAACAATGGTTAGCCAATAATAATTTAGGACCAAATATGCTGATTTTTTAGAATTTTTGCCTTATGATTAGAAATGCAAACACTCAAGTGGTTTATGAAAATTGTAATTGATGAGTAAACCCTTTATAAAATAGCTAAATATTTTAATTACTATATCCAGGGTAGTTTTTTATATTTTGAGAACCCTAAAAAAACCCAAAACCTGTGTTTTGGGTTTGAATAATCTTGTAGAAATTATTACTTTTATTACAGGTTTTAATTATCTAAGCAATGAGTTATGAAATTTTAAATTTGAGCTATGATACTATTGGCTAAACATAAATCTCTAAGGTGTCTTAGAGGCAGAGAGGCAGACAGAGAGAGAGGGAGCAGGCTCCCTGCTGAGCAGACAGCCCGATGCAGGACTTGATCCCAGGACCCTGAGATCATGACCTGAGCCGAAGGCAATGGCTTAACCCTCTGAGCCACCCAGGTACCCCAGGAATCTCTAAAGTGTCTTGCAAAGAAGTCATCTAGAATATAAGTAAGCCAGAGAAGAAAAATTGCTGTAGAAATGTGTGGTCTCTAGAGAATATTTCTCTTTTATATTTAATTTAGCTTCTTTCTGTAACTTCTTGGTTTCTGAAATATTAAAATGAGATTATTTAAATAGATGAAGACAAATCATTAATTTGTCTGTGATGAACAAGATTCTCAGGGTCTATCAGAAATAAATGTGTCCAAGTATAATACCACCAGGATTTTTAATAGTTGAATGATTTGTATCATGTGCCTGAAAAGTTCATCATAAAATCTTTCAAAGCACATTAATATCCTTTCTGTTGAAAAGCAACTCTACTTTGTGTCACTCGTGTGAATAGAATTATGAGCATTGTAAGGGACAATTTGTATTTAAATATTGTATTTCAGTTTATAAATAGATGCTTGCACTTTATGCCTATAGTAAACAATTGTGTTTGGGGTCTCATTTTGGCTTAGCTAGACCATTCTTAGGTTTTTCCCTGAGGATAGCAAAAGTACAAATATCTAGACAGCTGATTTTGCTTGTACTTTACTAAATATTTGATAATATTTGATTAATGTTCAGTTATTTATCTCACTCTTAACTTCCCCTGTTACAAAAATAATGAATAAGTATTCACATACCACTTTTCCTTTATACTGTGAGGACATATAAAATGTTAACCAATAATTTAGAGTTAGATTTGATTATGAGTTTCCATTCTTAAGCTTATATTTAGATTTTCTAACTCAGAGCATGTAAACTTCAATTGATATTTTATAGAATGTAGGAAATTTATTTAGCTTTTCAAATCTCAAGCTGCCAGTAACCATAAAATTCATGCTTAACTTTAAATATAGATATCTTAGGGGTGCTTGGGTGGCTCAGTCAGTTAAGCGGCTGCCTTTGTCTGAGGTGATGATCCCAGGGTCCTGGGGTCAAGCCCTACATCAGGCTCCTAGCTCAGCAGGAAATCTGCTTCTCCCTCTCCCACTCCTCCTGCTTGTGTTCTCTCTCTCACTGTCTCTATCTCTCTCTCTCTCTCTGTCAAAGAAATAAATAAAATCTTAAAAAAATATAGATAGATATTTTACCTTATTTAAAAATGCTTTTTTAAAAACATACCATTTTTAATGAGAACTTTAAATGAAAAAAAAGCACAGAAAAAAAATACTACCATGTGTTTATACCATGAATTAGAAAACTAATTTTTAGAAGCCAAGTGATGTATGTATGCATTGTTATATATATCCTGTTTTCATGCACACACATTTAACATACAGGTAGAATTCTATATTTTATATCTTTTAAAGGTGTCTTATTTTGTGCTTTATATAAAATATTTAATAACAATTTTTTACTGGTGGTGATGAAGAAGAAGAAATGGACAAATCAGGCTATCACTTAGCAAAGAATTTCATAGGAAGTGTTGGGGAAAACTGTCCATATTGCAGATGTTGTTCATTAATCACAAAGGGTATAACTTTGCGACCAAAATTTTATCTAAGATTTACCATTAGAATTTTAGAGGTGAAGAGACTTAAAAACAACAAAACAAAACAAACAAACATGTAAATTAATTTCTCTCTGTGTGTATATGTGTGTGTGTGTGTGTGTGTGTGTGTGTGTAGTGGGGTGGGGTGAAGGGGAAATTAGAAGGGAGAAGAAATAATTTGCATTGTGAATGTGAAAAAAAGAAATCCCAGCATAGCTGAACTACTATCATGTTTTCAGCATTTATGGGCTAATTAGTGAGACTGTCCTTTTCTAAAGAAATGTGGTATTACTGGGCTTTTGGCACTTATTTGCTCTGAAAAAGCCAAGACTCTCCTGGCCAATCATTGCTATTGACACAAAGCAGATACCTCACCTTGATGTCTTCCTGATTCCCACTGATAGACCTGCTGCATTAGGTCTCCATGCCCGAGTATTGAAACCAGCCCATAAATTCACTAGAGCCCCTGTTCTTTATAATGACAGGCTTACATTCCCCTTAAAATCCGTTAGTTTTACACCATGGAAATCTAGACTCTGCATGTATAATGATCAGCTTGTCTACTTCCCTTCCAAATCCCAATAGAAAGCTAGAATTTTATTTGGTGTAAAATTCCTGCCTCCTGCTGTTATTCACAGAACTTTTGATAATAAGTTCTCCCTGGGAACCTGTGTCTATTATTTTACAATAATATCCTATTTTGAGATTAAAAGTTTGCATGCTCTTCTTTTACTTTAACCCGTCTTAAATTATATGGATGTATATTTTGTTTGTTGCAGCATAGGGGAGAATAGTGAGATTTAGAAGTCAGCTTAATAGCATCCAAAATGACTTCTCAACAACACAGGACTTTCCATTTTGATGTCACACTGACCACTGGAAACAACTTCCTTTTATCAAGTTGGTATTTGGCTTTTTCCCGTAGAATTCAGTTACGTCTATTGTAGTCTATTCATAAAGAACATATGTTATTCCTCTTCCACTGGACAATCCTCCCACTATATGAAAACTGCTTTTTCTTTACAAGCATCTTATCTCTCCAAGTTAGGCATTCCCAGTTGCTTTAACATTTCCTTGTCATCCTGTTCATCATTTGAACAACACATTCCTGCACCTTTTCTTTTTTTATATCACCTTAAAAGTGTGGTACCCTAGATGAAGTGTTGTCTATGCAATGAAGAGTGGCATGGGAGTCTCACTGCCTAAGCCCACATAGGACACTTATGATAATGTAACCTAAAACTAAATGAACTTTTTCAGTTTTGTGACACTTTTCGTAGGTGTTGACTTTATTGCTGATTAAAATACCTACGTTAAATGCCTCCCTTCTATCTAGTATATTTATACAGTTGTAGGTTTTTTCTTTTTTTTTTTAAAGATTTTATTTATTTATTTGACAGAGAGAAATCACAAGTAGATGGAGAGGCAGGAAGAGAGAGAGAGAGAGGGAAGCAGGCTCTCCGCTGAGCAGAGAGCCCGATGCGGGACTCGATCCCAGGACTCTGAGATCATGACCAGAGCCGAAGGCAGCGGCTTAACCCACTGAGCCACCCAGGCGCCCATTGGTTTTGTTTTTAACCAAAGGAATTATTTTTACACATTTTGGGATTATCATCTGATTAGATTCAACCAAATACTCGAAAAGCCAGAAATACGAATATCTTTTTGGCTCCATTTTCTTCATTGTATGTTATAATGTTACAACATTCACAGTATTTATCTAAGTGATCTTGCTTCAATGTCATTTAAGTCGCTAGATGCAATGAGAGCTGGTTAGTGTAAGGTTATAAGAATAATAGGGTACAGAAGCTATTTTACATAAACATGATTGGGGGAACAGCCTCAAATTAGAAGATAAAATATTTATTGAGAATTTATTATTTTTACTATATTGAAATTAACTGAGTGGAATAAAAAAGTAATTAAAAGAAACTCTGTAAATCCCTAGTCTTAAGGGACTTATATGCTTAATAGAGATTATAGGAAAATGTATACATAAAATAAGAAAGTATTTTTTAACAGATACAGAGCAAAATTTAAAATAGCAAAATATAAAATTGAATAGTGAAGCATGAGAACTAAGGAGATAGTCTGAATGGGGATATGAGTAGCTTCATAAAGCATTGTTGAAGAGTTTATTTTTGTATATCTTGGAAGAATTGTTCAAGGACAGATCTTCCAAAAATGTAGTATAGTGAAATGATGACCTTTATTATGCTAAGAATAGACAAACAGAATATGATTAATCATATTTTTGATGATTATGGAGGGAATCTATGAATCTTATGACAGCTCTGCCTCCTGGCCTCTAGGCTCTTTCTATCTTTGACATCCTATGACTCAGAAAGTAAAAAATAAAAACAAAAAAATAATCATTACTTTCTATACCTACAACTGTGCTTGGATATACCCTAATCAGAAATATAAAGGCTTACTTTATAAAAACTTACCTAAAACAAAAGAATAGTACAATATTACATGAAAAATTACTTGCTATCCTGCCTGGAACTGACCAGTGAGAAGTCAGGTCAGATTTGTGTCAGATTCGCTTTCTTTGAGAGGTAGAAATTGAGTTGTGCTTTGTATCCAGAGAGTAAGAGTCAGATTGATGTTCAAGGGAGGACTTTCAGTGGGAGATGAGCCATGGAAACAGAAAGCAACAGGAGAATGAAAGAGATTGAGAAGGTTATCTTCATTGGCATCTCATTCTAGTTCAGGACCTTATTCACTCTGTCTTAGATTCTTGGATATCTGAGAAGTTGTGAAGGCCCTAGTTTTTCTGGATTAGTGGCTTTCAACCAGTACTGGGTCAACAACTACTTGATTTTAAGCTGATTGCCAACTGGTCTTCATACCTTTAGTCCTTCATTGATACTAATCATCCTACCCACCATATCAGGTCAATCTCTTAAAAATATTGCTCTGTTCAAAAATCCATAATGATGGTCAGTAGTTTATGTCTGTTGCATTTAGCCTGAGAGTAAACTTCATTCATGATAGCGTAGCTAATAAGATTGCACTAAAGATTTAACATATACTAGGAAATGAGCCAAATATCTTCATTACATTATCTCATTTAATCTTCACAAAAATCCTATGAAGCTGGCGACTTAACTTTAAAGATTTATTTATTTATTTGGGGGAGAGAGAAAGAGAAAGCAAGCATTGGGGGAGGGACAAAGGGAGAGAATCTTCAAACAAACCCCCTGCTGAGCAAGAAGCCCAGGGAGGGGGCTTGATCTCACAACCCAGGAGATCACAACCTGAGAGGAAACCAAGAATCAGCTGCTCAACTGACTGAACCATCTAGGTGTCCCAGGCAACTTAACTTAAATGCATTTAGTCTAACATCTCATTGTATGATGCCTTATTAGTTTACTCATTCAATTACTCATTCAAAAATATTTATTAAATGTATATGATGTGTTGGACACTAGTATAGAATTATACTGGAGACAACTTTGCCTCCTAGGAGACATTTGGCAATGTCTGGAGCCATTTCTCTTCCACGTGAGGGGGCTGGCTCCTGGAGTCAGTGATGTTACAAGCCTGCGATGCATAGAGTGTGCCCCCCACAACAAAGGATCATCTAGCACTACAGGTTAGTAGTGCTGAGGTTGAGAAGCTATGATGCAAGGTTAAGAGATATACTGCTTAGCAAGTCAGACATATCACTGCCATTGTAGAGCTATGTCATTAGTTTGGGAGGCAGATATAAAATCAACAACCACTAAATTAAATACATTGGTATTAAATATGATAAGTCACTGGAAGATAATAAATGGGGCACTAAAAAAGAACTGGAAAAGTTAGCTTAGATCCCTTTGGAGAGAAATGTCAGGAAAACCTCTTTGGAAAAACAATATTTAAACTGAAATCTAATGGAGAAATAAGAGTTCACAGGGCTAAACATGTACAGAAGATATGAAGAGGGAAGGAGTATTACACATTCAAAGAGTAGGAGAAAAGCCAGTGGGAATGGACCAGACTGAACTGGTTGAGTGATCAGGTTGGTCTCTTATTGTCTTATGTATATAAGTCTTTTCTTTCTAATAAGATCGCAGACTCCCACGAGGAGAACATGACAAATACAGTATTTATTTTCTATCCCATGGAGCACTTTGAACAATATTGGGACATAATAGGTACACAATAACTTCTTGCTAACTTGACTTATGCATTTTTCCTAGGAATCCAATTTCTAGATTGTATTATGCTTGTTTCCACTTTGGGGGAATGGTTGTGCCTTTGACAATCTTTCCGATTAATTCGGGGATTGCTTCCAATCGCAGACCCAGCCTGAGTGCTGTTATTTGTCAGGCAGTCATTGCGTCTGCGGGGCCGGGAGGGGCTGCACTGAGATTTTTATGTAACCTCTATTAGTAAATCACTTGCTGTCAGCTGGCCTTCTTTTGGAATTTGAATAAAAACCATAGTTATTTTGTTGTTGTTGTTCTTCCTGAAGAATTCTTGATAAGTTTTATTTTCCTCTCTATTGAGTATTTATAAATTGTTTAACTAGTAGGACAAGTAGTCACTTTACTATATGAAGAATTTAGATGATTTATAAAACACTGAATTGTTACAATCCGTTTAATACCATAAATCCTCATAAAGCAGTTTAAAATATAGTGAAGACAAGAAAACCCTTTGGAATGTGAGATTTTCTTTGGAAAACACTTAAATTATTATTCGCATAAGAGAGTGAATTTTTAAAAAGCCCTTTCGACACAGGAAATATCCCATAAAGAATATTTTTGATTAATTTTGAATACTACATGAATTTGTATTATATTTTATAAAATGAAGTGAGAGTATCAATTTAGATCAGGGAAATTACAAAATTCTTCCTACCTGTAAGAAATGATGATGAATACATACTTTTCTTTCATTGTAAATAAAACCTAAGAGAATCATTTTGGTCTGATTTATAATTTTGATTAAGCCTCTTAGGAGAGAAAAGATAGATGATTGATCTTTACAATTTCCCTAAATAAATAACCTGTTTCTGCCATAATAGATAAGCAAAACATCCTCTATCAACACTCAATAGCCTGTGTATAATTGTTCTCCAGCAACTTAAGAATCCTGAATTTAATATTTTGTTAGATTAAATCCTGCAATGTTTCTTTGTGTATTTAGCATATAGTCAGTGCTTTATGTGCTTGGTCCATAAATGTTTATCAAATGACAGGATTAATAAAGAGCCCTTAAAGTCCTAATTGTGTCATACACCTTGAGAATAAATTGAAAAATTGTGAGCATGTATATATGTGTGTATATGCATATGTGTGTGTGTGTGTGTATAGTCACATTTTTCTTATCATTTCAGTGGAACTTTGCTTTAGGCAATATTCAAATTCAGAAAAATTCAAAAATATCTCTCTAATTAGCACTTTGCTCTTTCTCCAGTCTCTTGATTCATGAATTGCTTTCTTTCTGTAGTTAGCCTGATATTCTTACAAAGCTGCAAAAATGGTGCAATCAAACTTATCCAAAGGTCAGTTCAAGCTCATGTTCCTTTGGCCTCTTGCCACCCAGGGGATAAGGTTCCTAATAGAGGACTATGTAATCACTTCAGAGAATACTGGTACTTGAAGGAGTGAGAAGGAACAAAATATATAAAAAATTCATGGTCCTTTATTGGCATGCATACTGTTATGCGATTTTCATCAGACAGTAAATGAGAAGAACCTGAAGTCTTGTTTGTGTTAACAGAGCTCTTTTAGATGCTGGACAGCCCCTGTAAATAAATGCTCAACATGTCATGAAAAATTCTACCACTGCATACAAGAATAGGCTTTGTCACTTTGGGACCTATATTTAGGCAGTGATTTTCATGACTGGCCACTATTAATAATAAAAAAAAAAAACACTAATAACAAAATGCATGGAAGAGAAAATGCATCATGAGATGACATTACCATATAGGGTCCAAAGGCAGGTGTGAGATTTATAGTTCATTAGGCATGCTGATTACGTTCAGCATTAAATTAATATAGAGAGATAAAAAGACTATCAGTTTTTGCAAGTATATTTTGGAAGGCACTTGCTACCTAATCTTTAAGCTAAGTGCTGCAGGTGAAGTTGAAGAATTTCCCATCTATAACAAAATTTAATGAACATATTGAATTGCAGTGCAGAGTTAGTGGCATACCTTAAATATGCAGGTTTCTCTAAATGATAATCATCTTTAAGTCATATATATGTGAATGAGAGGCAGTGTGTGATTTATGATAATTAGAGTGGCATAGCATGTTAGAGCTGAAAGTGACCTTAGAAATCATCTCAAACTGCCTGCTTCATTTTGCAGGGAATGAAACTGACACCAGTGGAGTCAAATGATTTCTCAAATTTTCATGATATATTTCTGAAAGTTTCTTTCCACAATTTTTCCCCTTCTACCCATCCTTTTAGTTTTTTATCATCACAGAGGAAAATTTTAAATATCATCCTTTTACTTGTAGGATTCCAAGTTAAATTTGGTCCATTGCTTCTTACTAATTATTTTTATTAAATTTATTTTGCATGAATTTATTAAATTCATGTAAGAAGGTAACAACATGTTTATGAAAATACCTGTATAATTTCATATAGATAGCTTGTTTTGGAAGTAGAGAAAAATGTGCTACAGGGCTTAACAAGCATCTTGCCTTGCGTAAGAAACAGGCATTTTTATTTAGCCGCTGATCTGTTGCTTTTAGCCATGAAGGAAAGAATGAGCTTTGGTTTGCTTTTCTCGCAGCTTCATTCCTCATGTGTCTTAGAGTGACACAAATAGACGGGCTGACAACAGATTTATTACCTAAAGCTCAGCTGAAAAATTAAATGATGCAGCTTAAAGTCATAGTGTGCCTGAGCCCCTGCTTGCCATTACAAGAGTAAGTGAGCACTAAAACACCCAGAATAATAAAGTGGTAAAATATCTGGTATAAAAAGAGATTGGAAATAAATCACTAATATGATCAGTCTTAGACTGATTGACCAAGACAAGGAAATAATTCTATAAAAGTCTGCTCATCTTTAAATTTTTGCCTTTCTAAATAGAAAGAAGGAAATCTAGTCCTATTCAGTAGTCTATTAGGTTATCTCTCCACATTTTTACATTGGGATAAAATTCTTTCATAGAAATCATTCATATTTCCTCAGATTTTCTGTTGAGCATTACAGGAAGCTGGTTTTAGCAGAGTGATGGGTGAAAGTGGTCATCAAACTGAAGTTAGAGCCCAGATGAATGTTTGATTTAAATATTTTCAGACAACATTGCATATATTGAATACATAATTTAAGGTGGCTGAAAGTAACATACAATAAAAGTTGCAACCACACTCAATTTTTCTTACTTCCTATTTAATGTCTTATAATAATTTCTTGAAATGAGATTGACTTCATAGCTTCCTTTTTAAGTAAGAGCTGAAGTATCATTCTATATATAATACAAAGATGCTCCGGAATTCCCCTTTTTTAAAGGTATTTTTGCATATCTTTTTTTATATTGTTTCAAGAGGACCATTTAATGACTCTTGTGCTGTTTATTTTTTAATTTCCACAATCAGGATAGAATTATAAGACATGAGTATCTTCAAGTGTAGGAGATTTTGGTGGGTGTGAATACCATGCCCCCAAGTGAAACTAATCTCATGTTTTATTGAATATGTGCCAACACTTACTTCTCTTTATGATTAAGTAAAGAAGTTATTTCAAAAGAGCTGGGGGTGTTATTGTCCCACTCTACCTGGACAGTGTGGATAAAATAATATGAACAGAATAAAAATATTCTTCCTGTGAGTGCTGCTTAGATAATGAGTATATATGATCACAGAAGTATATTTTAGAAGAAATTATATCCTAAATCATTTAAATTTTCTATTTTTTTCCTCAGGGGGGAAAAAGGGGTTGAGGAATGGCAGGGGGGCAAAGTATTTTTGACAGTTCACTATTCCATCTAAAAGCCTCTAAGTTCCCTAATGTGTTTATTCAGAATTATTCTAACATGATATTGTTCTTTATGGTTGTCTGATTTGCTTATACGATGCTCTTCCTGTCTTAGGTTGAAAGCAGAATGAATGCAATAGAGCTGTGTGCATCTATTTTGATGAATAGAACCTTTAGTGGAAATCTAATAACTTCAAACATAAAATATTGATCTTGCTCTACTTATTCTCATGAATTCTTTTAATATTATAACACCTTATAGTTTCACGATTACATGAAAAGCAAAATATAAGGTTAAAGTTTGCTCTCCAAATTATGATTGATTTATCCTTTGTGATGCTGAAGGTCAAATCTTTTTACTGAATAATTATAGGAATATTTAATATGAAAAATGCTCAGATTGCCTAGGATAATAATGAACTAACCTGATGCCAGTAGGAAAACTATTTCTGTGTACTTTCATTGTGTCCTTGACTCCCTCAGGTACACGGAAAATAGGGGAAATGTTAGTAGAATCCAGATATCCTAATTTATTGTCTTTTCTTTTTCTCCTACAAGATATTATTCTTAGAATATAAATCCTTTAAGTAGGTACACACTAGAACTATTCTGTATGTGATAATATCAGTAGATCTTGATCTACATGCCTCTATTTATGTTTGTGTATCTCCATGCTGTGGAGGAGAGCTACCCTCCTCAGCAACTGCTAGACATAATTTCTCCCTAATATAATGAGCACAATGATACAATGGATTTACACCTGTTGGCAGCTCTAACATTTGCAAGGTGGGAAACAAGAGAACAAATAGAAGCCCACATAACACAGGACTTAGTATTTAATGGTTGAAGATCATGCTAATAAGCTGTAAATTAAAACACATTCAAATCTCCTACATCGACAAATACATCTCCCTAAAGACCTGGAGGAATTGGTTTGAATTTAGAAGTCTTGGAGTCCTTGGAATTTCCTCACTTAACATGGTGATGCAGATAGAGTTGACCCTTGGTCCTTATCTCTTCACCTTTCCTCCCAGACTTTTATAAGAGTGTTTGCTTGCAAGTGTGGACATCCTGTGTCATATGTCAGCTATGCATCTATACCTCTGAAGACAAATGCCTATTAGTTAGAGAGACCCAGTTGTGTTCTGAAGTGCCTCAGATACATTTGGACAGATAGTTCTATGGTCTTGTGTACTTGGAACATAGTCTGGAGACTTGGTATTCAGAATGTTCCCCAACAAGCAGCATCAGTAACATTGGGATCGTGTTAGAAATACAGAAACTCCAGCTGAACCTCAGAATTAATCAGAATCTACATGTAACAGGATCCCTGTGATTCCAGTGTGCATCAGTGTTTGAGACCCAGTGGTCTAAAAGATGGCAATGTGTCTGTCACAGACGACAGATGGGCACATTCCCTACCTCTCAGACTTTTTTCCCTGTGAGAAAACTAACTTCCACATCTAGGCTGTACGATACAAAAACCCATGTCTTTTTCACCAGTGTAGCCACTGGTTTGTTTGTTTGTTTATCAGGATAAAATCACCCACTAAAGACATAAATTCTAATATAATAACTGAAATACACTGTGCAATTCAAACATCCGATCTCTTACTGGTAGGAAATAATGATTGTAATAAGAAGCCTCAATTTAGACAACCAAATGGTTTTCTTAGACTGTAGAGGTTTAAATATAAATATCTTGCTATTTGTTTTCTGCTTAAAGGCGTAAGCTAAAGTTCTGTACTATATGTGACTATATGTGTAAATACATACATTTTGCCATACGAATTATACAACAAAATGTTGGTGATAGCCTGAACTCCAGCTGGATAAATTCATAGACTATAATACAGTTTCTTATATTTAACATCTAATTTTTTTTTCTGACATCAAATACTACAGTTAAAGTTTTGTCATTCATGCTTTTACTGCAGCTTTAGTTTTACTTCAGGTCTTCCTTTACTTTCTGCTGATGTTAATCATGTATATATTGAAAAAAAAAATTAGTATGATATCCACATTTGTCATCTCACTTGTCCTGTGTGTACTTTTAAAATGACAACGTTGGGGGCATCTGGGTGGCTCAGTGGTTTAAGCCTCTGTCTTCGGCTAGGGTCATGATCTCAGGGTCTTGGGATGGAGCCCCACATTGGGCTCTCCACTCAACGGAAGCCTGCTTCCCCCTTTCTTTCCGCCTGCCTCTCTGCCTACTTCTGATTTCTCTCTGTCAAATAAATAAATAGAGTCTTAAAAAAAAATACTTTAGCTCTGATGTTTAAAAAAATAAAATAAAATAAAATAAAAAGACAACGTTGGTTGGTAACCTTAAAATGTTAATGGATTTTGAAATAAAATATTTAGAAATATATTTTCGAAATATATCCTGAAGATTTATGTAATGACTGACACTTGTTTTTTGCTGAACTATTTGTGATGATGAATATTGATTTTATAGCAAAAAGAATGAATATTAGAGGACTGGCAATATTTGTCCTTAAAAATTGTTTATGGGCTATAGGAATTAGTTATGTAAAATATTTAGTATCTATAAATCACTTCTGTCTATCTTATATAATCAAGTATGATACCAAAATGTTTAGAAAATTTTAATTTGCTGTCAAATATCTATAAATGTAATATTTATTTCAAATAATTCTTAAGCAATTTAAAATAGTATTACATGTCATAAAAATTTTAAAATGGTCCTTATATTTACTAGGTCAACAAAATATTAACTTCATTAATTAGGATTACTTACCTATAGACTAGAGCATTCAAAATGATTTACAACTAGAAAACTTAATGCAGTTATAATAACTCAAATATATTTAATCTAGCCAATGTTTATTTTAATGTTATTATTCATTATTATTAGTACTCTTCTTTAACTTTATATGTTAGAATACACAAAGAAATGAAATATCATGGAGATAAAAAATGCTCAAACAGAATTAATTAAAAATTTATAAAGGGATAGATAGGTTCATTCTCGTAGCCTGACTACCTGGATTATGTTTTAAGTTTTTTAAATAAAATGCTAAAACTTGAGGGATGCCTGACTGGCTGAGTCAGTAAATCGCATGACTGTTTGACTGTTTGAGCCACATGTTGTAGAGATTACTTAAAAATAAAAGTCTTTACTCCCTGATATGAGGAAGTGGAGATGCAACGTGGGGGCTTTGGGGGGGGGTAGAAAAAGAATAAATGAAACAAGATGGGATCCGGAGGGAGACAAACCATAAGAGATTCTTAATCTCACAAAACAAACTGAGGGTTGCGAGGCAGGGGGCAGGTAGGGAGAGGGTGGTGTTATTGTGGACATTAGGGAGGGTATGTGCTATGGAGAGTGCTGGGCTGTCTAAGAATGGGAAAATTATCAGAAATAATATAATCAATTTAATTCAAGGGGAAATGAAGGATATTTGGAATTTTTACATTCTTAGAAGGAAATAAGTATATAATTTTATGACTTATTAACAAACAATATCTTATGTGCTTTGTTTTCCTCCCCTTATTAGAAGAAAAAGATATTCCAAAGCAAAAGAGATCAATGTGTCAATGTGAGACTATGAGATTGGAATGTGTGGATGACTTAGATATGTATAGCTCTGTGATTTCACCTTCAACCAGATAGTGTTTCTCAGCTTGATTTTACAAAGAGCTAATAGTTTGAATAGTTATGAACACAGGAACTCATTCAATACTCAATAATAAAACAAACAACACATTTAAAAATATGTAAAAGATTTGGACATCCCCTCACCAAAGAAGATGGCAAAGAGGCAAGTGAATGGAGTTTTCACATCAGGGAAATGAAAATTAAAACACAATGAAATACCATGAAATACCTATTGTACTCTTAAATGAAAGAGGCAGAGCACACTAAGTGCTGGTGAAGATGTCGGGAAACTGAAATTCTCATAAACTACTTTTAGGAATAATAAAAAAAAATGCTATAATCACTTTGGTGAACCAAAGTGGAAGTTTTTAAAAATTAAAACACATTTCTCTCCGTGGCCCAAGTTTTCCACTCCCAAGAGAAACAAAAACACATGTTCATGACAAGACTTGAATGTAAATGTTCATAACAATTTACTTTGAATCCCCCCAAACTGGAAACAACCTGTCCATCAACAGGTGAATAGATAAACAAATTGTGGTATACCCATACATTGAAATGTTGCTCAAAAATGCAAAGGAAAAAAATTGTCAATATATGCAACAACAGGATGAATGTCAAAGTTACTTAGTAACTTTGAAAGAAATAATCCTAACCAAAAAAAAAAAAAAAAGAGCATATACTATATAGTTCTATCTATAAAATTCTAGAAAATGCAAGCTCAACTATAATGGCAGGTTAGATGTGCCTGGGATGGAGGTAGGCATAGAGAAAGACATGAGGAGGATGGTATCAAGCTGTACACTTTAAGTATATGATGTTTATCGTATGTATTTTTTAAGATTTTATTTATTTATTAGAGAAAGAGAGAACGAGCACAAGCAGGGGGAGGGACAAAGGTTCAAGCAGATTCCCGACTGAGTAGGGAGCCCGACACAGGGCTCACCAGGGGTCAGTCCCAGCATGCATACTCAGATGCTTAGCCGACCTCGCCACCCTGGCACTCCTATTGTATGTAATTTTTATACCTCAAGTTATCTTGGAAAATGTTGCAAAGATGAAATAATGAGAAGTTAGACATTGATGCAAGAACAATGGAAGAGATAATAGAGCTCAGCTTTCTATATTATATGTAATATATGTGTATGGGGGCACATGGGTGGCAGAGTCTGTTAAGTGGTCAACCCCTGGTCAACTCCTGGTTTCAGGTCATGATTTCAGTGTCCTAGGATTGAGGCTTCCATGGGGCTGCCCCGAAACCGGCTCCACACTCAGCCTGGTGTCTGCTTGAGATTCTCTCTTGCCCTCCCTCTGCTCCTTCCACTCCTGCTGCCAATCCCTCTCTCTAAAATAAATAAACATTTTAAAAATATATGGATGTATGCATTTGTGTGTGTATATGAGATTAGGGTGTACAACAGGGTTAGGGTGGAGGTATCATAGAGAACAAATGAGACAAAGTAGTTCAGGATGGTAGATGGGAACAGAGGCTATTAAGAGTTACTGAGGAACCTGGGTACCTGGCTAAGCATCCAACTCTTGATTTTTGGCTCAGGTCATGATCTCAGGGTTGGGAGATCAAGCTCCACATTGGGCTCCGTGCTTAGCATGGAGTCTGCTTGAGATTCTCTTACTCTTCTTCTGTGCACCACCCCAGCTTGCTCTCCTACACTCTTAAATAAACAAATAAATAAATAAAATCTAAAACAAAAAGGCTTGAGGCTTGATTGGAAATCAGTATGGATTTTCCATTGCAAATGAAATTGGTGGTTGTGACATGTTTAGAGCTGTTTTTAGGAATTTCTAAGGTAAATTTGATTAAAAAAAAGAATAAAGATACGGGAAGCAAGTAGATCATTTATGAGGCAAATATAAAGGTGTAGGGGGAGCCAATAAAATCCAACAGTGCTTAACGGTAGAGGCTATGGAGAAAAAGAGAAGAAGGACTTTTTAGATTCTATGCTGACAGTCACTGAAGAATGATGAGAATTATAATATACAGTTGACTATGGATGAATTGCTTCATGATTTTCTACTATGAGAAGAAATAAAGAAAGGGGATAGGTTGTGCTTTCTCAAGATCAGGACTGATAAATTTAGTGATGGATAGAATCAGCAGAATGACTCTACCTCTAGAGCAAAGCTCAGTGATTTACCTGCCTGGGGATTCAGATCAAACGAGGGAGCTAGTGAACCTCATGTGTATAAAGGAGTTTCTGTGGGGAAAGCATGAAACACAAATTTTGGAGACCAAAGAATTCCATGAGATGTAGATGATCGGGTTCTGGTAGGTGGCTGAAGCTAGGTGAAGACCTGATGAATATTATAGTAAAGGCACAAGTATTCAAACAAATTAATACAGTTACAATGAAAACAAGGGGAAAACACAGAGGGATGAGAGATATTGATAGAGCAAAAATCAATGTCATGGTAATCCTGGCTGATAAAAAAAAAAAAGCAAAATTGAGTATAACAAGCAACACATTGCTTTCTAGCAGTCAAGATAAAAAGAGAAGCAATGATGCAACATGGGGGCTTAAGTGGGTAGGAGAAGAATAAATGAAACAAAATGGTATTGGGAGGGAGACAAACCATAAGTGACTCAATCTCACAAAACAAACTGAGGGTTGCTGGGGGGGGAGCGGGCTTTGGAAAGGGGGGTGGGGTTATGGACATTGGGTGGGGGGTGTGCTGTGGGGTGTGTGGACCTGGCAATTCACGGACCTGTACCCCAGGGATAAAAATACATGTTTATAAAAAATAAAAAAATTTAAAATTAAAAAAAATGAGAGAGAGAGAGAAACAATGAGTTGCATGGTTCCTGACATCTATTTGGTTTATTTGGTTGTTAGGATAGGCAAACTTTATTGGGACAATAGAAAAGATTCTTGTTGGCTCATTTTCACTAAAAACTGGACTGTTCCATTTATGCAGAGGGATGACTATCCAATAAGACAGGTGGAAAAAATTGCCTTCTCTCTGGTGAGCAGGTACAGACTGTTGGGTGTAATAAGAACAGTGGCTGGGCACCTGGGTGGCTCAGTGGGTTAGGTCACTGCCTTCGGCTCAGGTCATGATCTCAGGGTCCTGGGATCGAGTCCCGCATCGGGCTCTCTGCTCACCGGGGAGCCTGCTTCCTCCTCTCTCTCTCTCTGCCTGCCTCTCTGCCTACTTGTGATCTCTCTCTGTCAAATAAATAAATAAAATCTTAAAAAAAATAAAAATAAAAAAATAAAAAAAAAGAAGACAGTGGCTTTGAGAGAAGAAAAGACAAGCCTTCTTTAGACTCCACATAGCCAGCAACCAGGACCATGTCTTAGCTGATTAGATGCAAGTTGAATTTTAGCCCAACTTGCTTTTATGCAGTACACATTTTTCATGAACTAGCAATTTTACGTATGTTAAGATCATTTGAGCAGGTTTAGTGAAATCTTGGTTTTATGATACTAAAATGTTGTTGAAGACACAAAATAAAAAAAAAAAAAAGGAAGTCAGGTATCCAATTGTAGAAAATATTGAGAAAAAGAGTGAACATATAGTTTTTAGGGTATATTTAAGTATTTTAACCTCCAATTTTCTCTGTTGATTAGGTTTACTGGAAGTGGCAATTTTCATCCTCCTTTTGCTTTATTAGTTTCTCTTTATTTTGAAGTTTGGTCTGGTGAAATAATAAATTTAACTCTCTGCTAATCTAAGGCATCTTATTTCTGCACAATCAGTCATTGAACAACTCCTCTGGTTATCACCAGGTATCTTCTGTCCCAGTAATAGAATAGGTTGATTTCTTTAACCACCAGATAAATATTTAGTGTTTCACCCTACTTCAACACTTATTCCAATTTGAATCCATTCTTCCAGAGATAAGACATTAGTTTATTTTGATGATGCATATTGAAAGTATACCTTCACCTCTGAGCAACCCTCCACTGGTTTTTCTGAACTCCATAAAATAACTGCAAAGAAAGGAAGAATTTCTTTCTTTCTCTCTCTCTTTCTTTCTTTTATTTTGTTTTTTTGTTTTAAATAAGTATAAGGAGAGGGATGACTGGCTGTGGATTGTTTTGTAAAATTCTGGAGATATTTCTAATATCCTTTAAAACTCTTAGTTTTTGTGTGTTTTTTTGTTTTTTGTTTTTAAGCTATTTGATCTGTCTTCAGATCAAGGAGCAGTATATTTTTGTTATCGTCTATTATGACAACAACAACAGTGATTTAAATAAAATATATAACAAAATTTAGTGTGCAGTAAGGACTAAATCCTCTGCCCCACTGCCATCATATGTTAGATCTCTGACCCCTAACATGACCATATTTGGAGATCCGGCCTTTAAAGAGGTACTTAAGGTTAAGTGAGGCTGGAAGGATGGGGCCCTTAATCCAATAGGACTGGTGTCTTTCTTTTTTTTTTTTTTTTTTTTTTTATTTATTCATTGGACAGACAGAGATCACAAGTAGGCAGAGAAGCAGGCAGAGAGAGAAGGAAGCAGGATCCCCGCTGAGCAGAGAGCCAGCCCAATGTGGGGCTCAATTCCAGGACCCTGGGATCATGACCGAAGCCGAAGGCAGAGGCTTTAACCCACTGAGCCACCCAGGTGCCCCAGGACTAGTGTCTTTATAAAGAGAAACACAAAGAGAGTGAGTGCACAAGGTAAAACAAAGAAAATAGAAAGGAAAAGGAAAAGGAAAGGAAAGGAAAGGAAAGGAAAGGAAAGGAAAGGAAAGGAAAAAAAAAAAAAGAAAAAAGAAAAAAAAGAAAAAAGAAAGAAAAAAGAAAGTTGTATAGGGACAGAATGAGAAGGGGCATCTGCAAGCCAAGAAGAGGACACTCAAGAGAAACCAGTCCTGACAACACCTTGATTTAGGACTTCTAGTCTCCAGAACTGTGAGAAAATAAAATTTTGTGTTTAAACCATCGGTTTGTAGTATTTTGTTATGGCAGTCCTAGTAGCCTAACATAGTGTGCATATTTTTCAATATTTAATATAAAATGCCAAGAGGGGGGCGCCTGGGTGGCTCAGTGTTTAAAGCCTCTGCCATTGGCTCAGGTCATGATCCCAGGGTCCCAGGATCGAGCCTCACATCGGGCTCTCTGCTCAGCAGGGAGTCTGCCTCCTTCTCCTCCTCTCTCTCTCTGCCTGCCTCTCTGCCTACTTGTGATCTGTTTGTCAAATAAATAAAAATCTTTAAAAAAAATAAAATGCCAAGAGGTACTAACATATTATTTATAAAAAATATGTATGTATTTATTCACTTATTCATTTGATTGAATATTTATTAAGCACCTACTGTGTTCCAGGCACTTGGTAGGTCCTAAGAGTAGAAAAACAAGTGGCATGACTTCCGTCCTCACTGAGGCAGTGGACTGTGTCATCTTTTTTCCAGTTATTTTAATGTATATATCCTGTGTTACATGGAATGAGAAGTAATTTACCCTAGGGTGAAAATTGTCTGTCCCTCGCCTTGACCATTTCTCTTAAAATGTAAACCCCTGAAGTCTAGTGCTTTTGTTTATTGATTATTGCTATTTTTCCAGAGTTTTGTACCTGATCATAGTAGTGCAACCTCCCCTCAAAAAATGCCAAATAATGACAAATATTTATTGTTTCATATTAGTCATTAAGCTTATAAAATCTAAAAAATACATTTAGCAATAGAGTTTTGTTATTACATTTATTAGCAAGTCATTTTTTATTAACATTTCACTTCAGCTGATAAAGAAATTTTAGAAGAATAATATATATGTATGTATATGTTATTTGTCCTGCCATATTAAAGTTAGGAAGATTGTAGCAAAGGTATAATAGATAAGAAGCTAAAGAGTTCTCTTAGGTCAGGGATTCTAATCTTAGCCCTGATTCTGGGTTCTCTATCTGTATCAGCTTTTATATCTCTTTTTATTCCTATGTCTGTTGTAGAAGATTCTATACTTTCATATTGAAAATAATTAATAATAATAATAATCACTCGTTTCATAATTCATTCCTCTTTTGTTGTGACATCTTCATTTTAAAGTCTGTAGCATGTATTTTTGGGAAAAATGTATACTAAAAATTAAATGGACCAAAATAATACTGTTTTTATCTTCACAATGTAGAAACATTTTGTGTCCTTATATAAATTTTTCTTGATACAATTTATTTCAGACTTCCATCATACCTTGCCTAAACTATTATAAAGCCCTGTTAATTGGTCTAATGTTCTTGATACATATACTGATGGCAAAGTGACTATCTTAGAATATAAAGTCAAGTGTGTTAGTACTTTATTCAAGATAAAAAGAATCATAATAAATAAAATTTCTAGCACCTGCAAAATACAGTTCAATCACCTGATAAAATGCTGGGGTGCCTGGTTGGTTTAGTTGGTTAAGCAACTGCCTTCAGCTCAGGTTACAATCCCAAAGTCCAGAGATTGAGTCCCACATCTGACTTCCTACTCCATGGGGAGTCTACTTCTCCCTCTGCCTCTCATCCCACTCTCATGCTCTCTTTCGCTCACCCTCTCTCTCTCTCTCTCAAATAAATAAATAAAATCTTTAAAAAAAGACAAGCCACATAATGCTTATTTATGGTCCTTCATTTTCTCTCTTACCTCTTATCTTCTTCACAATGCCTCCATTTACTTTAGAGCTCAAAGAGGAGGGGTGTAACACTCTGGGTTCAAATATTTCTATTTCTTTGTGCTGTTACTGAAGTTTGAAGTGTGTTCATTTCTACCTCATTTCTGCTTATTGAGATACCACTTATATTTCCAATTTGAACTCTCATAACACTTTCCTTCTAATAGGATTCTCCCACCACCACAGTGGAAATAAACTGCCCCTCACGTTTGAGTCAATCTATGCTGGTTTATAACTCTGTTATAACCATCCCATACAATACTGCATTATAAGTTATGTTCTCTTTTGTGAACTTTAATTTTTCTAAGATCCTCCTTGTTTTAATAGTAGGAAATGGATTATATATGTTTGGTAAATTGACTTCAAGTTATAAAATAACTTTATTTTCAAAAACAGTATTGCACATATAGATGTGTTTTGTTTTAGGGTTGTTTTATAACAACATAATAGAAACATACAATTTCCCTCATTTAGTATTGAGTTCTTGATAATTTATATTTATGCACGAAATACTTTTGTTAGTGGGTCGATGCATTCTTTGCCTCTTGGTATTTATTAGAAGTCAAATATATTCACACTTGCAGTTGTCTTTAGGTTTATTGTAAGTGTGTTCTCTACTTGAAGTATATTAGCAAGGATTACACTATCTTGACCATGCCTATATGAAACTATAGCGAGTGTCACATATGTACCAGGTGACAACCAAATCTAGATGTTATCTTCAAAAATGTTTTACTTCATTTTAAAAATTAAAGAGATAGATATTGAGCTATAGGATCTTATCTCCATGAAATATTTTCATAAACAGAGTAATATTATTAAGGTTTTTGTGACTATAATACAAACTAGAGATTCATAATACTAACAAAACCTGAGAGATCTCTATTTATTGCCTCAAAACTACGTTATTGTCTAAGTTTCTGATTGCAAGTATGAGGCAGCTCCATTTAGTTACTCTGTGCATAATAGGAACAATATTGCAGCTAGATTATATCTGCCATAGATGAAAGCAATATATTTTGCTCCTTGTAATTCATTCATAGTTTTCTAGATCCATAATCCTCTCGGGACTGTCAGGAATCCACATAATGTTCCCAAATGCTAGATATTGCATTTGTATATGTGATTTAACTGACAGACATATAAAATCATATGCAGCTAGATAACCTCGCAACATGCAGCTGTGAATCCTGCAGAATGCCAGTTTTCCTAGCTGAGGTAGATATATGATATAATCAAAATAACCCAACTTCAATATTCACCTAATTGCATGTATGCTTAAGATCTTCGTAACAGTAAAACAAATGACTTGCTTTTGCAATGAATAAATATAAAGAAAAAATAATTATGTCATTGTTGTGTTTCTTTACTTCTTTAGTGGGGATTATAAACTGCATAATCCTTGGTGTAGTGCAGCAATTACTTGTTCATATGGCAGTAGGTAGATATCAACATAGCCTTTCCCTTTCCATAACAGTGTGAAAGGCAGGGAGAATAGGATATGGTATCGGTTAGAAGCATATGGGCAGATGTAAATTATTGGTTATATTCTATTTCCTGGCTTGCTGGTATATTCCTCTTATTCACTGTGTAATAGTTTATAACAGATGTGGGTGTATGTAATTTTGTATAGCTAAAATATTATCTTTAAAACTTATATAAGAAGAAAAAAACAGGCAGACAGTTATTTCTTTGTGTCCTCCATTCTGCAATAGTCACTGAACTTAGCATGTGTACTTTGCTCAGGAACTGAGAAGGTGTTGTTGGAGGGCTGCATCTACCTCAAAATTTATGTCTTTGTATCATTGCTTTTTTGTGATTGGACAACTGTAATGATCTTACAGTTGATGTAAGATCAACTGTAGACATATTTCACTCATCATTCTCACTGATCATACCTTGAGATTCCCCTAACCTAGTTACCACTACAAAACTTCATGGTTTAAAAAAATAGCCATGTTATTATAGCTCATGATTTTGAGGATCAAGAATTTGGACAGGTCACTAATAGAGAATTCTGCTTTTTATGGCACCAATAGAAGTCAATCACTGATACTCAGCTGATAGAGGAGCTGATGTGTATGATGATCCAAGAAAGTCTCACTCTCAACTGACATGTTTAGTGCCTGTGACCTCTGTCATGTATGTCATGTCAGACCCATGCGAAGCCTCAGGCTCCAAGAGCAAGTCTTCTAGAGTCTTCTAGAGACCAAGATGTATGACTTTCCTAACCTCTGAGGTCATGTGACATCTCCTTTGCTGTATTCCATTAGGCAAAGAGGTCACATGTTTGCCCAGATTCAAAGAATTAGGGCATAGATCCACCTCCCAATGGGAAGAGTGCCAAAGATTTTGCAGCTATATTTTTAAGTTACCATACTCATACTTATCTAGCATTCTATTCTGTGCCATCGGTCTATGAATCCCACATGTTCATCTATTTTCCAGTCATTTTTCCTAAAGGTCTCTGCATGTCTGGTGAATTCTGCCAGGACCCATAATGAAGCCTTGGATAGAGGTGCCCTCTACTATCACTTATTCATTCTTTTTTTTCTTTATATTTTATTATCACCACACAACCCTCTTTCATCTGTATGAATTAGTTTGTTGTACAAGACCAGATACATATCTTTTAGCCTTTCATTTGGTGTAGCTGCTGCAGGGGGAACAAAACAAAACAAAACAAAACAAAAAAAGCTAGCCTGGCCAATGGTTACTTTGGTTTGGATAGCATGGGGTTGTGTCACCTGCCACTTTAACAAATACGATTTTATGCTGGAAATTCCTCTCCAGCCTCATAGCCACGGCTTACTTTATATTTTCACTGTTTTTCTCTCATTGCAATGGACCCCCCATGCCAAAGCTGCTAGCAACTCTGGGTTACAGTCAGGAATACAGCTAATTTACCCTGGACCATTCCTTTTCTCCTTTTTTCTTTTATCTTTTTTTTTTTTTAGCAAAATATATTTTAAGATTTTTATTTATTTATTTGAGAGAGAGAGAGAAAGCACACAAGTAAGGGGAGCTGCAGACAGAGGGAGAAACAGAATCCCCATATGCTCAATGTCGTTCTGGACCAGGACCTTGGGATCATGACCGGAGCTGAAGGTAGATGCTTAACTGACTGAGCCACCCAGGTGCCTGTCCTTTCTCCTTTTCTTTCCCCATCATTGTGCTGCTGGCTCCTTCTATTAGGCTATTCTTGTTCAGGCTCTTCATCATACTCACTTTCTTCATTTTTATTTGATCTACAACTCAAGGTTGATAATGGGTCAAATACGCATTTCATGACCTAAGACAAATATCAACTCATGGTTAAAATGGATCCAGAAGATGTGGTATATATACACAATGGAATACTATGCAGCCATCAAAAGAAATGAAATCTTGCCATTTGCGACAATATGGATGGAACTAGAGCGTATCATGCTTAGCAAGATTTCATCTTTTTAACATCTGGATTGTTGTGTGTTAGTTTTGGAAGCAAACTGTGATATTCTAATTCTATCATTTCCTCTTTATCCGTGAGCTTAAATACTTCTATAAAGAGAAATTTAATTTCACCACTGAATTATATCCCTAAAGTACTGTTCATATAAGAAAGATAGAATGAATGCTTGATTCCTTTTTTGTGTGTTTTTGGCAGTCTTAAAAATATCTAGTTGGTTTCCTAGCGTCCGTCAAAGATGAACAAAGAAGTTTGTTTGTTTATGTTTTGCTTCTTTGTTTTGAGGATCAGTGTGTGTTCATAAATTTAAGCATATTTGATGTGTCTTAATCCATTGGAGTAATTATTCAAATAGCCCCATATTTGACCAGTGAGGACCTCTTCAATTCTTTTGACATTAAATCAGCAGACTTTTATGGCTTTCCCGCTTTCTAGACTGTATGTTTTTTACCCCTTTTCTAAAAGGTATTTATTTAATAAATCCTCTTTTCTTTTAATGGAAATGTATTTAGAAACCTCAATTATAGTATTGGGGATGCTCATTGCTGCTAGATTTGCTTTGTTCCTGGGTCTTTTCAGTGACAATACACACATACACATAAACACCCACACACATCTATTTTTAAGACAAAATACATTGTCTTTATATTGATACTTCTGACTCAAATTTTGGGCTAGAGGGATTTTACTTCCTGGTACTAATCTTACTTCTCCTTTGTTGCCAAAAAACGGATACAATTTTTATTTAAGTCAACAAAAGGACAGAAGGGAGGAGACAAGAAACTTTTGTCAGGAAGTCCTTTCCTCAAATTCCAAAGAGTTAAATGCCATTCAGATGATTTACAGGATTAGCATTAAAAATAATGAAAATTCAGGATTCCTCCATCTATTCTAGTATTTTCTCTACCCTGCTTCTTGATAACTAACATTCTTTTAATGAAGTCAGTGTTCCAATGCCTAGTTATAAGAGTAATGTGTACACACCTAGTATATATATATATATATATATATATATATATATATATATATAACAAAAGGTCTAAAATTGATTCACACTAGGAGAATAATCAGTTTATTAAAACAAGGGCACAGGACTATCAAAGTTTTTCCTCTTTTCATTTTTGCTTTGTTTTGTTTTGTTTATTTGTTTTAAAGTTTTTCTTGTTTTCCAATGGGGTAAAGGACCATATCTGCAAGTGAGGCAGATTCCTACTTAAGTTACAGTATGGAAGAGAATGGAGAGTTTGAGAATTTGAATTTATAATTCCTGATCCTCAGTTCCTGAGGTGTTTTGCTGCCCAGTTCCACATGAAACCTAGCTACAAGGGGCCTAGACAATGACAAGAAATATCTGAGTGAAATAAAAGGTAAGGATTCACATGTTTGAAGAGAAGCATTGAGTAATAAGACATACATTTTCAAGACTCAAAAAAATCTGTCCCTATTCCCATGCAGCAGAATACGGACAACCTAGACTCCCCATCTCTCACCCTAATGCGGTCTTACACTATGCAATACAGCAAGAACATTATCACTCAACATTCAGTGTTTTGTTTCCTGGACACCTCCTATGTCTTCTTTTTCAAAACTGTTCTACTTGCCAGTCTTATCCAGAATAATTCATGTAGGATCTTTTATTAGTATTTTTTTTAAATAATGACTCATCTTGTTTTTAATAAAGCTTAAATTCTAGAAGATCCATTAATTAAAACTGAACCTTAGACGAGTCAGTATTACATGGGAGTCCGTAACACCTTATATATGGTGAGTGTTTTCTTCCCTTACATTTTATTTTTATTATTATTTTTTAAAAATTATCTTAGAGAGAAAGGGAAAAAGAGTACATACACCTGTGAGCCAGTGGGGGCAGGGGGGCAGTGGGTGGAGCAAGGGAGAGGGAGAATCTTACGCAGGTTCCATGACCAGCTCCCTGGAGGGCTGGATCTTACAATTCTGAGATAAGAACCTGAGCTGAAATCAAGTTGGATGCTTAACCATCTGAGGTACCCAGGTGCCTCTCTTCCCTTATATTTTGAATATGTATTTTGGCATACATTGTTTAGTCCTGGGTCGTCTTTTGAAATACACATGGTTTATCTTTTTAGGATCCTCTTAGTTGCAAGACACTGAGGCTTACTCATGTAGCTCTTCAAAAGTTGGTTCACCAGATGGAAATCCAAGAAGTATGGCCCTGAAAGGAGGGACATAAGGCATATCCAAGGAACCTTATCACCTACATCTTTCCCCTTTCTGGTCCATTTTCCATTCTTTTTCTAGTTTGCCTTTGACTATGTATCATGTAAGATGTTTCAGTTTTGGCTCTCCAGTCACAATCTCTTAGTTACCCAAGCACACACTTCTGAGAGAATCTGACTGATCTTTTTTTTTTTTTTAAACAGGGCACTCACATTATCTATCAGGTATGGTGAAGGAGAAAATGATTGATGTATATATTGATATATATCAATAACAAATATGAGTAGGGCAAAGATTTCATTTTTCCAGAAGAGAGATGGGGTATCAGTGGGCATCAAGAATTTTAAATATTGAATACAAGATCTATTTGTATGGCTATTATGTGATATATTGGCACTAGTCTTTTTTTTTTTTTTCCTTTTCTACTCTAATAGTAAAGTTAAAGTTTACATCACTGGTTTATTGCCTACTTTATACTTCGGGAATTTTTTTTCCTACAAAACAAAATGACTTCATATTAGATAAATTGGAAAGGTGCCCAAACTATTTTGTATCAACTTGTTTAGAATACTTAAGTGTGCTATTTCTTTTTTCTTTTTTTTATTCTCTAAGCAGATACAAAGGACAGTGAATATACAAAACAACAACATCATTGTACAGTCAAAAATTGGCAGAGATCTTATTTTCCTCTTTTGTTTCCTTAGAGTTAAGAGCAGTGCTTGACATATGGCCGTATTCTATCTTTATTTATTCAGGAAACTTCCTGAGTGTCTACCAAACACTAAGATCCTTATGAAGAAATGGGTCCCTGATAGTGAGCAGAGAAGACAAAGCTGCCAATAAGGACAGCAAAGACACACATCATTTCTATATGAGGTCTTAAAGACTACAATAAAAATAGCATCTTTGTGGCTTTACTATGTGCCAAACTCTGTTCTGTGTGCTTTATATATATAGGTTCATTTACATTTTTATTATAATTCTATGAATCAGGTACTGTTGTTATCTTCCCACATTAGGGATGAAGAATTTGAGGCACAGAGACATAGCATATCTTCCTCAAGTTCACATTAGTAAGTGATGAGGGCTGGTACTCTAAACCCAGTGTTAAATGCACCTGGGCAGCACAGTCAGTTGAAGCATCTGACTCTTGACTTCTGCTCAGGTCTGATCGCAGGAGCTTGAGACTGAGCCCCATCTTAGGCTCCACACTCAGCATGGAGTTGCCTTGAGTTTCTCTCTCCTTCTCCCTCTGCCCCACCCCTCTGCTTGTGCACATGTGCGTGTGCTCTCTCTTAGTAAATAAATCTTTAAAAATAGATGCAAAAATAATAAATTAATAAAACTGATCATGCAAAAACTTAATTCTTGTATTTTCCTTCTTTCCATGATTACTCAGTTTGTCTCTATGTACAAGAAGTCAGATCCAGATTATTGGCTCTTTGGGCCCTTCATTCTATTTCCTCTTAAGTTCCACATGTTTAGATGTTTAACTAGATCTTGTTCTATAGAACCTCCTGCCATTTGTGAGCTTGGTTCATTAGATATTTAACAGTATGAAAAGTCTGGTATCTAGCCCCTCAAACTTCACATCTGAAAAGCTTAAAAAAGAAGAAGAAGAAGAAGAAGAAGAAGAAGAAGAAGAAGAAGAAGAAGAAGAAGGAGTCGTCTAATTGGAGTCTAATTTAACCCTGAAAAATTTATTTTATCATTACATATAGATTTCCCCCCTCAGCTTTATGTTTTTTTTTAACTTTTTAATAATTTGATGTATTTATTTGACAGAGAGAGAGATAGCAAGTAGGCAGAGAGGCAGGCAGAAAGGCAGGCAAAGAGAGAGGAAGGGAAGCAGGCTCCCTGCTGAGCGGAGAGCCAGATGCAGGCCTTGATCCCAGGACCCTGAGACCATGACCTGAGCCAAAGGCAGAGGCATAACTCATTGAGCCACCCAGGTGCCCCTCAGCTTTGATTATTTATAAAGAATAGCTTCTCATATAATTTGCTCATTTTGTCATGAAAATCTAGACATGTCCATGAAATATGCATACTTAGTATGACCTCAGATTTATATCTGAAAAAAAATGTTGCTTAGAACTATATTCACATAAATAAGGTCCTTTTATAGATTCTTTGTCATTTTATTTTCCTTAGTAAATCTAATAATATGATTAGAGTTGCTTGGATAATCTTCCATCTCAAGGTTTTATTCATTTCTGATTCATTGTGTCTATTATTAAACCCAGCTGTTGATGTTTTTGAACAAACTGATTTCTGAATTAACTCTACATTGTATTCTATAATAACCCCACTTCAGTATTATCATGGGTTGCTCCCAATTTACTTTTAGATAATTAAAGCCTCTCTTTATTTCTATCCAAGTTGCCTGTTTTATTTCCCAGAACACAAGGATGTGATTTCATTCATGTTGCTCTAGGGGTCTAAAGTTGATAATCATTTTTCTACATCTGCCCTCATCAGTGTCTGCTTGCAATATACATTGCTATATCCCCATCCCTTGGCTTTCTCTCATTAGCATTCACATTCCCACTGATATATTGTGTTTTTCTGCCACAAGCCATTCCTTGTTGTTTTCCTATAAAGGCGGTACCTTTGCATGAAAATTGTCCTAATTTCCCTAGCATATTACATATTTTTTTTCTATATTGACTTGCTTAAGATGATTATTTACATATGGATTCATTGGCTTCAGAATTGATGACATATATTACTGAAATATGAAAAATATATACATTTCTAAATATCTGAATAAGCAATTCACAGTTGGTATAGGACAGAAGAAAATCTAGGTCATCACAAAGAACCTTGCTTTTACTGCCATGATGAAAAATTAAAAATTATTAAAATTTATATATTGTTTGTTAAATCAGAACAAAGTAAAAATGGTTTAGATAATTGTCATATCCAGTGCATTTTACTGGGTATTCATTTATAGACTGTCACAGTTATGTATACATTTGAATGTATTCTTACAGAAGTGCAGGCACATTTTATATTTTATATATATTATAGGTTTATTTTATATCATTTATATTAATATTTAATTGCTATATGATTCCTTACCAAACACTTATGCCTAAAATGACAAGATAATAATTTCAATATTTTGTGGAATTGCTAGTTCTCTGTAGCTGTGATTTAGAACTGATGTGTCCAGTGAATTTTCTTAGATTACATATATTTCTTTCTATAGAGTACCACTTTTCTTTTCCCAGGAAGACTGTGTCATTACATAGTTTTATTGCAAAATAAGCATTGAAAAGTATAGTTGGTGTAGTTAGGATATTTTCATGAAGGTAAAAGTCATTATCCTTATTATATGTCTGTATTACTTTGTTATATTATATGTCTGTTAAACATTGTTAATATCTTTTTTACCTAATTGCTTTTTCTTAACCTGAGGAATAACATCTAGGCTGTGAAGTTCATATACCCAGAAAATAGAAAGCCAGATTTTGAGATTATACAGATGAATTTGACATTACGTAGTCATTATAAAACACCTCATTTTTATCTCTTGGAGCTAACTAAACATCTGCACTTTCTCACAGTTTTTATGAAGCAAAAATGCAACTTCCTTTAGCTTAGCATTTTATTTTATTTTTTTTAAAGATTTTATTTATTTATTTGACAGACAGAGATCACAAGTAGGCAGAGAAGCAGGCAGAGGGAGAGGAGGAAGCAGGCTCCCTGCCGAGCAGAGAGCCTGATGCGGGGCTCGATGCAGGGCTCGATGCGGGGCTCGATGCGGGGCTCGATCCCAGGACCCTGGGATACTGACCTGAGCCGAAGGCAGAGGCTTTAACCCACTGAGCCACCCAGGCGCCCCTAGCTTAGCATTTTAAAAACAATTTATCAGTTTGATTGCCTTTTAAAGAATAAGATTTCCTTCATTCTTGTTTGAACTTTTCTAAACTGCATGCACTTAAAAAGAATTGGAGTTAAAATATCAGTAATCTAGATTTTCCTCTTAGTTTCCAGTACCCCCCACCCATGTGAGATATTTCTTAAAAGTCAGCATAATCAAGTAAGAGGTGTATTTTAGAAAGCTTTTATATTTTATAAAAAGAGGACTTGGGGAAATACTTTCCTAAAATTTAGGCCTCTTTTTACTTTTTGGAAGATGAGGGAGATGAGATTATCATTATTTTCTGCTTTTCGAATTTCAGATACTTGATTTGAAGATGTGAACAGAAGTTGGGTGCTGATACCTGATGTCTAGAAATTTTTCTGTACAGTACCTGGGTTGTCATACATTTTCTACACTATACACATTTCAAATCTCTGTAGTTAGTACATAGAAAGATGTAAACACAAAAATAAATAAAGTTAACTTTTACACCCACAATGATGACAATTCGGTGTGAAAGTACAATCTTTAATGTTTTTCTTAATGTTACTCAAATGATGACGAATTTAGTATTTTCAGAAGGCTGGATAGATCTGCTAAACAAATTCTCAGGTTGCATGTGAAGGAATTAAAAAATAAGATTGAATGTGTGGGATAGATTAAATTAGGAGAATTCTTGTGAATTGTTCTACCACAGCTCTTTCTAGCCTTTGGATTCTAGCCTCTTGCCTCATGCAATTATCAGTTTTCATCTAAAAATCTCTCATTATATGTAACCCAATGACATTTTCTTTTAGTCAATGAGAACTAGAAAAATTAGTTACAACACGTGTTCATAATCTCTGGTAAAAAAAAAAAAAATAGGTCTCCCCATCATTGGGGTCTTTCAAAGAGAATTTTTTCATTTCTAAACATGGAATATTTTTCAATTAGATTTTGGCTTTTTAGTGTATAGTTTCCACCAATGATTCCAGTTCTCCCTACCCAAGACCAAGAATTAAATTGACGAGTTACAACCACTTGTTCTGAACTAAATGGCAATCAATATTTTCACCTGTTCCTAAACACAATTTTTAGTTTAAATTGAAACAAAAAAGTTATTTTTGACAATTTCTTTTTGGCATTCAAGCAGGTTAAAATGTTATCTATCCTCTTCTGTAAATGTCAGTGAAAAATGTCAACTTTGAACCAGTGACACTATATTACACTCTTTGTTTGTGTGTTTTGCTGCTTTACATACAAGGTTTTTCTTATAGTTTATTTCTCCCTAAGAGGCGACACTTTGTTAATATGGCTGTGTACAATTTTCTGACAAGTGCTGAACCTACGCTAACAAAAAATGGTTCTTATTTATGATGTGTCAAATTACTGTTCTGAGAGTAGACCTTTTAGGTTGCATTCAGCCTTTAATTTGACTGAATTTAAATGGCATAAAATGCCTTTTAGTTGGGCCTTGGCTGGCATATTATATATCTCATTTCAATGAGAAACATTCACATGCAAATACGGTTTGTTTGGAGTGAGGACAAATGCGACTATCATGACTGATGAAGGCTTTTGATCACAGTTCTACAAACTGAAACCTTGAAAAAGAAGAGGCTATTTGGACTGGCATCTGCAATCCCATGAATTATTTAGTTCACATTATTCATAAATCTCTTTGAAGAGGAGGTTTTATGAGGTTTTAAGGAGGAGTAGTCATAGTGGTATTGCCAGCTCCAATGTATCCTATAAGTGCCTGCCTGCAAAGGAACACTTCCTTTAAGTGTTCTATAGCCTGTAAAGTGTGTTATCTGAGTAGTCTAGCAAGTTAATCTCTAAGAAATGGAATCTGATGCCCATCTCTTCCTTACTCTGTCTACCACTGAAGTCTATTGAAGGAAGAGTGGAGTAAGCATAAAAGCTGTTTCACAGATTGTGAATAGAAGTGGATAGGTTACATCAACAGAACACATACCACATATTATCTAAACCAGCTCCATAGCAGAGCAAGCTAACAGCTCTCCTTCCTTCAACACCATGGTCCCTCTTTCCTCCCTACCTATGCACTGATGCAGCTGCCTGGAAGGACCTTTCTCCTCTTTTGTTACAGATTTCCAACCTACTTTGCTTAGCTGGTGAATTGATTTTTCTAAAACTTAATCCCATCTCTAATGACATAGCCTAGTTTTACACTTAAAGTTTCTTTTGGATTACTTGTATACATATTTTTTCCCCTTTCTAAAAAATAAGGTCTCTGAGGGCAAGGATATTTTACTATCTACACTCTTTGTCCCAGAGCAACATTATCCCTGGAATTTATAGGGCATGTTCAATAAGTGACTATTGGATTATTTTGACTTGTATTACCCTCAGAAGGTATTCCCTAAGGGGAACAATGGATATATCTTATATTGTTTTCAGTTTTTATCTAGGACTATAACTTCAAAATTATTTCCCAATTTGAAATATCATGGGAAGTTAAATACTGGTTGCAGTTTAGAAAAAACATCTTATTAGGGGTCTTCTATTGGCTTTCAGCTGGCACAAGCGAATGACTCATGTTTAGCATGAGTTTCAGATTATGAATCACAAAATGTAATTGTAATTTGTTCATTTAAATTTTTTTTTCTTTTTTTTTTATGTCTGCATTTTTTTTTAATTTTTTATTTTTTATAAACATATATTTTTATCCCCAGGGGTACAGGTCTGTGAATCACCAGGTTTACATACTTCACAGCACTCACCAAAGCACATACTCTCCCCAATGTCCATAATCCCACCCCCTTCTCCCAAACCCCCTCCCCCCAGCAACCCTCAGTTTGTTTTGTGAGATTAAGAGTCACTTATGGTTTGTCTCCCTCCCAATCCCATCTTGTTTCATTGATTCTTCTCCTACCCACTTAAGCCTCCATGTTGCATCACCACTTCCTCATATCAGGGAGATCATATGATAGTTGTCTTTCTCTGCTTGACTTATTTTGCTAAGCATGATACGCTCTAGTTCCATCCATGTTGTCGCAAATGGCAAGATTTCATTTCTTTTGATGTTCATTTAAATTTTTAAGTAATGCTTTAGAGTTTCAAAATTAATGGGCAGTTACAGTTTATACTGCTGAATAATTCTCCTTCCCTTTATTTAGAGTGCACTGTATTTGATAATCAATGCTGGGAAAGAGGTTAGACCAGATAACCTTTAATGGTACCTTCTAACTCTGAGATTCTGATTCTCTGAAATCATCCCTGGTGGGGTTTTGGTTTGAACAGTAGATTCAAATGCAAACAACCTGAATAAATTTACTTATAGTTTGACTATTTAATGAGAACTGATTTTATTTTATTTTTTCTCTCAACTATATTTTTATGTAAAATGTTGGGACTTTGTAACATGTTTATTAATACGTTCATATAAAATAATTTGCAAAATTATGAAAATAGCATCATGACACAAACATTTTCTTTCTTGGTTAGTTGGATTATTTTTCCATAGATAAAAGGAACCAGTACCTAGGTAGTGAAAGTCAGAATGTAAGACAGGAAAAGTGCCTCTGCTAGGAATTGGAAGATTTGGAACCCTCTCAATTCCTTTTTTGAGTATCTGGATGATGCTGAGAAAATCCATTCTGTCCCTCAAGCCTTAATTTTCACATATACAATTTGGAATTAATAGTATCAGACCTCAGAGTTTCTTTGTGAAACCTGTACAATGATAGGGAAACCTTAAAAAAGCATTTACTTCCTTTTTTTTCTTTTTAAACTCTGAGATTCATTAATATCAGTCCTATAAAATTTAGAGTAAAACAATGTTAAGGAAACTTTCTTATTTTAAGAATTCACTTTCAATTTGATTTAGTGAAGTTATTGTTCTTGTATGTTTCTTATCTTTTCAGATTTATATCCTAAACCATGTTTGCATGTTTGAATATATCTTTCATTCAATGTGATCACTTAAAAAGTCAGTGCTGAAATTGTTATTTTTTCATTGTGAATGTGGCTATCCCAGACTTCAAAGATAATGCACCAGTTTAAAAAAATAGTGATAATAATAACTTACAATCTCCTATAATAATTAGATATTTTATTAAAATATGAGCCATTCCATATTATGATTATTTTATAAATATATATTTAAAACTTGATAACTAGCAGTATTTGATATATAAAATGAACATGTTTACCAGCTGAGATTACCTTACCAGCCAAAACTAGCAGCTAAGTTCCCGGCAGGACAGGATGAAGTAATCTTCCCACCTGTTCTCAGTAGCAATCTGATTTTCTGGCAAAATGAAGATTCAGAATATATTTCTGTATGCTTGAATTCAACAAAAAAGTATTTTATCCCTCTTGAATGGCAAAGCTTTTCTAAATGGCATCATTTTGGCTATATCTACAAACTCCTAAACTATTGTAAATATAAAATAATGGTACTCGTTTTCTTGAGTGGGTCTTAAAATCCAGTTTGTTACTTTGTAACATTTTGCTATCCTTTCTCCTAACATATTTACACTATTCTAGATATAAAAGGTAGTTCATGACATTATAAGGTATTTCTAACTAGATTGCTTCCACCTGTGAAATATAGAGTGGCTTGTTAAGTACATTGTAATTGTGTATTTTGTAATTGCAAGAGTTTTCATTTCTCTACGACCCTTGCTGGCATTTTGTCATATTTTCATAGTGTATGCTCTGTGAAGTAATTTTATTCTTTTGGGCAGAGTGAATGTAAAACTTCTAAAGAAAATTTCCATAAAGCTGGTGGGCAGAAGATGCTGCATGTACACCAAATGGAATTTCTGAAACTGAACCAAGACCATTTTTCCATTCTATCTCCACATGACTAGATTAATGTCACCTGTTGACATTTTGCCAATTGAGACAGATTATATTTGGAAGTTCCTTTCTTCCAAATATTGAAAAAATGTGAGTGATATTACTCCATTCAGAGAATATCTGATTCAGATGAAAAATATGTATAGTCAAGACCATATCAACCTTTTTTCAATTTCTATTCATGTTTATTAAGGCTATTCGATTCAGAAATCTAGGTCATTTTTGTTTTTTAAATCATTTATAAAATACTTAAAATAACTTTAATTAAAAATGCATTTTAAAACATATCTAATGTCCCTCAGGTGGGCCAGATTGTGATGCATTTAATTTACTTTTTGTGTGTGTGTCTTAAAATAGAATTGTAAAATCTTCATCATATCTCTGAGAAATGTCATCTATATTTCTCTTGTTTTGTGGATTTCAAATTTAGATATAGTTATAGTATGTTCTCAGTTGCTCATAATTTGTTAACATGCCTTAAATAAAAGTTAATCATATCTCCCAAACCACAGTCTATACCTTAAAATTCATGTTATGATTGACATTACTGTATCAATCAAGGAAGAACAGTAATATTTATTAACCCAGAGAGTTACATAGTAGGTAATGAAAATTTTCTGGAAAATAAATTATACAAAAAAAAAATCACTGACGATATCAATATAAAATAAAAGTGTTAAATAGAAGACAAAGGCAGAGAAACTTAGGAAAAGAAGATGCTGCTGAGGTTCTCTGTAAGACAAAATGCAATCAGTCAACAGCCCAGTATTTACCCACCCATCTACAAATGTTATTTATTTTCCTGTCATTTATTAAGGCTATAAGAAAAATAAAAAAGGATCTATATGAAAGAGAGACTTGATTATATTATATAGCAGTAAAAACTACTGGAGATCAAGTCCAAAGAATTTGAAAATGACATTTCTATGTGATCCCATTCCCTGCATACGGTTTATGGAAGTATGTACTATAAATAGACACATAAGTACTCCTTAGATTAGCATGCCTTAAATACTAAATATATGTTAAGTGTGTGTATTCTGGGTCTGAGCTCATTTGCTGTGGCTGACTTTATTTTAGGGAATCATGATCTTACCTGAAGTATAACTCAGGATGAGATCAGAGAAGCAGCGGTGTCTTGTGCTATATTCTGGAAGTCACCTTTCACTTTCCTGGAACTCCTTATAGGAGTGATCCAGGAAAGGATAAAACCAAGTATTTCTTGGTCATATGCTTATACATGGAGGAGCTTGACTTTGCCAACTACACCAAAATGATTACCTTTGGAACCTTGGGAATTGAGCAAGTTATCTGAACTATGCTGGAAGAGATTAGATGCCCTTAAATTATCCCTAACCTTATTTTCCATTTGCACAGCTTAACCAGAATTAACCCATTATCTAGTAATTAAGCGTTAAGGAACAGTGAGTCTATGTTCACTTTGTAACTATTTGCTGGAATATTATAAGCATATCAATACATGGTTCTGAGTTTCACATCTCTCTATTTATACATCTTCTAAAAAGAAGTCTTATGAAAATATTTGATTTTTTTGTCAAATATCTTTTGTTTTTGCTCCTTGACCCCTCTCTTGTCACTACTCTCCTTAAGCTAAAACTATAAGCTGTTGAACTCAGTGTAAGGCCCTGGTGGTAGTGATTCTCTTCCTTTACCTCAGTGAATACCAGTCATCAATTGCAATGATTGCAAAACTGTTTTAAGTCAATAAATGTGTTATTTTATTTATATAAGGTTATTAAAGGTGATATATTATTTCTCTAATTGAAAACCATTCTTAACATTAATCCAGAGTCCAGCAGTTCTTCTTCCTAGATAAAAATAAAAGTGATAATTTCCCATGGTATAATATGAACTGAATATATATATAAATATATATTATATATATAAATATATATGAATATACATATATAAATACTGGTTTTATTTATATAAGGTTATTATATAAGGCTATTAAAGGTGATATTTTATTCTCTAATTGAAAACCATTCTTAACATTAATCCAGAGTCCACAAATTCTTCTTCCTAGATAAAAATAAAAGTAATAATTTCCGATGGTATAATATGAACTAAATATAATATAATATGAATAATATTATATTGGTATAATATGAACTACATATGATTACACAAAACTATCACATAATATTGTGTTCTCTGTACATAAACATACTAACATATGCATAAAAATACACAACAGAGGAAGGTCATATAATATAATTTTCTCATATCACCTTCTGCCTTAGAATATGAATGGAAATGTCATATGTTAATGGCTGTATATGACAGTTGGAGAACTTTGGTGGCTCAGAAGGGATTCAGACAAGCATCTATAGTTCTATGATTTTACCATTACTGTTTATGAGCATAAAATAACCATTTACTTTGCATATGTTTAAATTAATAAAATAGACTACATTTAAATTATTGAATAAAATTCTAATTAGAGTAGTAATTTAGTAGAAAAACTGAAAATATATTTATGACACCTAGAAAATAGGAAATGTGGACAATCTTACTGATCCTGGAAATTAGTTTTCTAAGTTTTTCTTTATAAAACACTTGTTAAATCGAATAGTATTCATGTAATTAACAATCTAAAGTATGTATATCACTTTTATCCATTAAGGTTAACCACTGAGATGCTGGGGAATAATATGAGACTAATTTCCAAGAGTATATTTTATTCCAGTTATAGTTTTAGTTTATTATAAAATAGCTCCCTGGTTCAGTAACATAGACATAAAATAAAACTTCAAAGGATATCTATGTACTTTATTTATGGAGAAACTTTTATTCTGGTAGTGCCTCAAAGCTTTCATAATAATATATGACTGATACATCTAAGGGTTTGCATTTATTTTATAGTCTCTTCTAGAGGCATGAGTTTGAGTCCATTTTTTACAAGGCCTTGAAAACTTATCCCTATTCCTAACACAGTGAAAGTTATAAGCCTACAGGGAAGTATGGAATATAGCATAAGAAAAAGAGATTTGTAGATTGGTAGTGAGTCATGAAGTTTAAAGAGATTCTTGAGAGGAAAAGAAATAAATATAGAATAAGGGAATGTAAATAGTTTATATGTAAACTATCAGTGTTAGAAGCATGTAAACAGAGAGAAAACTTATTAATATAAACTAACAGTTATTGTGATACATATAATTAATTTAGTATTTATAGACTGAGGAAACATGGAAAAGAAATAATTACGTAGATCACTTAATTCTGAAAATACATATGGAGAAAGTAGTTAGAAGCTCAAAACCAGCCTCTGTTTCATCACTCTAGAAGTAAAATGGTTATTTCATAGAGGGAATTAATGTGTCTTACATTTTAAGACTAAATTTCATAATCCAAAATTATTTCAGTGGTGCCATAAATAATTTCCTCACATAATAAATTGACCATATGTAGTATAAAAAATACAAACAATACTATACTGTTTTATATACACTATTATATTTAATCATATTATAAGAGAAGTGGCATTGGGAAATAGTAGTATTTAAAATAGAAATAAGGGGCACCTGGATGGTTAGTTGGTTAAGGGACTGCCTTCAGCTCAGGCACGATCCTGAAATCCTGGGATGGAGTCCCACATTGGGCTCCCTGCTCTGCAGGGAGTCTGCTTCTCCTGCTGACCTTTCTCCACTCATGCTCTTTCTCTCTCATTCTCTCTCTCTCAAATAAATAAATTTTAAAAACCTTAAAAAAATAAAAAAATAAAATAGAAATAAGCCCAGATATTTAATTGAATATTTTAAAGATTTTAAATACTTTTTTGTTATCAGAAATTTCTATCGTATACAAAAATAAAAAGAAAATATAGTAAGGAGCATGCATCCCGGGGTTACATTGAAAAGAATCTGACACTAGACGATTTTGTGTAAATATTTAGCTTTATAAAAAGATAATGGCCTAAAAACAAGTTAAATAATATTATCCCACCTAAATATTAAGAATAATTCCTTAATATCATAATATATCCAGTGTTCATCAGGATCCAAAGTAGCCTGTACTTATAGGCAATTGTTTTGGTATGTCTCTAAGTTCCCTCTTCAATATTTTTTTTCCCTGAAATCTATTTGCTAAAAAACCAGAATTGCTTATGTGTGGTTTCCCATATTCAAGATTTTATTCAAGATTTGATGCATGGTTTTTTGGTCTCATTTTAATTGGACATTGGAATTTCAATGTAGAGACATAATCCCATCCAAATTTGAAAATTTGGGGAAAAACAAAACAAACAAAATTAAAAAAAAAAAAAAAGAACATTTTAAATGATATTGTGCCCTTCCATGGGGAAAGTGTATAGGGTCTGGTAGTTTTTCTTTTAATTAATTAATTAATTAATTTTTGTTTGTTTTTTTCCTTTTATTGTTATGTTAGTCACCATACAGTACATCATTAGTTTTTGATGTAGTGTTCCATGATTCATTTTTTGCATTATAACAACCGGTGCTCCATGTAGTGCTCCAGGCAATATGTGCTCTCCTTAATGCCTATCACTGTGCTCACCCATCTCCCTACTCCCCTCCCCTCTAAAACCCTCAGTTTGTTTCTTGGAGTCCATAGTCTCTCATGGTTCATCTCCTCAACTGATCCACCCCTCTTTCATTTTTCCCTTCCTTCTCCTAATGTCCTCCGTGCTATTCCTTATGTTCCACAAATAAGTGAAACCATATGATAATTGACTTTCTCTGCTTGACTTATTTCACTTAACATAATCTCCTTCAGTCCCATCTATGTTGATGCAAAAGTTGAGTATCATCCTTTCCGATGACTGAGTAATATTCCATTGTACATATGGACCACATACATCTGCTTTATCCATTCATCTGTTGAACAGCATCTCAGCTTTTCCACAGTTTGGCTACTATGAACATTGCTCCTATGAACATTTGGGTGTATGTGCCCCTTCTTTTCACTACATCTGTATCTTTGGAGCAGATACTCAGCAGTGAAACTCCTGGGCCATTGAGTAGCTGTATTTTTAATTTTTTGAGGAATTTCCACACTTTTCCAAAGTGGTTGTACTAATTTGCATTCCCACAAACAGTGTAAGAGGGTTCCCCTTTCTCCATAATCTCTCTAACATTTATTGTTTCTTGCCTATCAATTTTTAACATTCTAAGTACTGTAAGCTGATATATCTCATGTGGTTTTGATTTGAATTTCCCTGATGGCTAATGATGATGAACACCTTTTCATGTGTCTGTTAGCCATGTGTATTTCCTCTTTGGACACACTTTGGGGAAGTGTCTGTTCATGTATTCTGCCCAACTTTTGATGTGATTATCTGTTTTGTGTTTGTTGAGTTTGAGGAATTCAATATTTTGGATATCGGTCACTTGTCTATAATGTTGTTTGCAAATATCTTCTTCCATTCTGTGGGTTGCTTCTTTGTTTTGTTGTCTGTTTCCTTAGCTGTGTAGAAACTTTTTATCTTAACGAAGTCTCAAAAGTTCATTTTTTATTTTGTTTCCCTTGCCTTTGGAGACATGTCTTGAAAGTTGTTGCTGTGGCCAATGTTGAAAAAGTTACTGCCTATGTTCTCCTCTAGGATTTTGATGGATCCCTGTCACATACTGAGGTCTTTCATCAATTCTGAGTTTATCTTTGTATATGGTATAAGATAATGGTCAAGTTTCATTCTTCTGTATATAACTGTCCAATTTTCCCAGCACCAATTGAAGAGACTGTCTGTTTTCCATTGGATACTTTTTCTTGCTTTGTCAAAGATTATTTGACCATAGAGTTAAGAGTCTATATCTGGGCTCTCTATTCTGTTCCATTGTCTTAAGTGTCTATTTTTGTGCCAATACCGTGCTGTCTTGGTGATCAGAGCTTTGTAATATAGCTTGAAATCAGGCAACATGATGCCCTCAGCTTTGTTTTAATTTTCAACATTTCCTTTGCGATTTGGAGTCTTTTCTGGTTCTATACAAAATTTAAGATTGTTTGTTCCAGGACTTTGAATAATGCCTTTGGTATTTTGATCTGGATGATGCTGAAAGCATACACATTTTAACAATGTTTATTCTTCTGATCCAGAAGCATGGGATGTTTTTACATCTTTTTGTGTTTTCTTCAGTTGCTTTCATGAGTGTTCTGTAGTTCCTTGAGTACAGATCCTTTATGTCTTTGATTAGGTTTATTCCAAGGTATCTTACAGTTTTTGGTGTTACTGTAAATGAAATCAATTCTCTAATTTCTCTTTCTACTGTTAAATTATTAGTGAAAGCAACTGATTTCTGTGCATTGATGTTGTATCCTGCCACATAACTGAATTGCTGTATGAGTTCTAGTAATTTGGGGGTGGAGTCTTTGGGGTTTTCTACATAAAGTATCATGTCATCTGTGAAAAAAAGAGAATTTGACTTCTTCTTTGCCAATTTGAATACATTTTATTTCTTATTGTTGTCTGATTGTTGTTACTAGTACTTCTAGTACTATGTTGAACAATAATGGTGAGAGTGGGTATCCTGATCTTAAGGGAAATGCTGTCAGCTTTTCCCTATTGAGAATGATATTTGCTGTGGGCTTTTCATAGGTAGATTTTACGCAGTTGAGGAATGTTCCTTCTATCCCTACACTCTGTAGAGTTTTAATCAGGAAAGGATGTCATATTTTGTTCCCTTCATATTCTCAGACCACAGTGCTTTGAAACTGGAACTCAATCACAAGAAAAGGTTTGGAAAAAAAAATTGAACACTTGGAATGTAAAGACCATCCTGCTCAAGAGTACAAGGGTCAATCAGTAAATCAAAGAATAACTTAAAAAAATAATGGAAACCAATGAGAATGAAAACGCATTGGTCCGAAACCACCAGCAAAGATGGTGCTAAGGGGGAAATACATAGCCATCCAAGCCTCACTCAAAAAAAAAAAAAAAAGTCCTGAAAACACAAACTCTTCACATGTTAAAGAATTGGAGAATGAGGGCACCTGGGTGGCTCATTTGGTTAAGCAACTGCCTTCATCTCAGGTCATGACCCTGGAGTCCCAGGATCGAGTCCCACATTGAACTCCCTGCTTGGCAGGAAGTCTGCTTCTCCCACTGACCTCTCTCCTTTCATGCTCTCTCTCCCATTCTCTCTCTCTCTCTTTCTCAAATAAATAAATAAAATCTTAAAAAAAAATAACTGGAGAATGAACAACAAATTAAGCCTAGCCCACATGTGAGAAGAGAAATAATTAAGATTAGAGCAGAGATCAATGAATTAGAAGCCATAAATACAGTAGAACATATCAATGAAACTAGAAGCTAGTTCTTTGAAAGAAGTAATAAGATCATTAAGCCACAGATTTAAACAAAAGAAAAGAGAAAAGATCCAAATTAATAAAATTATGAATGAAAGGTGAGAGATCATGACTAACACCAAGGAAATAGAAACAATTATCAGAAATTATCAACAACTATGTCAATAAATGAAGTAACGTTGAAGAAATAGATGCATTTCTGGAAACCTATAAACTACCAAGACTGAAACAGGAAGAAAGTGAGAACCTGAATAGACCAATAACCAGTAACAAGATTAAAGCAGTGATCAAAAACCTCCCAAAAAACAAGAGTTCAGGACCTGATGGATTTCCTGGGGAATTCTACCAAACATTCAAAGAAGAAATAATACCTATTCTCCTGAAGCTGTTTTAAAAAATAGAAACAGAAGGGTAACTTCCAGACTCATTCTATGAGGCCAGCATTACCTTGATCCCCAAAACAGGTAAAGGAGAATTTCTTCATCAAAAAGGAGAATTTCAGACCAATATCCCTGATGAACATGGATGCCAAAATTCTCAACAAGATCCTAGTTAATAGGATCCAACAGTACATTAAAAGGTTTACCTACCACAACCAAGTGATATTTATCCCTAGGTGGTTCAACATTCACAAATCAATCAATGTGAAAGAACACATTAATAAGAGGAAAGAGACAAACCATGTGATCTCTCAATCTTTTGGTAACAAAGAGACCTGATTTGTGACCCAGTATGTGGTCCATTCTGGAGAGAGTTCCTTATATACTCAAGAAGAATGAGTATTCTGTTGTTTTAGAGTAGAATGTTCTGCATATATTTATGAGGTCTGTTTGGTCCAGTGTGTCATTCAAAGCTCTTGTTTCTTTGTTGATTTTCTGCTTAAATGATTATTGCTGAGAGTGGAGTGTTGAGGTCTCTTACTACTAACTTATTATTATCAATATGTCTATTTTGGTTAACAGTTGGTTTATGTAGTTGGCTGCTCCCATGTTGGGGGCATAAATATTTACAATTGTTAGATCTTCTTGCTGGATAGACCCTTTAAAAATGATAGAATGTTCTTCTGGATCTCTAACTACAGTCTTTAGCTTAAAATCTAATCCATCAGACATGAGAATTGCTATCCTAGCTTTCTTTTGAGGTCTGTTGGCATGAAAGATGGTTCTCCATCCCTTCACTTTCAATCTGGTTGTATTTTTAGGTTCAAAATGAGTCTCTTGTAGACAGTATATGGATAGGTTCTGTCTTTTTATCCAGTTTGCAACCCAGTACCTTTTTATGGGAGCATTTAAGCCATTCACATTGAGAGTGATTATTAAAAGATATGATTTTATTGTCATCATGTTGCCTGTGAAGTCATTGTTTCTATTTATCATCTCTGTAAACTTCTGTTTTATGTCACTCTTGGGTCTTTCTCTTTTTAGAGAACCCCCCTTAATATTTCTAGCAGGCCAGCTTAGTGGTCACATATTCTTTCTTTCTGCCAATCCTAGAAGCACTTTATCTCTCCATCCATTCTGAATGGTAGCTTTGCCAAATAAAGTATGCTAGGCTGCATGCTCTTCTCATTTAGTACCCTGAATATGTCCTGCCAGCCCTTTCTGGCTTTCCAGGCCTCTGTGGACACATCTGACATTCTTCTGATTTTCCTCCCTCTGGAGCAAGAAATCTCTTCCCCCTGTTGCTCTTAAGATGGTTTCCATGGTTCCAATATTTGCAAGTTTTACTATAACATGCCAGGGCGTTGGTCTGTTCTCCTTGATTTTAGGAGGGGTCCTCTTTGCTTCTAGGGCATGAATGCTTTTTTCATACTCCAGATTAGGAAAGTTCTCAGCTATGATATGCTCAAATATATCTTCTAGTTCTCTTTATCTCTCCACTCCCTCAGGGATCCCAATAATTCTGACATTGGACCATTTCATGCCATCATTTATTTCTCTAATTCTGTTTTCATGGATTTTAAGCTGTTTGTTTCAGGCCTCTTCTTGTTCCTTCTATCAGTTTGTCTTCTAGACCACTAATTTTTTTCTCTGCCTCATTTACCTTAGCTGCTAGAGTATCTAGATTAGATTGGGTCTCATTGATAGCATTTTTAAGTTTTGCCAGATTAGATCTCATTTCTGCCCTTAGAAAATCTGTGTTGCCAATGATCATTTTCTCCATCTTAGCTATTGTCTGTATAACTGTTACCATGAAGTCTTTTTCTGATATCTTGCTTATATCCATATTCATTAGTTCTTTGGCAGAGGTCACAGTCTCTCAATCTTTCCTATGTTGGGGGTTCTTCCTCTGAGTCATTCTGTTGAGAGGTGGTTGAGGGAATGTTCAGAGTCCAAATTATTGACAACAACCCAAGGAAGATGCTCCTATTTTATAAGGATCTTAGGGGTGTTGGCCTCTTATTCTTACAGCCTGTCTTCTGGGGAAGGGGCCTGCCATGCTGTTACTCAGGCAACCCTGTTTAGGAAGAGTTGCCCTGCCTTGGTGGAGGGCATGGGCTCAGTTAAAACCTGTTTTGGGGGGCTTTTGTTCTCTAGCATCTTGACCTGGTGCCATTCCATGTCTCTTCAAGAGTCAGAGCAAAGTGACTGTATTCAAACCTCTGTCTCAGATGAGAGAGATCTCAATCTGCTCTCCATTAACCACTCCAGGCCACACTATCTCCATTTATGTCTGTGCTGCTAAAAACCACAGAGTCCTGGGTTGGGTGCCCCAGAGCCACACCCCCTAGCCCTCGCTTCCAGGTTCAGGCACATCTCTGCCCTTTGTGCTTCTAAAACCACAAGCCACCCCCAGTTCACATACACACCCCTGCAGGTCCAGGTTCAATCTGGAGGGCTTCCCTAAGGTCCTTTCCCCTTTGCTATCTAGTTGCAAGTCTGTGCCCGGTGTGGAAGGCTTTTGCTCTTTGGCAGTGCAGGATTCTGGAGGCTCTCTCCCCCTTCTCCCCCCTTCCATTTATTTTTTGATATCTGCCCACAGAATCAGGGCTCACTACTTCATACCTTGAGTCCAACACTGGAGATATTCTGTTTGTAGAGATCCAGATATATCTTCTTATATCTCAGGCTGGTTTTGTGGGTGTTCAGCATGGCCTGGTAGATATCCAGCTCAATTCAGGGGACCAGTTGAAGTAGGGTCCCCTAGTCCTCCACCACCTTTTCTCTTCCACTTAGTCTTTCTTTTAATGATGATAGGAAAGACAGTGGTAGCTGCCTATATATGAAAACTTGTTAGGCACTACAGTATGGTGGTTTCAAATTCTATCATTTCCTCTTTATTCATTGGCTGGTGTATTTGTCTGAAAAGAAATTTCTACCCATCAAATATCTGGTTACTTTGGAGTATAACTTCTTTAGCAAATTTTCTTGCTCAAGCATCATTTTTTACACCTGTTTCCTACTGTAAAATTTGTGTTGTTGAGAAAGAAAAAACTTGTGAAAGACATTGGATTCTATCACATGTTTTCAAGTTCTAATGAGCCTTAGGGGAAAATTCTGTTTAGACCATGTTAGTTGATAGTTAAGAAAGATGTTATTTTAAATAAACCTTAAGTGATTAGTGAAAGAATGTGTTAGGTTTGTATTGGAGGTTTGGTGAAAAAAAAATGAGAAAAGGAGAAAATTTAGGTCATTATCTAGACCTAAAAATGCAATTATTTAATTTCCATATTTTGAGAGACTGTAAAAATGTGGTAGGTGTCTAATAAAGTAAATGTACTACTACTTCCCCTTTTCAGATCAGTGTGATTTCCTTCTTGTAAAAAGGAATCAAACTCACATGGTATTGATTAGCACTACATTGCTACTTTATCTAATGATTGCATTTTGATGTAGCAGATTTTAACATACATGTATTCATCCAGGCTGCTGTTTTGGTTTTAAATTTGTGAATAGCTTTGTGACCTAGGAAAAGTAATGTTATCCTTTCTAGATCTCAGCTTTGTAATATTCTGAATATCTTTGTTTTCACTGTATTTCTTCTAGAAAGTAGTGGCCGTGTATTCTCTTTTATTTTTTATAATTTTCACATATATATGAGTAACTTCTTCATATTTAAAAATTATATTGTACAGTATCCATGGCAATTAATTTTATTTGTTTGTTTTGTTTTATTTCATCGCCAATAAATTTGGGGCAAGAGAAACCTCTAATATATCTGAATATGAAGTCATAGATGTTAGTAACCTTTGTCTTCTTAGAAAACCTAAACACTTTTTAAGTTCATGGCTTCATATTAAGAAACATTGATCCTTTATCTATAAATTTGCTTATGAAAAGAAATATCAAAGACTAGGCTAAAATATCAAAGCATTTCAAAGAAATTCTGCATAATCTTGAAATGAAAAGATCCATACTGCTTTAGCATTAATATCTGTGAATAAATGAATAAATAGCAAAGTAGTATCTTTGCTATTTACTAAATGCTTTGTTGCTAAATTATTTTTCAGCAACCATTTCGAAATGTAACCACAGATTGGGTATGTTAATACTATTTACACATAGCAGATACTAATAAAATATATCACTCTTTTGTTATGATAGTAAATCTTAAAATAAGAAGTAGGAATTAAAAGAAAATGTGTCTAGTTTGTATCAATTTTGAGTTAGGTAAAATTGGTCTAATCTCCCCTGAGTTGAGTATGCCCTCATGCCCTATTTATAGTTCTTGTACTTTATTTTAAGAAACAGTGTCTTAGAGTTCACAAAATACTTCATGAATTTATTAGTGATATCTTTAAGATAGAGTGTCAATTAATTCAATGTAACTCTATTGTTAACATAATCAACTAATTGTATTTAACTTTTTCATCATTTATACTGGAGTTTTGGGAGTTAAACTTTATTAATATAATGTCTAATATTCACTAACTATTCTGAAATTGTATATAAATAACTATGATAATTCTGTTACTATTCATACTTTTCTTCAAAAGTTGTATGCCAAAGTTTTCACATTATTAATATAATAGCAGTTACAAGTTTAATATTTAACTAATCATCTCTGAAAAAATAGTATGAACAACTATAATGTTATAGTTACAAATTGTGCTTTTAGTATAAATGTGAAGAAATGTTTATGTCATCTCTAAAACTTTTCTCTGGTCAATACCTTTATTTCCTTTCTTTTCATTTTAACTATGAACGTTAAAAAAGCATTTTTAAGATAATTTTCAGTCACTTTTGGGTGGTGTGCAATGTGCACTTTACAATTGACTTATAATTGGGCTATGCTGACAATGGAAAATCTTACAAGTATTGAACATGACATTTATGACAGTATTGCTGTCATCTTGGCTTCTTTTATTGAATATGCAGAGAATTATAATTGGGCTAACAAGCCTGGTAGCCTGGCCTCTTTCCAATTATATTAACCAGTCTAGTTTAGTATTAGCTGCCTGAACACACAGAAACAGGCATAGACCTTCTGTTTTCCTTTCTATTCTATGTTGGTTTCTACCCAATAATTTAAGAATACAATCATCTGCCTTTGTGTAATGTTTGAGAACTTTCAATAATTCACCTCCATTCCCCTAAGAAATGTAAAGATTTGTCTTTTCTATTTTAATTTCTCTATTTTTATTCAATTCAATAAATGAATCTTTATACAATATTGGTTGTATCTTTACATATTAAATACTAGTTATTATCTTAAATATTTTTAAGGGGTTTTCATAATTTTTCTTTCAATTCATGCTAAAGTTTTTAAGTGATAAATTTGAAGTTGAAGCAAAATTTCTCCTCATATGAACAAATGAGTACACTGATGCAGTGAAATATTTTCTTGAAATTGAGGCAAAAAACATTTTGCATATTCTAACAATGTGTTTCAGCCTTGTGCAACCTTAAAAATAATACAAAAGAGGAAAATAATTCCCAGTGGTTAGAATTTTGAAATCCAGTAAACTTCTTTGAAGAAGAATATCTGCAATATTTAAAGGTCTTCATCTTTGTTGGGCTTTTTTTTTTCCTGAAAAAAAAAAAAAAAAAAGAGAACAACCTGCAGAGCTTGTCTACAGAAACTAAACACCACTATAATACATAACGGGTATGACATAGGATGAGCATTGCAGTATTGTTAGTAGCAGGAAAAAAAAAAAAAAAAAAGTACTCCACAACTGACCTGATTGTTTATCAATAGGGAAATAGTCTCACATTCATAGAGACTGTGGGAAAATACACAACTGTTAAAATAGGGAGTTAGAATGCCATGCATCAACCTGGAAAATGTGAAGAAAAGACTACAAAGTCAGGTGTATGATCCTCTTTGGGAAACCGACACACAAAATATGTATGTTACAGGCTTTTACAAAAATTGCAAAATTGGGACGCCTGGGTGGCTCAGTTGGTTAAGCAGCTGCCTTCGGCTCAGGTCATGATCCCAGCGTCCTGGGATCAAGTCCCACATCGGGCTCCTTGCTCCGCAGGGAGCCTGCTTCTCCCTCTGACTCTGCCTTCCACTTTGTCTTCCTGTGCTCGCTCTTGCTCGCTCTCTCTCTGACAAATAAATAAAATCTTTAAAAAAAAATGCAAAAATTTTTTTTCTAACAATAGCAAACTGTTTAAAGGTATTTCTGCATTGCATCTAGAAGCCTTTCTTTGAGTAAAGGACTCTCTTGTATGACTCTTCTAATTTCCTCATTAAGTGTACTTCTGGACCTAAATAGTGTTTGCCATTAGATAAAAATAAATTGAAATTTCTACTTCTTAATGGGGATAATGCCATTTAAAATAATGGAGTTTTCTAGTTTTATACCTATGTAGTCAACCAAATACCAAAGTACCAAATACAAAGTACCAAATAGCTGAAGACTAGTGAATCATTCAATTTTGATTTGGCTTTGTAGACCTGATATTTGCAGTTCAGTTGGCAACTGAACAGTGCCTTAAGTCCCAAGTTCACAGATTTAGAAATTAGACACAGCTAGGATCAAATCCCAAATTTGCTTCTTTCCAGTTGTGTCATGGTCAGCAAGTAATTTGACTTTTCTGAGTCTTAGTTTCCACATCTGTGAGAAAATGATAACGAAACTTCTTTTTTTGTCTCTAAATTTGTATTTAAATTCTAGTTAATCAACACACAGTGGACTACTGGTTTCAGGAGTGGAATTCAGTGATTCATTACTTCCATACAGCACCCTGTGTTCATCATAACAAGTGTCCTCATTAATACCCATCCCCCATCTATCCCACCCCCACCTACCTCCCTCCACTGGCTCTCAGTTTGTTCTCTATCTTTAAGAGTCTCATATGGTTTGTTTCCCTCTTTTTTTCCTCCTCCCATCTGTTCACCTGTAACGTGTTTTAAATTCCACAGATGATTGAAATCACATGGTATTTGTCTTTCTCTGACTTATTTTGCTTAGCATAATGCATTCTAGCTCTGTCCATGTCATTGTAAATGGCAAGAGTTCATTCTTTTGATGGCTGAGTAATATTCCATTTTATACGTATGTGTGCAGGTACACACACACACACACACACACACACAATTTCTTTATCCATGTCTTTGTCCATGTCAATGGATATTTGGGCTCTTTCCATAGTTTAGTTGTTGTTAATAATGCCTCTATTAATATCATGGTACATGTATCCCTACAAATCTGTATTTTTGTATCCCTTGGGTAAATACCTAGTAGTGCAATTGCTGCATTGTAGGGCAGTTCTCTTTGTAACTTTTTGAAGATGCTCCATACTGTTTCCGAGAGTTGCTGCATCAGTTTGCATCTCACCAACAGTGTGAGAGTTCCCCTTTCTCCAAATCCTCACCAACACCTGTTGCTTCTTATGTTGTCAGTTTTAGCCATTCTGACAAATGTGTGAGGTGGTATCTCATTGTGATTTTGATTTGTATTTCTCTGATGATGAGTGATATTGAGCATATTTTCATGTGTCTCTTAGCCATTTCATTGTCTTCTTTGGCAAAATGTCTATTCATGTCTATTCATGTCTTCTGCCCATTTCTTAACTGAATTATTTGTTTTGAGGTGTTGAGTTTTCTAAGTTCTTTAAATATTTTATATACTAACCCTTTATCAGATATGTCACTTGCAAATATCATCTCCCATTCCAAAAGTTGTCTTTTAGTTTTGGTGATTGTTATGTTCACTCTGTGGAAGATTTTTTATCTCGAACTCTCAATAGTTCAATTTTTCTTTTGTTTCCCTTGACTCTGGCGACATGTCTAGTGAGAAGTTGCTATGGTCAAGGTCAAAGATTGTTCCCTCTAGGTTGTTGATGGTTTCCTAACTCACATTTAAATCTTTCATCTATTTTGAATTATGTGTGTGTGTGTGTATGGTGTAAGAAAGTGGTCCTGTTTCAATCTTCTGCATGTTGTTGTCCATTTGTTGAAGAGACTTTTCTTCCATTGGGTATTCCTTCCTGCTTTGTTGAAGATTATTTGACCATATAGTTGTGGGTCCATTTCTGGGTTTTCTATTCCATTCTTTTGATCAATATGCTTTTGTGCCAGTACCATACTGTCTTGATGACTATAGTTTTCTAATATAGCTTGGAGCCTGGAATCATGATGCCCCAATTTTGCTTTTCTTTTTCAGGATTGTTTCAGCTCTTTGGGGTCTTTTGTGGTTCCATACAAATTTTAGGATTATTTGTTCTAGCTCTGTAGAAAATGTTGGTGGTATTTTGATAGGAATGCCATTGCATATGTAGTTTGCTTTGTGTAGTATAGACATTTGAATAATGTTTGTTTTAATCCATGAGCATGGAATATTTTTCAATTTCTTGGTGTCCTCTTCAATTTCTTTCATAAGTGTTCTATAGTTTTCAGAGTACATAACTTGCTTCTTGAAACTGTCATTATTATGTGGCAAGTGGGTAGAAAATACTTAACCTCAGGCTCTGGCACTTAGTAAGCACTCAGCAAATGCAATGAATTTTATGGGTTAGATTTTAATCATTAAATAAAATAAAATATATTTAAAGTATATGTATTTCTTATTTTATTTTATTTTATTTTTTCAGTGTTCCAAAATTTATTGTTTATGCACCACACCCAGTGCTCCATGCAATATCTACCCTCCTTAATAACTACCACCAGGCTTACCCAACTCCCCACTCTCCTCCCCTCCAAAACCTTCAGTTTGTTTCTCAGAGTCCACAGTCTCTCATGGTTTGTCTTCCCCTCTGATTTTCCCCAATTCACTTTATTTAATTCAATTAACTAATGTTGAGTTAAGGAGGGAGAAAGAAAAGATATATGGTCCTTAAAAGTAATTCATGTAGTCCTTATGGTGTTTGGAATTTGCACTGTCTCCCATCTATTTTATTCTTTCTTATTCAAAGACTTTAATCATATACTAACAAAATGTAACCAACTATTATTTTCTTAATTATAGATTCTTTTCCTCTAAAGTGTGTTGATTGTGTAATCATAAATATTACCTTCTTAGAGTTTAATAATAACATATCTCTTTTTCTTACTAGACACTCTGTCTAATATCTAATATGTTTGTTCTCTTCTTGTGCAATCTTTCCTTGGAACCAGCGGCTGCTTCAAAGAGTAAAGTTAAAGGTGAGCTCCTATCCATTCTGCATGACTCACCATGATTCTTTTCTTTTTTTTTCCCTCAATCTTCCAAGCCATCTTAATTGATGGAGCCAATTCTGTTAGTGATAATGCTAGTTCAGTGTACCAACATTAGTCATAAATTCCTACAAATATAAATATATATTATTTCAAATATTCAGTTTCTGATATATGTTGATGTTTGCATGATTGTTTGTTTGTTTTCTTGCTTTGCTTTTCACTTTATTCCAAGTGGAATACAGTGCTTTTGTGTACCAATATTTTGCCTGTTGACCTTAATTCCTTTGATAAAATTGTGAATTGGAAAAAGTACAGAATAAAATAAGCTGATACAAAGTCTCAGAAGTGACCAAGCCTTCAGAGAATTATGTGAAAGGAAAAAAATCCTTTAAAAAATGAATATTATATACTGTACATTTCTATTTATGACTTTTCTTCCATTTCCTGGTTGGATTAAGTTTATATTTGCTAGAATCCTGGAAATATAATTTCATGAGAGAGGATGTACTTGTCTAATGCCAGAATATCTCCCTGAAAGGAAAAAGACTTTTGGCTCAATGTGTTGTTACGGTTTTGAAAAAAAATTCAAATATATGTATATTTATCATAGGTTTATAGTTTATATGTTTTGATTGTATAGTCTCAAGAGCAATCTATATATTTATTTTTTTCTTCTTCTTATATAGCAAATATATGTTTCTTTTATCCTTCATTTATTTTTCAAGTATCTTTCATATATAGAGCAAAACTACATTTACCCTATTGGTCATATACCTATTATCTTCAGTTTCCTCTTCTACAGAGTATAAATAACAATAAAAAGAATAAAAACTATGAAAGATTGTCATGAAGATTGAGTTAGGTGAAATATGTAAAATAATTGGTAGACTTCCTGCTGCTACTAACATTTTAAATAATGCTAGTTTCTTTTGCTTTTCACAAATATACCTCTCTGTGGAGAGTTTTCTGAATCTTAGTATTGTCCTGCCTAATATCTTCCTCCATGTACTCAGGAGGAACTACCAGGTAGTTTTGCCTCCTTCACCATTTCTCATATTCAGATTCACCACAAGGCCACCCTTCTCCATTATTCATCTCCCTTCAGCTCTGTCTTCCTCCAGGTTCTAGTTTTAGAGCTAGTTTAAACACTATGACATAGATTCATCTTTGAAGTGTTAACTGCTCCCTATTTATAAATCTAAGCATTTAGTATGCAACTACTATTTTCCTAGTATTTTATTTATTTTATAGACCACTGAAAATATAAAAGACAAGGTGGCAAAATTGTTGTTACCCTTTGTTTCAGCCTCCACTTATACTGTGTATGTTGTTCAAATAAATGTGTTAATAGGATTAGCCAGTTCTTGCCGTAATAATTTTATTTCTGGTTGTGAACAAAAGAAACACATTCACAAAGTGTTTATTACTTGATAATGAATACATTTATGAATAAATAAGCATAATGTATATAATAAAAGCCAAAAAGTACAGCTGTAAGAATGAAGAATTAAGAACAATGTATAATAATGTGTGAATTGTAGTATATAAAACCTAATTGTAAAGGGAGTTAGGGAAAGAGATACATATTGAAATTAAAATCCTCCTCGGAGAATGCTTTACCTCAGGGGTGGGGCTTGAACTGATTATTAAAGGATGGGTAGAGTACACCGGAAAAAAGTCGCACATAGAAAAAAGAATTCAAAAATATATACTAACATATAAAAGCAGGAATGACTACAGCCCATTTAAGGATTGTGAGGACACCTTTTGAGTGAGATCCTATGTTTTTATGAGAGTAGAGGAAAAAATTTTGATGATATGACATAAAATTGTGTGATTGTAAGTCATCACTTCATTTGATTACATAAAACCGCTCATAATAATCACATCTATGTTCACTTGGTAATTCCTAAAAACAATAGATGATAATTCAATGTACAATAAACAGGTTATGAAGCCCAGGAACCAACTTTTAATTGGAAGATTACAGCCATAAATTATGTTACAAGTGTCTGTAAAATCATGTCAGGATTCAAGCTGGCTATGATTTTGCAATGCAAACATATTCCCATGCCCAATTTAACACTTCCCATGAAGACATCCCTGCCATCCCATACTTACCAATTTTATTTGAGTCTCATTTTACCACTTGTGTACAAAACTGCAGGGGGCTTAAGGACATAGTTTATCCTATGCCACCCTTGTTTTTGCATCTGCAGTGTTATGGAGACCAAAAATGACCCCTTCTAAAATGAACTGGGCCTCAAGTAGAAATTGAAATTTTATTTCTAATGTTGGTTTGAGGCAGATGTATATTATATAGAGACAACAGAAAGGACTACTCAGTGTTTTATTGTCCAATTTCTATGTCAAAGCAAATGGTCTTCAAACAGGAAAAGTAAAAAAAAAAAAAAAAAAAAAAAAAAAAAAATTGTGGGAAAGAGGAAAATAAAATGAAAGGTAATGCAAGAGCAGATGGTTGCTTAAAAATACTTTATTTCTCCTGACCCAAACAAAGCACATCCCAGAGAACCAAGGAAAATTTTGGAGAAGATCACATCTCATTCATTTAGCTTAATGGAATCATCCAAATTTAGAGAGCTTCTGGAATACTGGGAAGAAAAATGTGTCTTGTTTTGTTTATTTGTTTGTTTTTGTTTTGTTTTGTTTTGTTTTTGAGAAAGGATTACATTCAAGAACCCATAGACTGGTCAATTTGACACTAAATTCCCAGTAACATTTTAAAACAGACTCTTAAAACAGCAATTTATGGGTGTTCAGATAAAAAGAAAGTTCACTAGGAGACAGCAGTTATTAGGAATGTCATAGAAAATTACTCTAATTTTCTCTCACTTTTTTAAAATATATATTGGTTATTATACTAGTATCTGAGGGCAATAGTATAAACATGATATATCTGAATATCATCAAATCATGTAGCAACTAACCCTTTCCTTATCTGTGTAGAACTGTCATTCTGATGATCACTAATTCTTTATTGGTCAAATCCACTGGTAATTTTCCAATCCACATATTATTCATTTTCCCCCTGCTGAATATATATTGTTTCTTTTGATTTTCTACTTCCCTTGGTTTAGACTTCATCTTCTTCTTAACTGTTCTTTGCCTTTTTTTCTCTCCTTTTCTATCTTACTCTGGGATATAGGTTTTCTTTAGGTTATATCTTTGACCCTGAAAAGATCACCTCTTGCAGTTTGGTTAGCTCTCTACATCATCTCATAGAGATGAACTTCACCTCCTACAAAATACAGGAAGCAGCCATTTTCTAGATGGTTATGTACCCACAACCAACCTTTCTCATCATTTTTGAGTCTTAAGAGAAAGACAAATGATTCAATCAAATTCCTCTCCTGAAAAAACTGGGAAAGAATAGCAAAACTGAAAGAGGCAAAAAAAGGATGAGAAATGGGAATCAGTTTTATTCTATTTTGCAGCTATAAATTATATAGGTAGACTGAAAAAGATGAATTAAGTTTGAAAAAAGAGAAACAGGAATGTACAAAAAGTAAGAGTTAAGAGAGTGCCCTAATGGTGTCCAGTTCCCTTGTTTTAATATATTAGGACATATCTCTCTTTTAGTTAACTTTCTAGATAGGTTTCTCTTGCTTACATTGAAAGAGAACAGATTATTATAATCACCTTCTTCCTCTAAAGTGTTCTTAGCTCATTTTAGTTAACCCTTTCCTAGACTTGATTTACTAATCTTCTCTGATATTTTCATCATCCTACTGAATATTTCTACTTGATTGTAAAAACAGAAATTCTCTCTCTCTCTCTCTCTCTCTCTCTTTTTTTTTTTTTTTTTTTTGGTAAATCTGAAACTTTGGGGTTTGCCATTTCTTCTCATGAAGAAATATTTGCCTGATTTCCTAGATTATTTGAAACATGTAATTCTGCCACCCTAATGGCCCCCATAACTAGTGTGGGTTATAAGTGGTCCTAATTTTATGGAGATAAAATTATTGTCCTAATTGTTTCCCAATTTTAATAGGAGGATAGTAGCTTTTGCATCGATCCCTCTTCTTCAAAATGCTCATTTCTGAGAGCTTCCCTGGAATAGTTTCTAACTTGTCTCCTGCTTCAATTCTCAATATTATACAACCTATCCTATATCCATATATCACAATGAATTCATACATCAGCAATCTACAATCTAACTTGCATTCATATATCCTATACTCATATTTCAGTTAAGATCATCTATGCTTTGTCACTTAAAGATAGTGAAAAAGGTAATTTGGTGTTCCTAAATTTCTTTGCATGAAATGACTTTATTTCACTCATTATAAACCTATGGACTAAATGTATCATGTGATTAATATTGTTCCAGAATAGTACAAAATTTCTAAATAGTTTTAAACCATTATATATATTTTAAATCTTCAATCTGATTTTTAGGCTTTATTTTTTATTCAGAATTTGGCAACTATAGTGGGGATAACATTTTTATGTCATTTCTTGCTATTACCTTTAATCATATAATCATTATTCAGTGTTCAAATAAAAATTAACATAATTATTCTGACTTTGCATAAGAATTAAAAGATAATGAAGGGCACTCAGCAATCTAAATTGAGATATGTATGTGGTCTAGAGAAGAATCAGCATTTCAATTTACTGGATTTAAGTGCTAGTCACACATAATATTATTAAATAAATGATTTATTCAGGTGTAAATATAAAGTCTGCTATTCAATCAAAATATAACATCATATTATACCTTTTGAGGGTGAATTGAAAGGCACAAAAGAAGTTGAAATTGAGACATTGCTTCAAACTATAGTCTTAAGTAGAGAACCAGTATTTCAGTTTGTACTCTATAATATGCACTATGTATCAAGAACTTCCATTTTGTAGTCAGACAGACATAAATCCAATCCTAGTTTTTCAACTTACCTGAATTGAACACCTGGACAATTTGATTAACTTCACTCAACATTCAGTTGTTTTGAAAATTATATGGGCTAATGTATAAAAAAAGATTAACCTAGGAAATGGCTCATAATAACCTCTCAGTAAATTTTACCTATCATTATTGTAATAATCATTACTATTATTTCTTTAAATGATGTCTGTGGAAAGAAAACAAATATAGTCAAAAACAAATCCAAAATCTAAAATTTTTTGAGTATCTGTAATATTTCATCATCATGATAGCATTCATATGTTTATATTAATTATAACATTAAAATAAACACATAATATATAACATGAATGGTCCAGTTAGGTATTTGCATTTTTCTTTACATTTCAATATTAAAATCCAAAGTATATAAATGATATTAAAAAGTTCAACCCAATAGCAAAAGAGAAGGAGAAAAAAATAAGAAGATTATGTTATAGCAAGGCTTATATAATATTTAAAATGTAAAAATTACTTCCTTTTATCATCAGGTGAAGAAATCGAAGAGTAAGATTATATATAATTTCTTTTGATAATATCACTCAACTCCTTTTATTGAAGCTGTTTGGATTTGGATTGAAGCTTATGTTTATTTATCCCACATGAAGCTATTCTAAGGAAATATATTGGGAATGTTAGAAATATAGCAGTCACCCTTTCTCCACAGTTGAGCCTTCCATGATTTCAGTTGCCAGCAGTCAGCCTAGTCTGGAAGCAGACGATCTTCCTTCTGACTATTGTCAGGTCAACATTAGCCTAATGCTACATCATCATGCCTGTGTCATTCACTTAATTTCATCTCATCATGTAGGCATTTTATCATCTCACATCATTGCAAGAAGACTGAGCACAGCACAGTAAGATGTTATGAGAGAGGGAGAGGCCACATTCACATAATTTTAATTTCAGTATATTGTTACAAATTCTATTATAAATTTTGTTTTATTTTATTATTGTTAATCTTGGTGTCTAATTTATAAATTAAACTTTATCATAGATACGTAGGTATGGGAAAAATCATAGTGAATATAAGATTCAGTATTATCTGTGGTTTCAGTAATCCACTGGGGGTCTTGGGAAGTATTTCTTAAAGATAATAGGGGATTACATGTAAGGGAATTTAAAAGCATATTATGTCCCTATAATGTATTCACTAAGGGGGTCAAGTGCAAGGCCATACTTTTTAGAAGGTTGCTTTTTCTTAATCTACCTTCTACTTCATCTCACTTCTCAGGAAAATTGACAGATACTGATATATATGATAATGCAATGATGTTTTTAAATATGTAATTTTATCACTGCAGCCTTTTTCTAACTTTTTAAAAAAATGGTTAACAATTATAACTATATAGCTAACATTTTTAATGTTTACTATGTGTGAGACACTACACTAAACACTGTGCATGTGTTTTCTAATTTGACCCTCATAAGATAGATACTATTTTTACCTTGATTTTTTTTTAATGAGGAAGATGAAGCAAAGAATTAAAATTTAAGTTCACAAAATCAGTTAAGAGGGAAGCCAACAATTTCAAATCAGAGTTACTGACTCCTGAGTTCTAGCTTTTACTCTTTTAAAGGCTTTAAAGATTTCAGAGTAAATTAATCATTACAATTCACCTTAATGTTATTTACTTATTTAAATATATTTGTCTAGGTCCCATTCACCCAAGTAGGATTGGGGTTGTGAATGCGGGTAAAGTAGAATGATGAGCAGTTGTTATTGGGAAGAAATAAATGGGACCTATCTAGTGGCACTTACCTAGTGGCAAGGGAAATATTCTCCCAGTAGATTTCTTGTTTTTCATTCTTTTTCTTTGGGTCTCTCATTCATTCATCATATGTTAACCTCACTCCTCAGATATTCTCTCTCTGGAAAGATGAGGCAGTAGTTTCTCAATAAGAAGAATAGTGTTCTAGAAAAGCTTTAGTCATAACTAATGTGAAATGCTGAAATTGGAAGAGGGTTAAAGAGTTATGTTCATTAAAATTTTATTGAAAGATGATTCAGTGGGTCAAAATGCAGATAACTTTTCTTGTTTTTAAACTGCAGTTACACTTAATGTAGTTTCTGGTTTTTATTTCTCACTGGATAAGGGTTTTGACATGTATTTGATGTATTTCCTCTGTGGAGTATCTTATTCGTTACTGTTGAACAACTGTCCTTCATGTTGCATAGTACAAATTAGTGTGGGTTGGAATAGAAAGACCCCTCTAGATACTTCATTCACAAATCTAAAAGAATATTATTTTTCACTTAATTTAATGAAGTTTCATTTCCCCCTGCCTCCCTTTTACTCTTGAAATGAAAATAAAGTTTAGAGCTTTCCTGTGAACATATGTGTAAACATAGCTCATTTGCAGGGTACAACTTTGTATAGCAATTAGAAATTAGTTTGTGTTGCCACTTTAAGTTTATGTCCTCATTTCCATCATAAATAAATCATTGTAATGTTTTTTTTTTTTTAATTCTATCTAAACACATCTCATCCAAAGGACAGAATCTTCTGGGACTCAATTCATTCAATTGGTTCATGTCATTCTATTATGTTAATAAAATTGGTATTTGCCTATTCTGCAGCTGCTGTGTGGAGTTTAGAAAGTCTGTAATTAAAATCCCAAGGTTTGTGGTTTCTTACAGGTTTCCAAACACACAAAAAAAGTCTATTACAAGGGGAAATATAGTGATCAATGTTTAATAGTTGTGCATTTCAGGGCAGTTTCAAGATAAGTGCTCTAAAGCCAACAGTTAAATTTCATTGAAAATAAATTCTAATTTATATTTCAATTTAGATGGAGTGATGGTTTTGTGTTTTTAGTGGAAAAGAGTCATTTGACTTGAAATCATAGCATAAAATATTTATTACTATCAAAATGTTCTATTAACAGCTTTAGAGATGGTTATCAAAGTACCTGTGTTTTAGTAACTGTTCTATTATTTATTTGCTTTTTCAAATCAGTAAGGTAAGGATAAAAATACCAATACTATCTACCTCATGGAATTATAATGATAAATAAAATGATTTTATAATGATATCAAAAAGGATATGTGAAAACACTTTTAAATAGCTAATGATATCCAGATGTAAATAGTTATTAATTAAATAAGGCATAATCACATAGCCAGGGACTTGATATTTAGTAATAAATAAAACATGGCCCTTGTTCTGAGTCAATGCCAATGATTCATGTGCATGGAAAGACTTTGTAATAATGATACCCATTCTATGCTTTTTCTTACTGACCATCCTTGGAAAAGGAGTGAACAAATGTTTCTTAATTTAATTAAGTTTTCACTGAATGTCTATACTGTGCCAAGATACAATGGGGAGAAAAAATATTGCTTATTTTTGACTCGATGAGGCTTTCACTCATTTATTCTTTCATTTATTCATTCAACATTGCCAGGGACAGTTGCAAGTATAACAGTGAGGGAAAAAAAAGTAAATTATATACTATAGTGTATTGCAATATTATAGGCATTATGATGAAAAAACAAAGCAGAGGAGTAAGAATTTGCAGGCAGAGTAGAGAAGGGAGTAGAACATGGAGATGAGGCAAGTGAGAATTTGAAGAGAGAATTGATGCTGAGAGTCCAAGCTGAGGTGATCTGGAAGAGAAAGGCTGTAAGGCAGTGAGGAACCTAGTATATTCAAGAGAAGTTAGAGAAGCATGAATTAGGTGAGTAAATAACAGTGTAGTTGTAGAGGGAATGAGGACCCAAATCATGCAGGGATTTTTGTTTTGATCTAAGTAAGATGAAAAGCCACTGAAGTTTGAGCAGAGGAGGCACATATGCTGATTGTGTTTATAAGATCAGTTTGGATGTTCCCTTGAAGAGAGATTTGCAATGAAAGGCATTAGCACACTTTTCCAGGAAATCAGGGGACAGATGATGGCAGCAGGACTGGAATCATCGCAATGGAGATGGTGTGAAGTGATCATTTGAAGTCATACCTAATAGAATTTGCTGAATGGAAGTGTAACAGCATATAAAGGATAAAGTAGGATGATTTCAATGTTTTATTTGGAGATTAGATAGATAGATAGATATACCTGAAAAACTAGAAGGACACAATTACATTTATAAGATGGAGAAGATGTTGGAAAGCACAGAGTAAAATAGTGGAAACTGTCTTGAATACATGAAGTTGGAGATCCAAGTGACAAAGACAGGTAGAAATTGGCTATGTGAATATGAAATTCAGGAGAAAGTTCTGCACTGTAGAAAGAAAATCTGGAAATTGGGGTCTATGGGTAGTATATAAAGCTGTAAGAAAGGATGGATTTATCTAAGACATAAATGTATTTAGAGAAGAAAACAAAATCATAGGACTGAGTTCTTAGGTGCTCAAAACTCAAGAACAAATGGATGGTGAGAAACAAGTTGAAACAAATTAAGGAATCAGCAACTGAATTAAATGTTCTTGATAGATGAGAACTGAATGATAGATGAGAATGTACCATTGGGTTTATCAATGTAGAATCACTGGGAACCTTGGTAATTGCCAGTTAGTATAAAATATAGAGATTAATCAAATATTCACCTGAAGAAATTTAAATTTGCTTCTGCAAAACAATGGCATAGTAGTATGATAAGATCTGATTACAGATGCATTTACTTTAGTAGAAGAAGGCTCCAGTCAAATTTCTTGGAAAAATTGATGATCAGAAGAGAACTAAAGAACTAATCAGAGCTAAGCAGGTGAAGAAGAGAGGGAGAAACTTTCCAATTAAGGGAATGGCAACAGGAGACTAAAAGCCAATATAGTTTCTGTGGAAGAATCAGTGAGATTGAGGGTCAAAATAGCACTGGATATCAAACATAAAATATCTTTGTCAAGACCAGTGTCAAAGAGCTTACCTCCTATGTTTTCATCTAGGAGTTTTATGGCTTTAGGTCTTATGTCCAAGTCTTCAATACATTTCATGTTGATTTTGTGTATGTGTACATTAGTGGTCCAGTTTCATTGTTTTGCACATGGCTATCCAGTTTTCCTAACACTGTTTATTAAAAAGACTATCTTTTCCTCATTGTATATTCTTGTCTCCTTTGTGAAAAATTAATTTACCACATGGGTTTATTTTTGGGGTCTCTATTCTGCTCCAGTGACTAATGCATCTGTTTTATACCAATACCATACTTTTTTGATTACAGTAGTTTTGTAACATAGTTTAAAATTAGGGAGCATGATGTCTGAAGTTTTGTTATTCTTTCTCAAGATTGCTTCAGCTATTTGAATTCTTCTGTGGTTCTGTACAACTTCTAGGATTGTTTATTCTATATTTGTGAAAAATGCCATTGGACTTTTTGGAAGGATTGCTTTGAATCTGTAGACTGCTGTAGGTAATGGAGACATTTTAGCACTATTTATTTTTTGAATCCATGAACATGAGTATCTTTCATTTATTTATGTTGTCTTTAGTTTCTTTCATCAATGTTGTATAGTATTCAGTATACAGATCTTTTACCACCTTGGTTAAATTTATTCCCAAGTATTTTATTATTTTAGATGCAGTTAATTCTTAATTTCTCTTTCTGATAGTTTGTTGGTATACAGAAACACAACTGAATTCTTATATTAATTTTGTATTCTACAACTTTACTAAAATCCCACACAGTGCCTTGAAGTGTCTGTTAAAGAGGTTTTTTTCATTCTAAAAACAATGAAAATCCATTTTGGCATTTTAAATGGAGATAGGGACAGAGATGATGGGGTAGTCTCACATTTATAATTTGAAAGACTTACTGAATGCTCACGAAGAACAAATTAGATGAGATTACTATGCATATGACAAAGAGACAAGTTGATATCTTGAAAGTTATTAGTTTATGAGAAAATTAAGGTAGTTTGGGCTAGAGTATTTAGTGGTAACATTAGGGAGAAATAGATTTGACAGAATAGAAAATCCTTTCAAGAATGCATTTGAAACATTGAGCAGAAAAAGCAAAAACAAAAACAAGAACCTTTATATATGAGTTAAATCAGTGCCTCTGAATATTTATAAAGGGTTTAAAGGGTTGCCTTTTTTATTCTTCATTTCACTTCATTATCATCAACACTACAGACCTTAAAGCAGAAACCTAGAATGGCAGTACTGATATTGCCAGTATGTCAGCCCACAGAAAAATACATTTATGTTGTACCAAGGAACAGAAGTAAAAGTAAAGGAAAATTGTCAATTATAATATCAGGAAACAATTAGATAACATTTTATTTTCCCTAAAATAATACTTATGTACAATATTGATTGTCACATTTGAAATAATTGGGTAGTTTTTTGTTGTTGTTGTTGTTGTTCTTAAAATATTTATTTAAATTTCATTTTATTTTTTTCAGTGTTCCAAGATTTATTGTTTACATATAACACCCAGTGCTCTATGCAATCCATGCCCTTCTTAATACCCACCATCAGACTCACCCATTCCCCCACTCCTCCTCTTCCAAAACCCTCAGTTTGTTTCTCAGATTCCACAGTCCCTCATGCTTTGTCTCCCTCTCCAATTTGTTCCAATTCACTCTTCCTTTCCTTCTCCTAATGTTCTCCATGTTATTTCTTATGCTCCACAAGTAAGTGAAACCATGTAATTGACTTCCTCTGCTTGCCTTTTTTCACTCAGCATAATCTCCTCCAGTCCCATCCAACTGATACAGAAGTTGGGTATTCATCCTTTCTGATAGCTGCATAATATTCCATTGTACATATGGACAATATCTTCTTTATCCACTCATCTGTTGTAGGGCATCTTGGCTCTTTCCACAGTTTGGCAATTGTGGTCATTGGTGCTATGAACATTGAGGTACATATGGCCCTTCTTTCACTACATCTGTATCTTTGGGATACATACCCACTAGTGCAGTTCCTGGGTCATTAGGGAGCTCTATTTTTAATTTTTTGAGGAATCTCCACACTATTTTCCTAAGTGGTTGCACCAGTGTGCATTCCCACCAAGAGTGTACGCAGGTTCTCTTTTTTTCCACATCCTTTCTAACACTTGTTGTTTTTGACCATTCTAACTGGTGTAAGGTGGTATCTCAATGTCGTTTTGATTTGAATTTCCCTGATGGCTAATGATGATGAACATTTTTTCATGTGTCTGTTAGCCATTTGTATGACTTCCTTGGAAAAGTGCCTGTTCATGTCTTCTGCCCGTTTTTTTGTTATGATTATATAGTTTTTTGGGTGTTGAGTTTGAGGAGTTCTTTACTGATCTTGGATATGAGCCCTTTGTCTGTAGTGTCATTTGTAATATATTCCTCCATTCCATGGGTTACCAGTTTGTTTGTTTGTTTTTTGGTTTTTTGTTTGTTTGTTTGTTTGTTTTTGACCATTTCCTTTCCTATGCAGAAGCTTTTGATCTTGATGAAGTCCCAAAAGTTCATTTTTGCTTTTGCTTTCTTTGCCTTTGGAGACATATCTTGAAAGAAATTGCTGTTGCTGATGTTGAAGAGGTTACTGCCTATGCTCTCTTCTAGGATTTTGATAGATTCCTGCCTCATGTTGAGGTCTTTTATCCATTTGGAATTTATCTTTGTATATGCCATAAGAGAATGGTCAAGTTTCATTCTTCTATACATAGGTGTCCAGTTTTCCCAGCACCGTTCATTGAAGAGATTGTCTTTTTTCCATTGGATATTTTTTCCTGCTTTGTCAAAGATTATTTGACCATCATTGCTCTCAACTCTGTTCCATTGATCTATGTGTCTGTTTTTGTGCCACTACCATGCTGTTCTGGTGATCACAGCCTTGTAGTAAAGCTTGAAATCAGGGAACATGATGCCCCAGCTTTGTTCTTCTCTTTCCACATTTCCTTAGCAATTTGGGTTCTTTTCTGGTTCCATAAAAATTAGTATTGTCTGTTTCAGCACTTTAAAAAGTGTCCATGGAACTTTGATTGGGATGTTATTGAAAGAATAGTTTGCTCTGGGCAGTATAGACATTTTAACAATGTTTATTCTTCTAATCCATGAGCATGCAATGCTTTAAGTGGATAGTTTCAGATCTCTTGGCTGCTTAATCAGAGTTTGGGAATCCAAATAATACATATTCACAGTTCAGGTGCAACTAGTTTGTAGTAGTGTATCCAAATATGCCTAAATACTTCAGAGGGAGGAAACCTTAAAGACCCACTTATTTATTTACTTAAAAGAGAGAGAGAGTGCATTAGCACAAGTAGGGGGAGGGGCAAAGAGAAAAGGAGAAAGAATCTCAAGCAGACTCCCTGCTGAGCATTTGGTCCAATGTGGGGCTTGATCTAAAAAAAACCCTGTTATCATCACCTGAGCCAAAATCTGGAGTCAGACACTTAACTGACTGGGTAGCTCTACCCAGGCAACCCAGGAAACTAAAAAATAAATAAATAAATAAAAAATCAAGAAAAACACACTATACGTCACATAAAAAATGCACATCTTGCTCTGTTTTGGACGTAGCAGTTTAAAGGTTAGTTATAAATTTGATTTTTTCCCGAGAATTCAATTTGAGGTTATTTTAGTAACATCAAAGTGTTAATAATATATGTGGTTTATTAATTTAAAAGTTTATTAATTTAACTTAGCACTTAGGTGTTTTCCCATGCTGGCCAAACAAAAGCCACCTAATGGTAGAGTAGGATACCAGATTTTTTTCTATATAATATTTTCTCCAAAATGAGACAATCATCTGATGGGCACTGAGTTCATTTAAACATGCTGTCTAGATACAAGGCAAGAATACTGTTTGGACAGTGTTGAACAATCACCAAATAGTCCATGAAGTAATTATTTTCCATCTCAACCAGAAGTCAGCTTGGGAAGGAGTGTCAAATCTCTTGGCTGCTTAACCAGAGTTTGGGAATCCCAATAATATATATTCACAATGCAGGTTCAACTCATTTGTGGTAGTGTATTCAAATAGAAGCTGAGGGATCAGAGAGCTAATATTTGTATATATTAGGATATACTTCCCCTGGAAATAGAGATAGATGTTTCTATGCAATCTGATGTTCGACTCATTAAAAACTTTGAATTCGCTTCTCTGCAAATAAAAAGTTAGTTTTCCTGCATGAAATAGTTTCTTTGTCATAAATGTGAGGAATAAATTTAGATTTAGGTGAAATGTAGCTATACAGCTGAAGATAGATACATAGATTTTAAAATTCCTTACAAGCTTTTTGGAGAATCAGCAAATACTTTGGGATTTTTTTACTCAAATCTTATTTAATGTATTTTCCATGGCCGAGAGGTCATTTCAGCATGATAATCTGACTCTGTATTTATTAGAACAAAATAAGTATTTAATGAGCATTTCTTCTATAGCTATCTCAGTAATCATAAGATTTTAAAGGTCTTAGTCATTTTCAGGACATTTCTTAAAATAAAAGTAAAGGAAACACATAGCTATCTCTTACCCATGGCGTAGTAAGAGATACGCAAAAAGAAAGCTGTCCTTATAAACTGCAACTGTTCTATTTTAAAATCTCGCACCTAGAAATACATTTAGCGACACATTAATTTATTCACATTTAATAATTTGCACATTCATTTCCAAGATACCTACTGAATTCAGGTGTAAGTTACTAGTCAAAAATAGTAGTAGTATATTTTATATTTTGGAATCAAATCTAAAATCTAAACACATGTGTCACTCAATGATTTAAAATAAACTAGCAACAAAAATGAATGATTTTATAATCTAATTTTGAGAAACTACATATTATTTTTGCAAAAACTTTCCCTAAGAAAATAAACATTACAATTTTGCCCTAGATTATCCCATTTATCATTGACTTCCTTATAGCAAAATACAATAGAAGTTTGCATTATCCGTTTCTATATTCTGTTATTAAACTTTGACTAGTAGTGATTTACATACCAAAACAAATTTTGAGGTAATGGAATCATGCTGCTTTTGTTGTTGAAAATTCTCTGTAGTGTTAAAGGAAAGCGTCACCTTAAAATGAATTGGAGTATGGGCAGTAAATTTTAAGATGTCAGTCATATTACATCTAAAACTGGTAGAAAGATGAATATACTAAGATATATTTTCTGTTATTGAGTTTTAAACAAATTAGATGAGATTTGTTTCCTTTTAAAATTATATAACTGCTTCGGCTTCATCAATTGTTTGTGCAAATATAAATGACAGATCTGAAATTAACTTGGGCATATAATTAAGGAAGAGAAAAAAAGTAATTTGAGGGGAAATAGTAAAGTGGCTGGGAATGAATTAGGTAACAATAAAATTACTGAAAATACATTTAAAATGCAAGTTGCACTCATTGTAGAGAATACGGTGTCAGAAAGTGCTTTTATTTTGAAAGATAATAAAACTTTTAATTTTAAATATCAAAGCATGTATAGTTACAGGTGAGGAAGCACTAGAATAGATAAAACTTAAACAATTGCCTAAGTATGAATAAAAAATATTATTTACCTCTTTAGCACCTGCGTGACTGTGTTGAGCTCAGGTCAGGATCCCATGACCCTGGGATTAAGTTCCCCATGGGCCTCTGCTCAGTAGGGAGTCTGCTACTCCCTCTTCCTGCCCCTCCCCTGGGTTGTACTATCTCTCTCTCACTCTCTCTCTCTCAAATAAATAAATAAAATATTTTAAAAATGTCATCTACCTCTTGAGACAATCTGTTATTGGTAATTAAAAAAAAAAAAGACATGTCAGAAGATCAAAATTTAGCAATGTGATGTCAGTTCTCATCAGATTCTGTGATATGTGGCACCTGAGTCTGCATTCAAAACTTTTTTTTTTTTCAGTTATTGAGAGTCATATGCAAAGGACAGATGTGATCTCTGATACGAGATGAAAAAAAATGTAATTCTTACTCTTGCAAATGGACTCAATCAGCTAATTTTACCTTGGAAACAGGTCTACTATGTATAACAGTATTAGATGTGAAAGAATAGCCAAATGCAATTAATATTAAGATCAAACAGCTTAAAGGAAACTAATTAATTACGTACACATTCCAATTGGAATTCAGTTGGAATGGGTAACCAGATTAATAACATTTCATTTTCTAAGAAATCTAGTAAGCTAATCTATCTTTGTGATAACTTTAGATAAAAAGTGTTACTCCTACTCACCTTATATTATAGACTGTTTTACTCTTCTAATAGTTAAACGGCATGCTCTTTTTGCATGCCTGTCCCAGGGAAAGCTATAATAGCATCTGATCCAATAGCTTCAGTAATAAATCAGGTATAATGAACTCTTCCTGACAGTGTGGGGATCAAATAACTAAGATTTTCCCACACTAATTTTTTTTTTTAATATAATTTTTTATTTTTTATAAACATATATTTTTATCCCCAGCGGTACAGGTCTGTGAATCACCAGGTTTACACACTTCACAGCACTCACCAAAACACATACCCTCCCCAATGTCCATAATACCACCCCCTTCTCCCAAACCCCCTCCCCCCAGCAACCCTCAGTTTGTTTTGTGAGATTAAGAGTCACTTATGGTTTGGCTCCCTCCCAATCCCATCTTGTTTCATTTATTCTTCTTCTACCCACTTAAGCCCCCATGTTGCATCACCACTTCCTCATATCAGGGAGATCATATGATAGTTGTCTTTCTCCGCTTGACTTATTTCGCTAATTTTAAATGCTTGCTTTAGGTTACCATTGTTTCAATCTATAGTGACGGTTCTTCAGGTTTGTTATCTGAAATACTTTAATTTTTGCTCACTTTGATACTTGTATTATCACTACCAGTTACACTATCTTCTTATTCTTTTTTTTTTTTTTTTTTTTTTGCTTCTTTATTCCCCCTTTTTTCTTCTTGCTTGGGACAGCAATATGAAGCCCTACTCATCTTCTTCTAGTATCAGTATACCAACAGATTCCCTAGTAGTTTGTTTGTTTGTTTGTTTTCAAATTACCATAACAATTAACACCCCTAGTTAGGAGTTTCAAGTCCCTACAACATTAGTTGACTCCCTTAGATGAGGTGTTCTTTTCCTGCACAAGGAATTTGCCCCACAGCCCTACCAGAAAGTATGTGGAACCTACCCTCTTCTGGCTCTCTAAAGCAGTTTTGCATTTTCCTAGCACTGATGAATTCCTTACATCTGATGTTAATTTCTATGTTCCCTTTTTAATCATATTCTCTATATTCAGAGCTCAACTCTATGCTCATCTGGTCTAGTGGATTTTTACAGAATAGTATAAATACCCATCAGTAATTCTTGTCCAGGAAATAGTTCTTCTTCCCTTTCTATAAACTGAGACACTTTTATGTTTCCAGGTGTCTCTCAGCTACTGAGATACTTAGTATGAGTTATAGGGCTTAATTAGATCATGCTATGTGCTTTGTTGAGTCCCGTTATAGGAATTAATATCCCTAAGCAAAGAAAAAGTTGAAATTGTTCAACCACTTGACCTGAGTGAGCATCTAAAATGTTTTAGTATCATCATTTAGTTTAGCGTAAGGAGATACAAATTCAGCCAACAGCTGCCCTGCTTATATTTTTGAAATTTCTCTATATAATTGGTAAGTGCATTAGTGTGAAGTCAGTTGCTCCTGTTTTAGATAATTTACATTCCCCAGGAGAAAAAAATAAGAGTGAATATTTGGTATTTCATTACTAAATAACAAATTATCTCTCACAGGGAAAATTCCCTATCTATGCCACTATCACCTTATATTACTCAAGCTGAGATTTAAAAATCTAATATACTTGTTACTCCACCCATTTGAGTTGTGTATTTTACTCTTTCACTCAGTTAGACAATAAAATTGGAAGTAAAGTACATATAATTTACTTTTTTTAAAAGTCTTGTAGACAACAGAGACAATTGGAAGCCACTATTTCATAAATCATTTGAATTATAAGAAAGTATGCAGTGAATTTCTAAATCTAAAAGACTTCTTTTTACAAATTATTACTTGTTTAAAAATTTTTAGGGATATCAGATAATGTTTTTCAGTAAATTAACTACCTATTATGTGTTAAGCACTGGTGTATCCACTAGGAATATAAAGGGCTTTGCCTAACAGTATCTAACACTTTCTTGTTTTTTATTACCAGATTATAGAATACAAGAGTCCACACTGACATTTTCATGAATTTTAAAATAAGTATATTTTTATTTTATTTTCCATGTTAGAGGCTCTGTTGATCAGAACCAACATTATGACAGTGTCATCTAGCGGTTCCTATACCAACTCATGGGCATTTACCTATAGAGGTATTCTTTTATTTCCAGTGTGTGAATTATACCTGATAAAGCATGCTATAGATACTATGCATATCTTTCTATGTATGTTAACCTTTCCTGAGACCTTGTGTTGAAATCCACTATAAAAAATATTCTCGATGGGTGCCAGGGTGGCTTGGTCGGTTAAGCGTCTGCCTTAGCTCAAGTCATGATCCCAGGGTCCTGGGATCAAGCCCCAAGTCAGGCTCTCTGTTCAGCGGGGAGTCTGCTTCTCCCTCTGCCCTCTCCCTCTGTGCTTGCTCTCTCAAAAAATATTCTTAATAGATCACTAAATATAATGATCTGGTTGTGTCTGTCTCCATTCTAAAAAAACACATGATAAACCATTAAAAAATAGATGATAAATTAAGTTGAATTGATATTTTTAAGTTAACTGTCAGCGACTTAAATTATAAATTTTATTTCAGTTGTGGTTTTTGTTGACAGTATTTGAGGGAGTAATAATTTAGGAGCAGAAAGGAAACATATCCTGAGACATCATGAAACATATTTTTGCAAAACGGAGCCTTTGAAATTTATGTTGGTTTTTCTTAGTAGCAATTATATCATGTCTGAAATCTATTTGAAACTTATCTTTTCCACATTAAAAAATATTTAACTACAAATATAATTCCAGTGTTCCAGTTGGCAACCCGGTGGCACGGATCCAAAGACAAAGGCCATCTATGGAATATAGATTACACTTCCTGGTGGAGGTGCGCTGGAGTTCCTATCCAGCTCCAATCTGTTTTCTTTAAAAGAATATATTTTCGTCTGAGATTTTTTTCCCTCTGACTGCTTGTTATATACACCCTTCATTGATTTAGTTCTTTCTACGATGTGATTGCATTTTTCTTTTTCCAAGTCTACCAATTTCTGCAAAGTTACGGCCCGAGCAGCTCACGTTACTCTCTGGGTGGTTTATGTAAATAACAATAATAAAACCCCTGAAGCTTCATCCCTGTTCCCAGTGGTATCCCACTGACCTCTTTTCAGCTTGAAAAGGTTCTATCTATGGCTGATGTTTTTTTTCCTTCCCACTGGCAATTTTCAGACTACTGTGCTTCTTCATCTGATTTCTTGACTCTTTCTTGACTTAAGAATTAATTATTGAAATGTATCAGATGCACTCCGAAAATGTCAGTGTATTTGGTTGGATTTACTAAGAAGCACAGCTTTTCAACCAACATGATATTGGAACTGAATTTCAAGTAGTGCCTTTTTCCACATATCCTTTTCACAGGCAACACAAAAACATAATGCAGATGATCTATACCATCTCTGAAAAGGTTTGTGCTGTAGAAGGCCATTTGTCTCTATCACTTTAGAGCAGAATGTTTACCTTTGCATTTTCGTGCCTTTTTTTCTCATTGAAACTTTAACAAACACTTTGTATAGAACTACAAGAGACTCGCAGAAGCTGTCCATCTATCCTCCTGCCTCCAAACCAGCCTGTGGCTAATTTAATCTGTCCAATTCAGATGGTTATTGATCCTGGTATAAAAGGAATTCACAACCTTCCTTGTATTGGGTGGAATATTCTACAAGTCTTATTCTTACAAAGTCAGACATGGGAATTCCTACACTGAACAGCACAACAGGGCAGCTTGAGGGTGGAAGCAATTTAAACAAAAAGATTAAAATCACTTGAAAGGAGATTTTAAAGCATTTATTGAAATATTGCAGGCACGATTTTAAGAAAAAAAGAGATGCTTTAAGTCACAAGACATAACTTTAAAAGAATATTAAAATTCTATATTCATTGACTTGCAAAAAAAAAATTGTGTTTCAGGGGCTTCTGTTTTATTGGTATATATGATGAATGAAAGAGGCAAAGTCCATATGCTCTGAACATATATCCTAGTGCAGGAAGACAACAACAACACAGCAAAAAATGAGGAGACAGAGATGGTATAGTTACATTTGAAAGTGATGGGTACCATGAAGGCCACACAGGGAATGAGGTCAAGACATACCTGTAAGTGGAGGTATTGCCCCACACTTTTTTTTTTTTTTCTATTTTTAATGAAATAAGGTAAGGCCTTATTGGCCTTATTGACATTTGGACAAACTGAAGCTGTCAAGGGCACAGGCAAAGAGGATATTGTCTGAAGAACACAGAGTAAAGAGTAAGACCAGTGCAAAGGCTAGGCACGAATGTACTTGCTGCTTAAGAAAGAGTAAGGTTATCTGGTGTGGGTACAAAGAGATGGTGTAAGATATGGAAAAGATGTAGATGAAATCAAGGGATAACATGACCTGGTTGCATAAAGCCTAGGAAGCTAGCTTAGTAGTTTCAGCTTTTAGAATGAGTCAGTTGGGAAGCTTTGGAGGATTTCCAGCAGAAGGCTGACATGATCTGCTTTGTGCATTTAGAAGATAATTCTAGTTACTCTTTGGGAGGTAGAGAAGTTAATGCAATATTATAGAAAAGAGATAATGGTGGCTTTTAGTATGTGCTGGCACAGAGTTGGTAAGAAGAAATTGCATTTAATTGCCTAGGATAGCTAGTGGAATTTTTTCATAGTTTGGAGGCAGAAGGAAAAGAGAAAGAAAAGCATCAAGGACTTCTACAAGGCTTTGGCCTATGCGGCTGGAGGGATGTCTTTCCCATTAGGTGAGATGCAAGAAATAATGTACAAATATATATGGAAAATGTAATAACTTCTGTCCTATCTCCACAGCTGAAGTTAATTGCTAATGTATATTACAGACATTGTTTGTAGATATGTATGTATATACTATTCGTATTTTAAAACCACATACTATTCCAGAATGCAAGTAATTCAGGCCTATTTACCATCCTGCAGCTCTTGAGCCAGGTTGGGAAACAGAATCTGAAGGGCCTCCTAACACTCTCTCTTCCTAGACTGAATATGTTGCCTCGTCTGCGTTAGGGGCTTCTCCTAGCCCCAGGAGCTACTTAGGTAGAGTTGCTCAAAGATCTTGTTTGCCTGTGATTCAACAGATGACTAGCCTCTCCACTTCCTTTCTCTTTCCTACTCGAGAATTTTTCTTCTTATGGCTGTGTCTAAACTCCCCATGACACCCCCTCATGTTTCTTTCCAAATCTTTTGTTTCAGAACCCCCACCCCCAGGCTTTTATTTTATTTTATTTTATTTTATTTTATTTTCTCCTGAGGCCAGGCTTTTAAAATCTGAAACTTGAGAAAACTTCATTTTTTCTAATGTTTGAACGTGTATTTTCCATCATGATACTGAACAGCCTAAAAAGGGCCTGATTTAGTAGAATGGGGGAGGATGAAGAGGAGAACTAAGTGGATCAGTAAATACAAGAAAGAAATATCGTAATATTTCAAAACTGTGCTGCCAAACCGGAAGTAAACAACCCGTAGTTTGATCTTTAAGCACTTTCACTTGCATTTTTAAAAATTATCCTTTATTCAATCTTGTGAGATCGTAGCCTTACAGAGGAGGGATGTGTGACTGAAAACATGAATTTCTTTTAGGATCATCTATAAATAAATAATATTAACTGAAACCTGGATTTTTATATTTTATGACAAATAATTTTCTACTTCATATTTCTTTAAGTGCTTGTATATTGACAGAAACACATCGCCCTCCTTCCATTTAAAAGAAAGGGCGAGGGGAGCCTGGGTGGCTCCGTCAGTTAAGCCTCCACTTGATTTCAGCTCTGGCTGATCTCAGGGTTGTGAAAACCAGCCCTGCACTGGTGTCTTGGGGCTCTGCAATCAGCAGGGAGGCTGCTTGTCCCTCTCCTTCTGTTCTTCCTATCTCTCTCTCTCTCTCTCAAATAAATAAATAAATAAATAAATAAATAAAATTTAAACAAAAAACAGTAGAAAAGAAAGAGTGAAAAAGACATTTGTAGTAAATAAAGAGGAATTGATAAGTACTACAGGAAGTGAAGGAAACGTCAATGGTCAGGAGAGGGTGAGGATCGTAGGATCAGCTGGAAACCTCTGTCTTCTGTAATGTTCTAGTGTCCTATGACTGCAAAGGAAAAAGAAAAAGAAAAGGAAAGGAAAGGAAGGGAAGGGATAAGAAGAGAAGAAAAGAGAAAAAGGAGAAAAGAATTAAATACATATGGTAGCAGCAGTGCAATAAGAAAATATAAACCAATGGTCCCATGGGACACATGCAGACTGTTACATTGTTTGAAGTAGAATGAAAACTTTGCAAATTTATGAAAACTTCGGACCTTGTTAGCTCATAAATATTTAAACATTATCTTGATGGGATCATCAAAATTGCTAGAATATAATTATTTTCTTGTTTGTTTTAATCATTCCACATTATGAGGAAAGGTTTTCTAACAGATTGTGTGCTATTGGATGATATTCTATGGAAAGCATGACTAGTGTGAGTCTAATATAAGGAGGCACAACAATATATTTAAAAACTTTGATATAAATGAATTTCTTCCATAAGCTGTAATGGCATTTGAATAAAAGGAATATGGTTAATTGTGAACATTTTACTATAATATCAAATATCTTTGCAATGTGTCTTCAAAAATTTATGTGCATGAAATTGCTTTATAAACTGGGAACTTTTTCTTTCTTTTATTTTCTGTTGAAGCATAACTCCATTAGTGGAAATGAAGATACTTTATGTACGTTTTTTTTTTTTTTCTCTCTCTCTATCAGACTCTTCAGGAACATTCCTCTTCTATACATCAAAGCCTTTCTCTTGTCACACTGCCCTTAATAGGTCTCAAAATTGTTAGCTTTCAAAATAAAAGCACTGAAAAGTTCATTTATATTCTTCTTATAATCAACTTTATCTCATTTCTGTCTAGACACCCATTAAAAAAAAAAAAAAATAAGCATGCAGCATTGCCAAAAGAAACTGAAGCAGGCAAAGGAGCCTAAATTGTCCTTGGATCTCCTCTCTAGTCAATATACTTCTCTACCCAGTTTTTGATGGTATCTTTGTTTGTGCGGGAACTCTGACTGTATCTACCTCAGCTGAATGCTCACTTATCTGAGTCTAATAGAATCAAGGCTCTAGATTCAAACGGGATGGGGAAGACTAGGAGAAAGATATCGTGTTAGTCATAGGGCATATTGCTCAGTTTTACTTGATATAAAAAGCATTCTCTGTCCAGTTTACTTACTCTTTCCACAACTGCCCTCATGCCCCATCCCATTTGGGTAGCTTTCCTTGGTGCTCTCATGGTAACCTGTACTACCTCTCTGAGAGCACTTACCCATCCTTTGTTGTCTTATATATGTCCCTGTATCTTCATAAACTAAGAAAATTTACTAGTCCCTAATATAGCGCCTGGTAATTCATAGTTATCTGATTTATGTCTTCTGAATAAATGGATGAAAGCAGCCCAAGATGTGCTGTAAATATGAGACTAACAATAACAATAATGAAAATGATAATAGCTGATTCTTATTGAGCACTTACTAAGTGCAAATGCTTTTCTAAGTGCTTTTTGCCCATTATCATATTTCATCTTATTACTACCCTAGAAGAAAGAGAATTATTATGGGTTTCATTGTCATGAAAATAATTTACATGATAATTATTCTTCTGATATCTCCACTTTCCTGGTATAACCTATTTTTCCCTACTTATCTTCACATTATTAAAAGCTTTAATGAAGTGCAGATCAATTTTGTTATAAATTGCCAATCTATAAAGACAGTATTACCTGCTCTGAAATAGATACAATTTAGAATGTATCTGTATCTTAGAACATTTTGTGGAACGTTACATAGAAAAAATACTGGTAGGGAAGTCCATGCAGTAAGTTAAAAGATAGACATGATTTGTGTATTTACACTGTGTGACAATACACAAGGGAGAGAAGACATGTGTAGCAGCAAAAACACTATCACCAAACAAAATATTTTTATAGACACGTGTTCAGGAATCCACTTGGAATTAAAGTAAAGTAAATGCAACATGATTCTACCATTCCTTTTTCTCAGGTTCAAGTGCTAATATATATTTCTACTTGAATCATTTTTGTTTGTTTGCTTAGGAGGATTTGGAAATACAGTGACATCAGTGTTTTTTTTTTTTTTTTTAATTATTGTTGCTATTGTCTGTTTTCTTTGCTTATGGTATTAGTTCTTATTGTTTTAGTAATATGTAACTGTTCTGTTGGTTTAATAGTGATCAGGAATAAAGTGCAAACCTATTCCTGTAAAAGAAAATAATTTTTTCCCATGCATTACTCTTGCCATTCTCCATTACATATGAAATCACCAGCACTATGAAAACTATACACTGAGAAGTTTGTTGAACTATCTTAAGACACTTTTTATCTTGCACTTCCATTGAATAGCAAAAGATCAACCTTGATCATACATTTTCATTTTGCTGAAAATATCTAGTAATTTTCTTCCGAACTCTACATCATTTGGAAGGTGTTTTCCTCTTAAAGGGGTGTGCTTTGATGCCCAGGTTAGCATTTACTGAAATGTGAATGACTTCACTCTGCTACTCAATCTTCTGAGGTCATCCCCCAACCTTTCCAAGATTTCCTACTTATCCTTCGTTCTTGAATCTTGCATTGGTAAATGTGGGAACAAAGCTGATTGATTAGAGCTCCTAGGACTGAACACCCAAACACTCTTCCTCTTGATTTCTTGTCATGTTTGAAATAGTCTCTGATTCTCTAAAGGCCTCTTCCAGTTATGGCATCAGGTGCTACTGCAAATATATTTAATATTCAACATTTATGTTGTTAAATACACATATTATGAATATGAAAATAAGATGAGAAAAGCATTTTCATTATGACTATTTCTAATGGTAAGAAGAACTAATTGGATTTTTTTTAGCTACACAGTTACATACCATAATAAACCTATTTTAATAAATGTATTTTAAGGGTGTAGCAACCTACTTTAAGGATGAAAATGACAGATAACGTGATATAAGATAATTAGAATTTTGAGCATGATGCCTGATGTTGCTCTGACAGTAAGAGAAAAAATTTGTTAGTTTCTTCACTAATTTACTAAGTTAGGCTCCTCCATGCTCTCTGTGTGTTAATCCACAGGGACACAAATAGAACTTCAAATGTGACACTATTTACCACATTTTATAATTTAATAAGCTTAGTAAAAACTCAATTCATGAAAAGTAAACACTCATAACTCTCTTCCTCAGAAGACTCATTACAAAATTAGATATAAATATTGGATTTGAAATTCAGAGAAGAGAAGAATTCGATATTAGCTAAAATAAGCTCAATGCATTTTTTTTAAAGTAATTAACCTGGAATATTGAGAACAGAACTGAAAAAATGCAGGTAAAAGTTGAAGATGGTAAAGCATGGGAAGTCAGTCAATAAAAGGGAAAATAAAGAGCTGAGACAAGAAGTGGGTACTGCTAGCAGTCTAAGAAGGATACCTAATCCTCATCATAACTTTAACCCTAACCACTATCCCCTACAGGCTTTAGCTGACATCCCGATACTAAAGCATGGACTGTGCAGGGCTCAGACAGTTGTTCTGCTGGGAACAGCACTTAAAATATTCCTGTGCCTTTGGTTGCTGCCAGTAGAAATGCCACACACACACACCCCCAAATGGACATGGCTACAAGCCCTTTACTAAAGATAGGGAATCAAAGGAAAGAAAATAAATAAACTAAAACTAACTTCTAACCTTGACCCTAACCCTAGCCCTAACCCTAACGTGTTTTTTTTTTTTTTTCCTAAACCTAGCATTTAACCCTAATCCTAACCCTTGCCCTTATCCTAGTAATGAGTCTAAAATTCATTGAGAAAGTATGTTTGGGAGGAAAAGCACTGATATCCCTGATTGTAAAGTGGTTGTAAATTGAGCTACATTTTTTCAGTACAAAATATTTTTCAAATGTTTTCACGATTTTGAAAAGTTAAAGTCTTAAAACTGTTCTTGCCATGGTTAAATGTCATCTTAAAATATTTATTTATCAATTTAAGATAGTATATTTTATACCATTATAACTAGTGTATTTTATAAAATCCATTTATTGGGAATTGATATTTGATTTCTATTCTCACATTTCAGTGGAACTTTTATTCAAAGTACTCACATATATCTTTGACTTGAGAATCTTGCCGTAAGCGAAGCCACTTGAATCATTTAACATGATTTTCCCAGAGCACATCTTCACATCTATTTAAGTTGTTTGAGATATTATAGCACTTTTTGATTTGATTTTGGCTCTGGAAATTTTAATGCAAGCTTAAAGTGTCCATTTGCTATCCATAATCTACACAAGATAACTATTTAATGTATGTCTTAAAGTATCTTTTAAAAACTTGCCAAACCTTGCAATAAGCAAAGCATATGCTTATGATTAAGTCCATGTTAAAGTCTGTTGGCTTTTATTATTGTGTTTGTAAAGAGTGTGTTAGTAACTTATGTAAGTGTTCGGAGCTACTAAATGAGATCATTTCGTAAACATGTAGAGCCTTTATAAGGACTTGTAATATCTATGGTGACTTTCCTTAGAAATAATTTTTAGATGGAATCTATCAGTCAAGGTCCCAGAAATAGTCAACTTAAGATAATTTGAAGAGAATTTAACAAAGGAACTATTAACAAAAGTGTGGTAGAGGGCTTGAAAATCACAAGGGACAGGGCACTGTCCTATGGTTGGTAACAGGGAAGTTATTAACAACCATCAGTCATAAGAAGAGATAATGATTTCTAAGATAAGAAAGAGAGAACAGAGTGGAGAGGTCCACCTTCAAGAGTGAGATATACCCAGCTTGACCTTATAGGAAGTGAGATTATAGTCTCTCTTCTTCCTTTCTTCCTCTGATCTTTTAAAAGGGTTCTGCACTTGTTTAAATTAATCAGAAGCTAGACCAAGAAAGCCTTTTGTGTAGATCAACCTTCTGAGGTAGAAACAGGAGGAGAAGGAAGAGTGTGGGAGGTAGATCTGGAGAGACAAATGAAAAATAGTCTGTACAGGGAAAACCTGAATCCCTCTTCTGTGTATGTGTGAATGTGAGAGAGAGGGAGAGAGGCAGAAACAGAAAGATAACATATTAACTTGTTTGTTTGTTTGTTTGGTTGGTTGGTTGGTTGTTTTTTCCCCAAATCCATCAACATGCGAGGTTTGGATTCAAGCTATGTTAAAGGGTTAAACTTTCAAATTGTTATCCAGAAAGAGAGAAGGCAAAAACTCTCTGGGGAGAAGAATATCCATCCTAATGTCTCCTGTCTATTAAGCAACTCTGAGGAATTACTGCTATACCCTATATACTAATACCCAGAAAGTCCCACCTGTAGAAAGGGAAAGAGCCCTGTGTTTTTTATTCTGCAAGTAATTATACAAGTTTTATCACATAAATGTAGAGTTGAGGCAACAGAAATAATTTGCAGAGAGAATTTAATTATTCAGTCACTGAACGTGAATAATATTCTGGAAAACACTGGACAACTAAGTGGATAAGAAAAAAGGATACCTAAAGCAGAGAGGCTGAAAAACAAATCAACTTAAAATAATAGAAAGTAGACTTTCGGGGATCGCATATGGTGAATTCTTTCCTTGCTGGATAGGTACAAATAAAAGATGTGTGCAGAGATATTTTTGTCATGCAGCTGCAAAGGTAGGCAGATCTGCTTCCTATGATTGATGATATTGTCTTTGCCTTTTAATATGACAGAATTTCTTGAAAAAATAATAAAACAAAACAACTGTGCTCCCAGGGATATTGGGAGCTATGTTGCACACAGCAGATGTGTGGTTTATATACAATAGCCAAACACATCAAATACTTTTCGAATGCCACAGCATTATTAGAAAAGCAGTAAGACAGTCCTGGCTTTGATGATGCAAGAAAGAGAGCACATTATAAAGGGATGCTGGAGGACACAAAAGGAGGAAAGAGAAAGGTTGAGGGACTGCAAGACAATAATTATGAGAAAGTGATTTTGAGAAAGAGAAAAGAGGAGAAGTAAAAACAGAAAGATAACTATAATTAGGAGAAATAGGAAACAAAAACAAAAACAACAGGATCCCTGAAATTCTGCATATAATTCTAATGAGACAGAGTTGCATTTTTCCTTTATAATGCCAACAGGTTAAAACACACACACTCAACATTCAGGGGCAATCTGTGTATTTATTAGTATGATGTCAAAAGTTCAGTCTTTTTTCCAGATTGTCTTCCCAAGTGTGGCTCTCTACCACTTTGGGAGAGGTAATCTGGCACTGACAAGTAGGAAAGGTAGGAACTAGAAGAGGTGAGTCCAGAAGTATGTGATGAAGGCAGTGAAAATCAAGGTCCATGCATGGGTGCGTGAATATAGATCAGTGCTTTGTGAGTCTCTACCTCATGTGGAACTCACTGCAATCCGGTAAGGTTTGTTGAACAGTCTCTGACCTATGATACCTCTTAGACATATTGTTGTGTTTTTCATATAGGTCATTATCCATATTAACCAAGTAGCCATAAGGCTGCACTTTGATAGATTTGTCAGTCTGAACATTTATTCCACTTGATCATTAAGTCATGTAAGTCAAGTTCCCCTGTTAAAGACAAAAAAAAATCACGATACTTGTTGAAGGCAATAAAAGAGACTTTATTCAACTGTGGACAGAACAATAGGTGTAGAGACCACTGGAATGAAGTCTGTCACTGGGGGAGAGAGAATGGACTCACTCCAAATATGCCACTGGCAAGTGGAAATTTAAAGCTAAGGAGTAGGGTGGATGGGAAATGATTAAAAGGAAGCATCAGAGGTAAGAAGGTCCTCTGGTTAAATCAGCTTAACAGGATTCTTATCAAAGGTAGGCCAGGATGGTCAGACATCACCTGGAGGGATGGTGCAGGAGGAGGAACCTGATTAGATATCAAGGTGTAATCAGATATGGAGGTTGGGGGATTCTAATAAAACAGACTTAGCAAGATTCTTGCTAAAATTGGGCAATTCAGAGAACACTGGAGCCAAAAAAATTATAACCAAGCTTGACTGAGTTTGGTCAAGGGAAGAATTTTTGTCATCCCAAACAAGTTTTGTGATAATGTAAACAAACAAACAAAAAAAGACAACAACAAAAAACATTGCTGATGGCTGTCAATTTTTCTCAACAAAATGAACATTATGATCATCATGCGTTCTAAATGTTTTAAAAAAAAAAAACTAACAGCTTTTAACAAATGTTTTTAAAGCATCACAAGCATTAATATTTTTTTTTAAAAATTGTATAAAATCTAAAAGAGATCTTGGCTTACAGAAGGATGAAATAGAAATACCCTTAGAAAATAAAATAAATGGGTTTAAATTAACAATAAATTATGAATGATCAAGAGTTAGATTCTTTTTAGTTACAAGTGACAGAAAATCACCTCTACTTGCCTAACCATAGATGGTGTTTTCATTACCAACTCTCTGACTCCAACTGGGTGTCCTACAATTTAATCCAATTCTGATGCTAATTTTCAGGAGTCAGCACAGACCCACAAGGTAGGGCTCAGTTTCCTAAGACTGTCACCACTTCAGATGTCTCCCAAAAGTCTCAGGGATCACCAAGTAACCCACATTTTGGCCTAGCTAACTATAAATATGGGAACTCCCAAGACCCCCTGCAGGTTAGAAAATTGGCTAGAATGCATCATAGAACTCAGGAAAGCTCTATACTATGATTCCAACCATATTATAATGAAGGTTACAATGCAAAAACAGCCAAATGAAAGAGATCCATAAAAAGAAGTGTGGTGGGGGAGAGGGGCACAGAGCTCCCATGACATCTTCTGACATGACACTCTCCATGCTCATTATGTATTCACACCAGGAGGCTCTTGAACATTGTTATTTGAAAGTTTTTACAGGGACTTTATGATTTAGGCATGATTGATTAGATCCTAGCCACATAAATGAAATTCGAATGATCCTCCTGTCTCCCCCCCAGGTTAGAGTACCGATTCTCTAATCACTGGACTATCCCCTTCCTTGGAACTATTTAAGGGCAGTATATTAAATGTGAAAACCACTTATGTGGCTGAAAGCAAAGAGTTGGTATGCTTTCGAATTATCCCAACAGAGATATTTGTATTATATTATTCATTTTTTAGTCTTTTCTTATTTTGAGCCAACTGAACACTATTGAATAGTTATCTGTGATGAAAAATGATGGCTGTTTGATTTTCAACTTCTTTAACTCTGATCTTGAGAACACTTGATAGAGTTATTTACAAAAGTTGAAAATGTAAGATACAGGAATATTTTATATAATTTAATCTCCTGTGAAGAAGAATAGAACAGCATGGTTTTAATAAAAATATCATTTGAAATTTGGCACAGAGATCTGGACATTTCAGATAATTCATTGATCTCCATTTGGGTCATCTGAGCTTGGAGAGGAAGATTATCTTAAGTAGAAATGACTGAATATTAGCTGTTTATGGCCTCATAAAATATTAATATTAAGTAAAGAAAAGTCTCTGCTAATAGAATTTTCCATGTGCTTGGACTTAAATACCACAAAAACAATTAGGAGAAGAAATTAGCATTTGTAATATGTTGAAAAGATTATAAGAAAAGGACTAAGGACTACAGACAAAAGTTTGGCTTAGAGATACATTATTTGCTCATCCTTTTATTTACTCATACATCCAAATATTTTTATTGAGCATAACTGCATAAAAGGCCAGTTGTGTTACGTTCTTGGGTTATAGCAGTAGAGAAACATAGTGCAAATATTTCAGGAGCTTATAGCTGTAAAGTCACAAAGACCTGTTGCTGGCTTCATGAAGCCTATAGTCTGGTCAGAGAGATAGAGAAGTAAATAGATCATTCAAAAAAAGTGTGATGCATTTTATTCATAGCCACTAGGTATTATATAGGAAAAGAAGTAGAGCATTTCTTCATAAACTGGAGTAAGGACTTGAATAGGAGGAGGGACAGAGACTAAGTTTCCAAACCTTAACAGAAGTTGAGCCAGATGAAGGAAGGGCTAAAGCACACACATGCATTGGGAAGGGCGGTGGTGTGACAGGTTCTGGGGACTTCAGTTTGTGTGACCTAAGTGTGTAATATATAGAATGGAGCAATGGTAAACGAGCCACAGGGTAAAGGATGATTCAGACATAAAGGAGGATTTTGAATTTAATCTTTAGGATCCATTAAAGAACATTTAATTAGTAAGTGACCTCTTCCAATTGATGTTTTAAAAGATTTTCTAAGTAGTAGTATAGAGGATTGCTTTATCCTAGGCCAACTGAATTTACTAACTAAGTGGAAGTTTTATAGATTTCACCAGGGTGTGGAAAGGATGTAAAGTAGCATAGACCAACAGATGGAAAAGTGTAAAGTTGAGTTGCTTTATTTGTTTTTTAATTACTCCAGATATATCATGGGCTTGGCAGTGCTCACTTAAGAGACAAAGGGAGGTAGAAAAACAATAATGGGGAGAGATATATATAAACTGAGAAGTGTTTTGTTGGTGGCGCAGAGTTCAGTAAATTAACACCAGGTTGGTACTGTCACATAATTTGCCGGTAGGAGCACCACAAGAGCAGCTTGTAAGAACAGATGAGCCAGGGCACAAATAAAGCAATGAACATAAATCAGAGAAACTTAATTTAGCATTGGACATTTAGATGGCGGTCAGTGAGCTGATCATTATTACCATACTGCCATGCACAGAGGAGACTCAAAAAATATTTGTGGTTGGTAATTACAAACTCAAAAAGAAACATGACCACATTTCCCCCCCCATTTAGGCCATGTTTGTCCAGAAAACATTTAGATGTTCATCGCAATTAGCAAAAGATGCCTTTGGAAAAATATTTTGGCCCTTATCTGGACTTTAAGATACTTTTAAATATCATGTTTATCTTTCTAAAGCAGAGGCAATTTATTTACACGCTGTATTCTGTTTCCAGTAGAATGTCTCATCTGTGCATGTTTTTGATGACTCAATATTTAGTTTGGTTTTATATGAAACACAGGTTTAGGAATGTAATCCATTAAATTTAAAGGCAAATATTATTAAATATGACTGAGATTTTCAGTGTGGCAGTAATCTCACACAGGACTAATCCTTTGACTATTATATTGCTAATTTCACTTGAACCTGTCAATCTCACATTAATTCTTCCATTAATTCTGTTCCATTATTTGTGTGTGTGTGTGCACTAGAAGTCTCAGTGTTCTTGCTTACTATCGAAAAGCTTGCCCACATTTATTTGTCAAAAAGAGGGAAAAATTATAAATGAGTTTTATTTAAACATGGTCCTCCTACACAACTGATAAATTATTGAATACTACACCTGAAAATAATGATGTACTATATGTAGGCTAATTGAATTTAAACAATTTTTAAAATGGTCCTTAACATGAGAAGAGGTGAAGTGAAGGTAGAGCAAAACCTAAGATAATTTATCCATGTATTTTATACTCAAACTTAATAGTGTTATTTTGGCAATAGGAAATAAAGACCACCATAGCATATGTAGCTCAGGCTATAATTTAGGAGAAATTCTCCTTTACTCTTCAGACTTGGAGTTGAAATTCAAAGAGAGGCTGATTTCATTTTTTAAAGTTTTTAAAAATAATTACCTCAACATACCATAAATGCCTTTGTTATTGTTGATTTCCTTTTTGTTATTGTTAGGCTATTTTCCCTGAAAATAGAACACTGTCTGAATTCCTCTCCTAGATTTGTTCATTTCTGCCTAATTCTTTCCTGTGTTGTCCCAATTTTCCCAATAAATGTTCATTTAAAGCATTTAAACCTCAAGCAGGAAAAGAAATGCAACACAAATTAAAATGCTTTCACTTAGAATGAAATGCAATATAACACAATACCACACAACACAATAGTTTATGCTGTTTTATAAGCAGTGATGATCACGCCCACCTGGGCATTTAAAAATACTGTGCTCTAAAATTTGTCCAGTCTCAATACCATCATTGTAGATGGTGACGTCATTTCTTTTAAGAGTGGTCTGGAGGAAGGGATACCAGGAGAGGTTTATACTGTTTATTCATTAGTTGCTACTTAACACTTGGTGTTTTGTTTTCATTGGCCATAACTGAGATGGCCATACCTAGCTACAAATACAGTCTGTATCCTGGAAGTCACATGTCCAGATAAAACTGGGGAAGGAAAAACAGATAGATACTGGGAGAGGATTAACAGACTCTACTACAATTAGTATGTTGGGGATATTAAGCTATGTCCTCTTCTATGTGATGTTTGCTAGTTTTTAAACAGCAGAATTGTGAACTTTTTCTTCCCCCATGCACTTTCTCCAAATTCGATTATAAATATTTTCTGAGAATGAAAGATTTATTTTGGTAAATAAATGCACCTAGTAAATTCACAGACCTGTACCCCTGGGGATAAAAATATATGTTTATAAAAAATAAAAAGTTAGATTCCAAAAAAAAAAAAATGCATAGATTTAAAAAATAATACATAAGTTTATAAGAAAGAGACCACAGTACATCGTATTTTAATGTTTTACTGTTTGGTAAAATATTAGAAAGACCTTTTGTGGTCTCATTTTGAGTGTTTTAGTAATTTCATTTAAATGAAAGAAACTTCCATATATAATGTCAGACTTGGTAGAAATGCAAAGTTTTCTGAACTCTCACTGCTCTGAAAGAAATGCTTTTCTAAAAATAAAATGTACATGTTGGGAAAATGTTCAAATCAATGTGCTAGTTGTTACGTTCAAAATTCCATTACTGTTAATGAGATTTGCAGCCGTAACTCGCACAACAAGTTACTCTGAAAATTTTCCCAGCTGTATCCTTGAAATATGGATACTTATTCTTTTCTTTCTTTTCTTTTTTTTTTTTAAGAAAATCATTTTATCAGAGCAGTCGCTTCTCAATTCATTTGTGTGTTGATGGGATTTACTCTACACAAAATGTTGGGCTTCTATGTAAGGAAAAAACAAGGTATTTGTCCACTACATCTGTATGAGACACAAACAACTCACTGACATGAACTTTAGCACCTTTGCACAGTTCTGGTATAGAACTTCTGCATAATTCATTATAAAAGAACATGAAGCATTCAGAAGTCGGTGTTCATTCAGGGATACGCTGCAGTATTAGCAGCACAAGGAAATCTGCCTTTTCTATACATAATTTACATGAAACAGCTGATAGGTTTTATAATTCATAATAGATTTTTTTTTGTTCTCTATCTATTTCCTATCTTTTTTATTAATTTATTTTCAGCGTAACAGTATTCATTGTTTTTGCTATTTTGATTCCTTTAGAGTTGTTTCAAAATGTCTCAAAACAACACATTAAGAGAAATTACACTAAAACCAATTTTCTCAGCATTTTTTAAATTATTTTCTGTTTTGTATACATTTCTTTGAAAGATAAGTAGTAGTGATTAAATCTAGATTTCTAAATTGTTTAAAATGGGTAATATATTCACATGATTCAAAAAACAAAATTGTAAAAAGATATATACCCTTTAAAAATGGTTAACATGATTCTTATCTTATCATTCCTTACTTATACCACACAGACTTGCTTCTTCTTAAGAAATAGAAAATTGATTTATATCATGTACAAGTCTTGCTGGCAGTATTTTATATTATTAGAGCTAATGCTTTTGGCCATTTCCTTTAGTTTAATTCTCCACAAGGCAGGAGAAGTATCAGGATCATCTGTAGAAATATTTGCAAAACATACCATGCCTCCCTCACCACCTCCCCAGATGGTACCTTAAGTCACAATTTATTACCATTGATTGGACTTTCTTTGTTCTTCTGTTTAGGACATAGTGGTGACTTGAGTCATTTTTTTTTCATTTTTTAACTTTAAAACACATTAATGTTTTCCATTTCAAAAAATAATGCAGTTCCCTCAAATGAAAAAATATATATATAATTATCCTTCATGTTCTGATAGGGAAACAACATAAGTAAGCACAATTAATCTCATGAATGAAAGTTGTTAATCCTATAAAGTAAGAACTTGTAGAAGGACATTATATTAGTAACCACATAATGAGTTCAAAAGTATAAAAAAGAAAAAAAATTGTCTCATTTTTGTCTATTTAGTAGATCATTGTGCTGTCCTCCATACAGATCAGGTTTCTATTATTTATCAATTCTGCTCTCAAGGAGCTTACATAATTTAATGGCTTTTTTGATGAACATCTAAATGTAAATCAATGAAAATGCATGCTAACCCATCTTTATAACCAGAGAAGAATCTGGGAATGGTTATTCATTAAATAAATTTTAGATAAAAGCAATGCAAAAAAAAAAAAAAAAAGCAATGCAATAAGAATTATAGAGCTATCTATGCAGATAAGCAATGCAATAAGAATTCTAGAACTATCTATGCAGATAGAAAGAATGGACAGTTTCCCCATTGTCTTGGGGGTAAGGTTCTCCAGGAAAACACTCAGACAGAGATTTATACTCGCAGGAAAGGGAACTGGTTGGAAGTCAAAGTTGCAATGCAGTCATAGCAAAGTTCTCAGCTGGCACCTCCAGGAGTATGAAGCTAGAACGGCCTTTAAAAGTTGTCCCTCCTCAAACCATAAGTGACTCTTAATCTCACAAAACAAACTGAGGGTTGCTGGGAGGAGGGGTTTGGGAGAAGGGGGTAGGATTATGGACATTGGGGAGGGTATGTGCTTTGGTGAGTGCTGTGAAGTGTGTAAACCTGGTGATTCACAGACCTGTACCCCTGGGGATAAAAATATATGTTTATAAAAAAATTAAAAAAAAAAAAGTTGTCCCTCCTGAGGTACCACGTTTTAGCAGTGGGAGTGTGACGCAGTGAGTTAGCCTTCATTGACTGAAAACAATTTCAAAAGAATGGTTGTGTTCAGAGTCACCAGACTGCTGAGAGATGAGAGCCTTAGGTCTGAAGTGTGACATAGGCATGTTGCCCTTCAGTACCAGTTCTCCCTGATTTACTTTAAGATAGTGAGCTATGAATGGATAACTTGGGTGTTGAAGAGTTAGCAAGTGAAAAGGAGGAAGATTTCTTGATTTGCTCTGGAAAGATTGTTCTAATAGCTAGGGTATCATTTAAAATAATGGGGTGGGGCACCCCTGGGTTGTTCCCCTGGGTGGCTCTGTTGGTTAAACATCTGCCTTGGGCTCAGGTCATGATCCCAGTGTCCTAGGATGGAGCCCCACATCAGGGTCATGCAGTGGAGAGTCTGCTTCTCTCTCTACCCCTCTCCTCTGCTGTCTTTCTGCTGTTCTCTCTCTCTCTGTCAAATAAATAAATAAAGTCTTTTAAAAAATAAAATAAAGTAACACCAGCAGTCCTTTATACAATTCAGTGAAGCAGGGAATGAGGACCAGGTGGTGGCAGGAGATAAATTCTAGTGCAGTAGGAAACCCTGGTTGTTCAAGATTACAAGGTCTGTGACAAAGAAACCTGTTAATGGTAATGTTGCAGCCCCCCTCGAGACCCTTCACCATTTAGCACCAACCTGTCTTCTCCAGGTTACTTCCTTTGACATGACAAATTTTACAATTTTGGAATGTTTCCCACACTGCTCTTCCATTTCCTCTTTCTCCATTTCAAGTCCTCTGATCATTAAGCTCCTGTCCCCCCATTTCCTCCCAAGCCCACCCCAGTTCCCTCCTTCTTTCCTACATTTACCTGGTAATTCCTTTCATGTTCCCCTTTTCTTCTCTCCCCTCCTCCCTTGGTTTTAACTTTCTCATTGATGTTTTTGTTCTTATTTTTACAATAAAAGCATAAATGTTACACATACCTGTACACCATATATATGTACATATGCATACTATGCATAATGTCTAAATGTAGACAATAATTATATAGTACATATACAACATACTCTATATATTCCATATAGTAAACTATTCTTATACGTTGGTGTTTACTTCTCTCCCACTTAATCATGGCATCTTAGAAGATTTAAAGATATCAACACTTGTAGTTATTCAATCATTTTAACTGAAGGTTAACATTTTACTATATGAAAAATCCAGCTTTTATGTACCAACATATATGATGATAACATATATGATGATAGTTCTTTGTGTTGTTTCTAATATTTCATCACTGTAACCAGGCTATAATACATATACTTGGACGTTATTGACAAACATTTATTAGAGTTTCCTAACAAGAATCCGAGTTCCTTCAAGAAAGGAATACCTCTAATTCCCTATGATTTTAGCACAGAGCTGACCAGACACATGTTAGCATGTCTCCTTCCTTCCTGCTGGCAGATTGGTTCCAGAGAAGTGGCTTCTAATCCAGAAACAAGAGCTTCTGTCCTATATGGAAAAAGAGACTAGTAGGCAGGCAGCAATTCCAACTATGCTTATTTGATACTGTATACTAACTACTCATAATATAGGTTCTATCAACTGGGGTTGTGTTGCATTCTTCTTTATTTATGTGAGACTTACCCTGAGTCATTTCATTTAACTTCTCCATGTCCACTTCCTGATATATTCACACCACTAAAGTTGTTTGGAAATGTCATCTTCACCTGTACAAGGTAGCTTTATATTAATTTCCTCTCCGGTGGCTCTCTTGTAGAAGCACATGATTTATTGCCACATTGCCAATTTATTCTGAGTGAATCAACTGTGCCTTCTTAGGAGCATTTCTTACAGCAATTTAAGTAGTTCAGTGATATGGCCATCTCTCATTTTGACCACCGCACAACTCTTCCTTGTCTGCCCACTTTAAACACTGTCTTCCTCTAATCAATGGCCAATCTTCACCTGCCAAAATGATCCTTACCTCCCATTGCTTTGACTGTGAATTTTTTCTAATTTCTTTCTTCCTATAGCTTCATAATCTAGACATTAGGCTAGAGAATAGCAGCTTCTATCCCGAAGCTTTTCATCAAAGAGCTTTACATTTGTTTTCTCTGTTTGCACCTTTATCCTCTTCCCCCAGATTTCCTAGCCATCTTACCACATCCCTCTTTACAATCATCCTACCTGGCCTCCCTTTTTCTTTGATGAATTCCCTGACTTGGCTTGCAAGAACATTTTTGTGCTCTATTACATTTTTAATAGGCATTTTCTATGATTGTGTAATTTCTTAGATGAATAGAAGGAAATAAGAAAAAGAAGGAAAATGTCTTACCATTTAGTGATTATCTCCTATTATCATGTAAGTATTTTTCTATCCTTCTTTCTGAATTATATTACAAAATTCAGCCCTGTCTGTATACCTATACCTATTAACCTCTACCTCTTTTTTTTTTTTTTGCTAAATACTGTATTTTATTTTATTTTTAAAATTTTTTTTATTTATTTTTTTATTTATTTGACAGAGAGAGAGACAGCAAGAGAGGGAACACAAGCAGGGGAGAGTGGGGGAGTGAGAAGCAGGCTTCCCGCTGAGCAGGGAGCCTGATGTGGAGCTGGATCCCAGGACCCTAGGGTCATGACCTGAGCCAAAGGCAGACGCTTAATGACTGAGCCACCCAGGTGTCCCCTTAATACTATATTTTAATACTATATAATACTATATTTTATGCATATTCCACACAAAATTATTTGTGAACAGAAATTTTCCAGAAGTAAAAGTACATAGAGAGAGAGTCCACTCCATTCCAAAATATAATTAAAAATGAAATAAGTAAAATGACAAAAATTCAGATAATTTGTTGAAAAAGAATTACTGAGTATCGATGATAGATGGAGTCATTGAGAGATAGGAAGTTTAAATCTACAAATAAAAAAAATCATGAATGAGCGTCCTCTGTTTAAGGAACAAGGAGATAAAGAGTTTGGTAAGGAGCTGGTTTGGAGCTAAATAGAACCAAAAAGAAATAATTTTACATACATAAAATTGAGACAGTCACTTCATGTTCAAAGTCAATTCTGTTATACCAGGAAGTATTTGTTGTTATAAAATCAAACTTAAAATTAGCATTTGAAAAACTTAACAAGATATGTTTTCTTATGTGACATGCTTATTCAGTTCCAAATTCTTTATTCATTGGGAGAAGTATCAATGCACCAAGAGTAGGGTCATTTCCAGAAAGGAATGTGAAAATGACAGTTGTTCTTCCTAAAGAATTTGCAAGCCCCTAAATAATTAATAATAATTTCTTACATTTGTATAACAAAAGTGTTATAAGATCACCTTCATATTAATTATCCCCTTTTATGCTCACAACAAAGCTGTGAAGTAGGTATTATAATTACTCTATTTATAAATGGATAAACCAAGGTCAGAGAAGTTAAGTGATTTACTGCAGATGGTAGTGTTAGTAAAGGGTATGCAAACCAACATTCTGGTTCAATCTATTTTGTGTGGCATTGTTGTTATTTCTGGCTCTGTTTTCCTAATACTGTTAGAGAGGTGGGCTTTGGTAAGAATGACAGAGAATGTAGGGTTTATTTTTTTTAATAACACAGAGACTTCGACTTTAAATTCTTCATAGTCATTCCCTTCTTCATTGCTTATTATATGTCCCAGCATGTAGAAAATAATATGTTTTCTAAGCTTTCACACAGAAACAGCTTTAGTGGATATAAAACATCTTCTCTGACTTATAACTATTATTCTGCTGTCCTCTGGCAATTACTCCTGAAAATAAGTCATAATCCTCCTATTTTTTTTGAGAATTACCTACTTGGACGCTGCTAGGATTTTAAAATATATTGTTGAAATATTCAACATGTCTAGCATCTGCCTAATTGAGAGTTCATTAATGTTGTCTATGAGATGGTAAGGACATTCAATCTTCATATAAAGTGCACATCTTATTTCAAGATTTATTTTTAATCAGCACAGTCCCAATTATGCTTCATTCTCCCTCAAATGTTCCTGAGGTTGAGTTTCAACCCCTTCCAGCAGATCTATCATCTTTTTTTCCCACTGTTTTAAATCAGTTGTCATATTATCTCTGCATCGTTGGAGCTTTCCTCTAATTTCTTTATTTTACTTTCAGTATCAAGGTACTCTCGATTATCTCCATGTCAGATTTTAGTTCTTCAGTTGCTTTTTAAAATTTCTTTCTTCCATCTTGCATTTCTTTCTTATTTTATACATTTGCCTTTCATTGTATTTTTTAAATTTTTCATATTATCCTATTCTTTCCACTGATCATGCTTCTCCTGTCTCACTGAGGCTGTCTTCTTTGAGTCTGACTGACTATATTACTAAGAATGTGTCAACTCTAAGAAGAATTACTATGCATGGCAAGGCCCCACCTATGTTTTTGTTTTGTTCACTCATTGATAAATGAGAAAATTGTATCCAATATTTGTGCTTCCCACAGAGTACTAAGATTGCTTTTGATTCCATTTTCTTTCAGCATAAATATTGGATGAATACTCCTTATATTCCAAATAAGAGCATAAAAGATGTGCATAGTTTCTGAATAAACTCATGATTATCTAGCCAGCATGTAACTACTCTAGACCTAGTAGGTCAAGAGGTAATTTTCCTCAGTTCTTTTCACATTTGACCTGATACTTTGAACAAAGGAAGTACATAACAATGTAAATATTCACATGGGCAATTCCTGAATTAGTTGTGTCAAATTTGCTTTAAAATGTTGGCATTTCTTTCCTGATTCTGCAAACAACTGCCAATTCCCCATATAACCAGTTGTGTAATATACCTAGAGCATATAAGTTGTCGGTATGGTAAACATACAAGTTATTGTCCAAAAAATGGAAAATCTGAGTGATAACCATGCCAGGGTACCAGCATGTACTAGAATTATCCTAGGCAACTGGGAAGTAAGGTCACCCAAGTTCTAGTGTGTTCAGATGGATATAGAAGATGAGGTACTAATCCAAAAATAAGGTAGCTGGAGTTCTGCTAGTGTTTTGCTTTTTGAAATGGAAGCCACCGTGTAATAAAAGGATGGGTATTAAGCTTGGGAAGTAGCACAAACCTTTCATTTTTGGATCAAAGAACAGATTCTTGTAGAAAAATTTCAATTCTGTCATTCTGGCAATTTTGCTCTTATAATTGGGTAAGAGAGGAAACCAATAATTGATCATCTCAGTTCAGTTCTCTTGGCCTTGTAGTTTATAGGTATTTTTCTGAAATGCTTGTGATATATTGATGAGTCTCACTTTCTACTTTGTCATGAATTTTCTTTTGTGTGTGTGTCTCTATAATTATTTTACTGAGTTTTGGGGGAAAGTAAGTTGGATATGCTAGCAAGATTTCACATGACTTTGTATTTCATTCAATCAATTAATATGTGCCCTTAATCATGTGTTAATATCTACTCCGCATTCCTTCTTTAGGTATTACATTTAATACATATGTGTTCGATTTTTTTCCATCATCTTTGCATAGATTATCAACTCCTACAGAATATGGAACAACAAATGGGTTTAATATTTATATTGAATATCTATAATGTGTCATATGTTTTAACTTGCTTGAAATATATCTAATACTATGCCAATGAGTAAGTGTCAAATATTTTACTGCTAGTAAAAAGTATGTATTATAAATTGAAAAATTTCTAATTATCATATTTAGTTCTGTTAATAACCATCTTAAAGCTTAATCTAGTGATTTAAATATATTTTCTGACTTACCTTGGTATCCACTTAACTCCTTAATGTCTGACTATTAATACTGAACATGAGCCAATGGGGCACTGCTCCCTATGTACAAATAAACTGGATATATATCACTCAGACAGAAGGTATTTAGTGAAAGATAAAGTCTACTTAAGCAAAATAGGCTTCAACATGTAAAATTGTGTCTGCATGCTAGTAATCTAGCTCTGTTTAATATACTTCATGTGAAGTATGTAAACCTGGTGATTCACAGACCTGTACCCCTGGGGATAAAAATATATGTTTATAAAAAATAAAAAATTAATAAAAAAAGATATTAAAAAAATTTAAAAATAAAAAAAAGTAATATACTTCGTTGTATACTATATGCAGCTATGCCTATTTTTGTTGATACGAAGCAATAAAAGTTGCAGAGTAGCCACAATAGTAGTGCAAATTTAATCCATGCAATTTTGTCTCTAAATTTCTTGTGGCTCTCTTATTCTAGTGCTTTATTCATTGTGATCTCTTATTCTATTGCTTCCTGTCTCCTCTTCTGTGCAGCTGTCAGTTCCATCCAGGAGAGTGGTGTCCCTCCAACTGTGACCTTGTAGCACTTCCATGTCCCTGAAAACTATGTGTCGCTTTACAGAAACAGTTTGAATTTCTCAAAATTTCACAGGAATAGAAAGCCTCTGGCCAAATTTTGAAACTAGTTAGAGGAAGAGAGTCCCATGTGCCTTTCTCTCTTCATCCCTATTACCTCCAGAAATTTCACCAAAAATAAAGCATTGGGGATGTTGATAGAAGATCTATACTGTTTGATAAGTAATCGAAACAGATGGTACTTTTAGCATACTAAACTAATGTACATTATCTAGTCTTTCACATCTGTTTCCTTTAACAGTTCCTTTAACACAAGAAGTAAATTCTAGCATTTGTTGACTTTGTTGCTTTTATTATAATTTATGACTGCCCAGACGATCATGTGTCTTCTTGTTTTCAATTCTTCTTTATTATAGCTTCTATGATAATTTATCAACTAAATCTCATGTTTAATCCTTGGCCATAAGCTAGCTCATTAACAAGTGTTTTTCAGGTAATATGGGTAATTATTTAAAATATACCTTACCACTGAGGTAGATAAATCCCTTCAATTTGTCATTTAAACCATTAAAACATCATTATTGAGAACTGGAACATGGGATGAGAGTTTTTTAAGTATCTCACCAATATACTACATTACCTGGTTTCATTCAGGGTCATAAGAGAATAATTGTATTTGTAGCTTGCATTTTTTTTCTTTTCTTTTTTTTTCCAACTGGGAACAAACACTATGTAGCAAAAGTTGTCAGCTAAGTTCATAAACATTTACAATAATAATCACTATTAAAATCTAATATGCATATTATAAATTATAACTTTATTCCTAGGTTGGAAATTACTTCTGAATGTCTACATGCCACTGATAAATACATATATAAATATCTCCTTTGTTGCATACATATATATCTTTTCTTGCATATATATAGAGAGAGGAGGGAGAAAGAGAGGTTTGTATATATCTAATTAAAATAAAAATACATATTTATAAATATATTTATTTACATATATGTGAATATATATCACTCAGAGTTCAATGAGAAGAAAAGAGAAAAAAGTGAAAAAAGAAAAAATGTAAAAATTCTGTTTGGTCTTTTGCTGCTAGAGTATATGTTGATAGGTCAATTAAACATATGAGCTGAAATATATATATATTCAAATATATGTGCAATATTCCTGTGTATATATGTATATAAATATATGTACATTTATATATTTTTCTTGTTCAGATAATCCTATATCATAAAATTAGTTATCCTATAAAAGTTATTTAAGGGGCGCCTGGGTGGCTCAGTGGTTTGTGCTACTGCCTTTGGCTTGGGTCATGATCTCAGGGTCCTGGGATCGAGCCCCGCATTGGGCTCCCTGCTCCGCAGGAAGCCTGCTTCCCTCTCTCTCTCTCTCTGCCTGACTCTCTGCCTACTTGTGATCTCCGTCTTTCAAATAAATAAATAAAATCTTTTAAAAAAAAAAAAAAAGTTATTTAAAAATACTTTATTAGAGAAATGCTATCTTTTCTAGGCTTAATTTGTTCCTCTATCTATTTTATATACTAATTTGATATTTCACATGTTAACAAGAACTGCCACTTTATTTCATTTTGATAAATAACAGTGCTTGGTTTTGTCCTATTGTTTCCTGTAAGTAAAAAATGCAGTATTTTGTGACATCTACATTGCAATGCTCTGACTTCAATGAAAAAGAAAGAAGAAAAAAATAATTAACTTTGTTTGGTATTTTGCTGCTAGAACATAAAATATTGATGGCTCAATTAAAAATATGAGTTCAAATGAAATGTACTTGCTCATTCAAATTTATATGCAGTTCATTAAAAAAAAAAAAAAACAGCTATTCTGCAGTATCTTTCAATGGCATGTTGTAGAAACAGGATAGTTGACTAGGAAGCAGGAAACTCGGTTTCTTGGCCAACCCTACCAGTAACAAATAGTGCCATGGTGGCAGTTACCTCACCTCTGGAGGCCTTGGTGTTCTCATTTGGAACATGACAAAGTAAAGTTGCACAATCTTTAATGTCACTTCTAGGGGAAAACCCAGTGCTATGTGCTTATTTGGGAAGGATGCTAAAATTTTAAGTATCTTCACACTGTTGTATGAACCACTAAAAATGAAACAACACTAACAACATATCCAAATGTAATTATTTTATATGGTAGTAGGGTGAACTATGAAAACCGATTGCCATTCTAGAAATATGTTGAAGTCCTACCCAGTTAAAAAATGGCAAGGGGATGACAGATAATGGGAAACATAAAGACATTGAACTGTAGTATCTGGAGAACCCTTCTAATTCTTCATTTTCCACTAAATGTGGTCATTTTCTTCTTGTTGATGCCCTCATTCAAGGCCTACAAATGATTTTCCCCTCTTCTAAATCCAGACATGTTTTTCCACACACTTCGATAATTTGCTTCACAGCAAGGGCAGTAGTACAATGTTTTTGCATTTGTGTTTAACAATGCAGTGATGTACTGCTTAGACTTTGTGGTCTGGGCTAAATGTCATCCACAGTGTGTCCCATTATAGATGTCAGATATGTGCTCCTCTATGGGTCTCTAACCCCTTTTTCACAGGGAATAAGATAACCCTCTTATTTTTATGAATAGGAAAACAATAATTCTTCTGCAAAGGTGTGTGAGCCCTGGAAGTAAGCACTTTATCAATCTAAATTAGACCAGGAGCATTTTGTTCAGTGAAGTGTAGGCTACAGTTCATTGATTCAGTAACATTAAGTAATTATCATGTTAGAATAACAGCATTTCCTGAACTTCTTAAACTTATTGGTCAATCCACAAATCAATCAATATCTCTCCAGAGAAGTGGAATAAAAAGTAATGTTCCTATGGATGCATTAACAGAATATGTATTTACTACCTTAAGTTTGAATGAACTGAAAAGATTCTCGAGGAATATTCTAGAATTCAATATTTTTGTATTATCTGGATGGGGGGAACTTAACTTGCTTAACAAGCCCCATACAGTAGTTGAGGAAAACATATATCTGGTTGATATTATACATCCTGTCCTTAATAACTTTAGTCTCGCCTCAGGTTTTGAGTTTTTACTTATGTGTTACATGCTTTTAAACATTATAAATGTATTAGAATGACATACTTAGGAAAAATGAAGAAGAGAGCTAGGTGAGAATGAAGAAAGGAATTCAAAAAGGGCTTCTGCTTTGCAGGTAAATATTCAAAAAGAAATGGAGAACAGACTAGAAATTTATGGTGTGCTGATAGAATTATTTCTGAAAAGCATTTTTTTTCCAAAATGCAATATCTGTCTTTCTTCATGTTCTATCTGTCTAGATAGCTGATCTATAATGAGCCGAAGAAGAGATTTTGATCTTTCCTAAGAGTGTTTTGTCAATGATCAGAAAGAACTGGTTTCATTTTTTTCCAAGTTGAACTAGAATGTCATAAATCAAGAAAGGTGAAGTTTTTCAGCAAAAGGGGTAGTAAATGCACTGAACCTTTACAAGTTGGTATAGTATTGTATTTTTCCTTTTTTTTTTTTTTTGGTGTGTGTGTAAAATGTATTGATAAAAGAATCTGTGCACCTCTGACACTTTTGGAGGCAAATGAAAATATCATGGGGAGAGAACAAAGATGAGGTTAGCAGGATCGTTCCTAACCAAAGAATTTATAAAACATTAAACAAGTTGGACCCGTTTTAAAACTGTGCAAGACAAGACACTCACATGCATTTGTTTGAAAAAAAAAAGAGAAAGCGAGAACCTTCATAGTGTTAACTGATTTTATTTTATCATTAAGCTCTTTTCAGTGATTTTTAGCTTCGAAGGTGTTGCATTTTAATATTAAAATTTGTCTTCACCTGCTTAAGTCTGTATTTAAATATATGTATGCGCATTTTAGGTGTACATTGTCTCAGTCTCCTATGTGCATATGTTTGTCAAGCAAAATTTATAGAATACCTCAGTTCTTCAATAAAAACCTTGAATGAAGATAGACACTGCTTCTCAGAAACAAAATACATTTCTATATTTCTAACCCAATTTTACTTCCTTTGGTGTAGTCTTTAATAACAAATATACAGTTTACTACAGAATTCCAAACTACCAGTTAAAAATTAAATATTGTTAGGGAATGGTAACTTTTTTTTTTTTTTCCCCCTTAGCAAGAATACTGGCAGCCAGGGACTAAGTAAGAAGTTCAGTTGAGGGGAAGAGATATTTATATAGACCTCAAAATACAAAATGCTATTGAGGATCAACAACAACCACCTGTTTATATTTCACATCTTTCTTGGTCTCATTTAGAAGCCACATTTTGGGTTATCACTTACCACTGCTGAGTACAATCTTTAGTGTTTAGCAATTCAGTTCTCTTTTGGTTTTCATCTCTAGTTTTCTTCATTTTTTTTTTTCACTCCAAATTCTCATCTTCATTTTCGTTGCCAGCTAAAAAATATGCTCTTTCTATTGGGTGATTCCCTTAATAAATATATTAGGTAGCATTAGCTGCTATAACAAAAGGAACACATACTGTGCGATGGTTATAATATATTCAAAATATTTTTTTCTGCTTGTTCACTTATTAACAAGATATGAGTGTTCTTGATCTGAAGCCTGGTCCTCCTCCTTCAGAAACAGACTAGCAAGGGCTTTGTCATCTTCTTTAAGGAAAAAAAAACGAAGAGACACAAAAACCTCCTGGATTTCATTGCCCATCTGCCAGTCACATAGTCAGCCAGAATGGGAGGGGAACATGGCAAAGTGTTTGGGATGTCTTAGTGGGTCAAGCCTACAAAATAAACAATCTCCTCTGCTCACAATCTTTTGTCGTGTAACGATATGGTCACACTTAATTAAAAAGTAAGATAGGCAATGCAATCCAGCTATAAAGGCAGACAGGAAGGGTGAAGATAGCATTTTCATGAATAGCTTAGCTGTCCCTGTACAATAATGTGATGCTAAGTGAACCTTTAGTACACTTAACCCTGCCACAAAAGTACCTGTATTTTCAAATCTCTATTTTCAGATAAGAGAAATGGTCACTTAAACAGTCTTTTACAGGTCAAATATGCATATGTATTAATCACTTACTGAGTATTTATTTTGTTGACATCACTTTTCTATGCAATGTTAAAGCTTGCAGGCATATTTTTATCTGAGATTTGATCAATCATATACAACATCATTCAGAGAGAGACTGGAGATTGCTGCTTACTGGTTGAATGTCCTTGATTTTTCTGTGCTTTAAAGTTACATAAAGAGATTGTCTGGGTGTCTCAGTGGGTTTAGCTTCTGCCTTGGGCTCAGGTCATGATCCCAGGACCTGCACTGGGCTTCCTGCTAAGCAGGGAGTCTGCTTCTCTCTCTCTCTCTCTTCCCCTCTTCCCCTCTCCACTGCTAGGTCTCTCTCTCTTTCTCATTAAATAAAAATCTCCAACAAAGAAAAAAAGAAAGTTTCATGAAGGTTAGGGTCCATTTCAATATCGATCATTCCTGATACCTCATAGTAAGATCAATGCATTTTTAAATGGTAAATATTAAAGTAATATGTATAAATGTGTGTTTAATGAATGAAAAAGACTGAAAGTTGATGAGATGCTATAATTTATTTTAAATAATAATTACAGTAAGTCCAATAGATGAGATATTTTCTTTTTAAAGAGAAGATATTGTTCCTAGGAAGAAAAACATGAATTTCATTTTTGAGGCATATACTTCTAGCTTTGAAAATTATCTTAAATTTGAGAAACTTGTCTTTGATAACCCTTAATCCATAGCTTTAGCACTTTCATGGAATTCTTTGCCTGCATTTTTTCACCTCCCACCACATTTCCTCTGCATCCTTTCACATTCTCTGAAGAATATGACTTTTAGCTCTAGCTAAAAATTTACCAAAGAATCTAAGAACAGACACGATAGATGTTGTCTATCAACAAACAAATGCACAGCCTCTTAGTTTAGATGGACAAAGCAAAAAATAGTATTCATTTGAGTTCATATGCATATGGATGTTTTAAATTTAATATGAATAGCTTAAAGACATTTTATATGGCATAATTCATAGTGGAATTTCTTGTCATGAGAAAGAAGCAATTAATAAAAGAAAGGCAATTATTTTCAGCAGTTTAAGGAGGAAGATTTAATGAAATATTTATATGTATTAGTACAGTCACCATATGCAAAACAGCCTAAACAAAGATACATTTTAATATAAACATATTGAAAAGTTTTCATTTATAAAAACAATTTCATGGTGTATTTTATTTAATGCCCATTCTTTATTACTTTCAGCTGCAAAAATAGTATCCTCATGAACATTTTTATCAGTCTTATGCACCCAGGCAGATTACTAGTTTTTTATGCTGAGAAAAACTCTGGAATTAGAAAAATTAAAAAGTTTTCTTTAAGGCTTCATTTTTAGTCTTTATTTTCCCAAAGGATTATGAAGTCTTTCATCCTAACAGATCATCTTATTCAAGTCAGACATAACATCGTGTGCTATAGTTATTCTAGATAACACTGGTAACTGTTCTTAGCATTCAGAAGACCATGAAAATACTGGAAAGCAGCTAAGTTGAATAGTTTATAGTTAATAGCCAGCAGGTCCACCAGGCTCAGGGTGATAAATCTTCATAATATTCAAAAATGATTGAAGAGGTTTTCATTCAGCTTTTCTGTGTGTGTGTGTGTGTAGCTAAATTATTACTAGTCAGTTGGATCTAGAAAATACACATATATAGACACACATAACACATGACTCTCTGCATTTATATGTACACACACACACATACATATACCCATACACATACATACACCAATAATGATGAAAATAAGTTCTTCCCTATAGCAATTTCCTCATGTAATTTTAATAAACCTCCATTAAAAATAGGTGCAAGCAAAGTCAAATGTTAATAAGAATGTTTAATATGTTAAACATGAAACAAATGTTAAACAAGAATGTTTAATAAGCATGTACTTATAAAGGTATCTATGAGGAGGACTAAAGAACTGAAGTATCAAATAACAAGCTAAGACCCAAACCTTTATATGCTCATTTACCAGAATTATTTTGTAAACTTTACAATTATTTCAAATCCTAAAAAGGAGAGCATTGGCATTTCTACAAAACAATTAAAGTTATCCTACTTTAAAAGCTTTTCGCTCTATAATAGCATAATGGCATTACTACTGATAGCATTGGTTCTATTACTGCAGGAATTAATAATATGCTGGTACCTGGCCCAGGTCTTACATACAGAGCTGAAGAGATTTGCATAGCATTTAACAAGTTTTGATGACTATGCTGTAGCTATGTAAGCCTGAAAAAATCCATTCAGAATGCCTTAAGATAATCATTTTCCTTCAGAATTGTATAAACTGAGTTTTCTGTCTATGCAGACTTCTGTTCTTTAGCTCTTAGGTATTTTTAATTCTTTCAAATTATACCCTATAAAATAGATTTGATGCTACACTAGGTGAATTTGTGTATTACAAGATTACTAGAGGTTGATCTTCCATTATTTCAGTTACATACAATCTAATACAATAAACTTACTCACTGACATGCCAGACGAATTACACTCTCACTTATGAGAAAACCATGCTCGGTTTGGTTGCTATTCAAATAAATTCATTCACGCCTACATGTTATTAGGTACTAAATTACCTTTAAAATAATTCAGTACTTTAAAAAGTAGAAGGTTTTTATTAAAGGATTTTTAGTACAGGCAACCATTTCTAACATGAATTCGCTGATCTAGAAAATTACCTTAATGCACATATCAATATACAAGCCAGTTGCTTATATTTCAGCAATTTTTTAAAAAATCTATGAATTCATTTTTTGTGTGTAATGAAAATATATAAGCGATTTTCATAGTAAAATCATAATTTTGCCTTTACCACTGTTACTCCAGGAAAATGAAGTTTTAATTGATAAGTTTTTATTTAATTAACTAACATTAATAACAAGTATCAAATGGAAAAGCACCATTCATTCTAGGTTTAGTGTAGTCTTTCTGTATTGAGAACATTAAATGTATTGATAGAAAAAATGCATCTTTAACTTGTTTATAATAAAAGAGACCTGGTGGCACTTAAGATTTGAAAAAAAGGACATTCGTCTTAAGAAGAATATGAAAGAGAAAGAATAATGTTTTATTAAATACTACTACATGGATCTCTCAAATTCATGTGCATTACTGAACTCAAATCATCATTTTCATTTTTATTATCATCTTAAAACTCCATGCCTGTTATAATGTTTGGCATACAGTGGACCCTGAAAAAATTGTTTCAATATAGATAGTTGAATAGAAAAGTATTTAATATGAGATCTAGTTTGAAATTTCCACCTTGCCATTCCCTATCTATTTACTTTAGAAGTTATGACTTACTTTTATTCATGCTGTTGATGACAATAATATACATCTTGAACTTATTTCTGCTCTTTACTTAGAGGGGCTACATTTTGTGGATCAGGAAAACGTAATTATTTCAACATAAGTGGTAAAGAATTTTTAACAATGTTTTAAATTTCTTATATCTTTCATAAATAAATGCCCAGGGGTAATTGTTTTTACTTACCAATTATGTTGATTATATCTATTTACTCAAAGATTCCCATGTTGAAAGAGGAATATGAATCCCATACAACTTTCGTTATATGTAAAGTATTTGAAAAATGGGATATATCTTTTGTATGCCTGAAAGTTCTGCTAAATAATATGACTTGATTTGATATGGTCTTTGAATCACAATTTAATTCATTCCTGTTTATTTGTTCCTCTAGTATAAATCAGGTTATACATTATTTATTCATGTTTCCTTTTAAACCATCTCAAATTCATTGCTTATTATATTTCCAAAGTGTACATAAATATGCATATATTTCTTTCTCTAACTTTCATCTACTTATGCAAATTTTTCTTTTTGTATTTCTGCATTATCATTTTCATAAATTCCTTATGACATTCTTCTCATGACATTCTAATGTATCTAGTTGCATGGAGCTTATTTGCTGTATTTTAAACTCATGTTTTCATGGTTGGTTCTTCTCCTCTCACCTTTTCCCATATTTCTTAGTTATTTTTTTACTGTCTTACCTTCCTATTCCAATATTTCTGATTAAAATAAAATTTCATTATAGTTTCCCCACAATTTACATCATTCAATAAAAATGTATAAAATCAGTGCTCAGTAAAAAACTTACCTTAAATTGACAAACTTATAGCCAAACTAATTTGTAGAATACATTTTCAAGTGTCCCAATTTAGAACAGAAATAGGAGTTAGGACCACAAGAAATGATGAACAATCTTTAGGAAGCAAACTTTAAAATCAAAGTGGATGAACTCACTATTGTTTCATCCCATCCCATATGCATTTGGCAAAGTATGCATAGGTATGGATTCTAACCCCTTTAACACCTCAGCCAGAGAATAGTAGGAAAATTCTTATTGATCTTTCTTTGTTTCTTTCTTTGTTTCTTTGTTTCTTTCTTATTTGATTTTATTAACATTTAATGTATTATTTGCTTCAGGGGTACAGGTCTGTGAATCATCAGTCTTACACAATTCACAGCACTCACCATAGCACATACCCTCCCCAATGTCCATAACCCAGCCACCCTAACCTTCCCCCTCAGCCCCCAGCAACCCTCAGTCTGTTTCCTGAGATTAAGAGTCTCTTATGGTTTGTCTCCCTCCCCAGTCCCATCTTGTTTCATTTTTTTTTTCCCTCCCTTCCCCACACAACCCTCTGCCCTGCCTCTCAAATTCCTCATATCAGAGAGATCAGGAAAGTGATCTAAGATATCCACTTGGATGGGATCTAATTTAGCTAGCATAACTCTGGCAAGAGAAAATCTTTTGGAAAGTTTGGGGGGAAGAAGAAGATGAAAATAGAATTGTTAATGTGTTTTTACTATTTGGTGGTTAAAAATGCACTTACTGAAAATCATCATTTAGAAAGAGTGCCATTTCTATTTCCTGTTGAAGGAATATTTCAGCATCAATATGTATATATACACAGTTCTGCATAAAAATAATTATTTTATTAAATACATAATTCATATTATATATATATATGTATATATGATGCACTCACCTCCTATTGTTTTTTTTTGTTTGTTTGTTTGTTTGTTTTTTACTTGTTGCTCTACTTGTTTAGCCTCAGGTTCCCTTTCTCCTAAAGTTGCTTTGCAGTTCACTTTTTTTTTTTTTAAATTTATTTATTTGACAGAGAGTGAGAGAAGGAGAGAGAGCACAACTGGGGAAGCAGCAGAGGGAGAGGGGGAAGCAGGCTCCCTGCTGAGCAGGGAGCCCGATGTGGGACTCTATCCCAGGATCCTGAGGTCATGATCTGAGCCGAAGGCAGAGGCTTAACCCACTGAGAAACCCAGCTGCCCCTGCAGTTCATTTTTACTTGTGCATTTAACTATCTGGATGGGGAGCCATCTGAGAAGAAATATTTGCATGCCATTTTAAGGACACTCTCTTCATACACATTATTTTCATTGTGTAATACATAAATAAATCCCTCTTGCCAAATGCACATGATAGTTCATACTTTCCTTCAGCACAAGAGGACTTATGACTTGATTAGATTTAATCACTGTTAAATCTAAGATGGAATTTTGCTTAAGCCATTGTCCACTTATAAGATTATGAGCAGAATACTTAAGGAGATTCTAGGTATTTCATAACCATAGGTATATATGGGTCATATTTTTTTTAAGATTTTTATTTATTTATTTGAGAGACAGTGAGAGAGAGCATGAGAGGGAAGAAGGTCAGAGGGAGAAGTAGACTCCCCATAGAGCTGGGCCCCCGATACGGGGTCGAGATCCAAGGTCTCCATCATGACCTGAGCCAAAGGCAACCACTCAACTAACTGAGCCACCCAGGTGCCCTGTATGGGTCATATTTTTTATCAAAAGAGAATGTGAGTTCTTTTATATAATTTGATTTTTTTTTTGCAGTCAATGTTTTCTTTTAAACATAAAATTTATTTTTAGATGACTTCATATTTGTAAGGCAACTCTCAGAAACAATCATACCATGACTAAATTCTCCCTTGTTCAACCTGAGCATCTTTTTTATTATTCTCTATATGCTACTACACATCTGTAGATATTGTGTTCTTACCATATGTGTAAAGAAAAGTGGACATATGTACATTTGTGAAGATTATTAGTCCATGAGAAACTGCATTTATTTCCTTATGTTTTCTATTAGATTTCCTTAATTATTTATTTTAAGAACAGAAGTAAATAGTACAACAGGTAGGTTAACAATGATTATACTGGTAAAGATGTGAGAGATTGAGAAATATCTAGTGGGCCAGTAGCATTTTTATCAATGTACCATAAAGAAAAAAAGTATTTCTTGGGCTTCCACGGCACTTAAAAATGAATAACATTTCCAAAATAAAGATCAAGACTATTTAAGAGAAATCTGTAAGGTGAGGTGAGGTGTACTCTTATTTACCTTTATAATATGTTATATTTTTATTTTCATTTAAGTTTTGCTAATATTGCTATGGGGGAAAAAAAGTGTGGACATCAGGCCAACACATTTATTTAAAAAAAAAAAATAAGACTGTGCTGACCAACAAATAACAGTAACTACTTATCTAAAAATAAGCACCTGTTTTGAGATGCCTTTCCTGAAGTAGGAAAATACTGGTACTAGTTATTCTTACTCTTTTCAATCTGCCTTGTGGATCAAAGTGAACATTTATGAAATAATTTTCCATAGAGCAGACAGAAGTCATCTAAGTCAGAATGAAGATTATACAGCATAATTGCTTCTAAGTTGTATAAAGAAGTAAATAATAAAACAACAAAAATCTGCCTCAAATTCTGTATTCTCTCTTCAATCACTTTTGTTTAATCTCATTGTCAAGTTTCTTCAAAGGTGTTAATTACACTTAATATCTTCATTTGATCACCTCTCATTTTCTAAAATATTGCATTCTGCTTTCTCCTTTCATTTTTTTCAATTAATCTTTTTATGGCAAAGCCCCTAAGTCATATTGGTGGTCACTCCCCGTGAACATGACTCTGATCTTCTATAAACTTGGTTTTCCTGCAATATTTGGAGTATGAAAAACTTTCATTCTTAATTTCTCCCCTGCCTTTAGATGTACCATTCTCTCTTCAATAATCAACTACTTTAGTCTGTCCAGTAGCTGCTGTTTTGTTCACATTACCCTACATCTGTTCGCTTGGGTGGTCACTTTCTACATTGATTCTGGGCTTAACCCTGTGACTAGTTTTGGCCAATGGACTTGAAACAAACTTGAGAGTCTTGGAAACTGCTTGCTCATTGGGCTGTTGTCTTGCGAGCCAGGAGCCATGATATCAAGCCCAGTCACCACCTGTCATCCCAGATGACAGCCAGCCTATCCCCAGAAGCAGAGTCCCCAAAAGCAGATGACTGGTAATTGACCATAGATGTCTGAGGGAGCACAGCCAAGATTATAAGAACTGTCCAGTGAAGCCCAATACAAACTGGCACTTCACAGAACTGTGTATTACAAAAATGGTAATTGATGTGTGGCACTGTTTTGGGGTGGTTTGCTAAAATGAAAAAAATTAACAGATACACTACTTTTCCTTTTGTGCCTAGATCTTAATTAGTGATACCACCATCTATTCTCTCATCTATCTGGAAAACCAAAGTGATTCTCATGTCTTCTTTTCATTTGTCTTTCATCAGTTGGTCTTTAATTCTTGCTGTCATTCTTTTCTATCTTGCTGTTATTTTTAAACCACAAATTATTTTAATACTGAAATAATTGACTATTTTAAACATATAGTTTTGATTACTTAATATATGCTAGGATTATTAGGGCAATAACTAGAATTAGAATGATTTTGTTAATTTTGGAATATGGATTTAAGTGCTTCTCTCCACCCTTATGTTCTATATTCCATTATTTCTTTCATAACACACAATATTTTGATTGTCTTATATGACGTATGTATGAACCTATAATTGATTCTTTTATTTTATGTTATTTCATTAATTATGAGCCTTCTGAAAGATTTTTAAAGTCTTCTTTTTCAAAAGCAATATAAATAATGAAAAGATAGCCTATTTGGTGAGGCTTTTTTCATTACAAAAACCAGAAACTGTGTCTGTGGTTGTTTCACTAAGATGTAAAATCTCCATCATCTTGATTCCTTATTTAAGCAAGGAGTGTTTGCACAGCTTGCAAAGAATACTTTTGTAGGCAATTAAATCTCTATAGTGTCTCTGTCTCATGGCTATGTTTGCCAGCTTTCTGGACCAGAATTTCTATTCTCATTAACAAAGCTAAGTAATACCCACAAAATCCTTGAAGGAATTTTAAAATTACATTTCTGACAATTAGAGTACAAGGGGGAAAACTATTAAACGTTTGGCATTGGATAGTTATATGAGCGAGAGTCTTTTCTTATGACACCTATAAGTGCCATGCACAGGAAGCATTTTAAAATACTGCCAATACTTCTTAGCTACTTACACATTGCTACTTCACTCAGAAAGACATGCCCTTTCTAAAGTAATCATGGAAACAAATGAAAACAAGTCTTCTGTCAAGCACCTACTCAACATTGCTTTTTGAGTGGATAGAGTATATCATAGGACATTGTCAATGTTGACCTTATTGAAACAACTCCTATCAAGTATTATAGTATGTAGTATGCTTCTACACTTTAGTTCTTTTCACTTGCGTTTATGAGTAAGTCACATGTCTTACTCATAGTAGGTGATCAATAAATAATATTAGAATAAGAAAAATTAATGAATAGTAAATTATTTCTCTATTCAGATTTCTTTCCTAACTTTTTACCCCTGTGTCAGTAGGAAATATATCCTGTTATATTATAATAAATGGGGGCAATACATAGTTTAGGAGTCTCAGTAACATGTGTCACCTCTTAAAACTTTCCCTTTAAATTAATGTGTTGGTTAGGGGAGAAAACTACATAAAGGTAAGAGAGAATTCTAAAATACAGAATTTGAATATAGGTAATAAAATCTAAATCTTACAAGACTGATGGATACTTCACTGGGTCAGTGTGGGTGGCCTGATAGAGACACAGATAAGGGACAACTATGGGAGTTTAATCAGACTGGTTCTTGAAAGTATATATTTAAAATTCAGCTAAACTAGAATGATATGCAATAAAGAGTGCTAAGATTAATCCTTTAATTGTTTTTTTTTCTTGGTAATTCTTATCAAAACTGAGCCTGCTATTGCTATTTTTTTAACATGACATCAACAAAATGTAAATTAAGTTGAGTAATTTGCAAGTTTACAGTTAGGTAGCTTTCCATTCATATAAGAAAAATATTAGAAATAAACAACTGTCCTACTTTTTATATTCAGATTCTTTTTTTTTTTTTCTGGTTTGTATCTTAAAACAATTAGCATATTCAAGGATTAGATCTATGTGTTTGGACAAATGCTGTTGTATTATGTTATAAACAGAAGTGTTTATAGGGATTTGGTTAAATGAAGTAGCTAATGCACAAAAATAAGCCATTAAAATGGCTTAATACTCAATTCAAACCACTGATGACCACTATTTATGGATAAGAGTGTACCCTATTTTCTCACCAACACTTCTGCTTTCTATTTGACATCCATCCAAATTTCTGCTGTGTTAACATTTGCTCCTGGGAGGAGATGAAGGAAAAAAGGTCCATAAGGTTTCCATTGGCCCAGATAGCAGAAACATCTGCTGGATTCATGAGCAGCCTGCTGGCCCAAGTCAGCAGGGAGAGTTGATGCTTATCAACCCTGCCATATGAGTCGATATTTCCTGTGCCCTGGGGCTGCACAAGCTTAATCAAGAAAAAATAAGGGAGCATATTACATGTCAAAATTCCCTCATTAAATAAACATTATATATTTTTAAAGTAACTATCATGGCATTATAAATTATGAGTTTAGTACTAATGAAAATCAAATTGTAACAAATAGCAGATTTTATTGAATTTTATCATTCATTATTCAATTTTGAGTAATGATGGATTCTTTGCATTTAGAACTTTGCTTACAGAGATTTGATCCTTTAATGTGAAGAGCTGTTGTTCTTGGTGAGAAAAAGTTTGTCAAAAAATTATGTAGTGCATTTTTTTTTCGTAGTCATCTTTGTAGGTACCTTTAATTTAGCTGGTCAATTATATAAATGGTGAGATTTGGGATTATAGTCCTGAACATAAACTTAATGAATCATTACTAAATGTAATTATTGATTTTTAACCACGCACATTTGCCATTTCAGAAATACTTGTATTCAGAAGCGTAAACTTATTGCCATGTTGCTGCCAATACCTGATACACTTGCAATTTTGTTTTGTTTTGTTTTGTTTTGTTTTGTTTTGTTTTTACAAATGCTCTCTGAGTCTGTGGCTTATCCTATTCAGTGCCCTAAAGTTGGAAAATCTGTGCCTTCCAAGGATGTGTTAAAACTTTTGCAAAACACAGCAGTCAATGCATATCTAAATTTAAGCAATACGAGGTATCAGCTGTTACTAATAATATGCATCATGTAATATATATTTTATTTATATATTAAATATAGAGAAAAATACATATCTTATATTTATCTTTATATCTATATTTATCTATCTATCTAACACAGCATATATCTTTGGTTTCAGATCTGTCAAAGCATATAAAACTAGGAATTTGAAATGAGAATCAGTTGTTGCACAAATTTATATGTAGAATTCATGAACTATGGCAGTCTGTTTAGTTTCATTCTGGTCTGGAAAGGAAACAGGAACAAATAGGAATAGTTTTGAGCATGAATAATGTGACTACTCTGTTCTTATCGGACGAACATTTACCTCAGCAGATAGACTATGCAGAAATGATACTTTTTTGTTAATCTGGTATTCTGGTTAATTCTGGTATTTACTAGAGCAGTAGCACAATTCTTGGTTTCATGGATATGATAATATCCATGAGACACAACAGGCTATATCCAACAACAAATGGATCCAAAGGTCTAAGACAAGTGACCCAAAAAGGATGTTAAGAACTAGCAAAGCTTTGTGACTTCCTGAAATGCTTCTGAGTGTGCAGTTACTCCTTATCCAAAACTAGACTGCGTTGATTTAGGTACCACACCTCAGAGAAGCTTTTCTAGAGTCTATTCAGTTTCCTTCCTTCCTTCCTTCCTTCCTTCCTTCCTTCCTTCCTTCCTTCCTTCCTTTCTTTCTTTCTTTCTTTCTTTCTTTCTTTCTTTCTTTCTTTCTTTTTAGATTTTATTTATTTGTTTGAGAGACCATGAGAGAGAACACAAGCAGGAGGAGCAGCAGAGGGAGAGGAAGAAGCAGGCTCCCCACTGATCAGGGAGCCCAATGCTGGGCTTGATCCCAGAACCCCACCAGGATCATGACCTAAGCAGAAGCTGGACGCTTAACTCACTGAGCCACTCAGAGACCCCTGGAGTCTATTCAATTTTGATGACTTAGTAGGCATGCAGCCTTCACAAGATTATGTCACCAGTTCCCATTCTCTGGTACAAGGTCATTTAGTCAATCCTCATTTATTATTCAATAAATATTCCCAACTATGAAATGTAGGTGCATAGTCTAGTACACAGGACCTCCCCAGTTCTCATTTATTTGGATTCAATATACATCTGTGAACTCCTTGAACTGCAAGGATGTTTCAACCAAGAGCCAACTTTTTAGGCTTTCCCTGAAACTAAAGGAAAGACCAAGAACCAGCTGTTAACCCTTTCCTTCCAATATCGTAGTGAGGAATCACTGGTGTTGCTATCAATATTTTTTTTTCAGCTATCATTTTGCAACCATTTTTCCAGAACATGCATTCTTAAAATATAAGGAATCAGTTGAACTATTTTCAATTCCATCTCAACTTGTTTTATTGAAGTTTAATTTTAATAATTTCCATTTGAAACATTTCAATTCATTATAATTTTCTATTAACAGATTACAAATGTAGTAACCCCAAAAAGAGATATGAGAAGATGGCATTAATTCTTTTTCTGCCTTATCAGAAGTAGAATTCTTTGAGCTGAATTATCTGTACAAATCTATACAAAGTATCAAGTTTCATTTTAATATTTTCCCACAGCAGTCTCCACTTGCTCTCATAGGGCAGTGTTCCCCTAGATCTAATGTGGCACTACAAAGGACTTGAACATCAAAGCACGTAAACATGGACAAGATGGGTGAAATCAACATTAATGAAATCTTTGTGCATTTAGAAATGATCAAACAGTAAAAAACACATCCTATTAACCACTGTGTTATTACTTTTTTTTTTTTTTTTCAAAAGAGAACTTGTTCCTTAGGGAATAGTCCAAGTTGATTTATATGTTACCACATATTGATCAACACTTCATTATTCAGGTGGTATCATTTTGAACACGTTTCATGTGTTCAAAAATATATGCCCACTATGTCCACAGCAATATCATATACCATTTAAAGAATTAGAAGTAACATGAGTTTCTGCCTCTGCTATCAAGAATTTTCTACATGTCTCAGGTTCACATACTAATAGTTTCCTTGGGCATAAAAATGCTGTTATTAGAACAGAAAATACTCTTTTCTATTATATTAATCAAAGGAAAATTTGTTTTATAAAGTTTATAAAAGACACTCGTATACAGGAGAAAAATTCAAATATTTTATTGCCTCCATTGCAGTCCTTTGGGAACTCATTATTTATTTGAAAGCATGGTGTTGTTCTCCATTCAGGGAAATATATCTTTGAGAAAGTAAACTGTTTTAAAAATAATGTGTACAGCCGTAGAGAGTTTACCAGCAATACTTTCCTGTCTCCCAGATACTACTACAGCTTTTAAAACAAGCAATAAAACAGAAATTCTCCATTGTTAATCACAAGGCACTTCCCAAAGCATTGACATTTCAGAGTGGACATAAGGAATAAATTGTCTCTCAGAGAGTCAGGGGGATATGGGTCTATGGATAACAATTCTGTTTTGGTACAAACTCAAGTCAGTAAAAGTCATTTAACAGATTATTTACAGTGTAAGATTAAAAAAAAAAAGATTAGTTACCTTTACAGATTATCCAGTAATTTAATGAATTCTTTGATATTTTCTCAATAAGGTTCTTGATTATAAATACCATTTTTACAGTGATTCATTTCTAAGATTAAAAATCCTTGATTTAAGAATAATGATTTATTACCAGAAAAAACAGTGTCTTCTAGGGGTGTATATTGAGTCTTTTTCCTCAGTGTCTTACCACTGCATGTTAGAATAAGTGTAAGCTCCTTACTAAGACATAAAAAGCCCAGCATTTTTATGTATTTATATTTTACCCGACTTTGACATTCTTTCTTACCTAGTGTTGGACCATAAGTCTGTTGTTTTTCATGCACCAGACTCAGTGGTTTTTGTTTTGTCTTGTTCTCAGTTCTTCACTAGTCAACCTCTTTCCTGCCTCTTGCTTAGGATCTGTTATATCAGGTAACTTACTTTCTGAATATTGACCACCCCTCTCCAACATTTTGTCCTCTGGCAATTTTTAAATGGCTGGACTTTCTCCTCATTTAGGTTTCAGCTGAAATTTCACCACCTTCTTAGCCAGGCTTTCCTGTATAAATTTCTGTTTTCTTGTTTTACTGCTTATATCTAGGCTATAAGTTCTAAAGATAAAACATTACAACATTTCTAGCCTGTTCATAGTTTTATCTCTAGCTTCTACTATTTTAAGCACATTCTTGGCACAAAGAATGTATTTGTTGAATAAATTAATGTCATGAAGTATATTTTATAGGCAAAATCTGTTATGAAGGTGAAGATAATTTTTCAGAAACCCTTAACATTATATACATTTATGTGTATAGTTCATATGCCTAATGTGAACTGATTGCATATTATTGGACGTCATGTTTGATATCATTTTTTTTCTTTTTTTAAAGATTTATTTATTTATTTATTTGACAGAGAGAGAGAAAGATCACAAGTAGGCAGAGAAGCAGGCAAAGGGGTAGGGGGAAGCAAGCCCCCTGCTGAGCAGAGAGCCTGATATGGGGCTCAATCCCAGGACCCTGGGATCATGACCTAAGCTGAAGGCAGAGGCTTAACGCATTGAGCCACCCAGATGCCCCATATTTTTTCTGTGATATATCTTGTATCTATGATATCTCAAAATTTCATATTACGTCCCTTAATCCAAAGAGTTATAATTCAAATAGAATCTCTGTTGCTCTTTTACATGAACATCTCTATTCAATGTTCCAATGCAATTATTTAAAATTTCTGCAGAGAATAAGATATGAACAGAACATTAATCTATAGGCAACTTGGCTAATAGTCAATACCATTTTATGCTTGCTGAGTATGCAAGTATGTTGCACCAAAAGAAAGATGTTATCGAAATATATCTCCTACAACTAAGCGAAATCACTAATTCACAACAATATATTAGGCAACAATTAAATTGATTGTATATATTTTTTTCATTTGGAATCAGGGAATGCTAGCATAAAAACCAGACTGAAGTCCTAATTGTCTTCTCACTTATACCTTTTCTTACTATGTTTACCTTATTTTGCTAGCTGTATTTTGTATTTTTTAGGCAATTGTATATTTAAAGTTGGGATTTAATAATGCTTTCTCTATTTTTCTTACATTTTTTCATTTAATTTGCTCCTGGCAATGTTATTAGACTTTTAAATTTTCCTTGAGGTTATTAAATATTCTAAAATGTATCATAATTCAACTTTATTTGTTACTTTAAGTATATGGACATTCTAAGACCTACAGGGTGACAAGGAAATTATAGGTATCATTTCCCCTTTCTTCCATGTCATCCTTGTGCAGGGCCATGCTAATCTTCTCTGTATCATTCCAGTTTTAGTATATGTGCTGCTGAAGTGAGCACTTTTCTCCCTCTTTTGTCTCAGGTTGAAGTTTTCCCCAGGATCTTCAATTTTAAATAGTTATGTCCCACGCATTGTGGGTTTTTTGTTTTTGGGGTTTTTTTTTGTTGGTTTTTTTTTTGTTTTTTTTTTTGCTTTCAGAAGATTGATTATTGTACAGTCAGCACTATATTCCTCACCCTGTCTTCAGAAGAGTCCTACCATCTGTGTGTTCCTTTCCAGAATATTTCCTCCAGGTTGACATCTCAATTTAGAATTTAGTTACGTGATTGAACTTCACTGTGAACCAGACTGTGATTGTGGTCATAAATTTCTTTTTTCTGGAAGGCTGCCTCTCAGATGTTCATCAGTTACCAAGTAAAGCTAGTCAGTTCTATCTAGGTCTTGCGCATTCATCCTGAAAGCAGTATTCTAAAAAGATAAAATGAATTTAGACACGCATGATAATTACATGTTAGCATTTTTTGAAGTTATAAAAGTAATTTTAAAATTCTCTTATTTTTTCATAATGCTTTGTGAGAGATGTAGTTTCCTTTTCATTTTAAAATTATTTCCTTTGCTTTTCATTTTTCCACGTTGCAATACTTAAAGATCTGTATGAGTAGGAAAAGAAACAACTTTATGAATATGAATGTGAACAATTCATCAAGTTAATTTTCTTCTTGAAAAACTATACATGCTCGGGGCGCCTGGGTGGCTCAGTGGGTTAAGCCGCTGCCTTCGGCTCAGGTCATGATCTCAGAGTCCTGGGATCGAGTCCCGCATCGGGCTCTCTGCTCAGCAGGGAGAGCAGGGAGCCTGCTTCCTTCTCTCTCTCTCTGCCTGCCTCTCAGTGTACTTGTAATTTCTCTCTGTCAAATAAATAAATAAAATCTTAAAAAAAAAAAAACTATACATGCTCATTCAATAAATTGTAATTAGAATTTTTGAAAGATTCAAAACATTTAAGGGAATAAATTAAATATAGATAAATTAATGAAAACAAATATATTTTAATGTTTTTATTTCAAAAATCTATTTCAGCTTCAAAGCTTGATATATTTACATTTAGTCTGAATCCGTGACCCTTTAATAGCTTTTTGTTTATTATGCATTTTCACAGAATAGTAGGCAGAAAAACAAACAAAGAATGAAAAGAACTGGTTTTGTACAAATATATATTTTTAAAATATTGAGCATTCTTTTAAAAATCAGATAATGTTTTAAAACATACTGAGGCAATACAAGCACTAGGCAAGAACATAAAGCTGTCATAGAACAGCATTTCCTAGGATTTTATAAATACTCTCTAAAACTTAGAATTTTATAAATTAAAGAAAATATGATATGGCCGAGTAATATAAAATTAATGGATGAAATTGGAGAAATCTACTTTAGGTAGAAAGAAAAACTGCTGGGGAACATCGATAATAGAGAAGGCTGAGGTATACAATCTCACAAAAACATTTTTGAAACGTAGGGGAAGGGGCTGATGTTTCATTTCACCTACATTACAAATTTCTTCAGGCCAGCCCTGATCCTGAAATCAAGAACTAACTCTAATTATAAATCTTACTTAGACACAGCAAATGGTAACTACTTTTGGTATGATGTTGCATAGTTAACTGGGTCACCTACTCACAGTCACTGTGTAGGTTAATTGGAAACAACCCAATGGTAATCCCATTGGTTTCCTGGTCTGCTTGAGTGTCCAGGAAAACCTATTACACATTCTGGAAAAGGGAAAGAGAGGTGAAATTTCTGCAGGAGAATTATGATTCTCTGGGTCAGGAGCTGTGGGAGCCACTGTAAATCTGAAAGAGCCTTTTGTCATGGATCAGAAGCCAGCAAAGGCCCTGGGCCAAGCTTTGAGTACACAGAGCTTCTGCTCCAGGAGTTGGGAGCAGAATGGGTCCCTCACAATGGCCATAGCGAACACCAGGATCTGGTCTACGGGATTGTAACTGCTGAAGCTGCCAGTCTGGCACTGCTATGCTCTGATATCAGGAGGAGAAAGCCCTTCCAACCTTCCTGGCCTTCCAAGACCCACTGCCCGCCAGCTTTGTTTCTTCCCTGCCTTGGTCTGGCAGTTGCAATGGAACACAGGTCTCCAACGTGCTTCCTGTCTCTATGGAAACTGGCAGGCAGCACCAGACTGATGGCCATGCTCCATAGTGGCTGGGCAGAGGGGCGGCACAGAAGGTGGATACCAGGTGTTATACTCTATAAGACAAGCTGAATCCTGAAAGGATAGAGTCAAAGAAAAACAAATTATATGTGGTCACCTAGGAAAATGGAATACTTAAAGTTGTTTAGACAAACCTAAAAGCTGAAATGAAATCATGAGAAAATGGCTAGAGAATTCTGTATTTTAAAGAACAGAGGGACATTCCAAAAGTGGGAACATTTTGCACTTAGTTTATCAGTCTTAATTTTTCCTCCAATTTCCTTTCTCACATGATAGAGCACTTATTGCTCTTCTCTTGAGAATTTTAAGCTTGTGTTAATAGCATTTGTGATTTTCAATCCAATAGGCTTTAGTATGCAATGTGTGTTTCAGTACACACAACTACTGAGCCACAACTTTCACATTAGAAGGTTATTTGTTTAGACTGCCTTTGGTAATTTAGTGGAAGTAATAGCATGCTATGTGTGCATTTAGATATATTTTTAGACTCTAAGCAACAAGAATGATCTTGAACTTTCTAAGATTCAGGTTCTTTGTATAAATCCCAAACCTGTTGATGGAACAGATGAAAGGGAGGGGGGAGGAAGGGAGACACAAAGCTAAGGGAAGACCTAGAGAATAGTAAGCTTCCTTTGTATTTCACTGAGAAATGAATGCCTATTTCTGTCATTTCTTATATTTAAGGACCTGTGTATCTACTGATCCATTTAGCACCTGTGTTTTTCATGACCAAAATATGAAAACCTTAATGAGGCCAGTATTTTGCATTTAAAATGGGGTTCTTGAGAGGACAAAAAAAATTTAAAAACAAATCAAAGCATTACTTATGCCACTTGATTCAGATACCAGTACCTCTATTGAATTAAACAATTCTGTAGACTTAGTTGACAGTTTTCTCTAAGCATAAATATATTCCCAAAGGAAGAATCAAAATATGTGGTATTGTTTATCTCATGGGAAGTTTATTCTTTCTCATGGAACAATCACATCTTCAATTCTTTCACACCTTGCTTTTATTTGTTCCCTTCACTGTTGTTAAATCCAGTTCTTCCTCTGAGAAAGTTGTGCTCATTTTCAGGAAGAAAAATAATGAAGGTCCTCAGTTCCTGTTAAATAGCCCACAAAAGTTGATCATTTACCCAAAAAAACCACTGACTGTAACTCACTCCCTCTCAGATGTGCAAAGACTCACCCTCTGCCTGTCTGTCTAGATATATCTCAGGTGATTACTGCCCTTAGTTAGTAAGCACTTATGCACAGCATGCACGGATCCACTGTTGCGCCCCACATTTAATCTTTAGTGCAGGAAGAGAGATGGAGAAAACCATCGCCTTCACTCATCGTTCATTCAGGAGATAGCAAGGCTTGAATGATGCCATTTTTGGAAGCAGAGCCATGTTTTGGGATCAGTGTGCAAACATGCATTTTTGCCTGTCTGCTCTCTTTCAACAATACTGCTGGCTTCAAAGATCTCTCTCCACTGCTTTGTTTATTGCTCCTCTACAGTGATGGCACATCACAGCTTGTCAGCAAGGTCGAGATAGCCATGATCTTAGAATTTGCTTCTTTATGTGCTGCGTGACAATGTGTTGGGTTCTTGGTGGTTAGTCAGTGAAAGCATGCTTGAAATGTGGGAAGCAAGGACAGCTCTTAACTAACTGAGGTCAACAGGAGTCAAGACTCTGTTCACTTGAGTTTGAATTTGGTAATTCCTGATCCAGACAAGAAACGGTTTGAACCATTTTTTCCCTAAGCATATGAGAAATAGAAACATTAAAGGAATAATGGCAGCTTCTCTGTCTGCTATTTAAAGACAGGGTCAGGAAAGCCATCTTTGCAGACTATTGAATAATTGCTCTTCATTAAAGTGTCTTTCACAGCAATAAATTAGCAAATGGTTTCCATATAACTACTGCAACTAGCCTAAATGGGTTTCAGTCCCTGATGCTAGTTAGAAATAAACTTGACAGTCTAAGAAAACTACCAGTTTAGCAGAGTAGAGGCGGGGGAAAAGAAGATAATTTAGAGGACTTTTATTGGAAGAATGATGAGTGGGAGGGGGAAAAGGACTCTTGGAAAACGATTTGAGGATAAAGGGGGAAAGGGACTGAAGAAGGCTCCAAATATGAAGAGAAGAACTTCAAAAATGGAGTTTTATTGCATTGGAAAGAGCTCATTGGTTTTCAGGAAAAAAACAAAAAACAAACAAAAAAACCCTTTATTTATGCTAAATATGTAGGTAAGAGCCCCAAGAAGACACATTAAAGGTGATTTTCCAGTGGTGTGCTATATAAATGATTAACAACTGCCTCTGTGGGAGGAAAAAAAAAAAAAAAGACGCTGATGAGCTGTTTGCCAATCTCTATAGTGAAAAGACTCTCACTGAGGTCCATTTGAAGCTCATGTCATTAAGCATGAAGTGAGAAAAGTTACATTCGGTTGACTCTCGTGAGCTAGTATGAGCCCGCTCTAGCACATCACAGCTTTTACTTGAATTTCAAATGTTCCTTCACTTATTAAAAATAGATGTAAAAGGTTGAAATGCATCTTTGAAATGTTTAACTCCAAACTCTATGCTTATTTTATAACAGTTACTCAGTCAGAATTAAGTTCACTTTCTTTCCCAAGCAGTTTTTTTTTTTTTTTTTTTTTTTTTTTTGGTTAAGTATGTGAGGTCTGAAGACAGGGTGGGAAGGTTCCAAATCTGGCTGCTGCACTTTCCAGCTGTGTGACTGTGGGCACATTATTTAAACTCTCTTTGCATCAGTTCCCGCATTTTCAAGGTAGAAAGGGTAACAAGATTGGCATGAAAAGTAAATCACTTATAAAAGAAATGCACTTAGAATAGTGCCTAGAATATTGTGAACGCTCAGGTAAGTTTAGCTGTATTTTTCATATATTTACCATTGGCTTAGTGATTGTGGAAGATGGGGTGACAGAGGAAGAGTACTATGAAAACTGGGGTGCCTAGATGGCTCAGTCAGTTGACCAGCCGACCCTTGGTTTCCACTCAGGTCATGATCTTAGGGTTGTGAGATCGAGTTTCTCATCAGGCTCCATGCAGGAAGTCTGCAGGAGATTCTCTCCCTCACTCTCTCCCTCTGTGCCCCCCTGCCATTCTGTCTCTCTCTCACTCTCTTTCTCTCTCAAAATAAATAAATAAATCTTTAAAATGAATGTTGATCCAAAAGAAATTGGACCAGGAATGGAAAGTAAAATATTTTCCATCTCAGAGCCCTGTCTACGTAAGAGAGATTAGGTAGGGGTTATTTACTCAATATTCAAGGAAAGTTTTTGTCTCGTATGCTTGTCCCCTTCTGGAGCATAAATTTGACACAGTTGGTTTTTTTATGTCCCATTTTGGGTTCTGACAATGGTATTGGATATGTCTGTTCTAGATTACATCTGTTGTATCTTATGTATACTCCTCATGATTTTCAATCAGATCTTCAAAAAAAAAAAAAAGGTCTTAAGATAATATACCAACAAGGATTTTATGATTTTAAGTTTCCATATTTTTTTCCTTAGTAAGGAATGTCTCTCCTTGTGCCCCTCTGTTTTGACAATGATCAAATGTAGCAGACTTGAGTTACTATGGTCCTTCTACTGTCACGAGTTCCCCTATCATGCCAGCCACTGCTCTAAGGAGATGCTTTCCTTCTGGACAGTGAGCACCACTGGAAGCTTCAGTTCACAATACAGAATGTTAAGCAATGAAACTGATTCAAAGATAAGTTTTATTTCCTTACATTTGAGCATACACTTGTTTGACAAGGATTAACTCCTCTGAAATCCAGGATGGGGCTGAGCTTAGCTGGAGGAAGGATCCTTTTAAAGTATGATATGACCAATGCATTTCAGAAATCCTTATAGATGGGGGGAATAAAGAAAGAGTTATATACCACAAACAGACTGCCTTCTCCCCTGCCTTTATATCCTCTTGCAAATTCTCCCAACTCTGTAGTCTTCTTATAAACTTCCTCTGTGCATCTTTCAGATGATGTTGATTCATATAAGGCAAAGCATGTGGTAGGTCCCCCAAAATATTTGTTTAATGAATGCCCTAAAAATGAATCCTCAATTTTGGTAACATACTGATTCTGCTAATTGAGAAAATTAGTAACTTCTTCAGAAAGACTCTCTAAAATTGAATTAAATGACAACCTTGAGCCAGAAAGAGTTAAAAGAGAAAAGTGGCAGTTAATCTGATGCTCTCTCCAGGTTATAACTAGAAGTAAAAGGCAATTCAAAGCTTGAGAAGAAGTTTGACTGTCTACAAAACTGGCTTTTGAATTGATTTTGGAAACCACATATCCTAAGGGTATTTAAGATTAGTAGATTCTCCACATGAGTTTGCTCTCTATGGGGAAAAACTAAATTATTTGACTGCAGGGATTTTAGGCTGCAAGTCCCAGGGAACTGAAGTCATAACTCTTTAAAGTCAGAATCCACGTGGGGACAAGATGGAGGGAAGTTGTCCTAATCTGCTACCTAAAAGGACAAGGAATAGGTATGCAAGTGTGTATAGAGTAACCCACATGCAGAAGACCCTAGCAAATACCACTTTCTTTCTTCTCTAGGCCAGTAAGGAAAGATTAAAATACTTGTCAAAAGGAAGTTCTGAATAGGATAGGCTATGTGAGGGCAGTTGATATTGACATTCTCTCTGATTTGATTTTAATGCTACAACTGAAATTTATGAGGACGTATTTCAGCTAGGTATGCGACTGAAAATTTCACTGTTAAAACACTTACTCATTTATATTTTTTACTGTTATCTAATTCAAACTTTAGCAAATAGTAATCAAGTTACTATGACCCTGCAGCCTTTGTGGAAAAATAAGAATAAAATGTTGAACTTTCAGAACAAACCCCAAATGGTTCATTGACTTTGTTTCACCATGGAAAAATCACTTAACCTCCCAGTGTCAGTTTACCCATCTGTGAAATGAGAAGGATAATATTTTCTTATGGGGATGTTTTCAAAATTATTTTGCAACTGTAGTGGATGAAATTGTTGCAAGCATCACTGCTCTTTTTCCACTTCTTTAAAGAAGCAGACAATATTATTTATGTACCAGTTGATAGTCAAATTGTCACCCGGGATGCACTGTGTATTCTTATTAGCAGTTGTGTGCTTTTTATTACTTAAAGAATCCCTCCTCCTTCCCACTGTCAAGTTTATTGTGACATCAAAGCTCGGGAATCTGAGCAAAATATCTCGAAATCATTCTGAGCTTCATATTTATGAACTGTTAATCTGATATCCCTGGTAATTATTTCTTCTTTCTGTTTTAGCTCATGTTTTCTCTTACATGGTTTTTCGCCTCACCTCACTTCACAAGATTGATAGTTTTCCACGTTTCCCTGCTAGAGGTCACCTCTGAGCTGAAGGCAAAACACATCCCACTCTGGCTCCTGTTGACTTTTAAGTCAACTATCAAAGAATTTACTCCAGACATCTCCTAACCTCAATTTAAAAACTCCACCCTAAAGACTACAGGGAGATATCCTGGGGAGTTGCCATAGTGACTCTAAGAGGTTGGCATTGAGAAGACAAAGCTACTGATATCAGATTTTATAGTTGATAGGCTTAATTATATAACATGGTCATGAACCTCCGTGCTTGTGTCATTTAGATCTGGAAAGAAATTTTCCCCTTCAGGCTCTTGTGTCTCTTACAGTGCCAATCAACAGGCTTCTTGGTAATAAGATCCTTTATGCCAATAGCTCCCGCATAACCTCAAGTGGTGCTTGTGGTAATGACAGGATCATTACAAAACTAAAGAAGAAAAGGGAAATATATTTCATGGGTGTGATTAAGTCATCATAATGTTCTTGCATATGTAAATTATCCTTGACTTAATGAACTACCTTGCTCACATAATAGTATTTTAACCTGGCTCTGGAAAGTCATTTTTTACCTCTGTTGATGATTGTTACCAGACTTGGCAGAGCTTATCTCCAGATCATCTTGCTGAAGTGAAATTTATGTATTATGTTTCCATGTGCATGAATTTTGTTTTAACCACTAGAAGTGTTCTTATTAAGTAAAGTTATTATATGAATTATTTTAATAAAGTACTATGGTACTTAGGAAGACGGAATACTTGATTATATTCTAATGATATCCAATTTGACAAGGGTCATTTAAAATATGTGTTTTTATCTTGATTATGAAAGAAATATATATTCGTTGGGGAAAATCAGGAAAGTAGAAAAAGGAACAAAGGAGAATATTATCTCTATCTCCTAGGTTAATCTTTTGAAGATTTTGGTAGATAGTCTACAAGATGAACACTCTTTGAAAAATACTTACATTGTTTTCTCGTGTTTCTAAAAACAGCTACATCTACAAGAAGCTCTGGTAAAATAAGATTCTTTTTTTAAATTTCTTTTATCAGAAATTGAAACTACAGTTCTAGTATCCATATTTCATAAACTATTCAGGATTATAAAAGCTACCAGGGAAGTATTTTATGTGGTATCTTCTGCCGCTTTAGGGAGTTCAATTCAGCCAAAATTATTCCAGTGCCTTGTTTTCAAAGATGATGAGATCCATCCTATATAATTAATGCAAGGCCAAAGGAAATTAATGATAATCATGTTACTATTTGAATATAAATCTTCATGTGTGCCTAGAAGGCAAAGAAGTTTTTCTGGAACACATAAGGGAGTATGAAGGAGTCTTAATGGTATGCAAAACTGTTGTCCCTGATTAAGAATTTTCAATTATTCTTTCTGTCTTTTTGTAATATATAGTTTTGTTGTTGTGTGGTTGGTTGAATGTTTTTGTTTTGTTTTGTTTTGTTTTTTTGAGTGAAAAGTTAAGTCCAGTGCAGCTCTTGGGAAGTTAATCATTTTATAACTTTCATTTAATCAACATTTTCTTTAATCCCTTTTTAGGCAGCCAAGGGCAGTTTCCACTAACACAGAATGTAACGGTTGTTGAAGGTGGAACTGCGATTTTGACCTGCAGGGTTGATCAAAATGATAACACCTCCCTCCAGTGGTCAAATCCAGCTCAACAGACTCTGTACTTTGATGACAAGAAAGGTGAATACATTTTCTTTTAAATGTTTTAATCATATTCTGAAATATCCTAATTATAATGAATTTATTTTTCTGAGATGATTCAAATTATTCGTTTTGATTACCAAACTGCTGCTGCTTGTATTTAAACATGTTAAATATTAAATACTTTAGTTTGCAAGTCATAAACACTAAAGATAACCTATGTCAACTTTTTAATAAAATAAACAGCTTCAATTCTGTTTCAAAAATCATTTTATGCTTTCTCTTAACCATTATCTTCTCTCTAGATATCATATTCCTTCATTCTTATAATTGCCTTGTGTGTAGATTAACTATTTTTCCTCACTCCAGGTAATATACATATATATTTTTTATTAACCCTAGCTTAATATATTTAGAAGATGCTCTATGATTTTGGAAAGTTTTGTGATTTTATTCTTATGAATGGGCTTGAAAGTAAGAATTGTAGAAATGATACCCATAATAAGTTTAAGTAAGTCCATGTTTCAAAATAAAGAACTGAAATGAAAAAGGTGTGTTTACTTCAAGTCGAGTTAGACTTCCTTAATTAACTGGACTCCTAATTGGATGATAGATTTTGATTAAAGCTTTTTTAGGGAAGTAATGAAATTCATAAAATTCATTCAAGCAAACACCTGAAAGTATACATTGAATTTCTAAGACTTTATCCATTATTGTAAACATTGGGAGGAAAAGGGAGTTCATGAACCATAATAAAAATATGGAGCTGTTGCTATAGATAAATTTACATCATATAGAATATAACTATTTATACATTGGCTGTTTAACATGGTCTCAATATCTGGATTTCTTATGAATCTGTATAGGTAACAGCAAGATAATTTGAAAGCAGTTTCATTTTAATGGTTGAAGAATAGTTGTATTAGTCCAATAAATCTGTGTATTTGCCCTAAAATAGGAATTCACTGTATTATTTTTACCTTGCTGTAGTTTTCCCTCTTTGATATACTCTAGATTTAAAATGACTTGTTTATTTATTTAAAATTTTATTTTTTTAAATTTTTTTTAAATATGTAATGAAGGATTGATTAAAAATTTATTGACTCAACAAATAATTTTTAATGTTTCCTTCATCAAAGGTGTTAGAGATGGTGAACAAACAGATAAAATCCCTGCCCTTAGAGGACATACAGTCTAATAAGGGACAGAAGATAAACCCATGATTAACTATATTTTAGAGTACATTGGTAGGGGACAAGTGTTTTCTCTCTCAATAGATAAATAGATGCATAGATAGTTGATAAATACTTACAAAAAGAGAGGGAGAGAGAGAGGGAGGGAGGGAAGGAGAGAGAGAAATTTTAAGAAACTGGCTCAAGTGATTGTGGACGCTAGCACGTCTGAAATAGGCAAGGCAGGCCAGCTGACTAGAGACGCAGGGAAAAATCAGTATTGCAGCTCCAGTCTGAAGGCAATCTGAGACAAAATCCCTCTTCCAGGGATCTCAAATGTTTTCCCTTAATGCTTCAACTGATTGAACAAGGGCACAGCAGGATAATCCGCTTCACTCAAAGTGTACTGACTCAAATTAATCTCATCTAAATATACCTTCCCAGCAGCATCCAGACTGACATATGACCAAATATTGGGGTACTGTGGCCTAATTAATTGGTGGGCATATAAAGTTAAGCATCACAGAGGGTCAGGCTAGCATTTCTATAGGCCTGCATTACTTAGAAAGAGCTTTTATTTATTGTTTTATTTTGCCATTTGATTCCTGGCAGGAATCACCAATGGCCGCATTGTCATAGAAGCATATAAGAGGATGGGGTTAAATGTCCCACAGTAATGTGAGATTTTAAAGTTAGTATGGGGATTTAAACCTTGTGACTCAAATATTGGCCAGACTTAAAGCCAAAGTGGTGACTCCATAATTATGTCTCGATTAGAATATTGTGTAATCACTTAGGTTTAATGTGGACTTTTAGTCACAGAGATTTTTTCTTTTCTTTTTTTTTTTTTTTTTTTTTGGTACATGAAGAATATTTTAAAGAATCTGAAAATGAATTTTGAAATGTTTATCTGCTAAACACTCACTATAGTAGTATTAATGTAATTTTAATCCCTATTAGTATTGTTGGTTATGTAATGCTTCTTTTTAATCCCATTTAGAAAATTTTAAAGATATTTTGTGAGACTATAAAATATATCTTTCCAGTTTTAAAAAATATGAGTAATATCTATCTTTATTTATTTATATTTAATTATTTAGATTATCTTTATATCTTTATTTATATTTAATGTGATACTTTAAAGTTTTTTTTTAAAAGAAAGGATATTCAAGAATAAAAATTTGATTTTATGAATTAATGAATTACTTTATAATTTTATAAATATAACCCCCATAAACTAACCTGTATTTCAGGTGTATGAATAGGGATGAAAGTTATACAAGTAAAAATGAAGCTTTGAAGATTACCTTTGATTCACTAGTAAAATCCTAGTAAAAAATTTCCCTAGTAAAAAAATATATCTAAGTTTTATCATGCTAATATTCTGTAAAGCTTATATTTTGACTTTAAGTTTACTAGTGCTTTTGGGGTAATGAAGGCACATCTCTTAAAATTTAAAAAAAAAAAAATGTACTAATGTTTACTTCTCTTTGCTCCTTTATGGTGTTTGGAGGAGTTTGTTGTTTTTTGAACCAAGTGATCTCTGTTTCTTTCTAAAGAATGAAGTCATATTGGGGCACCTCAGAGACTTAGTCCTTTGAGTTTCCTATTATTGGTTTTGGCTCAGGTCATGATCACAGCCTCTGCAGGGAGTCTGCTTGAGTTTCTGTCTTTCTCTCTTCATCTGTCTGCCCCCAGTCCCCTCTCACTCTCATGCTCTAAAATAAATTTTTTTTGTTGTTTTTTAAAAAATAAAATCCCATTAGTTAAAAAAAAATACATAAGAGTCACACACAGAGATTTAAAAACCTCTTTTTGCTTTTAGTATTAATTGATTACAGTATTTGCACATAAATATTTAAATGTGTATGCCCAAACACAAGGTGACATCAATTTTAAGGAAATTTCTCCCTTTCCCAGTGATGCAAAGCAAGAGAAAATGTTTTGGGGACAAAATCATTTAGAGATGCTCATGGAACAACTAAATATATAGTTATGATATTTAATTCCTTGATTTGAGTGTATTTGTGTATTTAAACTAATACAAAAACATATATTCACTTAGAGATACTGCTTTTCCATCCTAGCATTTAATGAAATAAAATTACTTAGCCGTACTTTTTCAAAGTGTGGGATATTATCAATGAGAAATTTGTTCCAGGTAACAACTATGAATTTTTATGACAGCAGAACAATTTTTTTGTTGTTCATTCATCCTGCAGGAGTGTAATAATGATCTGTGCTATGCAACAACTGATTGTACTGCTTTTCAAGCAGATCTTTGAGACTCATGTTTACAGTGACATCTACAATTGTGAGGTCAAATCCTCAGGCACAAAACCAAAATCTATACAAAATGCCTTTGCCTTCTCTTTCCGTGATTCCGTAAGTTATCCTTTATAGAACATCTAAAACCAGAATTGATTCAGGGCATTTCAAGCTAATGCATCTTAGGATCCTGTTGAAAAAAAAAAAAAAAAAAAGTAACTTGTAATACAAGATTTAAAAAGACTTGGAAATAAGGCAGCCCCTCTTTTCTGAGGGATAATTATGGTGGGAAAAATCCATCATGTCATGTTTAGGATATTTAGGAACATATTCATCTTACTGTTATAAAATAGCAAAATACCTAATCATATGAATCACTACAGTATGCACTTACTTTATTTCGTTTTTTAACCAGTTGTTAAAACGGCTTAGAATTACATTGAAAAAAGACTGTGTGTGTGTGTGTGTGTGTGTGTGTGTGTGTACTATAGCCAATTTCTGGTTTTGATATTAGACTGCTTGTAACTCTAACTCTATTATGGTTTTAATAGTCTTTTGCAACAGGGGCTCCTGAGTGGCACAGTGGGTTAAAAGTGCGACTCTTGATTTCTGTTCAGGCCATGATCTCAGGGTTGTGGGATCCAGGCCCAAGCCAGGCAGGCAGTCTGCCTGAGATTCTCTTTCTCCATCTGCCCCTCCCCCCTCAAATAAATGAATAAATTGTTTAAAAAAATAGTTTGTTGCAACAGAATAACTAGAAGTTTTTACTTAGAAAACAAAACAAAACAAAAAAACCTTTCATGAATGGCAATCGAATATGTCTATTACTTCACCAGTCAGTCATTGGTTCAGTTCTTATGGGATGTCCTAGTGGAAGGGATCCTTGACAGTGATATCCATCAAATGCAAGTGTCTGAAAATGAAAGCGTTTTTTTGAAGATGCCACAGTACAGTTTCCCCCCTCCCCCACGGTCTTTTTGTCTGCCTTTACTAGCCTCACATCCATCCTAGGCTTAACACGAGCAAACAAATATGCCATATGGTGCCAGAGCCTAAGTGCGGAAGCTAAGTGTGAGTTAGCATGACTAGAGTAACACACACTTGCTGTGCAAGTGACAACCACTCAGGAGAACAATAGAGAAAACGAGTGATTGTCTGTATCACTGATTGTGCCAGCTTCTACAGGTGGCTGCTACCTTTAAATAAAGGTTCCGTCCTTAATTCTGTTCTTACTTCTGCCTCACATTGTGTTACCTCTTATTTGTGGGAGCTTTCAGAACAATCTTTCAAGGGTATACACTATTACAGTGTTTTAATTGTGTCTCAAATGATTTTAAAATGCAGCTGAGGTTGAAAAGCTTTGGGTTAAGCAAGTCAATTTTCACAAGAGTTCTGTATAACTAAATTTAGGTTTTTGTACTGACATCAGTTGTCGAGAAGGAAGGGAGAAAAGGAAGCAGAGCCAATGGCTCAGAAGAATGGGACAGGTGCTTCTCATCAACATTGCCACTGCCAATCTGAGTTTCAAGCCAGATTCTGAGAAGGCTTTCATACTACCTGAGTCCTTCCTGCCTGTGAAAAAAGAATTCAGAATGGTGGCCCATTGATCCAGCTGGAATTGGAGAAACCTTTCCTGTTTACTTTCGATTATTCACTAAAGAAAAGCATGCTGTGAGTGGGCAGTTGGTGATCAGCTGAAGGAGAATTAAGCTGCAGCCCTTTCCTAGGAGTCTCTGTGACGGAAGTTAAATGTGAATATTCAGGAATCTCTTCTCAAGAGCAGGGGTGGATGGGGGCGGCTAATGTGAAACTGATATTGTAAGATTTCTCATTCACATAAAATAAAGAGGAAGGCGTGAGTTTGGCAATAAAAATCCGGGCCTTGGCTCCTGTGAGCTCACTCAAGGTGACCCACAGCTTCCTCAAATGGAGAATTAAGGATCAAACTCTCAAGGAATTTGTCCACAGACATTCAACTAATGAGGGGTAATGAAGGAATCGAGGTGTGGCTTCTGTGTTAGTTTTAACCAGAATGCCAGAAAAGAAAGGCATCTGACACCAGGTCAGCTTAAGTATACCCCAGGTGGTCTCTGCCACTGATATCAGCAGCTGCCCTTTAAGTAAAGAGCAGCAGCTCCTTTCAAAATGTTGAAGATGTACATAGAGTAAGACAGAGGGATGCATTTATAGTAAGCACTGCCCAAGAGAATTTTCCATGACAGCGTTCTATATCTGCGCAGAATAAAATTATGTAGCCAGCTGCCACAAGTGAACATTTAAATTAAAGTTAAATGAATAAATTAAAAATTATATAAAATTATATAAAGATATAAATGGAATATAATAAAATAAAATAACTAAAAACAAAATAAGATAAATAAAAATTATATACAAATAAATAAATAAAAATTAAATAACATCAAAATTTACTTTCTCAGTCACACTGGCCACATTTCAAGTACTCGATAGACACGTGTGGCTAGTGGTTACTATTTCGTAAGGCACAGTTCTAGGTGCTGATTCACTCCTTAGATGTTGTAATAGACCTTGTCCAATTCCAGCCTTGGCTAATAGAATATCTATTTTCCAACTGAGAAAACCCTAGGTCCTTATAAATACATACATTGACTAGTAAATAAATGACATTTTGCTGTTTAAGTTGCATAGCTTAATTTTTTTAGAGATTTTACTTATTATTGGCAGAGAGAGAGAGAGAGCAGAAGCAGGGGGAGTGGCAGGCAGAGCGAGAGGGAGAAGCAACCTTCCTGCAGGGCAGGGAGCCCACGTGGGGCTCTTTTGCTATACCCACTCTGTTCCAAATGCTTACCTACTACTATTTATAACAGATACGGTGAGATTTGAGTGCAGGAGCTTAACCTACTAAGCTACCTAGGCACCCCTAAGTTACATGGCTTTAGTGGTGACATTGTAGCATCAGAGACAGGAGTCAGATCTGATGTCTATTCCTGCCTCTGACAACAACTAGCAGAGTAAAAACGGGGGCTCATCAACACTTGACCATATCAAATGTTCTGGTGGTTGGATCACAATTGCAGTTTTAACAATTTTTTTTAACAATTTCCCTGTCTACTTTCTGTGCACCCGAAAACCAAAAATCATTAACCTATGACTTAAATATTCAAATACAATTCCATTTCATTTCTGCATAGTTGCTGTATGAAATTTTTTTTCTATAACACTTAAAACCCTGCAAATCTAAACAGAAAATAAAAATTAAGAGGATAGACATTACAGGTTCTTATGGGTCAGAGGGACCTAGAATAGACATAACTAACTAATTCACTTGTTATGCCTCTCTTCTCTTTCTTTTTACACAAATCTCACCACATTTGTTATAAATGGTAGTAAGTAAGCATTTGGAATAGGGAGGACGGAGACAGAGAAAATAGGGAATAGAGTTCATTGAAACACCACAGGAATGCTGTGTGGCATTTGGAATAGAAATAAAAGAAATCAATTAGATCATTGCGTCTGTTTCTCTGCAGGTATGGGAAAAAAAAAAAAACAATTGAAGAGGTACATTCTGATCACTTAATGCTCAGGAAAAAAAAAAAGAACTTCAATTCCTTCCTATTATTGACAAAAATATACTTTGCACAAACATCTCCAAGGGTGCATAGCATATGCATTCCACAGAGATATCCCTATGTGCTTGTATTTGTTTTTATGTAAAAATGCAAAATATGTAAATTTTTGTGACATTTCTCTTCACAGTAGTTTTGCTTTTTTGAATTAGGCTTGAATGATTCTCAAATATTTCCTGGAGGAAATTTCATTACTGGAGGAAAGAAAACAAAATTTTATTAAGGGTCTAACCAAAAATCACTGGTGTTCATTATCTAATTATTCTGCCAATAATTTTACATTATTACTGGGGACAGTGGGAGACAAGGAACATGCATAAGGTGTCTTAGAACAAGGAGTGATAAAGAGAAGAAAAATGAGATGAACCTGAAATGAAGGTCAACGTTTTCCTGACTTCCTGCCAGCCAGTGCCTCCTGACAGAATCCTTACCCACGACTGCTTTCAATCAATGTGACAGACTTTAAAATATTAAAAATTAACTCAGGAAGGCAGGTATAAGTGTGGCCAATATTACCCTTCTTTTTTCTTTCTTAATTTTTAAAAAATATTATATATATATATATATATATATATATATATATGTTTCAGTAAAGTGATGGAATTAATGATGACAACTTAAAGTTACACAATACAATTTTTCAATAACTTCAGTTTATATTTTCTCATTGTATTCACAGCAACCCTGTAACATAGGCAGACCCATTATATAAATAAAGAGGTCAAAGAGTGCAGATTTGAATAACTTGAGTAGTAAATGACAAAATGATGAGACTTAGTTTTCTTACAATGCGCTTAATTTACTTTATGCTGAATCATTCTGGTAAGGACTTCATTTTATAGTGTTTTGGATTTTTGTTTGTTTGTTTGTTTTTCAATTTTCTTGTGAAAATCATCACTTCTTTTTGGTCTTTACTCCAAAGTCACTTTCTCAGAAAGAGATCTGAGTACACTTTATTTTATATTTCAACTCCCACCACACTATAGTCATTTCATATATATCAGCAGCTTTCTCAGTAAAATCATGCATATTAAATGAGTCTGAATCAAGTTACCATTAAAAATTATACCCTTGAGTTAATAAAGAATGAGCACACTATTTACAGATATTTCTAGACATAATTAAAGGTATAAGTCAATGTGATTTTGCATCTAGGAGCTAGCAACATCAGGAAACTATCCTACCCTTGGCCCTGAAAAGGGGACAGAAAAGCAAAAGCTACAAGTGTGGAAGGAGGCTTCTGGGTAGAAGCTCTGAGTGGTTGGGAAAGTGGTGTCATGGAAATATGTCAGTTGATTTCTCTTTCCTCCTACCTTCTGATTTCTTGACAATACGTTCCATTATATGAGCCCAAGTGGAAACCACAGAGCAAAGGATTCTCCCAGAGCAAAGATCTGGGGGAAAAAAAAAAAATAAACAAACAAATCTAGAAGGATAAGCAGAAAGTAACCAGCACAACTTACATGCATATACAAAAATCTCTCCCTATCCAATTATTTTCAGTGAAGATAATTTCTACAGAAACCTTACATCACTCTGCTCACAATGACCTTAAGTAGAGTTGTTTCTTTTGGGGAGACATAAGTCACAAAGCTATTTTTAAAACATATTAATCTTTCAATGTTATATTTCTCAAATTTAATATATATGTTAAATTGTGTGCTAATAGATTTTGTGAAGAAATAATTTCCTTTCACTTAATCTTCTAATGATAAAGCTGTTATGGGAAATTTTCATTAAGTATCAGCAAAATCTTTAGTTATACATAATATATGTTCTTAATCTGTTTATTTTAGTGTAGTTTAAGTCTAGCAATTTCATGAAATATAGATAACCATATACACTATAAATTTTATTTGCTATATGTTTTTAGTGGTTATATGTTAAGCAATAACAGCATCAGGATTTGGAACTTTGACATTCAAAACCACCTTATGTATGCCTGAATGTTTTCAGCAAGTGTTAATTTTGGGATATTTTAGAATTCACCATATTTTCCATACTTGCTATGATATTTTAGAGAAATAAAGTTTCACTAATGTTACTATTTTTGATGCATTGTATAATGCTTTTATTTAAAATAAAAGTGAAACATAATACAAATAAATCAAGTAATGGTAGGCCTCTGAAAATTAGCATGTTCCTGAGATTAACTTTTGTGTTTATTCAATCAGTCATTGAATACATATTTGCTAACTATCTAAAGTGTGAAGTTGTTTCCAGTTATTGTAGCACTTTGATTTTTGAGTAGTCCATTCCAGGTTAAATAGAACTGCTTAAAAGAAAGCTTGTCCTGGTTAAAATTAGATTCTCCTTATCTTCTAATTATTTATGTTTCTGGGCATATATTTTGTATCAGCATGTTGATAAGATATACAGAGTCAGTACATAGTCAGAAATTGTTAAAGTGATTAATTGTTAAAGAAAAACATTTTTTCTCTCAGCAGTAAAAGTGGATGATGGCTAGAATCAGCCTTGGTGGATAGTCAACACCATTGTGTCATCTCTTTCCGTCTCCCAAAACAATTTTAAAAATGCAAATAATGACTAACCAGGTTTTGGGGAATTATATTTTTTTATATTAAAATCCTCAATTTGGAGAATTAATAGTCATTACAGAAAGCAGGTTGCACAAAGTAAATGTTAATCTACATGTCCAAGCAGATTTAATATTTAAAACATTTCCACGTGCCCATTTCAGTTCAATTATATGAAATAAATCTGTGCCCCAGGAATTATGCTGACCATTGGAATTACTAATATGACATGAATTTTGACATCGGGGAGCAAATTTTCATGTATCACCCAGGTAGTACTGGCCTCATAAATAAATTTGGAAGCTTTCCTTCCTTCCTTAAATGTTTGGTAGAATTCACCTGTGAAGCCATCTGGTCCTGGACTTTAGTTTGTTGGGAGTTTTTTGATTACTGATTCAATTTCTTTCTTTATTTTCTTTTTTTTAAGATTTTATTTATTTATTTGACAGAGATCCCAAGTAGGCAGAGAGGCAGGCAGAGAGAGAGAGAGAAAGGAAGGGAAGCAGGCTCCCCACTGAGCAGAGAACCTCATGCGGTGCTTGATCCCAGGATCCTGAGATCATGACCTGAGCTGAAGGCAGAGGCTTTAACCCACTGAGCCACAGGCACCCTGATTACTGATTCAATTTCATTGCTAGTAATTGGTCTCTTCAGATTTGCTATTTCTTCCTGATTCAATTTTGGAAGGTCACATGTTTCTAGGAATATATTCATTTCTTCTAAGTTGTCCAATTTATTGTAGTTAAAAATGTTAATGAATATGATTTACCATTCAATTTATTTACTTGTGTTTTTTTAAATTAACTTTAGATATTTCCTGTATTTATAAAAACTGAGTGTTTTTTTCTTCCCCACACCTCTTCAAGTAACATTTCTCCACAATCAAAAAAAAATACAATTTAAAAACAGCTTTTCCTGAATAAATATTTTAATGTATTGTTTTATAATGTGTGAGTGTGAAAAGTTCTAAATTAGTATAGGCACTCTATTTTCCTTAGCTTATTATTTCTTCAGCCCCAGCAGGCTCTTGCAAACAGCAGTAAATGAGCATTTTTGCAGCACTGTGAAGTGTAGGAGGCAGTGTTATTTTAGTACCTAAGTGTGGGTGTTTGTAAGAATTAAGTCTCCTGGTCATGTCTATCTACATTGAGATTAGCAAGTAGACTGAAGTACAAAGGGAAAGTGGGAAGGGGAAATGCAGAATGATTGGTTTGTATGCTCTGTAGTACTCACAGTGACTTTTTAGAAAGAATGGCAGTAGTACCAATCTAGACATACTTTATTACATTTCCCTTCAAAGCCCCTTCAAGTACATACAGCTCACCCATCTATGATGCTAAAAATTTGCATGCCACAAAAATTGAATGGCCTGTTTCCTAATAGTAAATTATGATAAAAACATCTTCTAGGGAACAGTAACTGTAGTCTCCTATGAAAATGATAATTGTTTATTATTCACTTATCTTTTGTAGCTTAAAATCCTACCTCATGAACTTTTGCACACATTATAGAAGAGCTAGTTGGTTGGGATTTATACACTTCATAGTCGGGGTAGCTGAGTTTAAATTCCAGTTGCATCATGGATTTGCCTGTGATCATGAACCAACCTTGACCAATCACATAAAGCAATTTCAGTTTCAGCCAATATATCTCTGGAGTCCAATGTGTTGTGAAGTGTCCCATGCTACTCTGCCCAGGTTTGCAGGCTGAAACTCAGAGTATTTTTGAGATTTTCGATATGTTGGAAAACAAAATGACACAACATTAAAAAATTTAAAAAGCCTGCCATTGAAATCTTAAGCAATTTCAGTCTAACAGAAATTTGAGATCATATTCTCTTAAAACCAAAAGTGGCTGTGAATGGGTATATACCTAAAAAAGGCCTTTTCATAAAGCTGAAGTGTATTTTAATAATGATATCCAGCCTCACTCTTTCCTGGGTGCTATAACAATGTTGAAGATGAAATACAATGAAGTTTTCTCATATGGAGATTGAGCTCCTATTCTAAAGACTTTGGGAAAGGGACCTGCATTAGGGAGAGAGGACTTTTATGTTGAGTGTATGCTCTGTGGTGCAAGATTTTCATAAAAGATGTTAAGGCTCTCTGCCCTGAAGAACTGCCAATGAGATTATGTGACAAAGAGTGCCACAGAGTGAGAATGGAAGCCAGTGCTAGTACCCCAGCTCTTGCAGCTATTTTTATCAATTATTATTTGTTGACCTCTTCTATATATTGACTCAGTATCCATTAAATCAACTGTACATTTCTAGTTTGTTTATTATTTCCTCAGAAAATACTCTCTTATTAGTTCTAATAGTGTTTTGAACTTATTTTGGTTTTCTCATTATACTACCCTGAATTGTCTCCAAGTAATTGTGATTCTGTTTTCAAATAGCCATAGCTCTACTTTAATTTCCTGCCTTAGCACATGAGTTGTGGTAAACATTTTTTTAAAATAGAAGAATAAAGAAATGTTCAGTATTTGAAGAGCTACTTCCCTCACAGAAAATAGAGCTAAGGAAATAGAAAGAATATATTTGGAAGATATTGGAGCAAGGAATTGATTGACTGGGCTTGTGATGTAATCAAGCAATCAGAAGTCAATTTCTCATTTTCTATCCAGGAACAAAGTAATCTGATTATGAGTAGCCATACAACTGACTATATTATTAATCTACTACTACCTATGTATGTCAGAGGAGGTATGACAAAAGATATTAATTATAATTCTCAGTTTCTGAGGAGATCCTAAGATTATAGATTCAAAATAATTAGTAGATGTTTCACTTACTTTACTTTACAGTTTATAATGCAGTTTAAAGTATCAAACAACTGCAGAAAATAGAAAGAAGGAGAGCTGGATTTTGTTGTTACTATTGCATGCACAGGGAGTTGAATTGTCCTTTCTGCAACTTTCAGACTAAGGTGCTAATTGTGGAGCTCCAACAGTGATCACAACAAACAAACTAACCTTATTCATGGAGTTCAGTCAGTACTTCTCAAATCATCTGGGGTGAGAAACATTTGTCTTTTGGATAAAAAAAAACAAAACATGAAAAAATATAATATTCAAATCCCAACTTTTATTATTTTCAAAAGAAAAGAATTATAAAATCATATACATTCATCGAGTATGAGTATATTAGGAATAATACTGAGAATTATTAATATGCTTGTAATTTTTGTTATTCTACAATCAGAACTAAACAAAATGTTATGAAATAAATACAACTGTTCATATTAAAAACCTACATGCATACTTTGAATGAACATCATATATATCAATTATTTAAATTTTAATGTGACATGAGCTTGCTTCCTGCTTGTTAATTTATCTAATCTCTTTGGATTGACTAGCATTTCCTGCGGGGAATTATGTATAATCTTAACTATTTCCATTTCTTATATTAATAGCAGTCATAGTGGAGAAATGAATCTCAGACGAGTATGTTAACAGGATGGAAAAAGAGATTTTGAAGCAATTTCAGCAGTCTTAAGATATTCATTTTAAACTTTATCCAAATGAGGCAAGTTTTCCTGAATTTTCAAAATTCACTTCAATCCTTCATTAGTATCCAGTTCCAGTATTTATCCTATAAGATTATAATTAAATACATTTTGATGAAAAATATTGACTTCAGTATCCATGAGTTTCTTTTTTTTAAGATTTTTTATTTTATTTTATTTATTTGACAGAGAGAGATCACAAGTAGGCAGAGAGGCAGGCAGAGAGAGAGAGAGGAGGAAGCAGGCTCCCTGCTGAGCAGAGAGCCCGATTCAGGACTCGATCCCAGGACCCTGAGACCATGACCTGAGCCGAAGGCAGCGGCTTAACCCACTGAGCCACCCAGGTGCCCGAGTTTCTGTCTTTTTGATGGGCTATTCAATTCAAAATGTCCAATCAGTATTGTAAAATAGTCAATAATAACTTTTTGCAAATGTCAAAATGATCACATATTTTACTAATAATTGTACATAATGTATGGATCATATTACTAATATTGTTCTTAACAGGAAGCTCTATTCTTCCAAGCTTCTAACTTTTCTGCTTTGCTCTTCAATCTTACCTACTATTGCAAAACATGTTGCATTCCTTCCTTGCAAGAAGTATTAAGATCACTGACGACAAAAAATATATCAGACAAGGGGCGCCTAGGTTCTCAGTCAGTTAAGCAGCTTCCCTCACCTAAGGTCATGATCCTTGGGTCCTGGGATTAAGCACAGTATTGGGCTCTCTGCTCAGCTGGGAGTCTGCTTCTTCCTCTCCTCCCTATCCCTCCAACTTTCCCCCTTGTTCTCTCTCTCAAAGAAATAAAATCTTCAAAAAATATATATCATACAAATAAGGAAGACTGTCTATCTAACATATTTAAAATTTGGGAATGAGCTGTTTATTTTTTTTCTTCAAAAATTCTCAACATGTTTTTATACCTATAACCTTTGTACATCAGTATACAGTAGAGCTATTTATACTTAATCTCTATGTATCATAAGAAAAGAAAATAATCTTGCATTTAATACATTAGCTTTAACATAATTCACTACATTACCAAGAACCCTGATATTCAGCTGCCATTTTTTACTCTATAGCAAGACTTTGTTGATGAAGAGAGCAGTACATTGGTTTATGGTCTGCATTACCTCCTTAATTCGAGTGCTGTAAAATGTTTCCCTGCCATTATAGATTCCCCAGCTATTTCTACAAAAAACTTGTGCCACACACCAAATTTGTTGAGACAGATCACACACTTGAAAGTCATAGCAATGTCAAATTACTATAAAAGTTTCTAAGCATTTATTCTTGACTTCTGTAGTTATCTGTTTGCAGGTAAGTAGTAAATAGTTTGTAACTAGCACTTTGAGAAGCACTGTTGTGGATGAAGTGGGGATAATTGCAGAGGCATGGTAATCTTAACCAATAATCCTGAAAGAGTGCCTATCAAATAGTAGGCATTTGACTTAAAAGAACTATTAAATGGCATTATACAATTGCATTCTGTTTTAAACAAACCTATAGTTGTAGGAGGGGATTAATAAAACAATGTGACCTTAAAAATGTAGACATTCTTTTTTTTCTTTTTTTAGATCTTATTTATTTATTTAGAGTGGGAGCATACATGAGTCAGGGTGAAGGGGGTGGGAAGGGTCAGAGGGAGAAGAAGAGAGAATTTCAAGAAGACTCCATGCCAAGTGCTGAGCCTAATGCAGGGCTCAATCCCATGAACCTGAGACTATGACTTGAACTGAAATCAAGAGCACAATGCTCAACCAACTGAGCCACGCAGGTACCCTCAAAAGCTGAACATTTTTATGGAGAAATGTATTTGTCTATCTATACCTATGCATTTACATGTAGAGATATATAAAGGTATGGATATATACTTATGAGTACCTCCTGCAAGAAAAACTAACAAGATGCTAGAGAGTGGTGAGAACATAGAAAAATTATGTCAAATTAGGGAGATCAGAAAAAAACTCAAATTAGGAGATAGATTTTGAGATCCGTTTAAAAAGATAGCAGAGCAAGCTGGTGTAGTTTAAGACATTGCTGAAATCTCTATGATTTTTTGCTGTTGTACACCTATCCTCGCACATTTTTCTGCATGTAGAATGTACTGAGGAAAGAGTGGATAGTCTATTTTGGCTTGACCGTGTTTGAAAAGCATGAGCTCATGTAGTACTCACAGCAGAGGTACTATTATGTGCATTTTACATATAAGGATACTGAAGTAGGGAAAAGTTGAGTAACTTGCCCAAATTTGAAATGTGGACAATGATGCATGGATGTAACCCTAGGAAGTCTGACCTCACTTATAGCCTCTGCTCACCATTGGATTGCAATACCCTTTCCTGGGGAATAAATGGGAGCTAAGGAAGGAAAGGTTAGAGTGAATTTATATGAGGAACATAATGGACAGAGGGTCTTTCCAATGAAACCCAAGGTGAACACAAGGTTAAGCTGTGAAGTGTAATTTCAGGAAGGAGGAAGGACTGTCCTGTCCCTGGGACGATGATGCTAATACTGAGGTGCATGAGGAATTAGAGCCACAAGTGGGGTAGAGTCTCATTTCATTCCTCGGATAAGTCTAAAGAATACATAGAAGGTGAAAATCAATTGTACGACTTTTTGAAAGTACCTTAAAAACCTATCTTGAATGTGAGAAGCAAGACCATCCGAAGAAAGAACAGCTATGCATCCTTCTTATCTCACTTCTGGTTTGGGGTATGGGCTTGCTGAATGGAGTAGAAGTCTTTCCCTTACCAGAGAGGGCCAGGTAATCCAACTGAGAAGCAGTAAGAACCCACACCAGTGGGGCACCTGGGTGGCTTATGCATTAAGCATCTGCCTTTGGCTTAGGTCGTGATCACAGGGTCCTGGGATCAAGCCCCATGCCAGGCTTCTTGCTCAGCACAGAGCCTGCTTCTCCCTCTCCCTCTGCCCCATACCCCACTCATGTTCTTTCTCTCATTCTCTGTCTCTCTCCCTCTCTTTCTCAAGTAAATAAATAAAATCTAAAACAAACAAACAAACAAAGAACCCAAACCAGGAAAAGAAAGAGCAACTGTAAGAAACACTGAGATCTTTGAGCTTATACTGGTGATAAACTAGCTTGATGTATGATTGGAAGTCATGGGTAGGAGTCAGTAATGATCATTGATAACTTGGGTCTCAAACCTCTGTGAATGTGATGCCCTAAGAAGAAATGGGGACTTTGGGAGAAAATGAGTGTGAGGAGAAAAAGTCAAATTGGTTGAAAATAGGGAGAATAACTGTTTTTTGAAAACTTTCGAGAACAAGAATAATTTGTTTTGATAATTATGATTTATATACATGAGCCCAAGTATCCTGTAAAGACGTACACTTGGTTTGAATGCTTGAGAACAATATAAAACGGATTAGTATTTAAAGTAAAATTGCATGGTGGGCATCTGTGTGGCTCAGTCGTTAAGTGTCTGCCTTCGGCTCAGGTCATGATCCCAGGGTCCTGGGATCAAGGCCCACATTGGACTCCCTGCTCTGTGGGAAGTCTGCTTCTCCCTCTCCCACTCCCCCTGCTTGTGTTCCCTCTCTCACTGTGTCTCTCTATGTCAAGTAAATAAATAAAAAATATTAAAAAAAAAAGTAAAATTGCATGGAGAATGTGTAGTCAGATTACAGCAGAAATCACATGACACCACCAAAAGTTCCAATTAAGAGGATTTAATAAAGGTATTTTTATAACGGTGTGGAATTAAAGTTTGGGGGAACCAACAAAGACCAATGACTTGGGCCAACAATGTGAGAAACTACTCCCCAAGCCTGAAATGACACACATGACCTAAGCTGTAACCAAACATGCAGCAAAAGAAAGACCCTACCTCTCCCTCCCACCCTGCAGTTTCCTGCTTTTGCCTGTCTTTGGCTGAATGTAATTGTAAACTGGAGAACAGTGGTGCTGGGGAAATGAATTCCAAAGGAGTCAGCTGCTCAGGCCATATAGAGTGCAAGGGGTGAAAATGGTGAAAACAGACACCAGAATCACTAACAAAATTGTTCACTGAAGCAACTTTAAAAAGAACTATCTGTAGGATTTGGAATATGCATCTTACTAATGTTTTCTAAATGAACATTTTCTAAACAATGTTTTTTAGAGCCACTATGTGCAAACACTTTGGAGTACAAAGTCAGGTATTAAAGCTTACTCTCAATGCTCTAAATCCTTGTTCGGTGTTTTCTTTACTGATAAGAAATATGGATTATATTCAAAATGATTTAGAGTGTCAACTATTTTAATTAATAATTGCTATGTTTCACAATCCCAGTAATATATTTTTGGAAGTAAAATAATACAGCTAAGAGATTAGTATTATAACTATATCAGGACAGTATAATTACTGACCTTTTGTTTTATTGCATACTCTATAGAAATTTAGGATAATTAAAAAAAACTTGTCATTCTGATATGACTCATTTATTGTGAATTTTCTAAGTACATTATCAATCACTTTTCTTGGAGAATTATAGAGCACCAATAAATTAATCTTGGCATATTTGTAATTATTGGCAAGCTAGACTCTACTTTTTGTATAAAGCTATCCACTGTACTATTTAATTAACAAATGCATTTAGATTTAATCATCAGTTTGTACTATATTTCTATTAAAATAATGACAAATTTCATGTTCATATTTCAATCATTAAAAAACAATAATGAATGGCTACAGAATGGCTTCCCTAACTGTAGGTTTTATTTTTTTCCCCAAATAATTTTTTTAGCATTTATTCCTTTACAACCAACGTGTAATAGGGATTGTTTTAATACGCAAAGATTGTTAAGAGAAAGCATGAAATCTTCTTTCTCTTAATTGCAAAATTAAAAGATTCCTCCTAAAGTTACCAAATGTTATTGAGGAAGTGAAGGATAGGGGGCAGAAATGAATAAACACTTTTGAAAAAATTAAACCATAGGGAATTTCTGGAAGATTTATAACCATATTGCCTCATTGATTACTCAGATGGCAGAAAGATATTCTCAGTGTGTGCTCTTTTATCCTAATGAAAAAGACTATTAACCCACCTCAAAATGTATATTCAAAGTTTTATTTTTGTTAAATGCAGAGCTCTGTTTAACCCATTTGGAGAATAGGTCTCTACTTAAATTCACCACCACTTTTGAAGAAGCACCACCGCAATTACAAATCAAGTGGAAATTAGAATTGAGATAGCATTGTTATATTCTGATTGCAAGGTAAATGTAGTCAGGAATTATTGGATTTTTTGTGGTCTAGGATTATGCAGAAAATTCTAATTTCACTAAGTTACCCAAATTGACCCCCAAATGGAAGGTCACATAAGCAGGCTAGAAATTGCATCAAGGATGCTGGAGAGCACCATTAATACTGCCTCTTTCAATGACCTTACAGTGAGAGTATTAAGGGAATCACAGTAGGTTTCATTGAGATCATTCTTTTTATTGAATAAAATTGAACATTTAAGTAAATGAATAATCATTTTTGGACAACATAATATGAAAATATATGACCATAAAAACTTGATAGCCCTCCAGCAGTGCTTGTGGAAATTGCAATCTCTCACAAATGTTATAGTGGGTGGTAACTCAGTAGAAAATTATAATGGCTGTCTAACTTCTAGTACATTTCATTTCTAAGACATTTTATAAAACATGCATTTTTATTACTTTTCAGGTGCATGCAGTAATGTATATAAACTGCATTGTGTAGTGGGCTGTGTAGATTCATAAAAATGCTGGGTTTTCTCTAGATCAAGAAATCTCACTTTAGAAATTCAAGTGATTCTCAGTAAATTAGGCAAAGAGGCGGTTATTTCATGTATAGAAAGCTTAATTATTTTCAACTTGTTTTATCACTTTGGAAATACCACTTGTTTTATTGTGTAAATAAATAAATAGCAGACCAGAGACTAGGAACAGAACAGTTGATCAGAGAGTTTCACTTGAAATAGTTTCATAAGAAAAGTCTTCTTGAGGTTTATTTTAATTTAAGTGTTTAGAGAGAATAGTGAATGGTTCTGTGCTGTATTTCCCTCAAAATACATTTAACCATGGAAAGAAATCTCCATACATTTCTACTGGGGAAATTTATATGACTTGAGCACCAGCCATCTATAAGATTTCTACTTTATTAAGAAAAGAAAGTTCAAAAATAGAAGTGCCATGGTTGCCAAAGATTTCTTAGGGCAAAGGGAAAAAGAAATCATATAGTTAGTGTTTATACTTTTCCATTTGAGTTTGTTTAAAATGAGACAAATTTTTATTATATACTCAGAAGTCTTTTAATGTTCATAAATGTTATAGTATCTGTCCTTAAGAGTCGTAAATCTAGGCAGAGCAAACTAAACACTATCCTATATGCAAATCAAAGATTGCTATGGGGCTTTTAATTGGTTAGAGTTTTTAATTACGTGGCCTTAAGAAAAATGGCTAAAGTACAGCCAAAAAATATACAAATTAAAAATCATCAACTAATAAGAAAGATTTGGGGACATCAACAGAAAAGTCTACTTTCTAGTTCTTAAACACATTTTATGTAGAAGACTTATGGGGGGTTTGTTAAAGATTGTATTTATTCATTTGAGAAGGAGAGAGAACATGAATGGAAGGGGAGAGGCAGAGGGAGAGAGAGAAGCAGACTCCCCACTGAGCAGGGATCCCGATGTGGGGCCCCATTCCAGGACCCTTAGATCATGACCTGAGCTGAAGGTAGATGCTTAACCATCTGAGGCCCCCAGGCACCCCAAGATTTGGGTTGTTGTCATACATTAAAGTCTTTCTGACCCACTCTAGTTGGGCAACTATTTTTTCTAGGAATGAGGATATATTTTTACTCATCAGTTCTCATTAGTACTTACTTTACTTATCAGTACTAATTCAGTCATATGATCTATGCTATGAATTTGGCTGTTATTTAAAACCTCTGAAGCAATAGAATATGATGAAGCTACTGGGCAGAATCTAGTGAGGACCAGAATACTTCCAATAAGGAGCCTCATTTGCAGGATTAAGTACTTCTTGCTCAGTATTCCCCATTCCTCTTAAGGGAAAAGAAGATTGGCTATGGGTACATAGTAAGAGGATTATTAACACTTTCCCCAGGTAATTTCTGTATATCAAACACAGTGTTTATTTTTCACAGGCAACATCTTATTTAATCTCCTCAACTTGATATAGCATCCCAGAGAAGTTGAGTTATTAAGGCTTATAGAACTCATTATGGACACAGCTGAAATATAACTACCATTGACCCTTGAACTACATGGGTTTGAAATGTGCAGCTCTACTTTTACACACCTGATTCAACAAATACAGTACAATGCTGTAAATATATTTTCTCTTTCTTAATATCTTCTTAATATTTTTTTCTCTATGTTACTTTATTGTAAGAGTACACCATATAAAACATTTAACTTACAAAATATGTATTACTTAACTGCTTATGTTATTGGAAAGGCTTCTAATCAATAACAGTTACTAGTAAAGTTTTTGGGGACTCAAAATTACATGTGGATTTTCATCAGCCCAGGGGTCAATGCCCCAACAGTCACAATGCTCAAGGGTCAGCTGTATATTAGACAAAGAATTAAAATGAGCTAAGTGGATACTCATACATTCTAGGTGTGTGGGAGGGGGCTTGCACACATGAGTGCTTGTGCATGAATATTTTTTTTTAATTTTATTTATTTATTTGACAGACAGAGATCACAAGTAGGCAGAGAAGCAGGCAGAGAGAGAGGAGGAAGCAGGCTCCCTGCTGAGCAGAGAGCCCGATGCAATGTGGGGCTCCATCCCAGGACCCTGGGATCATGACCTGAGCTGAAGGCAGAGGCTTTAACCCACTGAGCCACCCAGGCGCCCCATGAATATTGAAATTATGCATGTGATGGCCTCTGGATCCCACCAAGATGATAAAAATGAAAATTAACGACAGGTTTAACTGCTTGAAGGACATCAAAACTGTAGTGGACCAAAAAACAACTGAAAAAAGCAAAAAAGAAAAGCTTTACTCCATGGATAGCCCTTGTAGTTTTGTTAGTGTTACATTTTTTTTTCTTCATATACTTGTGATTAATGCTTTGATAGACATAGTTTGATAGCTTTTAAAAAGTGACGCTTTAAAATTTGAAATGCGATTCGTAGCTATTATGGGAACAGTTTCTGCTTCCTTTTTTTTTTTTTTTTTCCTCCTGACATGTTGGCCTTACCCTGTTAATCACTGTTTACTTTGAGCTGTGGGGAAATAATCAAAGATTGCCTAAAAGTTGAGCTCGCAGGGGCATTTTTCATTTTGGAAACTTCAAGAAGCTGTGTGAGGGATTGTAAACCTGTAGGCAAAGCAGAGCCATAGAAACTCTCCGAATTCCTCTGTAAATCATGTATTTTAGAGAACCGTAATTTTTTCCGTTTATTTATTTTGATTTTTGGTATTTTTCCTAAGGAAATTTGTGTGTTTTGTCTTTTATTACTTTTCTTAGTAAGAAAATTTGCAATTTAATTCCCAAAGGGAATTTTAGAGACCTTGTTTGTACCTACAACAAGTGTGTGTGTGTGTGTGTGTGTGTGTGTGTGTGTATGTATGTATCTCCTTGCTTACGAAAGACAGACTCACCATAGACCGATTCTACTTTATCATATTTTCTCTGGTATCAAATTCTCTAGCTGGTAAATTTTCCTTTAAGTCTTTTCATGGTATTCCCCTTTTTTTCTACTGGAAGCTGTCACATTTCTAGTTAAGTTCTGGCTCTAAAAAGCTGTATGTGTTTAAAAGCCCTCAGTGAAGAAAATATTTCCCTACCACTCTCATACAGGCTGATATTTTAAATGTCATAATTGCCCACAAATTGTCAGTTTGAAAACGAGTTTTGGTTTTGAGACACCAAATGGAATACAAATGATGTTATTGACTTGTAATGAAGGGATTAAAGCATGCTGATAGCATCTGACCTTTTGTCATCACTTATTTAAAGAGCTTTCAGGGGGAAAAGAGAAAATTTCCTTTAAAGAGTATAGTGACTTTCTACAGAAGTGCATTTTCTCTTAGTGTAGTGAGATGAAAATAGTCAAAGGAAAAAGGCCCAGAAGGCATGATTGTAAAAATGACCATTTGCTACTGGTCTAGATGATAATTTATTCCAGTGAAAGAAAAGAAGATATTGTGGTCACATATGGCTTCAGGTTCTGATTTTTTTCCTACCTTCTGCTGACTGCTAACCATAATTAGAAATTTTTAGAGGCAAACTGATCAAGGCCTAGAAGATCAGGCTCCTTCTTCAAGAGTCAATAGTGGAGGTCAGAATTAATTTGTTGCTTTAAAATGTGGAAATTACTCTCCGTGTTTGAGAGCAGTATGTGGCACCCCTTAACTATATGATAGAAAGGGCCTTGAATTTCACTGTACGTGTGTGACATAAAGGATATCTATTTGGAAAGATTTAATGGGCATTGAATAGAGGGTAATAGAAACCGAATTGGAGTAATTTATGTTGTGCACCGAAGAAGATGGCCAGGGGAACTTCAAAGACAACCCCTCCCACATGACTAAATCTGAGTAAGCATTTCAAATCTATCTTCCTTTTACATGAAACTGAATATCAATTGACTCCAGAATTGATATCTCTAAAGATTTCGATGTGAGTAAAGTGGCATTGATAAAGCTATGTTAGTGGCTGGCCAAAGTACAATTCAGTTAAGAGGCAAAATGATTTCAGGTGACTTCAAATTAACTATTTGTGCAAGAAACTGGACTGATCATGGTTGTCATCAGAGACTGTTATCTTCTTAGCTCTAAAAATGAAGGTCTGTTTCCATATTGGATAGTTCCATACTTAAAAAAGAGAGAGAGAGAGAGAAGCAAAAACATAACAATCTACTATTCCCTGGGTTGGTTAATAAGGGATGTTTTATGGAAACAGATATACTTCCAATCCAAGTATATACTTCAAATCATACTCACTTTAGAATGCCACTCATACTCCAAACAACACAAATTAAAATGAACACAGCTAAGTCCAATGTAGAATTTTACATCAGTAGAATTAAATGTGCGCATCTCTGCTTCATTCAGTGGAATGAACCAAGGCCATGAAAATAAAGGGAAAATAGCATACTGTTTAACTGAAGTATGTAATATTTTCCCACTTCTGAAGTAGAAACCCATCTAGGCATTTATAATAGTCTTTCTACTTTCGCCTAAAATTCCACTAGGAAATGAAACTCAGAGACCAGAGAAATTCCACAACCTCAAGGGAAAAATAATTCATCATGGCAGGTTTAAAGTCTCAGAACTGGGGTGGGGCACAGGGAGCATGGGAAGGAAGGACACTTTTTGCACACAGTGGTTTTTGTTTTTTGTTTTGCCAAGTGTGTGTCAGTTATGTCTTATCACCATTCTCTGGAACTGACTGATGTGCTTCAGCAATCATTTTTGAGGTTCTATACACATGAGAATCTTGGACTAGAAGAAGCTTTCTTTAAAAATACCTATGTGAACTCTGATAAACAATATACTGTTTTAAAAGGGCTCTGTTGCTCTTCTGCAGGCACATTACCTCAGAATATATTATTATCCTAGGCATAACTTCTGAAATTAGCTCTACTAGAAGGTAATAATTTTAATCAAAATATACAGGCACCTTGTCTTAAGTTAGATTAGGAAATTATTTAACCAAAAATACTATGACAAAAAAGGACTAAAGTAAGTCATCTTTATGATAGCTAATTATCTACAGAATTCCTTCCTCAATAGCCCTTATATGATACTGGTGAACTAGTATTGGTACACATAATCAGATGGAATGTTTGGTCATTTAGATAAATTTTTAGTATTTTTTTTGACAACTCTATTTTGTAATCACTCATTCACATGCTCAATTTAAATTTCAAGTGGCTATCTCATTTATGGTGGCTGAGGAAGTAGTCAATGGAGTTACATAGCCAGTGTGGGAATTTAAATGTACCACCTATTAGCCATGTGAACTTGAACAAAGGACTTGAAGTTTCTGCATTTTTAAATGGAAACAGAAACCAAACATTTCATGGATAGGGATCAGATGCTTAATATGTAGCTTTCAGTGGAAAATAAAATGTGTGGCCCCTTGTTCAAAATTCATGACCAATTTCAAGTTGGCGACAGCAGAATATTAAACTAAACCATTCACGGTGGAGCTTCAAGCCAGTCATGGAACCCTTATAAATACAGGGCCCTAAGCAACCCAGTTTGTAATTGTCACAAAGATTAAATGAGTTTGTAGTGAAAAGAATATAGACTACGTCCTAACACACATTTAACACTCAAAAATAATATTACGAATTATTTTCTACAAAATATATTATGTTTTTCTGAAAAAAGAATTTTAACTTAATAATATAGAGTTCTTTTCTTTTTTTTTTCTTTTTTTTTTTTAATTCTAAAGCTATTTTAAATAGTAGCAGAATGTTGCTTCTGAAAAGCCAGGTGGTCAAATGAAGGTGTCATTCATCCCAAAAGGAGTGCAGAGTAAGGAGTGGTGAAACATAGAGCAGAACCCACTTATGGTGTATGATTTTTCCTTTGGAAGACCTTTAGAGGAGCACAACATGATTGTTGGAGGCTAGATTATAGGAAAAGTACTGTTTGGGGCAGTTGATGGAAACCCAAGTCGCTACAGGTTCACAAAATAAGAATATATTGGTAACTCAGCTATTAAAAGGATTGGAATAAAGTTAAGTCTCAGAATCAATTGTAATCTTGATCTTGAATGCCATTTAGTTTTTCTCTTTTATATCATTGTTTTTTATTCTGCTTATTGCCTTCATGTTCTCCAAATAGTGGCTGGCTTGTTGAAAATGGGAAAAAAGGGGCACCTGGGTGGCTCAGTGGGTTAAAGCCTCTCCCTTCGGCTCAAGTCATGATCCCAGGGTCCTGGGATTGAGTCCCAAGTTGGGCTCTCTGCTCAGCAGGGAGTCTGCTTTCTCCTCTCTCTCGGCCTGCCTCTCTGCCTACTTGTGATCTGTCTGTCAAATAAATAAATAAAAATCTTAAAAAAAAAAAAAAGAGAGAAAGAAAATGGGGGGAAAAAATGGCTTCCAACAGTTTGTGGTGTTAACATCATTTGGCTTCCAAGGAACAGAGAGGAGCTTTTTTGGTTTTTCCTATTTTTCCTTTGTGAAAAAGGTCAATGGGAGAGTATGATGTACTGTATTCAGTCACCGAACACTGCACCCCACACTGCTAAGTTATGGTGGGGTTGGAGATGGGGGCTCACGAAATACAGACATGGTCATTGAGAGCTGAACCCATGTCCAAAATATGGCAATCTCATGTAGACTAATGGATAGGTAGGTAGGCCCTTACAATAGGACAATATTGTAGAAGTAGACATACTAATTAAGCTCTAAAGAGAAATAAATCTTTTCTGAAGAGGAGAGAAATTCACAGAAACTTAAAATAGCAATTGAGTAAAAATTGGGGAAAAATGTAAGTCAGAGTTTTGCCGTTATAGCATAGCATAGAAGAGGGATAAGTACTGGGTAAACCAAGACTATAGTAGTGACATTTATCAGAAATTTCTATAAATTTCTTATTAGGAACTTACTATTATTGATTAATTACTCTAACTAGCTTACTTTCAGAGACTCTCAATCTCTGCTGTACCTCAGTATCACCTGGGGAGATTTAGAACATACAGAGGTACAAGGCTTACCCACTGAGAGTCTGATTCAATTGGTTTGGAGCCTGGCTCCTGCAATAGTATTTTAAAGATGCCCCTGGTGAGTTTGATGTGCAGCCAAGATTGAAAATCACCAGGTATTTAACTAAATTACTTCCTATTGGCTCTACACAATAGTTTTATATTTGTACAATATATAAAACACCAGTCACAAATTTAAAAAGAAATATTTTTGCTCAGTTACAATACTAGAATGGGGATTGGGGTTCTAAAGGTGACTAAGGTGACTTGTTTGGTAGAAAGGAAAATAAACAGTTATTGTCTTTAAGGGACATAAAATCTACAGCTTGGAATGGAATTGAAAGGCCCTTACAGCAAATCCACTTGGGGGTCCTTCTAAAATTTCAGATGTGTTGGACTTACCCTGACTTACTGAATCAGAATCTGTGGGGCTACGACCCAGAACATTCATTTTACCATACTCATCTTTTCAATATATGTACGCGAAAGTTTAAGAGCCATGGTCTAGTGTCACATGCCTTCTCCTCCCAGGTATTATTTCTAGAAGCAAACCTAACAGCCAAGATCAAGGTACCCTAATTAGCATTGTGGCTCATCTGGCAGGGAGAAATTGTGTAGCATAGTGCCTGGGAGGAATAAAAATAATGGCTTTGATTTGTTTTGTTTCTTTGATTTTTTTTTTTTTTGTCTGAGTACCTGCATCAACCTTCATTTTTAGTTATTGAAATAGTACTATTTCCTCTCTATTCAGTTAAAGGTGACTATTATGGATTATACCCAAATTGTTATTTTTATATACCCTATCCCTTTTGTAATATTTGCAATAATTAGTGTATTGGGCTCTGTATTTTTCTCCTTTTCACTCAGTCTTATTTAAAAAAGGCTAATAATAAATAATAACAAATGATAAAAACATATAGTTATTAATTGTTCTTTGCCCTCTTTCTGTCTTAGCCTTGGGACCATTTCTTTCTATTAGCTATTCTGAAGCCTGTGTTATGGACTCATTGAATGCACACTGAGATTGGCATACTTACCTCATGTACAAAATTCAGCTTTCTAGCTAATTGACATTAACCAAGATGAAGGGGAGTCAGTCTGAAAGAATAAAGATGATCATATCTCGAAATAGCAAATGTGGAGGTCAGGGACACTCATTATACAATAAGAGGAAAACATCAGAATCTTATTTTCTTACATTACTCATTCAGGAAAAACATTGAATTTAGTCACTATCTCTCACATTAACTAAATGGCTATGTACTCTTTACAGATCTTATGAAATGGTTCATCCAGTAAAAAAGAACCATTTTATCATTGCCATTTGAGAGTTACAAGTAATTATGAGTAGTAAAAGGGGACAATAAAAGCATCATTTCTTGTCATTTTTTTTTTACTCATGGAGACATGTTTATTAACTAAAATCAAGATTTTTAAAAAAAGATTATACTAGGACATGTGTGTTTCGAATTTCTCTTTATTTGTTTATAATACACCTGTGCTTTCTATGTGTTAGCCTTTTTCTGTAATTACTTGAATTTTATTCTACATGTGTCCCTTTTCTGACAGTCATGTTTCTTTAGTTCAATAAATGTTATCAGGCATTCTTTGACTGTTCCTATTGCATCAACCTTAATTAGCTTTTGATTACTGTTAATTTCACAGCATTTTCCCTTTAATAAGTTGCATAAAAATGCTTTCATTTCTGTTGCAGCAAGTTTAATTAGTTTTTGAGCTTTGTTTCTGTTTTCCCTTCCATTTTTAGAAAAAAAAAAATGACACCCACCTTCTTTGTTTCTATGAGGATATCCATGACTAACAACTTGATGTTTGCAAGAAGTCCTCACCTGAGACTTAACAGTACAAAACCAGGGAAACTGGGAGCCTAGTCATTCGCATCAGGAATGTGCCCATATACTTATGTATTTGCATTTTGTATTTGCATTTGTATACTCGTGTAGTTGTTGCTTCGATTACTTAAAAATATAGTACAGCATGATTTTCAAGTTTTAAAAGAGCTAATTTATATTAACTAGGATTCTCATTGGCCCCTATGTTTTGTTTTGAAGAAGCTGATTAGCGTTGCATGTGTGCAATGATATGACCCAAAATACCTCTATTCTGTTGTCAGTGAGGAGTGCCTTCCCGGGCCTCAGTTTTTTAAGTTCAACCAAGAGAAAACTCAGAGCCAAACTCTTAAGCGAGCATTAATAATTTCAGCAAAATTGCACTCTGGAAATGGGAAAGCAGACAAGCCCAGAGGTAGCAGTTCCACCGGAAGTTGCCTTGTCTGGTTCTTCCACGGTCCAGATGAGCAACAGGTCACAGCTGGGATGCCAGCTGTCTAACGTTGCAGTCAATGACCTAAGGGACTCCTACCAGTTCAATGGTGGAATTTTTGGCCTTAACTGGTCCTTGTCAGAACTGTTATGGCATCCATTCTGGAGGGGTGGGGTGTGGTGCGGGTCCGTTAAAACCACAATATTAATGTATCATAATGAAGCTACAGGTTATTGCAGAGCAGTGGTCATAGGGGAGAACTCATGCGTATCCCCTAGAGTCTATCGGGCTGTTTGGAACTTGGTTTCCGCCCTCTCATCAGTACTAACTGCCTGCTTAATCGCTCTTTTCAGAAATTTATTGTGTATTTTGTATTAGTGAATGAAAATATTAATTAAAATATATCTTAGGATAAAATGGCACCCAAACTACTTTTTGTAACTATAATAATTAATTGTAATTTTAATACAGTGTACATATTTACTGCTTTTTAAATAGTATGTATAAAATCGTAACACATTAAATGTTTATAGCATATCTACATATAACATATACAAATACACACACACATATATATATGTGTGTGTATACATATATATATATGTATATATATATATATATATATATATATGACTTGAACCATGAGCTGGATCATCTATGGGGATTGAGACCTCTGATTCTTTCATATAAAAAAATTAATAAGGGCGCCTGGGTGGCTCAGTGGGTTAAGCCTCTGCCTTCAGCTCAGGTCATGATCTCAGGGTCCTGGGATCGAGTCCCGCGTCGGACTCTCTGCTCAGCAGGGAGTCGGCTTCCTCCTCTCTCTCTCTCTCTCTCTCTCTGCCTGCCTCTCTGCCTACTTGTGATCTCTCTGTGTCAAATAAATAAATAAATAAATAAATAAATAAATAATCTTAAAAAAAAAAAAAAAGAGGAATTCTCTCTGGGTGCCTGGGTGGCTCAGTGGGTTAAGCCGCTGCCTGCTGCCTTCGGCTCAGGTCATGATCTCAGAGTCCTGGGATCTAGTCCGGCATAGGGCTCTCTGCTCAGCAGGGAGCCTGTTTCCTCCTCTCTCTCTCTCTGCCTGCCTCTCTGCCTACTTGTGATCTCTCTCTGTCAAATAAATAAATAAAATCTTAAAAAAAAAAGAAATTAATAAATAAGAACAAAGCAACTGTGTACACAGTGCATATTATTATGGGGTGACAACCATTCAAATATCAATCATTCTAAGTTGGTCTGCAATATTCTATATTACAATAAATATTATAATTATTGTTATAATAATATAATCAAAACTATATAATTAATGGAGTTCCATGAAAGAAAAGTAAATGCTAAATTATAGAACTGATTCAATTGAATACTATGTTATACTCTCTTCATAACATGAAACTCTTCAGAGAGAAAATCGCAATTGTGAAACTAAAAATTGAGTATTGCAGGTAATGGTGTCCATTTAGCACATATTTAAATTCACTTTCCAGTGCCAGGCTAGAATTATATGTGTGGTTGTAGAAGGAGTAGTGTAACAGAAAAGGATTAAAGAGAAGGGGCTACAAGACTAGTACTATATGAATTTAGGACTGACATAGGAAATATGGACCCTGGCATTTGAAGGAGCTTAAAGATCATCTAGACTTGCTCTTCTTTCTGATATTTCCTCCATTCCCATGTCATTCTTCCAAATGCTCATTCAAACTTTGACTGTTTCTGTTAGAGAATACTTCTTACTTTTAAAGGCAGTCCATAGTATCTTTAGATAGTCCTGAAATATTAAGCTAAAATCTGTAGATTGTTGCTCTCACCTTGGGTTCTCATTTGAGTCAATCAATCCATATGAGTGGTAGTTGATTTGGAAGAGGGACATACATCTGATGTCTCTAGTGCATGTTACATAGTTAAGGTTCAGAATAGCAAAGTTACTTTTTTAGATTAACAGACTTTACTAAAAACTATATAACAATAAGGATACTATATAGCAACAGAGATATATACATATAAATTTTTTTCCTTTTTTCATATTTAGGCAGAGAATCATAGAATCTGTCACCTCTTCTTTTGATAGACCTTAAAATAACTAGTCTCTCTAGTTTCATTGATATGCCTTTATTAAGAAGCCTTTTTAATGGTGTTGGAAAATTTTCAGGGCATGTGGTTTGTAAAAATCACAGTTTCTGTCTTGTAACTAATTATAATGTATGTTTATTTTCTATAATAAACCCTTCTATCATACACACATTACTGGTATGTTATGCCTTTTACATTTTTTTCTCATTTAATTGCTCTAATGCATATATTTTCCACTCCTGCAGCTGCTGCAGAGGTTAAAAAAAGTCTACCAAGAAAACACTCACGATGAACCATCATGATTAGTGCCTCTGCGTATTGCTCCAGAGAAAAACAAATTAGCACTAGAAGGAAAATCTGTTCTGGGAAGTCCCACACTGCTGGTGTAATGACCTATCCCCACAAGAGGATTGAATAGAATAGATCCATTGTGACTTCTCAAATGATCATGGCTGGCAGCCTCTGGAGATGAGGAACAACAGCTGAAGTGATAGAGAAAATAAAATGTTCTGCTTGAATGCAAGCTATATTTGCCTGCCTTCCCCAACCCTCTTTCAGGAAATGTTGTCCTTTCAGACCAGGACACCTGCTGTGTTTTTCTGTCAGAGCTTTGTGGCAAAAACTAGACTTGAATCAATGAGATCTATCTTCTTGGGTCAAATAATTCCCTGTTTATGATCACTTAAATTCATCTCAAACCTAAATTTCTTTCGCAAAGCTCTCCTACAGACTAGACACCATCACAGGTCTTCTTGGCAAGATCTGCAATCAGGAAAACCACATCTCTTCAGCCCTCCTTCTCTGCAGACCCCACTGAGGAACTGAGGTTTAAGAGAGGAGATCACATATGTTTTAACTCAACCTCTCTTCTGTTTATTGAACTCATCCTTATGTCTCTCTTTCAGTTGTTACGATTTTACCCTTACTGTTAACTTGTGGGAGGCAGGATTATGGCTCACAAAAGATTGTGGATTAATTCCTTAGATGTAAGATTCATAATTATTAGAATAGATGCTATAAACAAAATTTATTTAGCATTAATCCCCAATACCTTAAATAGCAAGTTGAAAATATTTAAAAATACTTAATTATAGCCATGCATTCATATAGCAACCAGTTACAGGTGTTATCTATAAGAACAAAACCTAAGTGGATAATTATAATTATATATTAGTAGTACAGCATACATTTGCAGAGGAAATAAGAGCACAAAACCAAATAAATATGAAGAAATATTTAGTACCATTATCATTTCAGAAGCTGCCGTGACCTTCAGATACACTAGAAGCATCTTTTGAAAACTGCATTTTGTGGTGTGCCTGGGGCTTGATAGGTTAAATGTTAGAATCTTGATTTGGTTCATATCATGACCTCAGAGTCTTGGGCTCTGTACTGGGCGTGAAGTGTGCTTGGGATTCTCTCTCTTCTTCTTTTTGCCCCTTGCCTTGCTTGGATACCCTCTCACTCTGGGAAGAAAAAAAAAAAAAAGGATTTTGGGAAAAAATGGAATAATACCAAAATATGTTGTTAGATTATATTTAGATCACACTTATAAAACTAAGAAATCTTCTGATTTCCTTAGATAATATATATATATTTTTAGCTAATATTAATTACACAGAATCAAATAGAACCATTGCCTTCTAACTACAGAATTAACTTTATTGCTTAGGATGTGGTCTTGCTCTATCTCCTTTTATTCCTCAGTGAAAATTTATAATAGACTATATGGTAATTCTTTAAATTCCTATCAGGAAGCGAAAGGTTAATTATCTTTAAAAATTAATCCTGCATTCTTTTATTATTTAAAAATGGTGCAATTTTTAATAACAAATATCTATTTGCTATTTTCTCAACATTTCATTATCTTGGTATTCAAAGGTAACAAATATCTAGTTTTATTTTCTCTCATAATAGTTTAATAAATATAAGGAAAATACCTTTAAAGAATTAGGAGGAAGAAGTCTCAACTAACTACATGCAGAATTATCATGAATACACATTTAAACTGGCCTTTCTCCCAGCCCAGCAGTGCATTCGAAGATCACCTTAATGCTCCTGGTAAACAACAGAAGCTAAAACTCCAAGAGCAACTCTAGTGCAAATGTGTTTTATAACTTTCCAAAAATCAGGCTTGAATAAGAGTTTCTGCTATCAATCCTTTCAGAAAATGGTTCCTGTGTGTGTGTGTGTGTGTGTGTGTGTGTGTGTGTGTTAATGGTAGTTAATAAAGAGACCAAACCTGCTGTTCTTCGTTTAGGTATTAAAAGTACATCCCCCCCACACTCCTACCAGCTGAGAAAGCACAGGGTATTTGAGGGCTCAGTTCTGTAGTCAGGCCCTCCAGGTCCAGCCCCAGCACCACCTCTTTATAGGTATATGCCTTTTTTAGAGAATGAAGCTCTCTAAGCTTTAATTTTTTCATCCCTCCAAGTGGGTCATAATATTAATATCTCACTCACAGAGTTCTTGAGAGGACTATAGGAGATAATCCAGGTATCAAGGATTTCTGAGCCTCAAAGAAATGTTTCTCCATATCACATAAAAATAGCCAATTACAAAAGATCACTGAATTTGTTGTCCTGAAAAATAAGCTGTGGTTTTATAGGATAAGTTTAGAGTTCTCTACCAGTGATTTGGTATCATTTGGCAAATTTACTTATATTTCCCTTTTAGCTCTTATGAAATAAAAAGAAACACATTTTTAAAAACAGAATGAATTCAGGGCATCTGGGTGGTTCAGTGGGTTAAAGCCTCTGCCTTCAGCTCAGGTCATGATCCCGGAGTCCTGGGATTGAGCCCCACATCTGGCTCTCTGCTCTTCGGGGAGTCTGCTTCCTCCTCTCTCTCTCTCTGCCTGCCTCTCGGCCTACTTGTGCTCTCTGTCAAATAAATAAATAAAATCTCAAAAAAAAAAAATAGAATGAATTCCATGAAAAATTTCAGACATATTTGTTGCTCTAGCTTTAAGGGGATTGATATAGTCACAATAAAAACCTCTAAAATAAAGAGCAACAAAAAAGAAAATGAAAGGCCTAAGTTCAAAATGAAAGAGATCCTCTGTTCTATCATTCTTGGACCAATATAAGCAAAAGACTTCCTGAAGTAAATATTCAGTTCATTAATGATTAAAATTAGCATCTGTTTTTCATCTATTGCTATATGTGAAATAACCATAGTGAAGGGTCCAATCTCCTAATTGTTCCTGACATTAGCCTCTTCATACCATATACACATGTGCATACAATATATGGAATAAGAGACGGTAAACAAATCTTAAGTAACAAAGTTACTTTTAAAATATGATCAGAAATTTCGGTGGGGTATTTGAGAGTCTTCGGGAATGTTTTGGTGGTAGTGGCTCTGGGACTTGGCTCTGTCTTGGAATCAAGCTGTACAGGAGGCCCTGAACTCAAATTGAACTCTTAGGGCTCATAGAGACAAGGTCATAGAGTGGCAGTTGTGTTGGCGCTGCCTGGAAAGGCCAAATCCTTCCTCTGGCCACTGGAAAGGGGAAGACTCAAACGGAAGAAGGAGGTCACAGGCCATCATTTTTGTAGGAGAGGACGGAAAAGATCAGCAAAGGCCTTTGGATTCTGAAACTTTGTAATTACTCCTATTTTATTGTATATTTGGTGTCAAACTTCAGAACACAAAGGGTCATAAGATTAGAGAGTTTTAGTAACAGATATTATGATTATTTTTAATGAAAAGGTATGAGTTTGGAATGTTTTTGAGTCTTGCATTTCAATTTCCATTTCCATATGCTTAATTTAGGAAAGTCAGCATTCATTCGTTTACTTAATCATTCAACCAGCATATAAGAAGCACTCAGCATACTCCAGAATGATTGAACAATAGACCCTTAGATGAACACTTGGGAACGAGTAGGTTATTTTGTTTCAATTTCTGATAATCTTATTTGGTATTCACTAAATTAAAGATGTCTGAAATAAATGGGTTGGAAGTTGAAGAAACAGGGTTTCAGGAAATACTTTGCCAAAAACACCTCATTTTAAGGGTACATAAGTACTTGCGATTAAGCGAAAATGAAAACAATTTAAGATTATGTGCCTACTTTTTCTTCTGACCATTATAACTTTAACTGGATATGAAAAAAAATTAGAGCCCTACTAGCATGAGTTAAGTTAGTTTGAGTTCTACTTGGTTAGTGTGATAATTCAATTTTGTTGCCAGAGTCCTATGAATCAGAATATTTTTTGCAAGTCATAGTTAACTCCACACCAGCACTATGGTCTTCAAGGGAAAAAAGGGTAATAATGTTGACATTAACAGTATGCCAGCTTGTCAATAACTTCCACTTTGGCATATTAACTTAAAACCTATAGGATTTATTTTAAATGGTTATTGTTTCTATTATGGAGAATTTTCCTTGTTACGCATTGCTAATCCCTATCCCAAAATAGTATAAACTAGCTTCAGTAGTTAATAAAAACTGAGCAGATCAATTAGAAAAACAATGTATCTCAGATCATTCTTCCTCTACAAAAAGCAAACAACAACAAAAAACAAATATGAAAATGGATCTTTGGTACAGGCACCAACTGGATTAACAATAATTTTCATCTCAGTCTTTGATCCATTAACTCTCCACAGTTTTATAGATCAGAAAGGTAAGGAATGACTTTATAAAATCTTTGGAAAGATTTTGCTCATTTCCTCTATTACCATATTTAAGAAATACATCTTTGGGTAGATGTATTTTCTGTTTTTCTTAGTTTTATACAATATTTGAGTTTTCAGCAATATAATACTTTAGAAAAAATACATTAAAAAATTAGAAAAAGTTAAAAACCCAAATTCGATTTCTCATTGAGTTTTTTGAATTGTCTAAGACATTAAAATGAATGGATTAATGGAATAAAACATATTTATAATAGTATTATATCTTCTGGAAATCATTAAATTACGGACATCTTTATTAGTATATGTCGGCTTTGCCTTGAGTTCTTAACATTCATGGATGTAATGGGAAATAGAGTAACTCTTATTTCACCATGATTTCTAAATAATGTTAAGTAATTTTCCCCTAGAGTGAAACTAAATTTAGGAAATTAACATAATAGAATAACTGGAGAAACTATAAATACGTTTTTGAATTTTACTTGATGAACAACTTTATTCACTTACTATTTGGCAGGCACTGGCCTACTTCATTTAATCCTGATGACCAATTTAGAAGTGGAGTCCTTTATCAAAAAGGTGAAAATAGAACTATCCTATTACCCATAAATCACATTACTGGGTATTTACCCTAAAGATACAAATGTAGTGATCCAAAGGGACACATGCACCTGAATGTTTATAGCAGCAATGTCCACAATAGCCAAACTATAGAAAGAACCTAGATGTCCATCAACAGATGAATGGATAAAAAAGATGTGGTATATATACACAATGGAATACTATGCAGCCATCAAAAGAAATGAAATCTTGTCATTTGCAATGACATAGATGGAACTAGAGGGTATTATGCCGAGCGAAGTAAGTCAATCAGAGAAAGACAATTATCATATGATCTCTCTGATATGAGGAATTTGAGAGGCAGGGCAGGGGATTTGGGGGGTAGGGAAGGAAAAAAAATGAAACAAGATGGGATCGGGAGGGAGACAAACCATAAGAAACTCTTAATCTCACAAAACAAACTGAGGGTTGCTGGGGGGGTGGTAAGGAGAGGTTGGTTGGATTATGGACATTGGGGAGGGTATGTGCTATGGTGAGTGCTGTGAAGTGTGTAAGCCTGATGATTCACAGACCTGTACCCCTGGGGCAAATAATACATTATATGTTAAGAAAAATAATTTAAAAAAAAGAAGTGGGGTCCTTTATTAACCTGAATTACAGAAGAAGAAACTGAACCTCAGAGCATTTAGGTAACTTTCATAAATTCACAGTTGATAATTGGCAGAGTCAAAATATGAATCCAGGCAGTTTAAGTTTGTCTTATTCCAGTTGGTGAAAATTATTCAATATGGCCCCCAAAAATGAAAGAGAACTGAGCACTGTCAACTTTAACTCCACGACAAAATGCCACAGAATGGTAGAAGGAACTTGCACTTCAACAGGACACCCAGGCTTCTGCGACACAATTATGTAACCTAAAAATGAACCAATGTTCTTTATATAAAGGGAAATACTATTAGAGAATTCATTGATTAGAGTCAGTCTCAGTCATATTATGAAAAATCAGTAAGATTGTATGCTTTCCTGCTACTGTATTTTTTTATAACAATGGTTGTATGTTGCTCTCCATTTGAACAACTATTAATTTCAAAAGTGTATGTCTACCACTGATTACTGATTATTTTTCAATCCATTTTCTGAAGAATTTGAACCCCAAATGAATGCCTTTCAATTAAATCAACATTCTTGCCTTGTAAAATGTATCTTGAATTATAAAATAACCTTTTCCCAAAAAGCACTTTCAGCTTCAGAATTTGGCAGCCATCACCCCTTGTTCAATAGCTTGAATGGAATACAGAGCGCCCTCAGAAATAAACCTTGCTAAAACAGCTTTCTGTACTTCTTGTCTGGTTAGCTCATCTGGAAGACCATGTTTTGAATATTAGTCAATACAATCCGTTCCAGGTCAGGATTTCTCAACCAGGATTTCTAAACTAGGGAAATTATTTGTTGGTGTGCTTGTTTTGTTTTGTTTTTGTGGAACATTTCTTGGGCTTGATTTTAACAGACATGCTCTGAGATAAGATGTGTCTGCATTTAATATATACCAGACTCAGGGGAGCACAGTGAATTGTGAAGTACAGGACTTCTCAGAGACTTGCCTCTCAGACGCTCTTGCACAGAAAGTATTACCAAGAAGAGGATTTAACAGGAAAATGTTTTAACTTGAGACACAGTAATCCACACAAACATAATTGAAGGTGTTTTAAATTCAGAACACCATCAAAAATGTTAAGGATGAGTGACTCTGTAATAAGGAATGAAAACTTTGTATATTTTGCTGTTCATTAACTCAGTGCTTTCCAAATGTTTTCATGTCTTGGCACAGATAGAAAATGACAATATTTATATAGCAAACTGAGGTAAATAGACAAGCCTGCTTGTGGCTGGGAGCTGTGGGTCCAGAAGCTCAACCTCTGGAAAGTTTAGGGGATTCTAATCACTGTGCTGGCCAGGGATGGTAGAACGAGTGGTAATTTGCACAGAAACCAAGGCCAGTTCTTGAACAGTGTGCTGTGAGATGGCTCTTTATTCTGGTCTATCTGAAGACTTTCCTGTCCCATAGCGCGTTGATTGCAAGATGCTTCCCCCCATGCCTTGTGTGTATCTGTTATATCTCTGAATTATTTGATTTGCATAAAATACTTATTTATTCCATCTTCAAATGCTGAATGTTCATTTTATTATATTTTTAAAGATTTTATTTATTTATGTGACAGAGAGAAAGACAGCAAGAGAGGAAATACAAACAGGAGCGGGGGGGGAGTCGGAGAGGGAGAAGCAGGCTTCCTTCTGCGCAGGAATCCCTGGGATCATGACCTTAGCCAAAGGCAGACACTTAACGACTGAGACTTCCAGGCAGCCTGCTGAATGTTCATTTTAAATACAAGTTTTATCTTAGTGTTTTGAGAAAACTTGATGAAAGCAAAGACTCCTTCCATTACACTTTGCATAGGGTTGGTTGCCTGCTGTGTAATATTGGGAATGGAGTATGGTCACTGTCTTACTAATCTGAACCATAGTGATCTTTCTCTGGATGCCAAAACCTCTAGCATATTGAAACAAAGGGAAAAATTGGGGGGAGAATGGCCTTACTTATTTGATCCAGTTGAAAGTAGTTCTTGCTTACACACGAAAAAAAAAAAAGGATATAATGGCACTCCCACTGTAACCCTCAAAATCTCTCCTCCCCTATAAACTTTTTAATCTTTTATGCCCAACAGCTTATAGAATATAGTAAAACATTTTGATTGTGTTTTTTAAAAATAAAATTGTGTTTTGGTTTATTTTGTGCAAGAACATTTATAATCAAATGAGCTCTGTATTTCATATTTAAATTTAGAGTTGGAGGACAGTTGTGACATTTTGCAATGGTTTTTTATGATTAATTGAAATAAGCATAAGAAGGTGAAGATTCTTTCCAGCTGTGACCTCTCTGTTGGTGTGATCTTTCTTAAATTGCTCACAGTTGTTCTACTATTTGTCGTTTCATGTAAGATCATTTTACAAAAAAGGGTAAAAGTTCGGTCACCTACTATGTCCACAAGTTGTAAAATAATTCATAACTACTCTTAAGAACCAGAATAGTTTTCAAATTTTGTATCACTTTGTAAGACCAAGCAAACACAATTATTCCAATTCTATGATTCTAGCTACTTTATTATTTTTCATAAATTTAATTCCCACCATAATCACAGTTTAATATAAATTTCCTGAAATCAACATTCCGCTATCAAAGCTTTTGACATGGGCGCCTGGGTGGCTCAGTGGGTTAAGCCGCTGCCTTCGGCTCAGGTCATGATCTCGGGGTCCTGGGATCGAGTCCCACATCGGGCTCTCTGCTCAGCAGGGAGCCTGCTTCCTCCTCTCTCTCTCTCTCTCTCTCTGCCTGCCTCTCTGCCTACTTGTAATCTCTGTCTGTCAAATAAAATAAATAAAATCTTAAAAAAAAAAAAAAAAGCTTTTGACATACAGAAAAATGAACACTGTAAGTTAGATCAGAACCTAGGTACACATTAAAAATATATACGAAGATACTCAGATCTGACAGAAATAATATTTAAAAATGTCCAGATGCCTCCTGACTATGGAACTCCAAAACCAGCCACCTGTTTTGTATAAATCCATGTTTACTTACAATGATATTACAATTAGTGTGAACTATTTCTTTTTATTTTTAAGATTTTATTTATTTATTTGAGAGAGAGCACAAGCAGAGGGAGCAACAGGCAGAGGGAGAGGAAGAAGCAGGTTCCCCGCTGAGCAGTGAGCCCAATATGGGGTGCAATCCCAGGACCCTAGGATCATGACCTGAGCTGAAGGTAGATACTTAACTGACTGAGCCACCCAGGCACCCCGAGCATGAACTATTTCTCACATAAGGTGTGTAGCCAGTTAAAAAAAGTAAAGATGAAAAAAAATGATTCTGAGTTAGAGTTTTTATGTTAATTTAGTTCTCCTAGTAAAGTATATTATTTCCTTTAACTAAAGTATTTATTCATTTCCAGTGTCATCTTATTACTGTAGATTATTCCTACTGTCACTTCAAAACTGGTCTTGGTACTTCTGAGTATGTTCTTTTATTTATTTCTTCATCAAGATTAGGTTACTCTTCCTAAAACATTTTTCAGATTATTTCAACTTTCTTTAAAATCTCCAAAGCCTCCCTATTCCCTGTGGTAAGCGCATCCTTCTATGAGATTCTTTTTTTGAATCATTTAAGGTCTATTTCCCACCATTACTCAAATAATCTCCTTGTTCTACTAGGCTTTAATAGCAAACACATGCTTCATCCACTTTTAGTTCTATTTGCTGCCCACTACTTGAATACCTCTCCTCCAATTTGTCTCTAAAATCTTATTCATTCCTTTTCTAAGGCCCAGGGCATAGGCTCTCTTCCTGAAGTCATAACTACTGTGAAAAACATTGGCATACATTCTCTGAGTTGCTATGGGAGTAAAAAATTTGCATTTTTCTTTAATCCCTAATTTTACTTTATTTTTTTAAATATTTTATTTATTCATTTGACAAAGAGAGAGAGATCACAAGTAGGCAGAGAAGCAGGCAGAGAGAGAGGAGGAAGCAGGCTCCCCGCAGAGCAGAGAGCCTGATGCGGGGCTCGATCCCCTGAGATCACGACCTGAGCCGAAGGCAGAGGCCTAACCCACTGAGCCACCCAGGCGCTCCTTTAATCCCTAATTTTAAACACTCATGGATATTTGTTCACTGAAAATATATTCATTGAGGGCTGTTATGTACCAAATCAAGTTTTTGGAACTGATTACACAGTTGTGGACAAAACAGTAGTGTTCTTGCCTTTCAATATATTTATAGTCCATTGATTGGAGACAAGCAATAAATGCTCACCAGAAATCCTCCCAAATAAAATACAATTATAAATTGTAGATATGATATCTTAAAGAAAGGACAGGAGCAATGAAGAAGAATAACATGCAAACTAATTTATAATAAGGAAGAATTTGGTAAGGACAAAGCTCTGTCAAGAAACTACAGTTAACTGAGACCAGAAAGGTAAGGTAGCTAAAGGGAGCAGAAGGGTAACAGAGGGGTAAATGAGAACTAGAGACAGTAAAAGAATTTGGAAATATAACATAAAATCCATAAAATGTGATGTATATAAGAGATGAAAAAAGAAAGCAGATATTATAAGCTTATGAGACATGTATATTTGTCTTTTTTTCTTTCCAAAAGACTGATAGCTGATTGCAGACAAATGTCTTGATCTTCTTTTAGATCCATTATCATGGGTAACACACTAGTAGACATTAAATAAATACTCAATGATTCATGGACGTTCAAGTGAGATACACTGGTTCAGTTGAACAATTCCAGAATTTGTTTGTAAAAAAGTCATCTCTTTTACCTTATTTTTTTCACATTTTATAGGAAATATGAGACAGAGAAAAATGTATTAATATCCAGGAATAAGAAAAAGACACAGAAAAGTGAAGATAATACAAATCTAGAAATTGGCAATATTGAGGCATAAAGACAAAGAGAAGAGACTTGCCGTAACTTTTATGCCTAAAATGATATTTTGTGACATTTTGTTTCAGATGAAATAATTTTTTTTAAAGATTTTATTTATTTATTTGACAGAAATCACAAGTAGGCAGAGAGGCAGACAGAGAGAGAGGGGGAAACAGTCTCCCTGCTGAGCAGAGCGCCCGATGTGGGGCTGGATGCCAGGACCCTGGGATCATGACCTGAGCCAAAGGCAGAGGCTTTAACCCACTGAGCCACCCAGGTGCCCCCAGCTGAAATAATTTAATTACCATTATACTTTGCACATGATTTCGATAGAACTAAGCACTTTATGTTGTACTTATTTGTTTACACATGATTGACCCCAGGAAAAGCTCTTTCCTAGTAGCCCAACACATAGCACACACAAGTCAATCAATACTTTTCCGTTGAAATAGATACTTTTCTGAATCTATTTCTTTTAAACCTAAAAATTTAGCGTAATTTCCTGATATAGTAAGACCTCTTAAAATTCTAGCTGGGTCTTTGATTTTAATTTTAAACAATATTTCTAAAACTATGTTCATTCTCTGCCAGCATTGTCATTAGGACATTAGCAGTAATTAAAACCATAAGTGGAAGTTCTAGATGACTGGGCAGCTAAAAAAGAGCAATTAAGCATCATAGGCAAGAAGGAATTTACATTTTCCACAATTATTTCCATAATCAATTGTATAGTTATTAAAAGAAGCATTGGGGGCCAATGGGACCAAAAACAAACAAAAAATGAAGAAAGAAAGACAGAAAATAAAATGAATCAGATCCTGTCTTAAAACTTTCCATTTTTTAATTTTTTAATACAAAATCCCAAATTAAGGAAATTAGCATACATTAATCTGAGTCTTAATATTATTAAATTATAAAACATAAGCTAGGTAATTCTCTTACCCTTGTGGTTTCTGAATTGCTAAAATGACTTGATTAAAATGGCCTTGACATGCATGGTTACTTTCTTTTTATCCTTCTTCTAAATATGTAATATATCCAATATATTCCACAATCATTCTGAGAGTGCTTATAAAATAATGCATTTGTGTATCATGTCTCTAACTCCAATATCCACCTATAGTCCTTGTTTTTTTGGCCCTTAACAATATGGATACATCTTTGTAACTTTCCACATTGGCTCAGAGAATTCTATTTTATGAATACACTATATAAAATTTACCACAAAAAGCTCTACGGGGAGCTTTTTATCAGAATTTTTTCAAGAGCCCTTCCCTTTCATGCTACTAAGAGGGTTTTTCTCCTGATTTCGTCTTCTCACCCCTCCTACCATATTGTCTCCTCTTCTGGCCAGAACTACAAACTTCTGTCCCATTAATTATCTTTCCACGTGCAGAAATAAAAGAGTTTCTTAGGAAATAAAAGGGGTGCAGTGTGTAGAGAACCCTCTCCCTGGAACACAGAGAAATCACCACCTATAGAATTGGCCCTTGGGTCTCTTTCCTCAGGCCAAAGTTGCTCCCTAAGTCTTGGAGACATTTGCACTGCCCTTCAGATGGGTCTGACAAATTAACTGTGTGCATGCCATTACATGTGAATCACGTTGCTCTTCCCTTGTTAATCTAAAGTTTTGTATTAAATTCCAAAACATCCTGATTCAGTGATACTAGATTTCCAGCCCTCCCTTTTGACAGAAAGAGGGATTTATTCAAAAAGGATTTGGCAAAATTTGTCATTTTTTTCTTTCATTAAAGACTTGAGGAATTTTTTTTTAATTTTCTTTTTCTTTTTTCACTTTTAAGAAGCATTTTAATTGTGAGCAATCATACACACAGGTTGATTAAGAGAGAGATCAAAGCATCACATTGCATTAGTTCAAACTTATCATTTAATTTCTTACTCCTCTTTTCTAATTCTTGGAATTGAAACATTTTACTTAAAGTAATAGAAATTATTTATTTTTGCTATAAACTAGTGGCCATTGGTAGTGAGAAAATATGCCTTTTTGTGTTGGGATCAGGTGGGCAAGGCAGTGCCCTGACATAGACCATGCATGCTGTTTTCTTTATGATGTCGAGGTCAGAGATAGAATAAAATAAATAGGCCAAGAAATTTGATCCTAGTCAAAGTGTGATAGAAAACCCCCAAGGGATCTGGGATTAGGCAGGGAAGTTTGGGAGCACATTTGCCAGAGTGCTCAGTGCCTACTATCAACTCTTCTGCTGTTACTTTTCTTTTCTTCTTTTTAAATTTTTTATTATGTTTACCAATATAATTTAAATGCAATTCACCATCCAAAACAAAAACCAAAACAAAAAAACAAAAAAATCTTGTAATTAAAATGTATCTCTGGTGCTTTAAGTAATATCTTGGAATTTCAATACTAGCCAAGCTATTTAAAATGAAGTCATTTTGGGGCACCTGGGTGGCTCAGTGGGTTAGGCCGCTGCCTTCGGCTCAGGTCATGATCTCGGGGTCCTAGGATCGAGTCCTGCATCGGGCTCTCTGCTCAGCAGGGAGCTTGCTTCCTCCTCTCTCTTTCTGCCTGCCTCTCTGCCTACTTGTGATCTCTCTCTGTCAAATAAATAAATAAAATCTTTTAAAAATAAATAAATAAAGTAAAATAAAATAAAATGAAGTAATTTTAAAGTGTGCTTTAAATAAAAATAGAAAATTTAGCAGGAGAGAAAAAGCAGTATTAAAGTTTACATTTACCATGGTAGATTTGAGAACTTAATTATTATTAAATCCATAAACTGAAAGTCAAATATCTCTACCTAAATAACTTTATTAATATTTAATTAGTTCCTTTTATTTTTTATTTACTTTTTTAGGAATCTCCGTAATATTTTCCAAAGTGGCTGCACCAGTTTACATTCATATCAATAATACATGAGCATTCCATTTTCTACAAAACCTGTTGTTTCTTTTGTTGTTCTGACAGGTGTGAGGTGGTATCTCATTATAGATTTTAAAAATTTAATTTAATTTAATTTTTTTCAGTGATCCACAATTCATTGTTTATACACCACACCCAGTGTTCCATGCAATATATGCCCTTCTTAATACCCACCACCAGGCTCACCCAACCCCCCTCCCCAAAACCCTCAGTTTGTTTCTCAGAGTCCACAGTCTCTCATGCTTTGTCTCCCCCTCCATTTCCCCCAACTCACTTCTCTCCATCTCCCGATCCCCTCCATGTTATTCCTTATGCTCCACAAGTAAGCGAAACCATATGATAATTGACTCTCCGCTTGACTTATTTCACTCAGCATAATCTCTTCCAGTCTCATCCATGTTAATACAAAAGTCAGGTATTCATCCTTTCTGATGGAGGCATAATACTTCATTGTACATATGGACCATATCTTCTTTATCTATTCATCTGTTGAAGGGCATCTTGACTTTTTCCACAGTTTGGCGACTGTGGCCATTGCTGCTATGAACATTGGGGTACAGATGGCCCTTCTTTTCACTACATCTGTATCTTTGGGGTAAATACTCAGTAGTGCAATTGCAGGGCTACAGGGTGGCTTTATTTTTAATTTCTTGAGGAATCTCCACACTGTTTTCCAAAGTGGCTGTTACTTTTCTTTTACAAATCTTAGGCTCAGTTGTGTAGGTGTACCTGGTTCATTTAAAGGGACAAAAAGAACTGATGCTGCAAATGTACAATTTGTTTTTATAACAATATTCTTACAACCTTAGAGGGTAAGAGAATTTGACACTATCTTTAGGAGAAGCCCCAGGCATTAGTTTCTTTACTATCAGAATATTTGGTAATTAATTACATTTAATTTTTACCATCATCAGCAATGCAGATTTAAGGAGAATAAATACCTTTGTTTACTGATACACTGTCAGCCAAAACAAAATAACAAGTCTAGTTTTAGTTTCTTTAAGAATTGTATTAAACTTAGAAATACATAAATTAGGAAAGATTGTCATATTTATAATATTCATTATTTTCATTCCATAACTGGATTTTCCAAGTATTTATCTTTGCATTTCCATTTAATCCACTCATATATTAAAGTTTGGAAACATCCTATTCCTAAGTATTATCTATTAGTATTTGAGTGAATCTTTTATCTATTATATCTTGAGCTCATTCCAGTTGCTATATTGTGAATCTGTTGACATCTGCATATTTGATCATAAGGTATAAAAACACTGTTGGACTCTGTATGATTTCAAGAGTTTCAATATATACTTTTGAACACTATTTACATACTTCATAGCAAATTCATTCATTCATTCAAAAATACTCCTTGATTACTTACTGTGTGCTACGTACTCTTTGAGAGGCAGGAGGTATGGAAGGGTAGTGAATTATGAAGTAGAATGAATGGTAAACTTCTTTATTGATCCTTCCATTACCTTTCAGTTCTAATGATTTCACTGAGCTTTGTGTTAACAATGGAGAAAACTCTAAGAACCTCTTGATGGGAGATAAACTTATTTCAGTTGAAAAATTATTTGAGTATTGAGCCTCACAGTATTTCAGACTTACTATGAGAGGTCTAGTGTGTTTTTCTATATGTGAAATCTTCTGATAAGTTATGATAGCATATGTTTAACTGCTAATGAATAGAACCTTGCTGTCATGATATTGCAATCGGTGAAATATGTTAAAAGAGAGATTATTCATTAACCCCGCGGGAATTATAACTTTTGTGCATTCAATTATATTACATTTACCACAATTTTATTTGTCATAAAATGTCATCTGAAGATCCATTATCATTCAGACATAAGCAATTTAGTGAGAATGCTAATGGGCTTAAATTAGTAAAAGTTGATGGCTTTCTAAAGTAAACTAACATTACAGAATTGCTTTTCTAAAATATATAGTTTCATGAGAGCCCATAAGAAAAAAAAATAATAAAACTGTATTCAACTCACATATTTCATTCACATATTTTACTTGTTTGCTGCCCTGAGGAAGCCCAGATGGCTGAAATGTTGGCAGGTTTCTGCACCTGCAATAATAATAAACTACTCTGTTATTACCTGGAGTACGTGTATTGAATACAGTTATGCTTTACTTGCTGCTATATGCAACCGGTGAGCCAACAGTTTATATGGTATTTTTATAGGATTGGCAAATGTGTCTTGCTGGATTTTGTTGAGTTCACCTTTAAGCAATAGAATGCAAAAGGCTAGTAAAACACCTTCATGCTGACACATTAATCATGTGCCGCAGACTGATGGAGAGAGTGGATTGTTACTCCTATAACATATAGAAAAAGGGAACAACTAAATGGGCTATTCGATAGGTTAAAAATCATTGAATACTCCTGATACACCAAAAGAATGAGCTTAATTCAGTGTTAGTGACAGTTTTTATCTAATACCTATGAACAAGAAAAATGTATTTAAAGGATGTGGCCCAAAACTTACCACTTTGCAATATTTTAATGTAAAAATAGGACATGTTTGTTGTATTATATTTGAGATGTATAGAATAATGAAAAAGGAATAAGGGTTACTCACAATCCCATTACTCCAATGCAATCTCTGTGACATTTTAATGTTTGTCTTCTTACCTGTAAACATCACTGGGAATTTATACAGGTTATATTGTGCTTTACTAAGTAATATTTTCCTATGTCTTTAAATGTTTTGCAAGTTTCTCTCACTAGGAACCACCCTCCACCCACAAACACTTCCACCTTGCTGACTCTTGATCTTTCTCCTGATCTAAGTTTTATTTTCATTTTTTCAAGAGTGTTTTTCCTGATGTCACTTTCTAGAGCATTTTTCTATGTTAAATGCCCTCACAGCACCTCAAATATTTTCTTCGTACTTTAGTCAGTTTTCATGATATTGTTACTTGTGTAAGTTTTTGAAAAATAAATCAGTGGGATTTGGCTGAAATTTTGTTAAAATTTAAATTAATTAGGAAAGTATTATCATAGTTATGTTACTCATTCTTTCCATTCAAAAAAAAAAAAAAGAATTTTCCACTTAATTATTTTTCCATTTCCATTTAATCTACTCAGGTATTAAATTTTGAAAGCATATGCTATTCCTAAGTATTATATTTTTATTGAAGTGTAATTAACATACAGTGTTATGTTAGTTTAGGTGTACAACATAATGAGTCAACAATTCTATACATTACTCATTATTCATCATGATAAGTATAGTCATAATCTGTCAAAAAAGAATGTTAACCATTGCATTAATAATAGTTAATAATGATATTGACAGTATTTCCTATGATGTACTTTTCATTTCCATTATTTATTTATTTGTTTGTTTGTTTTTCCCATGACTTATTTATTTTATAACTGGAAGTTTAATTCCCTTTATCTATTTCACCAATCCCTCCCCCTACCTCCTTCAGGCAACCACCAGTTCATTCTCTGTGTCTAAGAGTTTATTTCTTTGTCTCTTTCTTTCTTTGTTCATTTGTTTTTCTTTCTGGTTCCACAAATAAGTGAATTCATACAGTGTTCGTCTTTCTCTGTCAGACTTATTTCACTTAGCATTATACTCTCAAGGTCCATCCATGTCGTTTCAAAGGGCGAGATCCCATTCTTTGTTTATGGCTAAGTAATATTCCAATGTGTGCCTGTATACTGCATCTTCTTTGTCCATTCATCTATTGATGGACTATGGGTTGCTTCTACATCATGGCTATTGCAAATAATGCTGCAATAAGCCCAAGGGTGCATACATCTTTTCATTTTAGTGTTATTATTTTCTCTGAGTAAATATCCACTAGTGGAATTGCTGGATCATATGGTATTTCTATTTTTAATATTTTTGAGGAGACTTTATACTGTCTTCCCATAGTGGCCACACCAATTTACATTCCCACAAACAGTGCATGTTTTCTCCACATGCTTGCTAACACTTGTTATTTTTTGTCCTTTTGAGTCTAGCCATTCTGACAGGTGTAAGGTGGTACCTCATTTTCATTTCCCTGATGATGAGTGATGTTGAACATCTTTTCATGTGTCTGTTGGCCATCTATATATTTTCTTTGAAAATGTCTGTTAATAATATTTGAGTGAATCTTTTATCTATTATATCTTGAGCTGGTTTGAATTGTTATGTTGTGAATCTATTGACATCTGCATATTTATTATAAAGTGTAAAAACTTGGCTGAACTCTATAATTTTAAAACACTCTATAATGTGTTTTCTTGGGCACTATTTACATATTAGCAACAAATCAATTAATTTGTTCGAAAAGTATTTCTTGATTACTTAGTGTGTAACATGTACTGTTCTGGATGCAGGAAGTACAGAAGGGTAACAAAATAACAAAAATCTTGGCTCACACAGAGGCTAGAGATTAGTGAATGTGTCAGATAACAAGATAAACTAGTTATATTTCTATTATGTTCTATGGAGAAAAATAAAGCAGGAAAGACGAATAGATTAGTTTGGAACAGTAAGATGGTCGGGAATGTCCTAAAGGAAGAGAGAGAAGATTTTTTTTTTTTTTTTGAGACTATCAGTAGGGAAATCAGAATAGCACTGAACTGGGAACATACCTGCCATGTTCTAGGAAGAGCTGCAACGCCACTGCCGCTGGAACAGAGAGAGCAATGGGAGAGGAGTGTGAAAGACCATCAGAGAAGTAATGGAGTTAGGAAAGCAGATTGTGTAAGGCCTGGTGGACCACTATAAAAACTTGGGGTTTTACTTTGATTACTTTGATTTACTTTAATTTGATTAGGATAGGAGGCCATCGGACGGGTCTGAGTGTAAAAATAATGTGAACTGATTTTGGCAGGATCACTCTGGCTGCTGTGTTGATAACAGAATATAGGGGGTGTATTATCAGGTTTCTCCAGAGAAATAGAAATAATAGAAGATAATAGATAGATAGATGTATCAGTAGATAAACTGATACACAGATACATATGTAAAATGAGATTTATTATAATAAATGGTTTATGCAATTATGCAGGCTGAGAAGTCCTGTGATCTGCTGGAAAGCTAGTGGTAGATTTCAAAGATCTGAGACCCAGAACATCAATGATACATATTCTTGTCACAGTCTGCCTGAGAACAGGAAGACTGAGACTAGGGAAAGATTAACATTCAGCTCAAATAGTCCAAGTGGTTTCCACCAGTTCAAATGCTAATCCCCTCTGGAATCACCCTTATGAATACATTCAGGAATGTTTAACTGGATATTTGGCCCAGTCAATTTGACTCATAAAACTAACCAGAACAAAGGGTAACCTCAAATGTAGGAATCTCAATAATTCATATGAGAGATGTTGTGGTTTGAGCTAGGGTATTAACAGTGGAGGTGGTGAGAAGTGGTCAACTTCCTGATATATAATTAGAAATAGAGCTAAAAGCATTTGTTATGGTTGGATGAAACTTGTGAGGAAAATAGAGGAGGTAAGGATGATTTTATGGGTTATGGCTAAAGCAAGAGTCAAGTTGATATAAAATGAGACGAGGAAGTTTTTCAGGAAAAATTCAGGGAGAAAGATCAAGAATTTCATGTTGATGGGTGCCTGGGTGGCTATCAGTTAAGCATCTGCCTTTGACTCAGTCAGCTAAGTGTCTGCCTTTGGCTCAGGTCATGATCCCATGTCCTGGGATCAAGTCCCAGGTCAGGCTCCCTGCTCAGTGGGGAACCTGCTTCTCCCTCTCCCTCTACTATTCTCCCTACCTGTGCTCTCTTTCTCTCTCTCTGTGTCAGATGAATAAAAAAAAATCTTTTTTTTTTAAAGATGTTATTTATTTATTTGACAGATAGATCACAAATAGGCAGAGAGGCAGGCAGAGAGAGAGGAGGAAGCAGGCTCCCTGCTGAGCAGAGAGCCCGGTGTGGGGCTTGATCCCAGGATCATGATCATGACCTGAGCTGAAGGCAGAGGCTTTATTCCACTGAGCCACCCAGGCAACCCTAAACAAAATCTTAAAAAAAAAAATTCATTTTGACCTGTAAATTAGAGATACCTTCCAGTAGAGATGTGGAATGAGCTTTTGTATATATCTTCTAGAGTTCTGGGAATATGTATAGATTGCTGGTATAAATTTTTGGAGTAATGGTTACATATTCATAAACATATTAGCCTAGATTTTACTTGTTAGATATTTATCAATGGCGATAGTAATATCAGAGCATTTCAACTTAACAAATATTTATTTGTCAGGTGCTAAAAAATAATGATGAATAACAAACATGGTCCCTCCCTTTATCCATCTTAAAATATATTAGGATGGATAGACCATTTACCATTTGTTATAATTTATGTTTCTTTTAATAAGTGAGAATAACTCAAAACTGATGATATAAATAACTCAAGTATAACTTTAAGTTTAATGTAACATGTCCTTGTATATTATTAAAAACATATGCATTCAAACTTCATCCTTTTCCCCACTTTGACACTTCTTCCATCTGTCTACTCAATCTATTTCATGCTCCACAAGAGCAATAATTTTCATTAATAAATAGCATGACCAAAAAATTAATTATACAAATTATTCATTACTTGTCACAGCTATTTTCACTTTAGTCAGAGAAACAACTCTGATCATGATCCTGTATATTTCATTCTCAAAACTTTCTTTAGTTTATGATGACTCATGTTATTTCAGTAATTTTGCTTTTGCTATTTTACTTAGCAGTAAGAAACGAACCATCACAATTAGGATACATTTTGTTTCCCTTGTAATTACTTCACTGCTACTTATTTCTGAGTTCTTATCAAGGAAATACAATTTTATAATTATGTAATAAAAGCACTGCACAACATCTAACTAGATAATTTTAAACAAACAATTGACATTGTGTACCTTGTATACTTTCCAAGTATACTGAATACTGAAGTTGAAATCTTAAGGAAAATTTTAAAGCCACGATTATTGAAATATAATTCCAAATTTTACCCAAGCTTATACCAACATAGTCTACATGATGGGCAATGGTGACAAATTTAGTTTCCAAAATGAAAAATAACATAAATTTATCCTAATTTTTATTTTATTTATAATATTCATAGTAACACATTTTTTATTATGTAATTATTATTTTCAGTTAACTTGTTAATTGTCACATCTAAGTGAAACCAGATTTTATCTTTCCAGAGCAGATAGGAGTTAATGAATATCAAATGACTCTTTACAGATTATTTTAACCACAAGGCCAAATGTAAACTATATCATTAACACATTTGATCTTGATTTGGTTTTTCAATCACTGAGAACCAGTTTTATCCTCTTTCTCCATTTTTTATTATATATTTTAACTGAGATGAAATTTTTAATTATTTTATGTTGAAAACTGGTTTTAGTTTATGAAAGAATACATTCCATGTTGAACAAAAGAAATGTATTTCAGAGAAGTCAGAAATCAAGAATAAATTATTTTTGGGGCACCTGGGTGGCTCAGTGGATTGGGTCTCTGCCTTCAACTCAGGTCATGATCTCAGTGTCCTGGGATGGAGCCCCGCATTGGGCTCTTTGCTCAGTGGGGAGCCTGTTTCTCTCTCTCTACCTACTTGTGATCTCTCTCTCTCTGTCAAATAAATAAATAAAATCTTAAAAAAAATAAATTATTTTTGATGGTGAATATCAATAAATGCTTTTTAAATTTTACTGTAAATACTTTAAAAATACAAAAAAATATAGTGAATTATATAACAAACATCAGTGTTTATTCACCATAATAAAAATGACATTTTGTAATATCTGTTTCAGATTTTGCATAAGAAAATAAAACATTGCAAAATAAAGTCTCCTTTTTCTTCATCCCTAATCATTTCAGAAATAATCAAGGCCCTTAATTTGGGGCTCATCATTTATTTTACATCTCTTGTTGTTGACACATGCATATTATTGATGATTTTTGAATATTATTATTTTTTTTGCATCTTTCAAACACAAAATTATATTTTATGAAATTTTCTTTGTCTGTTATTAACATTTTTTATATTTATCTGCATTAATTCATTGTTTATGTTTGTTTGTTTTCACTGCTATATACTATTCCTTTATGAAGAAATACCATAAATATGTACAAATTATTTGTCTGTAGGAATTTTACACTTATGAACAGTATTATAAGGAATGTTCATGTACTTTGGGATGACTTTCTGTAGCACACCTACTTGTATTTCAGAATGGCTGAGTGTAAAAATAAGAATGACTTTAAACTTTTCTAGGTATTCTCCAATTGTTCTCCAAAGTGTTTATGCCAATTTACATTCCTAATAGTAAAGTATAAAATATCCAATAATTCTATACCTTTGCCACTGCTTGCTTATAATGTTAAACATTTAAATTGTTACCAATCCCAAAAGTGCCAAATAGTTAATTTACATTTTCATGACCACAGTGTGTTCACCAGTGTTTTTCTATAAATCTTGGTTATTCTATTTTTTATTCTTGTCTGCTCATATCCTTTGCCTAATTTTTTTTTAGGATTTTTTTTCCTGAAGCATTTGTTTTTATATGTCCTGGATACTAATCCTTTATCAATTACGTATTTTGATAATATTTTCCCATTGGTAGCCTGCCATTTACTGTTCTGTTTTCTTTTAATTTTATTGAGATATAATTGGCATGCACCTACCATTTGTCTTATTTAACATTTTTGGTTGGCTGTGGATGTACATTTTTACATAGTTAAATTTATCAATGATCTTTATGGTTTGTACATTTGTGTTTTGATTAAGAAAGTCATCTCTATTTTGTAATTACAAAGATCGTCTTTACATTTTTTTTCTAGAAAAACTGTCTACCTGTAGGCATTTTATTGATTTTTCCATATATATATTATGTATGGTTACCTTCTCTGGATTAGGTACTTAGGTACTTAGGATACGTTTGCGAACATAATAAAGATTCGACCCTTTTGGAGATTGAATTCTATTAGATGGAAACAAGAAACTAAAAAGATAAGGAATTGCCCAATAATGATGCTAAAGGGAAAAAAAGCAGGAAGGGAAAAAGAGTATGAAATGGCAAGGGTAGGTGGTGAGATTTTGGCAATGGTGGCAAGAGGTGGCTGAAGAGGTGGGATTTAAGTAAAGACCTGGAGGAGATGAGGGAGTTAACCATTTTTTAGTAAAGAGCTTTTCAATAGGTGCGAAGGCAATATGGCTTCTGAATGAACAAGGATAAAGTAGCAAGGGAGTGAGCAGTGGACCAAATCTATGAGGGCCTTGAAGATCAGAATAAAGACTTCTAATTTTACCCTAAGTAAAATGGGAACCACCAAAGGGTTTTGAACAAAGAAGTAACCTACTCTGACTTATATTTTCATAGAGTCACTGAGGATGCTATGTTGGAAATAGGCTGAAGGGAGAAAGGTAGAATCAGAGAGATAAGCTTAGTAATCCAAGTAAGATGTCAAGATGGCTTGATCCATGGTGAAAGCAGGAGAGGGGATGAGAGGTGGTGAACTGAGGACCCACTTGAGTATACTCAATTGAATATAAAGCTGCCAGCATTTGCTGATAGATCAATGCCTGGTAGATAAAAAACAGAAGCATAAGAACGACTCAAAAATTTATTTTTCCGAAGCAATTAGATGACTGGAATTGCTACCAGAAGAGGAAGACTAAACGAGCTGGTTTGGGGAGGAAATGCTATGAAAAACTTTGCTTTGAGCATGTTAATCCTGAGTGGCTTTTTTGGCATTCAGTAGAGGTGTCAAACTCTTTGAATATATATGTCATAGATTCAAGGGAAAGATCCAGTCTGTCGATATAAATATGAGAGTTGTCAGCATATTGATGTCATTGAAGCTGTGAGTTAAGATGAAATCACTTCATATGCAGATTAAAAACATGAATACGGGAGTAGTTAACTTGAATGTCGTCTTTCCAAGTGAAGATACTGAAGTAAACAAGAGATGAGGAGCTTGCAGGTGACCAAGGGCATGATCTTTGTTGCAAGGTTGCCCCCAAGGACCTAAAACAGCACTTGAGAATTCTTTCTATAATTTGTAATATACAAATACAGTTATTTGATGAGTGAATAAAGTTAAAAACTGACCATGAAATCCAAGCTGCATAATGTTGTGGGAAGAAGGGGACATGGAGAGAATGGGTGACAGTGAAAAGTGTGGTAGAATCAAAGGATTTAAGGTTCCGGTTGGATGAAAGGATTCTCAGAGGGAGGTCCTGGCAAGATGAGAGTTGGTGGTCAGAAAGTAAAATGTGTGCAAACTGTGGAAGTGCTGCACATTAGAAAGTGTGGCATGGTATAAGAAAGTGAGGAGCATATCCACACAGAGTGGCGTGGGCGGGGGGGTGGCAGTTGGAGAATGAGCTCTTAAGATGGGAGGAAGTCAAGGAACAATGCCTATGATTGGAGTGATCATAATATGAAAGTTAAAATCACCAGTTCCCTTCTGTTTCAAGATCTCTAAGTTTGATCATGAATGTTACTAGTTTCAGAAAATACTTTTATGTATCCTTAGAGATCATCATTGGCTTTTTACCTCTTGTATTCTCCGGTACGGTAAAATACATTGTTTGATTTTTCTATTCTTAGAAATGCTTTGTATGATTGGAATAAATTCAAATTGTTAAGGATAGATCCATCCTCTATGTATATTAGTGGATTCTATTTGCTAAATATTTTGTTTAGTTCTCTTTGCTCCTCAGAGACTGCCCTGTAACTTTTCTTTTTAAAGTATTTCTTCAGTTTTGGTAAAGTTTCAAAAATTATCCGGTAAAACAATACTATTCCACCATTGACCTCTTGCAGATAGTCTATTAGATATACTTTGTGGGCTCTCAATGAAGACTGATTGTTCAATTGCTGTCATTTATATTTATATAATATAATTAGCATATATCTTTGTCTTTCTGAGGTATTTCTGCCTTAATATCTCAAAAATAGCTACAAATTTGATAATTCCATTTTTAATTTCAGAGACTGCATTCTCTATCAATATAAAATAATTTCTTTTCATGTTGACCTATGAATTTTTTTTCACTTCTGACTATTTCTTTTGTAATTTTGCACTTTTATTTGAGCGGAAATTACTCTTCATTAATTAATGGAAGCAACTTAAACATACTTATTTTATATCCTTTGACCAACTGAGATGTAGTGTATATGCAGTTTTGTTGTATATACTCTTTGGAAGTGGGAGAATTTTTTTTTTTCCTGACTCCTTCTCTCTTTTTCTTCTCCCTCTCACTTCCCACCTCGGGCTCACACTTTCCTGTATTGAGGTTATCTTATCTTTTATCACTTACCTTCCAAGTCCCACAGCCCAGGACCAGCCATGCTTTTTTTTTTTTTTTTTAAGTTAAGGCATATCTGTGTGCAGGGTGATCTGGTTAGAGAGTCAGGTTGCTCAGTTCTTGATTAAAAGGCTTTGTCTGTGTGCTCACAGCCTGAGACCTGCAGGGTGTTTGAAGCCACAGCCCAGATGGTGATGAGTTTTATTTTTAGCTTCCTTCAGAGTTGGGGAACTTCACTCCAGGCTCTGGCTTTAAGAATTTTCTATTCCTGGTTCTGGTTGTCTGAGAGCACTTAAATCCCTTTAACTCCTTAGGAGCGAACTTTAGACCTAGGGTTAAACAAGCCTGCGGCTTTACTACCAATCTCTACTACATCATATGGTTCTTTTCTGCTTATTTTATTTGGAGGGCCAATTTGCATGTGTGCTGTTTTTCCTTATATTTTTATTATTATTATGTGTTTGCAATAAATGTGTTAAGTCGAATATGAACTCCTGCATCATCCTACCTGGAAATCCTGGCTTATTTGAATTAGTTTTTCCTGATGGGATAAATATTTGTTGGCAAAATATAAAATCTGATATAAACAAATGCATTCTTAATGAATTCTAAAGCATTTGCAGAATTTTATTTTATTTTTTTTTAATTTTGCAGTTGGATGTTGCAGGGAAAGTCTGTTTCTGTAAAATGGTATTAGGACTATAACATTTTCTAGTTGTGATAGCCATGTCTCTTATTCCTGATTTTTAGGTAAGCTGTGAGGTAGACACAGATGACTCAGGCACATATATAATATTGCTCTTAAGAAACTTAATGCGCAAGAGAGACTATTAATGTAGATACTTAAAATATATCATAGGGATTGATAAATTTCAAAAGAGAACTGTATTTAAAGAATTCAGAGAAATGGACATCTTAATGAGGATAGGAAGCATAACTTCTGTGCAAAAGACTATCAGAGTGATAACCTTTCAAAATAAGTAGGATTTAGAACTGGGAGGTTTATAGGGGGACACCCCAGGCAGAGGAATCCATGAGAACAGAAGTCCAGAAGTGGACAAGGTTGCAGGCATATTGTTAGCTATTTACCATTATCTTGATTTTTAAGGATTTATTTATTTATTTATTTGAGAGAGAGAGAGAGCATGCATGCATGGGCAGGGTGGAGGGGCAGAGGGAGAGGGAAGGAGAGTCTCAAGCAGACTCCTCGTTTAGTGTGGAGCCTGATGCAAGGCTTGGTCTCACAGCCCTGAGATCACGACCCGAGCCAAGATCAAAAGTGTGCTGCTACGTGATGTGCCACCCAGGTGGCCCAATTTACCTTTAGCTGAGAAGGGCAAAATAAGTGTGGATAGGCAGAACCTGAAATATATTTGTGTATGTGGAAATATGTATTCCTTTTCTGGGTCTATCCCTTTTCAAGGTCTATCCCTTTTCAAGACCAACGCTTCTTTTACTGGAGCTAATTCTTTGATCTTTGGTCTCCTCCTACCTAGCCGCCAGTCCATGGCCTAACTTCATATTTAAATTTCCAGAATGGTTTTCTTGATTCATTAGATCCTTAGTTAGTTACTTTCTATCCCCAGCTCTGATTTAAGAATTTTATGCTGCATTATCATTCACTTGTTTTCATGTTGCTTTGTAATTATCATGTACGTATTTTATATCTGTATGTTTAATCTCCTCCAAATAAATTGCAAGCTCTTCAAAATCAGTACAGGTACTTACTACTTTTTTGGAACTTCCTCTATACATATTCAGTGTTATGAACAAATGTTTTAATTAATAATTTATGTATTTGAAAGAAACCTATATTAGAAAAAAGAACCCACATCCTAGGTGTTTTCCTTTTTCTGTTGTTGTTTTTCCTCAATTTGTCTCTATTTCTCTGCCTTCTTTCACTGTGACTCTCTTACTTTCTCTGCCTGAATATATAAATATACATATATGTTTGTATACGTATAAATGCAGACACATACTTGAACATATAATCAATATGAATAATACATCTAGAAGCAGTAGTTTCTAAGGGGGTAATATGTAACTTCTCATATAATCAAACCAGAAGATTCTTTATTTTTTTCACACAACATCTTAGGATGCTAGAAAAGTAAGATGTCCTTAAAAGCATCAGTATAGTGCTTTTATATATGTATAAAAGGTAACAACCGTATGTCAAAGACAGTGTTTGTGTCTATGTGCCGTCAATCACCTTCCCTCTTTTATTAGTCTCAGATAGAAGATAAACAACAAGAGTGACAGTTTTGTGTCCTTTGCCATTTTGTGTCACCATCACAGACAAGAGGATATTATGTCATCATTCAAGACTGTCACATTTAGTGTATTCTCCTATTTGTCTTAAAGTCTGTTTTCCTCATAATCCTCATAAATAAATACAAAAATCACCTATTCATTACATATTATTTTATTATGGAAATGTTTCCCCATAATATAATGACCTCTACCATAGATAAGAGCATTTATGCTGTTGCCAAAGCCTCCAGAATATATACATGTTTTGTTTTAAAGAAATATTTCTCAAATAAATGAAAGAATAAATAGGAAAATATATGTAGATTTTCTTTTAAAAAAGAAAGAAATTGTAATAAATTTCTACATCTGTATAACATGTAAATCAAACAGTGAATTTTGATATTTTAAACACAAACCCATTAAATATTTAGTACTAAAATAAGATATAATTTATAAAAATTTTACATTACATTTATTTTACAGGGGAGAGGATATTTCCATAAACAATGTATGTTTGTTGAGAAAATTGATATCTGAGCTGAACTAGTGATAAAAATAGCGAAATGGAAAGGCTTTTTAATGTGATTACTATGATAATCACAACTTCCTTTTTCTCTTTCTATTTTTTGGAAGTTCATATACTTCCACATTATCGTATTTTCACATTTTATTTTAAGGTTTTTATAGTATATTTATTGCCAAAATGCATTCTAAATAAATAAAGTGGCCCTATAACTAGTCAATAACCAATTTCAATAACATAATTAAGTACTAAAAACATAGCTTGCTATTTAGATTTTCTAAAGTTTTTATATTTTACACATATTATAAGTTAGTTGCTGAAAATGAGAAAATTCAGAGAAGTATAAAAAATCAGGAAAAAAATCGCCTGAAATTCCAGTAGTTACCTTTCTCTTCTATTATAAAACTGACAACAATCTGAATGCTTAATTTTGCATACTTTTGTTTTCAGTTAGAGTTAATTCTTTCCGTATGTTAAAGGTCATAAATGCTTAAAATATGAAGGCTTCTTAGTAGTCTATCAAAAAGTTTGTTTCCCAACATTGGATATTAAGTTTACTTGCACGTTTTTTTAAAGATTTATTTATTTACTTTAGAGAGAGAGCAAGAGAGAGAGAGTGATCTGGCAGGGGAAGGGATAGAGGGGGAGGGAGAGAATCTCAAGCAGACTCCCCAGTGAGTGCAGAACTCTATGGGGCTCCATCTCATGACCCAGAGATCATGACCTGAGTCAAAATCAAAAGTTGAACACTTGACCAACTGAGCTACCCAGATATCCCCTAACAAGAGTTTGATGCAATATCATGTGGAAGATAAATTTTTTGGTTATAAAATTGCCTTATAAGCTTTCATTCTCAAAGTTGTGATGAAATTTCTCCTTTTGTTTCAGGGATTCAGTACATTTTAGAATGAAAAAAAAAACATTAATTTTAGCCATAGAAATTATTCTACTAATAATGTGTCTTTAGTTACATTTGACATAATTTTTCTTGGTAATTTCTCTCTGTGTGTTTGTACACACACACACACACACACACACACACACACACACACACTATATTTGTAGTTTCTCTTCTTGCTTATAGTACCTTTTATTTTGTACTCTAAGAGAGCTTAAGTTGGTTTCCATTGTTCACTATATTGATATGGTTTTGACTGCTGCCTTTACTTTGAACTTGAATTCTTTTGCATTTTTAATCTGTTTTTTATAATATCCTGTTTTCATTATACTTCAGATAATTTTTCTCTGTATCTTTCTGCTCTTTTGAAATGAAGCTTACTGAGAGTTGTAAACACTTGTATAATAATTTCTCTGGTTCCTATAGCAAATACTATAATAATTTGGGGAGGTTATGTCCCTTTCTTTTAATCAATAGTATTTTTCATGGGAAATATATTATTTTTTATTTAACTCATTTTTGTTAGTTATAGCAATGCTAGCTTCATTAACAAACAAACTTGCAAATTTCAGGAGTTAAACGTAATAGGATTTTAATTCTCTCTGACATAGTATTCAATATAGAAGTTTTAGTGTCCTGTGGATTGCACTCTGTGGGGAGTCAGGAATCCAAGGTTTTTCAATTCCATGGCATTTTCATCACCTAGAGCTATGGAATCCTCTGCTTTCAAAATAGGAGAAGGAAAAAGAGAGGATGGAGAAGATCCACCAACTTTTTATAAGCTCAGCAATGAAGTGAATTATGTTACTACTTATATTCCATTGACTAAATCTACTCAACATGGTTTTACTCCAAAGCAAGGGTATGCTGAGACCTGTAGCCCTTCATTGGACAACTACCTCTTGAATTTAATATGAAAATGGAGAACACTTTTCTTTCTTTCTTTTCTTTTTTTTCTTTTGGGTAGAAAACTAGTCATCCTTAAAATGGAAAGAGCTACCAGATCTAATGTATGATGGCATTTCATACGTGAATATTATTACCAAGTGACGTCTTATTCTAAAACCAGATGGTAGATAAATGTGCTGGCTCCCAGCGCAATGCTCAGTGTCTACCTTCTTTAATTGATAATAGCCCTGTAAGTCTCAGATGGGATCTCAACTGTCCTAACTTTTTTCCTGGGATCTCAGATATTCCTAACCAGTATCAGTGCAGTTCTCATGGCGTGTTGCTATCAAACCTCTCTCTGTTTCTTCCATCGTCTGCCTACATTGTACCTGGGAAATCTGAGCCCCCTCAACTACAGTATACCACTGCCACTTTTAGATCCAGTTTGGGTGGCAAGATATTGCTTTTATTTTGCCCAATGGTTATTATAACACAAGATCTCTGGAGCTCAATGGGAAACACGTGGTTTATTTAAAAAAGTAGCACTTACCCGGTGATTGAAGGCTTTATTTATTATTACTATATTTTTTTGTTCAATAGAGAAATCCCAGTAAGTATTTGCATAATAAGGTTGTCCTATGTGTTGAGAGATATACAAAGAAAATACAATTTCATAGAAGATTACTTCTAAAACATGTAATTTTCTTATTTTCTCCTGCATTGGAAGGTGATTTTAGACACTCTTCCTTTTCATACTTTCTTCATTGTCTTGGTGAAAGCTCTCTAAGAGAAAGCCAGGTTCTTTTACACAGTGTAGGCCAGTTGTTAGACTGCCTTAGGCTCCAAGGCCAAAGCAAGCTCAAAGCTCAACAGTCTAGATCTCAGAGCTTTGTATGAAAGCTGTGGGGTCAGCAGGTATAGGAACCTTTGAAGTAGTGTGTATCATGCTATGGGTTTCCCTCCTGAGAATTAGCAAGAGTAGTGTGTGTTCACTGTTTCTCTCCGGGTTTCAGAAGGCAACTCCACAATATGTCTCATTTCAACCTAGCTACAAAGTAAGAATTCAAAGTCACTACTGAACGATTATATTTAATGCAATCAAACAGCATGTATTCTTTTATTATAGATCTCACATGATGTGTTTAATTTGATGTATACTTTCTTCCTCATCTTTTCAGTAAGTTTTGGACTATTACTTGTATGAATTAGTGAAAAAAGAGTCCTTTTCTATACTTACTAGCAAAAGCCTTTTATAAAATTAGGGTTTATCAGTCACTCCTTATGTATCTTTGGCTTTTCAAGTTCAACAATTTTAGTTGTGCATTGAATTTTTGTCCCACTTCATTTCAAATTGCCCCTTGACACTTATTTATTTATACAATTATTTATATGTACTACAAATATACATAGAAGTCTATTACTTATATAAATTATATGAATTTATATATACAGTGTAAATTATTGTATCTAAATTATATATAATACTGTATAAATAGTATAATGTAAACATGTGAAAATCACTAATTTTACACATTTGTTGTAGTGACATACTACAATATGTAGCCTCTTTTTTTTTATAAGCACTGAATTTATCTGTCTTTTGCTAAAATTTGTTATAAGCAAAATTTGAGTGCCCTACATTTTTGCATGTTGGTAGGCTTCTAAAAGTTAGCATATGAATTAATAGGAATTAGCAATTTTAAAAAACAGTTCAGACAACTAATTTGAAGAAAAATAAAATTACATAATATAAAGAAAGAAAATTCAAATAGTTTCATTAAATGCTTCAGTTTAAACTTAGAAAATAGTATGTCATCCTTCAAATCCCGCAAATTCTATATGGTAAATTGTGATTTATTTTTATTGTTCTGTAATTCATGACATTCCATTGGATGCTCAGTTTATGCAAGAAGATATTTTAGAAACAATATTCATGATCAATATTAATCTGCTGATGTTTCAGAGATAGTATTTATATTCTGGAAGATTCACGCTCACGTCCTCCTTTACAGAAGGGGAAAATAGTAAGACATGGAGAAATTGAGGAAGGAAACAAGATCAAGATTAAATTAGTAAACTTTCTGTCATAAAATTTAATAGCTATGAAAAAATTAAATACCTTTCATAGAAACCTATGAGCTATTATTAATGAAATCTGTATTATAGTGATGTTTTTATGATTATGCCTGAATTTCAAAAATGTTTTCTTAAATGTATTAACAGATTCCTAGATCTTCAAAATTTGTGTATAGTAGAAGATATTTCACCTAATAATTAGGTTGTCCTCTAAATGATGGCAAACCTGTGAATATTTAATCCAAATTTCAGGCTTTAGGAGATGAGACTGGTATCACTAGAAAAGAACACAACATAGTATTGAGTCATTTTTTCTCTCTTTGTTACAAATACTGATTCAAGGCTTTCACAAGTTATGGGGCCCTATAAAGTTACAAGATCACAAATACCAAAGGCTGGTTTCTCTATCTAATGAACATGGCAGATGTTTTTCATTCCCAGTGTACCTTTGTATATGCATTTCCATAATAGAATGACACATAATCTTCTTGTCTTTTTGATATAAATGCTCCATGAGAGTTATGCCACATGGCTACATATGGTGGTTTTATGGTGGGAAGTAAAAAATGAATTTCATATGTCCATGAGGACACCAATATATTGTAGGTTGTTGGAAAAAATGAGAGCTTACAGAAATTGTTCAGTTCAAAATCCACATAATTTTTTTGTTCTAGGAATCCAGGCACATAGCTGTATCAAATTGTGAACTGTATCTAATGCTGAAAGATATTTTCTCAAGGAAAATAAGAAATAATGTAACAAACACCTAGAGAAGTAATGTTTTGAAGAACAAACAAAATACCTGCAAACTTTGACTTGTGGGAGATGAAATGGGTGTGCTGAGAAAGGAAGGGGTATGCAAAACAAGTTCCAAAGGCCAAAGTTACTGCAAAACCTAAGAAAAAGAATAACAAACCCCACTTGACAAGAAATGGCTTATGAAGGGGACTTGCCAACAGCTGCAAGATGAGTAGATGACCACAACCCCACCTCCCATAAGATTAGTTTTTATAGCCCTACTGGCTGGGAGGGAGTACAAACTGGGGCCACCCAAGGGGGAAATGTTTCCCAACAGGTGTTATCTGGGGAAGATGAAGGATGTTATGCCCCCACGGTGTACTTAAGGGTGTGGTTAAACAAAAGGAAAGAATGTGTGTGTGTGACAAGATGTGCTTAAGATTTCAGGTTCAGGTAGCAGGACCGTCATCGTGAGGGATTTGTCCAAAATGACCTTAGTCTCTTTCACACAAAGGGGAGAAAAGTTTTTTTCTGTATAAGATCTTTGAAAATGTGTATGCTAATGTTGCTATTATTAAATTTTGATTATCATCTACTAACAATCTTTCCTTGCAAAACTACCCACATTAGACATTGAACAGTATAATGTAGTAAATTCAGTTGTGTGATCATGTTAGAACAAGGATTCTAGTAAACACGGTCTTTATTCACTAAATAAGGAGAATGTAGTTGCACAGATAGCAGCATTTTAGCATTTTCTATATGTATTGAATAAGAATGAACATTTGTAAATTATAATTCTAAATGTAATTAATTATTAATTAAATGTGATTAAACATTAATTAATATAATTAATAAATTATATGAACTTTGAGGTGTAAAAAATTTCTGAAGACTGAAGCTGCTAAAACTGGATGGTCCCACTTTCCTACAAGACATGTTTTATTGATATGTTGCTACTAGTAATGGTACATTTATTTCATTTATTTTTTTCCAAATGCAGAATATACCATGTCTGCATACAGTGAGATCTTCTGGCATTTTAGGTCTAAATTTTATGCACTAAGCTTCTGTTATGTTCTTGTGTCCACTGACAAATAGTATATTCTTTTCTCCTTAAGCCATTTTTTGAAGAGAGAAATACATTGTTAATAAAAATGAAATGCATCTGTTTTTTATCTAGGTGAGAGGGTATTGGGGAAAGAGAATCATCTGATACAAGAATATTTTATATATTGCAGTGTTATATATACATACATAAACACATACACACACACACACACACATGCTGCTCTCCATAAATGCTTGCTTTTGCATGCTCATTTATTTGATGAGGACACTGAAGCCTAGCAGAAAGAGAAACCATTTTGAATGTATGCATAGTAATTTCCTAAAGATGAAATTTTGAAACACACTTAGTTATCTGAGTAGTTCTTGTCGAATTATTAACTCATTAGTGACATTATTTTCAGCATAAAATCCAGTCACATTTAAGCTACATACTGAGCACAGTGTAATTCATATCAGATAATTTTAAAATATGGATGAATAATATCATTAATAAAGTTAAAGTATAACTCATTATTTGAAAATGCCTTAAAAATCTGCCAATTTTTTTTAATAGATGAAAGCATACATAGGATATAGTATACTATTGAGTTAGTGATTCCTGGTCACTGAAATCAGGAATTAATTATGATTGAACACATTTAGTAATTTAATGTATGTGTAAAAGTAGTAACTGGTACTTCTAAGAAATTTTCAAGTCACTTGGATACAGTCTCTTGCAATGTGGCAAAGACATTTAAACGTTCCTGACAAGAGATCAAGTAGCCATTACTTGTACAACTTATTTGACAGAACTCAATATCTCATGAGCTTGCTGAATACAGAAGAGTTCAACAGATAAAAAAGCAGTCTCCATATTGAACCCAAATCAACCTCTCACTAGCTTCTGACATTCAATGAGTTTTAATAAATATGATCCTCCATTCACGTGCCAGTACCCCTTCCTCTATGCTGCATTTTCTCTTTTCCAGTGAAAACATCCCCAGATTTAAATATACATATATAAAAATACATACGTATGTTTATATGTGTGTGTGTATATATATATGTGTGTATATGAGGGTGTGTATGTGTGTGTGTGTGTTAGCAGCATTTTCTTTCTCAAGCAGTTATCTCAGCGAAAATTTATTTGGAATTCTCAAATGGGAGTTAACATTTTAAAGGATTTGTCAATATCTAAAGAAAATGTAGAATTTTTTCATAATTGAATTAGAGTTACATTAGCTTAAGAAGGTATATAGAATGTTATTTCAAATTAATATCAGAATTAAAATGAAATGAATATTTCAAATTCTCTTTGGCAAATATGTGTATACATATATGTATGTAATTAATATACATTTGTAATTAATATAAACCATACTGAATTTTTTTTATTCTAGAAACTTACTTTAGTACAAAATTAACAATAATTTACCTCTCAGTTTCTAAAATTAGAGTAATGCGCATAGCTTAGAGGATGGCACAGTCAATAGAAAGCAAAGATAGTGTTACTTTCATAGGTATTTCTTCTTTTCTGAATCTAAAGCAATGTTGAGAACACACTCATGAAGATATTCATAAATACTTTTCATACTTTAATACTTTAATAGAATTTTTTATCAAAATACACCAAAGTTATGTCCTTCCTGTTCATATAGCTAGACCGCCTTTGCCAGCCTCCCTTGAAGTATGGCTATGGGGCAGAACAGGAAATGAGGACTGAGATAGTACATGTACTTCAAGGCCTCGGCCATTAAAATTTTTTACATATGCTTCCCCAGGCTCACTAACTTTTGAAGACTTTTATAGTCAAATGTTGAAATGGTAGCTTATGTCCCTAATACTTTTATAGTATTGCCCTCCACCAATGACCTTGAGCAGTCCTTTACTATTATATGTTAAAGAAAGTTTCCTATTACTTTAAGCAACCCTACATCCAAAAGCAAAGCCATATTGTAAGGTCAGTGAGTATAATGATATCTAGATGGTTAACTAAAGATATAAAAGAACATTTAAGTATACTTGCTTTGGCTTTACAAATTTCTTTTGCCATATGACATTGGCAAAGTTAGAGTACGATAACTGTCTTTAAGAGAAGGAGTAAATTTTCAGTGCTTGAATCCATAGATTTAGAAGGTTTATAGTCACAGACTACTATAACATAGGATGGTATCTCTACTGTCTTAGATTTTTAAAACTCAGCTACATAATCATATTAAAATATAGAAAGAGATTTTGAATGGAGTCTTAGAAGAATTAATTTTGTTTGACTTGTCTAAATATAAGTTATATTTTATTTTTTAATTTTGATCTCTATTGATATTTTGGTATTATACAAGTAAGAAAAAAAATATCTAATGATTTAGAGCCTAAAGATCAAAAGCAGCAAACTCCTTCTTTTTAGTAGGGGAGGGGCAAAAGGAGAAAATCTCAAGCAGGCTCCAGGCCCACCAGTGGCCATCTCACAACTGTGAGGCAGACCTGAGCCAAAGTCAAGAGTCAGACACTTAACTGACTAAGTCACCCAGGCACCCCAAAGCAGCAAACTTCTTTTAATTCAAATTACACAAAATGAAAATTTATTAGGTGCAAGGACTCTATTAGAACATTAAATTTTCAAAGTCATTATCATAGTAAAAATATTTTTTTGAGCATACTGTCCTTACTTATGTCTTACTCTATGGCATGATTTACCGGGTGCCCCTGCTCTTTAATTCATTTGTACTTCCACTTGTTTATTCATTCACTTTTCCAGTAGAGAGAATGGGAATTATATTTAGAGTACTATGTGATTTACGAAGGGCAGTAGCAAACAGTCTCATCCAGGGCTAGAGGGATGAACATATAGTAAGATAAATGGAACATATCAGCACATAAATGCTGGACCAGGTAATGTTCATTCTTCATCTCATAGGCTCAGCAAATGATTATTAGCTTCATGCATATTCCTTCCCTGGAAGGCTAAAGGAAGACATGAATATAGTTGGAGGTGGACAGCATGGAGGAATCTATGAAGAAAACCACATATTGGGCGCCTGGGTGTCTTAGTCACTAAGCCCCTGCCTTCGGCTCCAGTCATGATCCCAGGGTCCAGGGATGAGTCCCACATCAGGCTCCCCACTCTGTGGGAAGCCCGCTTCTCCTTTTCCCGCTCCCCCTGCTTGTGTTCTCTCTCTCACTGTGTCTCTCTCTGTCGAATAAATAAATAAGATCTTAAAAAAAAAAGCAATATGTTAATTAGTTTGAATGATAAGTGTGACCTTGAGACATGCAGAGGAAATAATATATCTTTAATTAAAGAAGCATGGATTTCTTGCCATGTTTGAACACATGCTCATGTGCTTATAAGTCAATAGGCATTTTGAAGAAGAATAGGGAAATAGAATAGAAAGGTAAACATTTCAGATATTTAGGGACTTATATGATGAACAGTTTATATGTTATGTTATAGAAGAGGTAATAGGGCAGGGTTATAGGCATATCGTGTAAGTAGTTATAGTTAGGGCTTTAGGAATGTAATAGAGTAGAAGCATGGAGTTTCCATCAGGACAGATAATGGTGAGGACACTCTAAGGAAGAGGGACAAGCACAGCAAAGACAAAAAGTTTAGAAAGTAGAAATATCATGGAATTTATATTTATTCCACAAACATATTAATAAATTTTCCATAACCAAGTGTATTCATTATTAGTATAATTTAGGGGTAATAACATTTTGGATTTTTTCAAATGTTTCATAATAATAGATGACAGATGTAGGAACGAGAGGAGTGAATTTTTGTTTTTATCCATTTGAAGTAAGAAAATCTGAGGTTTAAAAATCGAAATTCTACCACTGGAAAAAAACTTCTTTCAAATAGTGTCACAGTTTCCAGATTTATTGCTTGGGTTTTGTTCGCATTTTCTCTTCTAAAACTCCATTTACTATGGTTTCACTAAAAGTTCAGTTCAAGCTGAAACTTGGTATACCAAATATCAGCTCTGGAGCAATGGTTGTTTTACCAATTTTCCAGAAGATTGATTTAGATTGTTCTGAGTTGTATGACTGTAAAGAACAAAACAGAAAAGGATTCGCTAGCTTGATACTTTATTCTGTCTGTGTTAACTCCTTTATCTCAATCCATAGTGCAATTACAAATAACACATGCTGATTGTAGATAGTATTTGATTATATTTTTAACAAGTAAAATATTTGTAGTATTAATAGAATAACACTTTTATTTAAAAAAATGAGTGGCTAGATTGCCTTTTTTACTTTTTTTACCAATATCTATAGGCATGTTGTGACATCACACATCTCAACATACCAATCATAAGTTCTGACAAAAGTTAAGCCTTGGATCTGTGGCCTATGTGAAGATTATTAGAGCTTAATTTGGCTTATTTTTTCTTTCTGATTTAGTAGGATTCCGATTTAATTAGTAGAAAAATCATTCTGGTATACTAAAACAAAGTTGACCTCACTAAAGTTTTAATTCCTTGTTCTAATTCTTACCCTTGGGGATAGTAGAGATTTGAGCTGAAAAAACAGGGGCTAGCAGATTGGATGAGTCGGTTTGCTTAGTGAACAGTTCTAGAGAAATTAGTATAGGAGAAGCAGAGTAGGTGGTTTGCTGGGGTCTACATGGACAATGTGCAGAGAGCAGGCTTGTTCTAGAAGCTGGGAAACAGAGCAGAGTGCTGGCCTTAACACAACAAAGCCAGAGTCAAGGGAAGGAGTCTATTATTAGGCAACAGGCAGGAAAATAAACTTGATACTGAATGAAAGACCATAGGAAGCATTCTTAGGCACAATTTTCCCATAGGCAGGTCTGAGCTTATTGTACTGACACCTCTAAATTCTCTCTCTATAAGAACTAAACTCTCTTTAAGAACCAAGTGGGGACACACCAGGATGGTAGGGGCTTGAGCTGAAAACAAAGAGAATGAAGGTTGACTCACTATAGTTCTTGAAATCCTATCACATCCGTGATGTTAAACTTCAGAAAATGCAAGTTACTTGTTGGATAATAAATGTAGTTTTTAAACTTCTAAATAAATATTTGCAGTGATTCTCTTGGCTAAAGTCCATGGTATAGGATGGTATACTTTTGGAAACTTACACTCAACATTGAGAATTTATGTAGCCAACAGGACACTTGGAATTACTTCTATCACCCTGATATAGGTTTTTTCCTTAGTACTTGTCTACAAACTATTAAAATGATAAAATCATTCAATATACAATATCCATTTAGTACAAAAAATTTTCTGAAATTATGTTAATATGTACAATTACAGGATATTATATGCAAAAGGTGTGGTCCACATATTAAATTGAATGTAACAAGTTATTAGTGGATATTTATATGTACTCTGATATGTGTAAAGCCTCATGGAAAATATAGAGAAATATAACAATCCTTACTTGAGGAAGTTTTAGGTAAAATGAGAACCAGGAAAAAATGCAAAAACAATGAGATTTTTTTTTTTTGGTGCATTTTAATAGTCTCTTCAAAGTAATTACATAATGAAATATATTTTTATCATTATTTGTGACATGAAATACTACTTACTGGAAACCAACCTAAAGATTTTGAAAATGTTTCTGGCAAAAAGTTTACGATCATCTATAAATAAATAACACTTAATGAAGGAAAACTATTAATACAAATATGCACAAATTCTTACCAGTTTCTGCAATGAATAACATCAGATAAATCATAAAATACTACTGTTATGAAATTAATTTGGTTTAAAACTAATTAATATGTAACTTATTAACTATGCCAGTAACTTTTATTAGAAATTAGTAAAAATGTGACTAAAATCCTCCAAGTAATTGCCTTGGGAATTTTTATTTTATCCAACATGGATCCCACATATTCATTTGTGTGATTGATGAACCATTTAGAACCAATGGTATATTGGGAAAATAATTTTTATCCAGCATTAAGTACTATTTAATAGATCCTTACTCATTGGTCAGGCTTCTTATTTGCAGCTAAAATTAAATCCTCCAGAGCTCAGCGCTTTGAGTCATTAAATCACCTCACCAGTGGGTGGCAGGCACCTAGTAGCTGATGAGGCATGACCTCAGAGTAGCCCACTTTCCCATTAGCTCATTTTTAATCTCTGAGATGTGTGAGCAATTACCTTTCATTCTTTTATTACACATACTCATTTCTTCTGTTCAATTTTTCTTTGCATAATGCTTAATTTTTTTTTAAAGAGATGTTTCAATTTTTATTTTTTTCAAGTTACTTACATAAGGATGGGCATCCTGTATTCACAAAGAAAAGTTTATGTTTTTTTTTCTTTCTTTCTTTCTTTTTTTTTTTTTTTAAAGATTGAATTCACTTCAGCTAACAATATCACAATTCTTTATTTAGGTTCACTATATGTTTGGGCCTTACTAGGTGGAAAAGTTAAATAATACAGATTTTCTCTGATTAGCTACTGCTTTTTGTGTTCACTTGAAAACCGTAAGGTAACATGACAATGGCTTCAGAGATCACTCATTCATTATTTCAAATCATTTTCCAATGAACTATCATTTTGTTAAAAGTTTTCATAGCATGATGTTTCTAGCTCTTTTATGCTCAACAGTGTCTAAACGGGACACTGTTTTTCTTCTTTTTTTAGCTTCTTTCCCATGGGGGAGCCTGTGGAGATATATTCAAGAGGACTTCCTAGTTCAGTTCTTTTTCACTCTGCTCTTATCATATCCAGACAGAGTTAGGCTCTCAGTTTCATTTCAATAGCCATTCACTGAATACCTCCTATGCAGACAGTGATGGTGAGGGGCGCGGGAGATGAGGAAGACAAGGATCCTGCTCACAGGGAACCCACTGAGTTATAGTATTTCCCTCTTTGGACTCGTAAAGGTTTTCCTTTATTCTTTCATACTGAAAATGTTATAAAATGAACTGCAGATGACATCATAAGTATTTACAAACTTGAAAGGATAAATGCTATAGATGTATGATTTGTTTAAAATATTCAGTCCAATGAGGATCTCCTTAGGCAGTTTTTTGTTTCTTTGTTTTGGCAAACGAATTATCAAGAAATTCACACAATAAATAGTCCCTTTACTAATCATGCCAGTTTCCTGGTTCTTGGAATTACGTTTTCAGGTTTTGAAGATATATTTATACATTTCAATTCTCTAAACCATATTCCTTTTGCTTTTACTCAATTATTATCATCTCCACCTAACACTCAGCAGACCAAGGCACACATTTAAGTGATTTGCTTAGGTCCATATGGTTAATCAATGACAGATCTCACATTAAAATGCAGGTATTCTTGGCGGGCCTGGGTGGTACAGTCAGTTAAGCAGGGATTCTTGGTTTTGGCTTAGGTCATGACCTAAGGCTGTGGTATTGAGCCCCGTGTGGGGCTTGGACCTCAGCAGGGAGGTGGCTTAAGATTTTCTCTCTTCCTCTCCCTTTGCCCCACCCCCAGTACTCTCCCCCACTTCTCCCTCTCTCTCTTTCAAATACATAAATAAATCTTTTAAAAAATGCAGGTATTCTGTTTTTCAGAGCCTAGTTTTTAGTCAGGCTGGTAGTAATCATATAATAATTCAAAATATTATATGATTTGGTGAGCTAAATTAATTGAGACATTTCAGACACTAAAACACTTAGGTTCTTATCAGGATTCTAAACTCAAAATATTTTAACGTGTCATCGTAGATTATTTTGAGGAACTTAATATAGTACATGAACTTAATATAGTACATGAAATCATAAATGATTTCTCATCATAATTAAAAGGTGAAAATAAATCAGAAGTTATTATCTACAGGAAATCTGATTTTATACAACTACCTAATTTTTCTTATTCTTAAGTCATTGCTGTTAGTTTTACTCCATGCAAATGATCTAAATATGAGAGTTTTGTATTTGAGTATATTAAGAGATTCAGTTGATTTTTAGTGATGTTATATAGTTTCCACAAAATAGTCTGACCAAAAGAGAGTTAAATTCCTTTTGCTAAGATCTACTGAAAATTGTAAGCTCTGTCTCTCTGCCAGTGGGAACTGTGTTAGAAGAAATGAAATTGAACACAGGGGGTAAGAAACAAGCCTTTCCCATATAGTATCATGGCAGAAACCTTGGGTTTTCCCTTTTGGTGACCTCTCTTTTAAAGAAACAAGAAATACATGATAAATGCTTTTCTTAAATAAATCACAGCTTTGAAAAGTGGTTGATATAGCCTGAGGTTCTATTGGGAAAATAACAAATTTGTGTCCCACTGTTTTTGTCTAGCAACTGAATGATATATATATAGATATATATATATATATATATATAAATATGCCTATAGGAGATAGAATATGAAATGGACATTTGAAAAAAGTCTACTATATCTTAATGGAATCACAAATATAATCATAATCAGACTTGCCTTATATTTTATATTCAGTAAAATTAATTTCAAAAATATTTGTAAGTATATGTCTCCTTATAAAATTAGAGTTAATAAAGAATGGTAAGCAGAGGGACTACAATCATTAAGGTGTGTGTTGTTTGAGTATTGGGGAGGATGATTTTTTGAAATATATTTAAAATCATGAAAATTTAGAATTTCCCCCCAATATATATTATATTATTGCCTGCTCCTTTCACAAAACATAAAAGGAAGGTACAGCAATTTAAGAATATTTGATACTTGTGATTCCCCCTCTGGCTCTGTGGCAAATGTATGTAAAGAATTCTAAGCTTTGATAACATGACCATCTCCCTTATTTCTTCAAATGTACATAAAGTTTTGTGTTTTGTGTTTTTTTTTTAAGAATTTTTGCTTTGTTTTGCTTTGATTTTAGTGGAGGGAGAGAGACTCTGAAGCAGACTCCCTGCTGAGCACAGAGCCCAATGCAGGGTTTGATTTCAAGACCCTGGGATCATGACCTGAACCGAAATCAAGGGTCAGACAGTTAACTGATTGAGCCATCCAGGCACCACTTAACAGAGGTTTCATTGTAGATTTACATTCAGTTGTGAGAGATAATATGGAGAGATCTCATGGACCCTTGATCTAACCAGCATCTTACAGAGATATCACGACTAGGAAGCTAACAGTGATGTAGCCCACCAATCTTACTTGGTTTTCACCAGTTTTACATATACTCGTCTCTGTGTGTGTGCATATGTGTGTGTTTAGTTCATGTGTATTTCATGTGTGATGTATCCATTACCACAGACAAAATACAAAAAATTCCATCACTGCAAGAATCTCTTGTGCTGTTCTTTTATAACCATATTCTCATTTCTCTCACTCCCTCCTACCTATACTATCCTTAACCCTTGGTAAACACTAATTTCTTTTCCATATTTATCATTTTATTATTATAAGACACTATATAAGTTGACTTCATCTGCATTTATAGAGTTTTTGAGTGTCTTTGTATATTTTCTTTTTTTTAAGTTTTTTTTTTTTAAGATTTTATTTATTTATTTGGCAGACAGAGATCACAAGTAGGCAGAGAGGCAGGCTGAGAGAGAGGGGGAAGCAGGTTCCCTGCTGAGCAGAGAGCCAGATGCAGGGCTCCATCCCACAATCCTGAGATCATGACCTGAGCTGAAGGCAGGGGCTTAATCCACCAAACCACCCAGGTGCCCCAACTTTGGATATTTTCTTAGTAATTGCCCCAGGTATTGAAATATATGCATGTGACTTACCACAGTCTACTAGGAGCAATGGTTGACTACTTCGAGTAAAGTGTGGAAATCTTACTTATTTTCAATCCCTTTGCCCTGCCCAGTTTGTACTTGTCTTGAGGTTTCTTTCTATATTTGTTCAGCATTGTATCAGTTGATGTTGTAATTTTTGTTTCAACCATCATATAATGAAGACAACCAAAGAAGGATACTCTAGATTGGATTTACCCCGGTTTTTGTTCTTCCAGTTGATCTTTTTTTCTTTTCTGATGCTCCAAGATTCCTGTGCCACTCCCTCTGGTCTCCATAATTTCAAATGAGAACTCTGTTGTCATTTAAATTGGTATTCTCATAATGGTTATGGCTGCTTTCAAGATTTTTTTCTTTGCCTTCTAGTTTAATGTTGATGCATTTGATACGGACTTTCTTGGGTTTATCATATTTGAGATTAGTTCATGTTATTGACTCAGTATATTTATTTCTTTAGGCAAATTTGAAGTTTTGGAACAGTATTTCTTCAAATACTTTTTCAGTCCCAGTGCCTTTCACTTACTTGGGACTTGTGTGTTACCAATATTGGATATATTTGGTTATTGTCCCACAGGTCCACGTCTCTCTCTCTCTCTCTCTTTTTTTCCCCCAACTTCTTCTCTTTTTCTTATTCAGATTGAGTGAATTATATTGCTTTATCTTTTTTGATTCCATCCTCTGTTTCATCTCTACTGAATTATCAAGTCAATCTAGTGAGTTTTTACTTTGCTTATTGTATTTTTGGCTTCTATAATTTTCATTTGATTCCTTTTTTTTTATAACTTCTTTACCGAGATTTTCTATTTTTTTATTTCAAGATAATTAGTAATTGATTGCGGAAGTATTTTTATGGTGGCTTCTTTAAATTATTTGTCAGGTAATTACATTTGTTTCAACTCAGTGTTGGTGTCTGTTGATTATTTTTTCTCATTCAGGTTATGATTTTCCTGGCATTTGGTGTGATATCACATCCTGGACATTTTCGTATTATGTGAGGAGACTCTGGATTCTACTTTAGTTTTTCTATTCTAGGAAGCAGTCATCCTGTTTAGGTTCAGCATAAAGTCCTAGGTGACATTTTCAGGTCATGGTTCAACCAACAATTTACTTTTCAAAGCCAAACGGTGCTATTTAGTCAGCTTGAGGTGTCTAGTTCTATTGGGGGTTGAACTGGTCTCCACTGGTGCCACTTAAGGAGGCAGAGGAGCTCCCAAGGTGAGGTTGCTTGATGACTCTAGCAGGGGTAAGTTGTTTGCTTTGTTTTGCTTTGATTTTAGTGGAGGGAGAGAGACTCTGAAGCAGACTCCCTGCTGAGCACAGATCACTTTAAGGGCTGGGTATTTGTCCAAGAAGGCTCACCCCTCAGCCCCTGCTGCCCAATTGATCACTGTCTGTAGGCATTGAAGGGGAGTCTCCAGTCCAATGGAGAAAGAGATGACTTTCCATGGCCACATGTAGGCAGTGATGCTCCCACTTGCTTCCCCTTGCAGGTGGCCCAGTCTCTCCCAGAGATACTGGCAGGATTCCCATTTGTTATGTGATAAAAAATGAGTCTACATAGGCCACCTGCTGTTTCTAGGTTGTGATTGGGAAAAGTCAGGCCTCAACTGCCTTTTATTATTGGCTGGGGAACCACTGTGTTGTTCCTCAGGTCTCAGTGTCCCTAAACTAGTCCTCTTTCCTCTTTCAGAATACTTCTTTCTTTGCTTTTTTCTTAACTCTGAGCTTTATAGCTGTACTTAGTAGGAAATATAATGATATTTAAACTTTTTAATACTTTTCCAAAAATGAATCAAGAGGAGCATAGTAAGAGATCTTCTGTGGAAAATAAAGCAAAACAAAAAGCTCTGTAATAGAAAAGGTGGTATGAACCAAAGAATATATTAAAAGTAACAGATGGTACACTAGAGGTTACAATCAATGAGAGCAAATTTAAACATTCAGTACCTTATAGGTATTCTTCAGCTGAAATCTCTGGTTTATAGGATGTTCAACAGGTTTCTCTACTGCAGAGAATATGCTTTTAATATGCTAATGTTCATTGTTGGTCTCTTGGAAGGAATACAGCAATCATAGTTTTCCCAAATTTATCTGTGCATAAAAGTGAAACCTTCTGTTTATTGTGTTTTTGGTACTAACATTCCATGAAAGCCTGTGGAGGAAAGTCATTTTTATCACCACCAACATCTACCTCATCTGAGGTATTGTACTAGATGCAATCATTTAATTAAAAAGCTGTTTCTGAGAACATTAAGGAACACCTAATTCTGCTTTGATTTAAAAAAAAATCTGATAAAATATTTCCATATATTTAAACTGTTCCAGGAAATAAGATATAGATATATGGCCAAAGACCATGTTTCTTGTGTTGTGCTAAAAATATTTAACTGGACTTTTTCTAATGTTGTAATTTTCATTTTCAATATTTTCTCTTTCCAGCTTTAAGGGACAACAGGATTGAGCTGGTTCGAGCTTCCTGGCATGAATTGAGTATCAGCGTTAGTGATGTGTCTCTCTCCGATGAAGGGCAGTACACCTGTTCCTTATTTACAATGCCTGTCAAAACTTCCAAGGCCTATCTTACTGTTCTGGGTAAGTGCAAGGGACTAACAATATGAGATCACAAGCCAAAGTGATGTGACTCCATAACAAATATATGTTTTGAGGATCACATTCATAGAGTTTAATCCCTGCTCGGCTACATTATAGCAAAAGGCATTTAAAAACCACTTAATCACTTTCCCCATTTTTGAAATAGACCAGGGAGTTGTAAGGATTTGCATGTCGCCATTTATTTCTCAGCCACCCATAAACACCAGGTTTCTTGATTTTCAGTGAAATTCCTTTGTTTCAAATCATCTATCTATTTTATACATGCTGATCCTTTCATAAAGACATAGAATAATGGCCAGAGTGAATTCAATGTGTCTATGGGGTGGTCCTCCATTTTATTATTTAAGTCGTCTGATGGAGGCCTTCTCTAATGTCGTACAGCTTTCAAATACACTTCTTTTTGTATATTAGTGCATTTAAATGACCCTGACATTTCTATGTCTTCTTTTAATTGTGTAGGTTTTCTAGATTCTTAAATGAAGTACATAATGTCACTCTCCATGTAGCTTGTAGCTTTGTTGTGGTTTTATTTTCTAAATACTGGGTCTTTTTCCCAAAGGTTAAAGTGATACAAAGAACCATTACATTCTTAGAGATTCCAAGGAAATCAAGTTGCAGATCAGAGCTCTCTGTGATTCTGCAGACGTCAGTGGCCCAATCAGCTGAAATTGCTGCGGTTCATTGAAACACACCTGCGTACTGAACAAGTTAGAGGAATTTAAAAGATTGATTCTTTTTTTTTTTGCCCCTAGCTTGCCTTCCTTTTTTGATAGATAAAGGCATAACATTGCCTATAAAAGAACTAATGCATGCTGTTCTGTTCGGCAGGAATATTAAAGTTAATCCAGCTAGTGAATTGGTTTTGTACATACGATATGAAATATGTTTCTTTGCAAGTCCCACTGGGACTATTTTATAAAAATCTTCACAAGTTTGCCACTACAGACAAAATATATCCACTAAAATGGAGTATTGCAAGATAACAACTGCCTAAGGTTAATGTATTGTTCTGTAGAGAGCCACCTAGAGACCCTAAGAACAGACAACTGGATGATTTCAGTTTATTAAATAGTAATGTGACATAGATTAAATGCACACACACACACAGACACAATATGAATGTGAAAGGGAAAAAAAATATTCAACTAATCAGAGCATGTTGACCTGTCATTTATCATGGTTGTTATTGTTGGTTTTGTATTTCTCTTATTGGTGCTTTCCAACATTCTTACGCTTTTTTAATTTTCAAATTAAATTAAGTACTATAATACTCTTCAGCCTGCCTTTGTTATTGAATAATTTTATAAGAAATTTTAATAAACTTCTACTGTGACAAGAGAATATTATTGCCCAAGAAATGTGTAATGTTCATTATTTAAATCACCCATGTGATATCTCTGCATATTATTTATCTGATTATTTATTAGATCATTTGGACTAGAAAAGGTAATTACTAGTGGTTACCATTAAATATTAAACACAATATCCATTATGCTTCCCAAAACTACTATTGCATTTCTAATACAAATGACATCGCAATATTCTTTAGAAGAATCTGAGCAGTGAGTATAGTTGCCATTATTGGTGAATCTTATTCTAAAATACATTTCTTGAACATAGTACATAGAGGATAATAATATCTTTTAAGCCTTAAGAATTACAAAATCAGGAATGCAAAATGCTATATAAGTTAAATCACATTTTGCTAAAGAATAAAGAAATGAGCTTTGTAGATTTTTTCCCCATTGCAAACAAACAATCTACCTTCTTGAATCCTTATATTGATAAATCCTAAGATATATATTGAATGGCTGTTTCTAAGATTTACAGAGTATTTTTGTAGGTAAAGCTTTAAAAGCTACTTTGAACTAAATGCATTTTAAATGCCTCTGGATAATACACACGCACACACACACACACACACACACACGTAAAGTAGTTCCCCAACCCACCCCCCATCTATAATTTCACCTTTCACAGTTGTTACCCATGATCAACTGTGGTCTAGAAGCAGATGATCCTCCTTCTGACTTATTGTTAGACCAATCGTGGCCTAATATTACATCCCAATGCTTACATCATTTGCCACACTTCCTCTTACCACACAGGCATTTTATCTTCTCACATCCTCATAAGAAGAGGGGTGAGTACAATACAGTATTTTGAGGGACTGCATTCACATAACTTTAATTATGGCATATTGTTACAATTGTTCCATTTTATTATTAGCTGTCAGTTAATCTTTTACCATGCCTAATTTATAAATTAAACTTATTTTAGGTATGTATGTATAGGAGTAAAATATAGTATATATAGGTTCGGTACTGTTCACAATTTCAGGCATAGCCTTGCACTATATCTCCCACAGATAAAGAGAGAGAACTACTCAATATACATATGTATATATCTCTGTTTGTATATATTACATATACACATGGTTTTTATATCTATATATATTATATAGATATTTTAAATGGTTTATTTTATTATGTAACACTTTACTATTTTTGATTGTAGATCTTGTCACTTAACAACCCATTTTAGCTTTATGAATGTAATAGTCCTAAGAATGAATCAGCCCTGGAGATTGATGATCATACCATTTGCTTAAATTTCAGGTGTTCCTGAGAAGCCTCAAATTAGCGGATTTTCATCACCAGTCATGGAGGGAGACCTGATGCAGCTGACTTGTAAAACCTCTGGTAGTAAACCTGCAGCTGATATAAGATGGTTCAAAAATGACAAAGAGATCAAAGGTAAAGAATGGGGAAAGGTCCCAAGTCAAAACTGATGTGCTGAAGCTAGAATGAAGTCTTTGATACAGGACATTTTACGTTTTCTTTTTTAAATCACGGCCACTTTCTGATTAAGTGTAATTTAAACCAGATTTACCCATTTCTTAAATTTAGTAATTCTACAAGGTATATTAACATAATCTCTGTATGCCTCATTTTCCTCTTCTAACAAATCTAAAAATAATATGTATCTCAAATTTGGAGAAATAAATGAGGTAATGTATTAAAAAACACCTAGATTCATGCTTGGCAAGAGTGAGCACTAAGTACAGGTTAGATATTATGATTTCCAAACTCCTGTATAGTATTTAGATTACAGACAGGGAAATTCCATGAATTATGTCTGCAATTTCTTGGTTTCTGAAATTATAAAGTCCTAAGAGCAAAACTGGCTACACATCAATAAATCTCATTCTTAGTAGTTCTCACAGAGTACAAAAAATATATTCATCTCAGTAAAAATGCACAATAGTTTAAATATTAAGTACAGATCTGCTCTTACTTCATGTACTTAAACACCTAAATACATACACACATTCTTTAGCTGGGGAATAAGTTTATAGGGGAGATATCTAGTGAGGTTAGTAGTAATTTCTGTTTATTTGTTTTGTTTTGTTTCTATTTTTTTAACTCCACATATGGATATCTTGGACCTGATGTCCAATGCACATTAAAATACAATTGTTTACGATGATTGTTAAAAGTGTTTACTATGTACCTAGAAGTGACATATTATTCTCAAGGTTACCTGCTAAGGGATAGATTTATGTAAACCATTCTAATTATCTTGTAATTCAAATATCTCATGTTAGATTAATAATAATTCTTATTAATGGGCCTACAGGCCATTAAAAACAGAGATGATAATACAGTATAGGATCATATGATAAAAATAATATAATACAGGATTACCTCTATTATAAGAAATTATAGGTTTAAAAAAATAAAGAAATTATAGGTTTAAAATCCACTCAGTTATTCTCCTTTCTACTTTAATTATTCTTTCTGTATATTTTTCCCCAAACAAGGGCTTATCTGTAATTTATCCCTAATCATGACTTTCATTACAGATCTTCTATTAAATACATTTTATTAAACAAAATTTGAAGAAATACAAGCCCCAGGACACAAGTTAGACATGTTGCTATGCTAAGTTAAACTATCAGGTTAGTATTTAACCAGATCATATATACTGCTAGGGCTTAGTTATACCCATTCTAATTCTGCCTTTAGGATGTGTTTGTTTGGGCATGTCTGGACTTGGTTAGATCTTTGCTAAATGGACCCTCTACACTGCTTCCAGAGTTTACCACACTATGATAAGGCTCTGATCCAGCCACTTTTTCTATTTACATACTTCTGATCAAAAGTCCTAACCTGTAGAATAAATTTTAAATCCAACTTCCTTGGCCTGTGAGAAAGCTCCCGTCAGTGAATTCTTACACATCACATATGTCTTTCTGTGTGAAAGGCATGATTTATGCTAGAATGTTTTTAAGTACTCTCCTTTAGTTGTTTTGTAATCCTAGTTCTGACATAGTTTGTTGCTCCTTATTAGCATTTTATTTGTGTTTCGAGGGTTTGTCTCATATTCCCAGGGAAGTCAGAGACTAACGTAGTAGGTACTTCATTAATATTGATTGATTGTTTTTAACACTGTAGCCTGATGAGACATCTATAATGTACTCATATTTGAGAATATACCTTATTTTTTTTTACAAATTTGGCTTCTGCTCTAAATGCCAGATTGAGTTTTATCCTAGGTAAGCAGGAGACTTTTGTTTATATGTACAAACATAAAAAGTTTGATCCTATAAAACCCATACTTGAAAATCATCTGAGTCAAGACTAGAAAAAAAAATCAAGACAAAAACCATATACATAATCAGCCTAAGGTTCTGTATGCCTCTCAGAAGTAGTGTGGCCTCCTTTATTTCTGCATTCTCTTATGTGTGGCCATTGAGAGAGCACTCATTACCCCTAAACTTACATTCATCTACATATTTTTTTAATAACTCTTCTTTTGCATGGTGATATAGTTTGTCTTCACAATTATACGGTGAACTTTCTGAGTGCATTAAACTATTTTTATAGGTGTATATGCAAATATGCTGTGTGAGGTACCCTGAACCAAATGCACAGTCATTACTCTTGCTGTCCTGCAGAAATGCTAAGTGAAAGTTCACTCTAAAATCCCTCGGCAAACACTCCTCCTTGAAAGGAACTCTCTCCATCCTTATCTTGCACTCCTGTCTTTCCAAAGATCAAAATTTGACTTCCTACTACCATTCAACAATTTTTTCTACAATATCACTTGACACTTTTTAAAAAGATATACCCTAGTGTAAAACAATGGGAAAAGATAACCTAATCAAATCAAATCAAATTAAATTGAATACAAAATGGTTAAAAATGCTTCCCAATTACATAGAGTTCTATCATGCATGAGTGAAGATCCAAATGAAGAAAACAAGAACCTTGACCTGGAGATGTCTTTGGGGTGATAAACAAGTTATGGAGAACATTTTCCTCTAAAGAGGAATGTGCAACTGATGTAAATCCCACTTATTACAGTCAAGGGAGAAGATTACTTTGCTTATGTTTTAACTAAGCATTGGCCAGTTCAGCACACTGACACTGTGTTAAGTTTTAGAGTCTGTATAGTGGATGTATGGAATATCAATGTGACTTCTGACTTCAGGAAGAGTCATCTCTCTGTTTGTTTTCCTTTTCCTCTATCACTACCTAACATATGGATTTAATTTTCAAGTTTCTGTGTAAAAGTTGTTTGCAAGTCCTAGAGATCACGTTTTCTTGGCCAGGACATTTCCATATTAGATTCTGAAGCACTGTTTCTCAAATTTGGGCAGACATCATCACCTACAGTGCCTGTTGAATCTCAGACTACAGGGCCCTGACCCCAGATTTTCTGATGGAGTAGATCTCAGTTGGAGTCCCAGAACATACATTGTCAACACTGTGTCACATGTTCCTGTTTGGGGACCACACTGGTATAGAGAAAAAAAGTTGAGAAGCAACAGTAACTTGTATAAAAGTCTTGCTTCTGTCTCTGAGCTTTACAATCCTCATCTCAAAATGCTATTCAAGAATATAGTTTCAGCCAGTATATACAAAGTGTTTTCACAGAATAAGGAATCACTAAAACCATTTTACATATTATTATGATTATTACTACTATTATTATCATCATTACTATCTTCAGCATACCATAATTAATGAGTTGCAACAATCCCTGAATTAGTCCTAGAAATAGAAACAAATAAAACAAAATCATTTCTTCCACGAATTCACATTCCAGGGCTGGACAAATAAGATTTAACAAGAACTAGGGGACCTGGGTGGCTCAGTGGGTTAAGCCTCTGCCTTTGGCTCAGCTCATGATCTTGAGGTCCTGGGATCGAGCCCCACATCGGGCTCTCTGTTGGGTGGGGAGCCTGCTTCCTCCTCTCTCTCTGCCTGCCTCTCCGTCTACTTGTGATCTCTCTGTCAAATAAATAAATAAAATATTTTTTAAAAAATATTTACAAGTATCATAATAGATACATGATCTGGTTATAGATTTTGTACAAAAACAAACAAACAAACAAAAATGAAGCAGAGAGCAATGTAGGAACTCAGTAAATAGCAGTTAAATAAATTAGTGGACCTTAAACAATGAATGAAATTCATTCTATGGGTTGTGGGTACAAGTAGGTAGTAGAGCATTCTAAGGAAAGAAACTATGTATTCATGCAGAATAAAAGCATATTTGAAGTAACCATGGAACTTTCTGTGTAATATAGATGTGAGAGGTAAACAAGAAGACCAGGGCAAATTAAATCTTGGAAGATCTTTTATTCTATATTAATGGGTTTTTAGTTTATTCTGTAGGCAATGGTTGAGACTTCTTCTTTTTTTTTTTCTATAAGCTTTAGAGAGTAGAATAAAACATAATTTTCATCTATCCTTCCCCTCCTCATCCCACCGCCATGAGTCTAACTCAGAAATCCCTTTGGTGCTTCTGGAGAGCTCTGTATTCAAAACCTTAGGTGGTTTCACTGCAGCTTTTAATCTTCTGTGTAGCAAGGATGTCTGAATATTTGCCATTTAATGTGGAGAAAAAGATGAACATTGCCTTTTTAAATTTACCAGCTCTCTGTGAACTTAATGAACTTTTTTATAAACTTTATTAATTTGCCGCTTCATGTATAAGGTTATTTATTTGTAGTTTGAGCAGTTACTATCATGAAATCTTAAGATTTCTTTTCCAGCTGACTAGCTTTGACACTGAGGTATTAGGCAGAATTCCATGACAACCCTCAATGACCCACATCCTTGTATAATCTCTTCCCCTTGAGTGTAGGAGGGACTTGTGAGTATAGTGTATGTGATATCACTTCCTTGGTCATGTTGCCTTATATAACAAAAAGGATTTTGCAGGTATAATTATGTGTCCCTTTTGAGTTCATCAAAGGGAGATTGTCAAGGGCAAACCTGATATAATGAGGTGAGATCTTTGTAAAGGAATGAAGTGTCAGAGAGACATTCTCCTCCCGGCCTGGAAGAAAGTAAACCGCAGGCTGGAGCACTGTCGATAAGGGTCTTGGGGCAAAGAACTGTGGGTGAACTCTGGTTGCTAAAAGCAGTTCCTAAGTGACAGCTAGCAAACAAAAGGGGATCTCACAAATACAGCCTCAAGGAAATAAGTTTACCAACAACCAGTGAGCTTGAAAAAGACCCTTAAACTCAGATGGGAATCAGAGCTCCAGCCAACACCTTGAATTCAGCCTGGTGATACTGATATGAGAACCAGGCTAAGCCTTTTCTGGACTCCTAATCCATAGAAATTGTGGCATAATAGATGTGTGTTGACTTAAGCCATTAAACTTATGATAATTTGTTTTGTAGCAATAACAGAAAACTGAGATCTAGAAAGCGGAGTAATTTTTCATGGTCATACATCTGGCAATGACTGAACTTGTGTATTCTAAGATCTAACACTTGAGTTTGGGGAGACAGTGGAAGGCTGGAAGAGGATTTAAGGGATGTTTCAGGCATGAGCTAGTAAGACACTGACCTAATGGATAAAAGGGCATTTTTAGTTGGAATAGAATGAAAATTTTTTAAAAACGATGGATTTGAAAGAGAAGACAAACTTCAGATGCACTTAAAAACAAAGTTTAAAGACAATATAAATATCTTCAGTGTCTGAATGACTCAAGTAATGAACATATGGAAATAAGAGAGGCATTAGGAAAAATCAGTTCAGAAATATATGATGAAGTTTATTCAGTATTTATTAAAATATTGAAGTTGAAGTAATTATATAGAATTTAAAAGTTAAGCTTATTAAGCTTTTGGAGTTAGGTGACTTAATGTCTAGGAAAGGGATTTTAGTCATACAAAGGTTTATCATTTCACAGTGAGGTACATTTTTAGTTTCAGCCTTTTAAAATAGTCATAGCTTTTCATGTGTGCAGTACTTGCTCCCTACCCTTGGAATTATGCTATGAAGGACGTGCATATCCAGCAAAGCCTGACTTTGTGGTGAGTCACTGAAGCTTGTCGGTACCTAATAGTATTGCCTGTATTCTACCAGTGTTATTTACTTATTATACATTGTGTGTTTCAGATGTTTGACCATCAGGCTTAAGTTGACTTGAGCTGTGTTTCCCTGGGTGAACAGGGTTTTTGACATACAATATAACGTCAATCAAAAATAATGCAACAGTTCATTTTAAAGTAGGCTAAATGTAGTGTAATTTTACTGTAAGACCAGTTAGTAAATAATTTTCAGCATGTGGAAGCATGGGAGTGAATTTCTGAAAGCTGTGTTTCTTAAAAAGTAGGCTTTAGATCGCCTGGATTTAAATCACCTGAGGTGCTAGTTTAAAGAAAAAAAAAAAAAATCCTATTTCTGGTCTCAATGCAGACTTTTAAAATTAGAATTCCTGGGTGTTAGGCCTAGAAATCCTGTTTATTAAGTACCTCTGGCGATCCTTAGCTCATTATTTTTTGAGAATCCACAGGATTAGAGGCCACTAAGCCAAGTATTGGTAGATATTCAAGGAAACAAAGGAAAGGGGTTCCAATCTACTAAATTTAGAAAATTATTCTTAATATTCCATGTACATTATGAGTCTGTTCTTACAAGGAGATTCTGTAAAACTGAGTTAAAATATACTGACGCATTTTCACGTATCTGAAAATTAGTGCAAAAATTCCATTAGCCAACCTCTTAGCAGTATTCTTTGACCACATAATTGCTTTGGTTTCATGTTTTTTTGTTGTTGTTTTTTATTAAATTCTGTGAAATCTACTTTTAAAAATGGTAGATTATATATCTAATTTACAAATTCTGTTTGGTGTTGCAAAACTAGAGTCAATCTAATGCTTCATTTGACATCAATTTTAGAAAACTTTAATATAAATGAGAGAAATATTAATATCTACTACAGGGATTGTGAATTCTCTGAAACTAAACATAAAAGAAAATAAAAAGAAAAGACTTGTGTCCCCCGAGTTTAATGTTCCTGTGTCAGATTTGATAAGGATTAACCGAAAGTATTAATATTTAAACTTGTATACCATAAATCAATGACTTTTTGTGTTCTTTGGAACTTTGGAAATGTCCTTGTATTTAAATCTGGATCATGCTGGACACATATTAGAGGAGAAAAGAAAACAATAGTAACAATACCTTTATGTACACTACATGTGTGTCCATGTGTGTGACAACATGGACAATCTGGAAGTTTCTGAATGCTGTGAAGTATATCCCTTCAAGATGCTGCAGGTCACACTATTAGATATATAAGACATCTTATAGAAAAAGATAATTGTTTCATGTGAGTGTGAATAGTTGATAAAAGCAAATAACATTGAGAAACTTTCTTTTATTTTTTTTTACTTTTTAAAAACAGTTTTAATAAAATATAATAAGCAGTTTTAAAAACAGTTTTATTGAGATATAATAAACAGAAAACAATATACACATGTTTGAAGTGGATAGTTTGGTATATTTTCACATTTGTATATAGTGATGAAACCTCACCACAATCAAGATAATGAATATATTCATAATCCACAAATGTTCGTTCATACTTCTAAAAATCCTGTCCTCTTGACCTTCTCTGCCCAATCCATATTGCATGCTCAAATCAGAACCACTGTTCTGATTTATGTCATTATAGATTAGTTTGCTTTTTCTGGAATTTTATATGAATAGACTCATTTAATATTCCTTTTCTTCTGATTTTTCTCAACAAAAATATTTTCAGATTCATCCATGTTGTTGCATATATAAAGGCCGCTCCTATTTATTGTGGATAAATATTGTAATGTATGGATCTGTACTATATTTAGTTTATCCATTTACTGGGTGATAGACATTTGGGTTGTTTGTACTGTGGGCCTTGACAATTGAGCAGTCATGAGCATTTTTGAAAAACTCTTTGTAAGTGTATATGCTTTTATTTCTCTTGGAAATGACTAGGAACAGAATGTGGGGTCATATGGCAGGCCTATGTTCATTTTTTTTTAAAGATTTTTATTTATTTGTCAGAGAAAGAGAGAGAGAAAGCGCACAAGCAGAGGGAGTGGCAGGCAGAGGGAGAAGCAGGCTCCTCAATGAGCAGGGAGCCCAATGCAGAACTTGATCCCAGGACCCTGGGGTCATGACCTGAGGGGAAGGCAGACGTTTAACCTACTGAGCCAACAAGGCACCCCCTTATGTCCAATTTTTAAAGACCTTTCCAAACTATTTTCTGAAGTGGCTGAACTACTTCATGAAGTCCAACCTTTTTATTTTATCATTACTTATTTTTAACTTTTATGAATCATGTTTTGGTATTATATGCATGATATTTTTGCCTAACCTAAGATTATAAAGAATTACTTCCATAAATTTCATATGTTTAGGTTTTGGGTGTATTCTGAGTTGTTTTGAGTTATTTTCAGTGTGTTTACCTTTTATTTCAGCTGTATTATTTCTAGGTCAGTTTTGATTGATTGATTGATTTCATTATAGATAGCAATTTTCTGCTTCTTTGAATGTAGTTTTTGACTGGATTCCAGACATTGTGAATTTTACCTTTTTGATGCTGAATATTCTCATATCTCTATAAGTATTATTACATCTCCTTCTGGTTAAGTTGCTTAGAAAGAGTTTAATCCTTTTAGAATTAAAAAAAAAAATTCTTAGGCAAGACCAGAGCAATATTTATTCCAGGAATTATTGTTTTCCCATTGCTAAGGGAAAATCCTTCTGAGTGCCCGCGGTGCCAGCTATGAGGTTTTTCCTGTCAGACTGGTTAGAACAGACACTATTTCCAGCCCTGTGTAGGCATCATGTGCTATTTCCTCTAATCCTTTTAGATCGTTCTTGTCCCAGCTAATCAGCGCTTTGTTTGCTGAACACTCGATGAGACACTGAAGATGTTTGGAGTTCTCTCTCGCTGCAACTCTCTCTTTTCTCTTTTTTGATATTCTTCCCCACCACCTTTAAATAATTGAATAATACTTTTATTTAATGGCAGTGCAGTTAATTGTGTCTGTTTACTTGTTTGGTTTAAGGTGACTTAATGATTTTAAGAGATTATTCATGAAGAAGAGTGAAAGTTATCTGAACTCACTCTGACAGAATGTTTGACTTCTTCTGAAGTTACATTTACTCTCACTTTGTAAGCAGGGTGCTGGGGAAGTGGTGGGCACCCCTGGTTTTCTCAATTTGCCTCTCTGGCTTGAAATGTCTACTCTATGAGTGAACTGAGGCAAGACCTATGAGAGTCTTTGTATTCTTGACCTGTAAGTCCCAACTGGGAAAGAAAGAGACCCCCCAGTTTCTTAGCCATACTTACTTGGAATTGGGTGTTTGAAATCAAGAGCAGGAGTGAGGGGAATACTGGAGTGAGGCTGCCTGGCTCTTTTATGAAAATATTGTAGCCTTTGGAAGGGTACTAGTTGGGTGGAGGGTCCCATCTTCTTGGTTACATTCACCAGGAGGCAAGCTTCCCTTGTGCTGAGTTGGAGGTGGGGTGAGGGTAGGGACTAGGTCATTTCTTTAGTACCACAGACCCTTTTCTTCTTACTAAGATTTAATAGATTTTCTTGAATAATTGTTTCTTAAGTTGCTGTATACTAGTAGCACATTTTTTACAGAACATAAATGTGTGTATATTTAAATAGTTTTCACTAGTTCTGGAAGTTTTCACTGGAAAGGGAGTCTGCAGAGTCCCTTATGCTGTTATTGTAGAAGTCATTCTCTGATTTCTTTTTTCTTTCTTTTTTTTTTTTTAAAGATTTTATTTATTTATTTGACAGACAGAGATCACAAGTAGGCAGAGAGGCAGGCAGAGAGAGAAGGGAAGAAGCAGGCTCCCTGCTGAGCAGAGAGCCATACTCGGGATCCCTACTCAGGATCCCAGGACCCTGAGATCATGGCCCGAGACGAAGGCAGAGGCTTTAACCCAGTGAGCCACCAGGTGCCCCGATTTCTTTTTTATATTCATGTCTTTTTACAATGTTGACTCATAAATTATTCTAATATATCACCTTTCATGCCTTTATTTATTCTTATAAATTGTTTTATCTCTCATTTCCTGTTATTTTTTTCCACAGAAGAAAGCTCTATTTCTCTTCTTTTTTTTTTTTTTTTTTTTTTTTTTAAGATTTTATTTATTTATTTGACAGAGAGAAATCACAAGTAGATGGAGAGGCAGGCAGAGAGAGAGAGAGGGAAGCAGGCTCTCTGCTGAGCAGGGAGCCCGATGTGGGACCCGATCCCAGGACTCTGAGATCATGACCTGAGCCGAAGGCAGCGGCTTAACCCACTGAGCCACCCAGGCGCCCGCTCTATTTCTCTTCTTGACCATTTTATATTAGAAATTTATTTCTTGACTCTATAGGAGATGAAACTATTTCATAATTTGCCTTTTCCTGGTAATTATAGGTAATTTTTAATCATGTTCTTTTTTCATGAACTTCATATGAAATGATCATGTATGAATTTTAAGAAGTGATTTAATAGTTTGATGTATTTTTTAATTCAGTTATTTTTTAATTTGTCTTTTTTTTGAGATTTATTTATTTTAGAGAGAGACAGCTTGCAAGCAGGGGAGGATCAATCTCACAACTGGGAGATTACAACCTAAGTCAAAAACAAGAGCTAGATACTTAGCCAACTGAGCCACACAGACACCCCTTTAATTTAATTAGTCTTTTTTTTTTTTAATTTATTTGACAGAGAGAGACACAAAAAAATAGGGAACACAAGCAGGGGGAGTGGGAGAGGGAGAAGCAGGCTTCCCGCCAAGCAGGGAGCCTGATGTCTGCCTTGATCCCAGGACCCTGGGATCTTGATCTGAGCTGAAGGCAGTCACTTAATGACTGAGCCACCCAAGCACCCTAATTAGTCTTTTTAAAAATTGTATCGTCCATCTCCTTTCTTCTCTTTTTTTATATACAGTTAAGTACATCTGAACTCTCACCTTTGGGAAGTTCTGATGTATGGAACTCTGGATCTAGTTGGGCTGCACTTAGGATTACTATACTTAAAGAAATTAGTGAAAAGAAGAAGCGAAAGGCAAATACAGGGTAAATATAATTCTGAGCAGAAGAAAAGAAGTGATAATAGTAATCAATGAGAGTGGAAAAAGGTAATAAAACAATAGAACTGCACCAGATAAAGATTTGTTATGTACATTTAGTGTGTCTGATACCCAGTCTTTGATGATCTATCTCTAACTTCTATATGCTTTCAAAACAGAAACTACTCACTTATTCAGAGATTAGACCAACATCTTTAGTTTCTCAGGAGAGTGATGATAGGAAGTTTTATTTTATTTTGTTTTGTTTGTTTTATTATTTTATTTTACTTATGAAAGAGAAAGAGAGCACAAGCATGGGAGGGGCAGAAGGAGATGGGGAAGCAACTTTCCTGCTTAGCTCCTGAACATGGACATAGGGCTGAACCAGGACCGACCCTGGGTTCATGACCTGAGCCAAGGTCAGACACTTAACCAATTGAGTCACCCAGGCACCTTGATAGGAGAATTTAAAAAGAAATCCACTACAAAGAAAAATGGTAACAAACTAACTACCGCCCAAAAGTTACACATGTTGACATGGATTGAGTCTACTTATTAGACTGAATATGCCATTATTTTAATTAATTAAGAACAGACTTACTGAGCATCTATGATGTTCCAGACCCTGTTCTACATGCTGTTTATGATACCTATGCAGAAGTATAACAATTAAGAATATTTGGAGAGAAAAGAAAGAAGAGAAATAAGAAGAGAGAGGATTAATGGAAGAGAAACCTAAAATAAAAAAAAAAAAAAAAAAAAAAAAAAAGGAAGAGATAAATTAAAATTCTCAATTATTCTTTATTTTATTAATAAATTAATTATATTAGACCTTGTGAATGTCCTACTGGATAATTAGAACTCAGAAATGATATGTGGCTCAGAAAACAATATAATCTGTTGAAAACTGATTAAGAGAACTGTTGTAGTACATGGTACAGAGAAACATAATATTCAGAAAGCTAATTTCTCAACACAAATGTTTTACTGATGCAAGTGATTCGTTTTCACAATAAGTACATGAGAGGCAGGCGGATTTTTCCTACATGTGCTCGTGCTACAAGAGGCCAGAAAATAAATTATTTGAAGACTAGAAAATAGCATCATCCTAGGTGTCTCCGAGGAGTCATGCTTGCTGCTTATAGAATTTACTCAAATTGATAGATGTATTTATTTTCTTATAGTTCAATGGGTGAGTTTCAAAAATTTTTTTCTGCTATCTTTTATCATCATTTTTTGGGTCTGCAATAAAACACCTTTTAAAATAGAAAATAGAAGCTATCTTTCAGTCTTCAATAGAAGAAAGGATATTATAACCTACACAAATATAGTGAGTACTTGGAGGCATCACACCTAGAGTCAGGTAAAAATTTTTTTTTTTCAGTTGGATAGTGTAATCTTTTTGATTCAGCTTAAAAAGAAAAAAAATATAGTGCACAAAGTATAAAATTTGTTCTTAGGAAGGGCTATAAGTGAAAGTTGACTTCTCACATCCAAATTTTTAGTTAATGGCACTGAGGTTCACTCAACCTACTCTGAAGTGAAGAGAGGTTATTATGAGGTTTTACTGACCATGACCAAGTGAAAAGAACACAAAGGAACCCAATTATAGCTATAAATGTTATTCCCTGGATAGAGTTCACTGATTAACTGGATCATAGTGACTTAGCTTCTTTCTGTCTACAGTTGCCACCATCTATCTGTTTCTTCCTCTGTTTTGCACACCTTTTCCCTACCTCATGAATTATGTTCTCTCATGAGTTTGGCTAAATCATGGCTTTCCTAGGACAAAAAATGAGATGTATGCATGCGTGCATGCTCTAGCTCATGTTTTTAACTTCAGTTTTGTATTAAATCTTCAAAGTTTTAAAATCATGTTAAGATATATGATAGAGAATCAGAAACACGGTAGTTTAATTACATCATTTCTGCTTGGGGATAAAGCCTCATGCTTGTCACCCTGGAGATTAATCAGCCTGGACTCAGATACCTCATCAGGTTTAGTCATACCTGGCTTGAGACACATGCTATAGAACATGGCAGTTAATAGGCTAGGAATGTCTACAAAAGAAGTTAGATAAGAGATAAATTTACTAAAGGCAAACCTGGTTATATCCAACACCATGAACTCACATTTAATAAGTATAGGTGATATAGAAGATTATAACTTCTATTCACATTTTGATAAAATTTTTAGATTTTATGACTCTGATTCCATTAGATAGAAAATATTAAGGAGTCCCTAAGAAAACATTTTAGCCTGGGATTTTATTTGCAAAAGATTGATATCTCTTCTACCTACCTCTTTTTTTGGAATTTTGTGTTTATGAATAATAGGTAGAATGTAAACTAAGCCCAATTGCCTAAGATAAATTTCACAAACTATGCAGGATGTACCTCACAGCTCATGAACATGTTGTGTAAGAAAGAATGTGGGAGACCTTGTTGGAACTGACAAATGCTATATTTTAGTTCATTATATTAGTATTTCAGGAATAATAGTATTCATATTGTTGATGATTATTCAAAGACAGTGATAATATAAAATATAATATAATAATATAATGTATTATATTATGCATATAATATAATAACATAATTTTTATTTTAAATTTTTATTTAAAAATTATTAACTAATGTTCTCAGTAACTATTTTTCTCCAAAATAGTCTATCTCCCATATTCCTTTCAAAAGATATATCTGATTGGGTGAAGATAAGAGAAAAGATCTGGTATTGTTAATTCATAAACTGTTGTTCTCTGGTATTTTGAACATACCAATAGTTTTTAAAATATTTAAATAATATATTTAAGTATCTGTCTACTTCACCATACTGGGATTTATTTCCTTACCTAACTTTTTATATGTAGAATCTGACATGGTGTCAAGCACATGGTAAAAGCTCAAGGTTTTATCTAGGGGAATAAATGAATTACTTGTGTTAAAGTGGTCTCATACTTAACATTAATAATTTTTAGAGGGGATGACTTTTTTACTGGATGCTCTCTTGAAATAAGCAAACTAGTTCTAAATGTTCTTCTAAGGTATAGGAAGCTAAATATAGAGTTGAATAAATATAAATATAGAATTAGTTATAGAATCATCACTTGGTAAAAGTGACCAAAGACTTTACCTCAATAATTTTCAAAGGAGAGGACTCTACTCCTTACTAATTGTTTTACTGGACTCAGCAATATAATTCTTATAAGGTATTCTTCTAAGGTATGAAATATTTTTTTAATTTTTAAAATTTTTATTTTTTAAAGAAAATTATATCTTTATTTTTAAATATATATGAATATAATGAACTTAGTATTATATTTCAAGTGTACAAAACAATGATTTAAAAATTCTATACATTATTCAGGGTGCCTGGGTGGCTCAGTGAGTTAAAAATTCTATACATTATTCAGTGCTTTTAATCCCCATCACCTGTTTCACCCATCCCCCTACCTAGCTCCCTCTGATAACCACCAAGTCTCTATAGTTGAGTATGTTTTTTCATTTCTCTTATTTGTTTCTGAAATTGCATATATGAGTGAAATACTATGACAGGCATTTCTCTGACTTATTTCACTCACATCAATCTAGAGGATATAGTTCTACGTTGCAAATGACAAAATTTCTTTTTTATGGCAGAATAATATTCCACTCTGTATTTATACCACATCTCTATCATCTATGGATGGCTTGGGCTGCTTCCATATCTTGGGTATCGTAAATCATGCTGCAATAAACCTAGGGATGCTTGTATCTTTTTGATTTGTTGCTTTCATTATCTGTGGGTATATACCCAGTACTGTGATTACTGGATCTTAGGGTAGTAAACCTTCTTGAGGAACCCTCATACTGTGTTCCAGAGTGGCTGCACCAGTTTGCATTCCCACCACCAGTGCAAGAGAGTTCCTTTTTCTCCACATCCTTGCCAACATTTGTTTCTTGTGGTGTTTACTTTAGCCATTCTGACAGATGGAAGGTGACAGCTCATTGTACTTTTAACTGCATTTCCCTGATGAGTAAAGTTGATTTATTTCATGTGCCTTTGGGCCATCTGTATGCCTTCTTTGGAGAAATGTCTGTCCATGTCTTCTGCCCATTTTGGGGGTTAGCTGTTGTTTGGGTGTTGAGTTATATAAACGCTTTATAATTCTTCAGTATTAACCCTTTGTTTGATCGTCATTTGTAAATCTCCCATTCAATAGGTTGCAATATGTTGCAGTAGTTTTGTTGCTTATTTCCCTCACTTGTGGAAGCTTTTTACTTTGATGTAGTTCCAATAGATTATTTTAGCTTTTGTTTCCCTTGTCTCAGGAGACATCTAGGAATATGTTATGGCCAATGGCAGAAAAATTATTGCCTGGGCTCTCTTTTAGGATTTTTATGTTTCAGGTCTCACATTTAGATCCCTGATCCACTTTGAGTTTTTGCATATGGTATAAGAAAGTGGTCTAGTGTTATTCTTTTGTATGTAACTTTCCAGTTTACACAACAACTTTTGTTGAAGAGAACTGTCCTATTGAATATTCTTACCTTCTTTGTTGCACAGTTTCAGATCTCATGTTGAGGTCCTCAATCCATTTTGAGATTGTGTGTGTGTGTGTGTGTGTGTGTGTGTGTGTGTGGTGTAAGAAAGTGATCCAGATTCATTCCTTTGCATGTAGCTATCCAGATTTCCCAGCACCCTTTATTAAAGAGGCTTTTCCCATTATATATTCTTGCCTCCTTTGTTGTAGATTAATTGATCATATAATTGTGGGTTTATTTGGGGGCTCTCTATTCTGTTCCATTGATCTATGGATCTATCTCTGTATTTGTACCATACTGTTTTGATTACTACAGTTTATAGTATATCTTGAAATCTGGAATTTTGATACCTCCAGCTTTGTTTTTGTTTTTCAAGATTGCTTTAGCTAATTCAGGGTCTTTTGTGGTTCCATACAAACTTTAGGATTGTTTGTGTTATAAGGTATTAATCTTAATAGATACTTGAACATTCCTGAGCCATTAAACAATAATCATCTAGGTCTAGTTTTGTTTTTGTTTTTGAAAGACAGGGACTCTGACAACTCATTATGTGCTGGAAGGATTTGTATTAATTAAAAAAAAATACTGATTAATATAAAAGGTAATGATTTTAGAACACAGCTAAATTGGTAAAGAAAATAAGATAAAACCCAAAGTGAGATTAACAAGTAAATTATTTTCATAAAGTCTTTCACATTTCCTAATGGTGGGTGACAAATTTTTTGTTAGTACTTTTAGCTACTACAAAGAGAGAGAGACATAATCAGTAAATTATTATATCCATGAAACACTGTACAAAATAGGTCTAACATTTTCTGGAACTGAGAGTCAAGAGAGAAAGAGAATTCCTCTCTGAATCCACAATTGTCAAACAAATGTGTATGTATTGAATGGAGTCAGGGTATATATAACAAGATCCATATAGCATATATTTGTAGAACCTTTCAATGCAATCCTGAAGAGATACCTGATCCAAGAATAACTTTCCACCTGTCTGAATAAATTCAAAGGGAGGTTTTAGAATATTTAGATAAAGTGTCTCCTCTTTATCAGTTATCCATAAATATTATTACACTCATTTGAACTTTTGAAATCAATTAACAAGAACTTAGTTTTAGTAAAATTCCTTGCCAAGTAAAACAGTTGTTTTATTGCTGGTTAATGGTAGTACCATAGCTTTAAAAGCCAGGATGACACTGGCACCTCTAATAAACCTGAAGCATTATGAGAAAAATCTACAGAAATCTCCCCCTTTCTAGTTGGAGTTGTAGGAAGAAACATTCATGAGCAAAACTGAGATTGGCCTCATGAATCTCTTTTGAAGTCTTCTCCCGTGAATGAACGAAAATGGTTACCAGAATTAGAGTTCTACCATATAAGATTTGACCTCTATATTTTTCTTCTGGAGAAAATTAAAACAGAAACAAAATACTTACCTTGTATGTGAAAGAAAGATACTTCGTAAAATACTTTTTGAACACTCAAGCTTAAGAGAAGAAAAAAAAAAGAAGTACTGGCAATTCCCTTCAAGACAAACTGAATTTAAAATACACATCTAAGGGAGTGCCTGGGTGGCACAGGGGTTTAAGTGGCAGGCTCTTAGTTTTGGCTCAGCTCATGATCCCACAGTCAGGAGATCCATGCTTATCGCACAGAGTAGCTTAAGTTTCTCTCTCCCTCCTCCTCTGTGCTTCCTCCTACATTCTTTCTTGTGCACATGCTCTCCCTCTCTCTCAAAGAAATAAATCTTAGAAAAATAAAATATGCATCTAAGTTACTGAATGAATTAACCAGCCATTGTTACTTTATGTCAATTTTAAAAAATAACAGGGAGTTGGTTATCTTCTAAAAATTGTATATTTAGTTTTAGAAAATTTGATCGATAGAACTTCTTTTAAACAGTTGTCCAGAATGATCACTTCAAATTTTTGAGATAAAGTTGTCTCATATTATGCTCACATTTCCCCTTCTCTATAACAAGAGGGTATATATCAGCTTACTAACAAATTGTCAAATCATTAAAGTACAATTAATATGGATTCAGAATAATTCTGTAAAAGTATCATCCAATCCACAATAAAACATTTGTACAAACCCAGACTTCAAAAATAATAGTAAAGTTCAAGTTCTACGGAAGTATCAATATCTAGGGTAAACACTGCAACCCTGCCCATTTCTTGGTCATGGCTAGAAAATCAAAGGCCCAAATAGATTAGGAGAAGTTACATAATATCCTGCATATTTCCTAAGAGATAGCTCTCAATGATGAGATATTATGCCACTCCCAGTACTGAGAATGGTGGAAGCTGTGTCTAAGTCTTACCTTGTTCCCAGTGTGGCTGTAGCATATTGGCCTTGCAACAGACTAAAAGGAAATTAGCCCACATTACATGCATGTCTGATAGAGAAGGCTTCTACAGGATGCAAAACAAGATTGCCCTTTGTAGGAATCGGAGTATATTCTTTCTGGATTTATTTAAATGGGATTAAAATCATAAAAGTGCAGAAAGGAAAAGCATCACAAAAATTCAGATTGTAGTACTCAAGGTGATTAGAACCATTGTGGAGACAAGGTGACTTTCCAAGGAACTGCACTTTATATGATTTCCTTTTGAAAAATCTAGTCCAAAAGAGACTGGAAACTATAGGCATTAAGTAAGGTAGGTGACTTAACATTACAAATATGGAAAGATAAATATGGATGTAGATCTTCAGATTTGATATTTTTTGAAAATTATTGTATGTTTTAAAAAAAATACACAGATGACCTTTTTTCCTTAGCTAACTTGATTCAGGGCTTCTAAATTTGTTTAATTGAGGGGTTCCGGGGATCTCACTAAAAATTACATCTGTTTTTTATTTTCCACCTTAGCTCTTGGTGAGATCAAGATCTAAAACCCCAAATACAAGCGGACTACTTTTTACGTTCCAAGTCTCATAAAGATAAATATTAAAAATGGTAGATAATTACTTACTTTGAGACTTCACCTTCAAGAAATGTTCACCAAAATAACTTGTTGAGGAGCACACTTGAGGAGTTTTCTTAGGAAGATTTATTTTTAACATTTTTTATTTTAGAAAATTTCTAACATAGACAATAATAGCATAATAAGACAGTTCATAACTGCCACTGACCCAAAGCAACCACTATTCTGATTATTTGCGAACAAGTTCTAAAAGTCCAGAACCTCCTTTGGAAAAAAAAAGATAGAAGGGTAGCAGCAAGTATTATGAGGAAAGTAATCTGACAAACAACTCTGTTTATTGTTTGCTCTCAACTTGTCTTGATCATCATACCAGTACATTATATGATACATGAAATGCGTATTTTGAAAAATGTAAAAAAAATGAGAAGAAATTCATATTTTAAAATAGTAAAGGTAGAATGAGAGGTTAGGAACAGAGAAGATTAAAATGATAAAGAGAGATTGAGATGAAGAGAGAAAGGGGGTTAGAATAAATCCTAATATTTCCTCTTCATCTTTAATTACATCTCTCTCTCTCTCTTTTTTCTTATAAACATATAATGTATTATTTTCTTCAGAGGTACAGGTCTGTGAATCATCAGTCTTACACAATTCATAGCACTCACCATAGCACATACCCTCCTCAAGGTCCATAACCCAACCATCTTCTCCCTCCCTCCCACCCCCCAGCAACCCTCAGTTTATTTCCTGAGATTAAGAGATTTTTATGGTTTGTCTCCCCAGTTCCATCTTGTTTCATTTTTTTCCCTCCCTATCCCCCACAACCCCCTTCCCTGTCTCTCACATCAGAAAGATCACAGAAATATCATATGATAATTGTCTTTCTTTGGTTGACTTATTTTGCTTAGCATAATACCCTCTAGTTCCATCCACATTGTTGTAAGGCAAGGTTTCAGAGGTTTTTTGATGCCTGCATAGTATTCCTGTGTGTGTGTATGTATCGCATCTTCTTTATCCATTCATCTGTTGATGGACATCTAGCCTGTTTCCATAGTTCAGCTATTGTGGACATTGCTGCTATAAATATTCGGGTGCACGTGACCCTTTAGATCACTACATTTATATCTTTGGGTAAATACCCAGTGGTGCAATTGCTGGGTTGTAGGATAGCTCTATTTTCAACTTTCTGAGGAACCTCCATACTGTTTCCAGAGTGGCTACACCAGCTTGCATTCCCACCAACAGTGTAGGAGGGTTCCCCTTTTTCTGCATCCTCACCAATACCTGTCATTTCCTGACTTGTTAATTTTAGTGATTCTGACTGGTGTGAGGTGGTATCTCACTGTGGTTTTGATTTGTATTTCCCTGATGATGAGTGATGTTGAGCACTTTTTCATATGTCTCTTGGCTATTTGGATGTTTCCTCTGCAGGAATGTCTGTTCATGTCTTCTACCCATTTCTTGATTAGATTATTTGTTCTTTGGGTGTTCAGTGTGATAAATTCTTTACAGATTTTGGATACTAGCCCTTTATCTGAGATGTCATTTGCAAATATCTTCTCCCATTCTGTCAGTTGTATTTTGGTTTTGTTGACTGTTTCCTATGATGTGAAGAAGCTTTTTATCTTGATGAATTCCTAGGAGTTAATTTTTGTCCTTGCTTCCCTTGCCTTTGATGACATTTCTAGGAAGAAGTTGCTGTGACTGAGGTCAAAGGGGTTGCTGACTGTGTCTCCTCAAGGATTTTGATGGATTCCTGTCTCACATTGAAGTCTTTCATCCATTTTGAGTCTATTTTTGTGTGTGGTATAAGGAAATGGTTCAGTTTCATTCTTCTGCATGTGGCTGTCCAATTTTCCCAACACCATTTGTTGAAGTAGCTGTCTTTTTTCTATTGGGCATTCTTTCCTGCTTTGTTGAAGGTTAGTTGACCATAGAGTTGAGGGTCCATTTCAGGACTCCTATTCTGTTCCATTGATCTATGTGTCTGTTTTTGTGCAATTACCATACTGTCTTGATGATCACAGCTTTGTAATAGAGCTTAAAGTCTGGTATTGTGATGCTACCAACTTTGGTTTTCTTTTTCAACATCTGACTATTCAGGGTCTTTTCTGGTTCCATATAAATTTTTGGATTGTTTGTTCCATATCTATGAAAAAATTGAATATATTTTGATAGAGATTGCATTAAATGTGTAGATTGCTCTAGGTAACATAGACATTTTCACATTTGTTCTTCCAATCCCTAAACATGGAATGTTTTTCCATTTCTTTGTGTCTTCCTCAATTTCTTTCATGAGTACTTTATAGTTTTCTGAGTATAGATTCTTTGCCTCTTAGGTTAGGTTTATTCCTAGATATCTTATGGTTTTGGGTGCAGTTCTGAATGGGATCAGCTTCTTAATTTCTCTGTCTTCTGTCTTGCTGTTGGTATATAGAAATGCAACTGATTTCTGTGCATTGATTTTATAACCTGACACTTTACTGGATTCCTGTATGAGTTCTAGCAGTTTTGGAGTGGAGTCTTTTGGGTTTTCCACATAAAGTATCATATTATCTGATATAAATTATCATATAATATGTGTGACAGTTTCACTTCCTCTTTGCCAACTTGGAAGCCTTTTATCTTTTTGTTGTCCAATTGCTAAGGCTAGGACTTCTAGTACTATGTTCAATAGCAATGGACAGCCCTGGTGTGTTCCTGACCTTAAGGGAAAAGCTCTCAGTTTTCCCCAATTGAGAGTGATATTTGCTGTGGCTTATAGATAGCTTTCATGATATTGAGATATGTATCCTCTATCCCTACACTGTGAAGATTGTTGATCAATAAAGGATGCTGTACTTTGTCAAATGCTTTTTCAGCATGTATTGAGAATATCATATGGTTTTTGCTCTTCCTTTTATTAATGCATTGTATCACATTGATTTATTTGTGGATGTTGAGCCAATCTTACAGCCCAGGAATAAATCCCACTTGGTCATGGTGAATAATCCTTTTACTGTACTTTTGGATCCTATTGGCTAGTATTTTGGTGAGAATTTTCGCATCTGTGTTCATGAAGGATATTGGTCTGTAATTCTTTATGATGGGGTCTGGTTTTTGAATTAAGGTAATGCTGGCCTCATAAAATGAGTTTGGAAATTTTCCTTCCATTTCTATTTTTTGGAAAAGTTTTAGGACAATAGGTATCAATTCTTTAAATATTTGGTAGAATTCCTGTGGGAAGCTGTCTAGCTCTGGGGTCTTGTTTTTGGGAGGTTTTCAATGACTGCTTCAATCTCCTTACTGGTTATGGGTCTCTTCGGGTTTTCTATTTCTTCCTGGTTCATTTTTGGTAGTTTATATGTCTCTAGGAATGCATCCATTTCTTCCACATTATCAAATTTGCTGGTGTATAGTTGCTCATAATATATTCTTGTAAATGTTTGGTATTTCTTTGGTTTTGGTGTTATCTCTCCTCTTTTGTTCATGATTTTATTAATTTGGGTCTTTTATCTTTTCTTTTGGATAAGTCTGGCCAGGGGTTTATCAATCTTAATTCTTTCAAACAATGAGCTCCTATTTTCGTTGATCTGTTTTAGTGTTCTCTTTGTTTCTATTTCGTTGATTTCTGCTCTGATACTTAATATTTCTCTTCTCCTGCTGGGTTTAGACTTTTGTTGCTGTTCTTTCTCCAGATCCTTTAAGTGTAGGGTTAGTTGTGTACTTTAGGCCTTTCTTGTTTCTTGAGAAAGGTTTTTATTGCTATATATTTTCTTCTTAGGACCACCTTTGCTGTGTCCCAAAGATTTTGAACAGTTGTGTTTTCATTTTAATTTGTTTCCATGAGTTTTTTTTTTTTAATTCTTTTTAAATTTCATTCTTTAGTAGGATGCTCTTTAGCCTCCATATTTGAGTTCTTTCCGACTTTCCTCTTGTGGTTGAGTTCTAGTTCAAAGCATTGTGGTCTGAAAACATGCAGGGAATGATCCCAGTCTTTTGGTACCAGTTGAGACCTGCTTTGTGACCCAGGATATGATCTATTCTGGAGAATGTTCCATGTGCACTAGAGAAGAATGTGTATTCTGTTCCTTTGGGTTGGAATGTTCTGAACCTATCTGTGATGTCCATCTGGTCCAGTGTATCATTTAAAGCCTTTATTTCCTTCTTGATCTTTTGCTTATATGATCTGTTCATTTCAGTGAGGGAGGGATGTTAAAGTCCCCTACTATTATTGTATTTTTTTATTAAGATTTCATTGATTTATTTGACACAGAGAGAGAGAGAGATCACAAGTAGGCAGAGAGGCAGGCAGAGAGAGAGGGGGAAGCAGGCTCCCCACTGAGCAGAGAGCCTGATGTGGGCCTCAATCCCAGGACCTTGGAATCATGACCTGAGCCAAAGGCAGAGGTTTAACCTACCAGGAGGCCTATTGTATTATTGTTGATGTTTCTTTGATTTTGTTATTAATTGGTTTATATAATTGGCTGCTCCCATGTTAGGAGCATTGATATTTAAAATTGTTAGATCTTCTTGTTGGACAGACCCTTTGGGTATGATACAGTGTTATCGCATCTCTTGCTTTAGTCTTTGGCTTAAAATCTAATTTATCTGATAAAAGGATTTCTACTCCAGCTTTCTTTTGTTGTGTATTAGGGAAATTGTTGTGTATTATGGGAAATTGTTTTCCACCCCTCACTTTACATCTGGAAGTGTCACTGTGTTGAAAATGAGTATTTTGCAGACAGCATAATGATGTTTTTTTTGACTTTTGTATTTTGTATTTTTGTTTTTTTGTTTTGTTTTTTGTTTTTCCCATTCTGATACCCTGTGTCTTTTGATTGGGGCATTTAGCCCATTTACATTCAGGGTAACTATTGGAAGATGTGAATTGAGTATCACTGTATTGCCTGTAAGGTGATTGTTACTGTATATTGTCTCTGTTCCTTTCTGGTCTGGCACTTTTAGGCTCTCTCTTTGCTTAGGGGACCCCTTTCAATATTTCTTATAGGGCTTGGTTTGGTGTTTGCAAATTATTTTTGTTTTGGTTTGTCCTGGAAGCTTTTTATCTCTCCATCTATTTTCAATGACAGCCTACCTGGATATAGTATTCTTGGCTGCATATTATTCTCATTTAGTGCTTTGAATATATCATGCCAGTCCTTTCTAGCCTGCCAGGTCTCTGTGGGTAGGTCTGCTGCCAATCAAATATTTCCACCACTGTATGTTACAGACCTCTTTCCTCAGCTGCTTTCAGGATTTTCTTTGTCATTGAGACTTGCAAGTTTTACTATTAGATGTTGGAATGTTGACCTATTTTTATTGATTTTGAGGGGGAATTCTCTCTGCCTCCTGGATTTTGATGTTTGTTGCCTTACCAAATTAGGGGAATTCTTTGCTATAATTTAGTTCAATAAACCTTCTGCCTCTCTCTCTATCTCTCTTTCTTCTTCTGGAAGCCCAATTATTCTAATATTGTTTCATCTTATGGTATCACTTATCCCTTGAATTCTCCCCTCGTGGTCCAGTAGTTGTTTGTCTTTCTTTTGCTCAGCTTCTTTAGTCTCCATCATTTGGAGCTCTATGTCACTAATTCTCTCTTCTGCTTCACTTATCCTAGCAGTAAGAGCCTCCAATTTTATTGCACCTCATTAATTGTTTTCTTTATTTCAACTTGGTTAGATTTTAGTTCTATTTTTTTTCTCCAGAAATGGATTTTATTTCTCCAGAAAGGGATTTTCTGGTATCTTCCATGCTTTTTTTTTTTTTTTTTTGAGCCCAGCTAGCACCTTGATAATCATCATTCTGAACTCTAGTTCTGACGTCTTACTAATGTCTGTATTGATTAGGTCCATAGCCATTGACACTGCCTCTTGTTTTGTTGTTGTTGGTGGTGTTTGTTTGTTTGTTTTTTGTGAGTTTGTACACCTTGTCATTTTATCCAGATAAAAATAGATGAATGAGGGACGCCTGGTGGCTCAGTGGGTTAAAGCCTCTGCCTTCAGCTTGGGTCATGATCCCAGGGTCCTGGGATTGAGCCCCACATCAAGCCCCCTGCTCAGCAGGGAGCCTGCTTCCTCCTCTCTCACTGCCTGCCTCTCTGCCTACTTGTGATCTCTGTCTGTCAAATAAATAGATAAAAGCTTTTTTAAAAAAATAGATGAATGAGAGAACCAAATAATAAAAGTGTAGCAACAACCTTAGAAAAATATAAACTAACCTAATTGTAACAGACCTGAAACTAGACTAGAGGGAGAAGAATGGAGGGGGGAAAAAAACATATGTGTGTATATATATATATATATATATATATATATATATAAAAGAGTAGTGAATAGAACAGAGGCACATAATTGATTTTGGGTGTATTTTGGCATGTTGGAAAAATCTGCCTCCTAAATTTTAAAAAAAGGAAAAAATTATATATATATATGGGTAAACACAATGAAGGAATAGCATATGAATGTAAATGTAAATTTACATATATGTAAATGGAAATGGAAATTTTAAAAGATTCTAAAAAAGGAATTGATGAGAAATTGTTTGAAAAAAGAAAAACAAATGGAGGATAGAATGTGATCAGACTGGAGACTAGAACAAAGTCATGTGCTAGATTAGGGTATATTTTGATTTGTTCGAAGAAACTGTATCCCAAAATTTTAAAGAAAGATAAACCTATATGTGTACAAAAAATAAGGTTAGATACAATGAAGGGATACAATATGATTATAACAATGAAAATTTAAAAAGATTTTTAAAAAAGGTATTGATAAGATATAATAGTCAAAGAGGTTAAAGTAGGAAAGAAAAAAAATTTAAAATATAATAAGTAAAAATAAAATTTGAAAAGTTTAACTCTGAAAGATTAAAGAATCATGTGAAAAGAGCCATGATTCTATGTGGTGCATTCCCCTAGCTCTGGAGTTCCACAATTCTCATTGATTGGTGAACTTGGTCTTGGCTGGCTGTTCTTCCTGATCTTCTGAGGGGAGGAGCCTCTTGCAGTGATTCTCAAATGTCTTTGCCCAAGGTGGAATTGCACTGACTTTGCCAGTGGCCAGGCTAAGTAATCTGCTTGGTTTTGATTGAAAGAGCTTTTGTTCCCTGAATGCTTTCCATACAGCTTTGGAGGATGGGAATGAAAATGGCGGCCTCCTGATCTCCAGCCCCATAGGAGCTGAGAGCTCAGGGCCCCACTCCTCACCATACCCTCAGAGAAAAGCAGTCAGTCCCTCCAGTCTCCCTGGTCTCTGGCTGAACTCCAAGTTCACCTGGTCTGTGACCAAGAATTTCTATCTCTGATGCACGGCCCCATTTGGAGACTCCAAACCCAGCAGATTCCTGCAGCACACTCCTGTGAGGTTCCTCCCAGAGGAGGAAGTGGTGGGGGCTCCCTGGATCTGCCACTTGTGGCATCCCTGCTTGAAGACCAGTGGCATGACTGTGCTACGGATCATGCTTTAAGATCACCCCGAGCTGAGATCCTGCTCCTTGGCTCTGTCTCTGCAGTCAGCTTCTGCACTATGATACCTGGGAGGTTTGTCACACTCAGACACCCCTGGTCTTTTAGTGACCCCACAGGTTCTGAGACCACACTGTCCCTTCAAGGGCTCCACACCCACTGAACCTCTGGAGTGATGTCCTTCAGTGGAGTAGACTTCTAAAGTTTCACATTTTGTGCTTCACTCTTCTACAGCTTGCCGGGAGCTGGCTTCTCCCCAGTATGGTCTATCTTCCCATCTATCACCTCAGATTCACTTCTCTGCACATCTGACCCTCCAGAAAGTGGCCACTTTTCTGTTCATAGAGTTGCTGCTATTCTTCTCTTCTATCTCCTGTTGAGTTTGTAGGTGTTCCAAATGGTTTGATAACTATCTAGCTGAATTCCTGAGACAAGATGAACTTTGGGTCTCCTACTCCTCCTCATCTTGCTCCTCCCTCACATCTCTGGTTTTGATGTGTCATCTACTTTACCCTTGCTCCTCAAAATATGTCCATGGGCCAGCAGGAGACTTTAAGGCTCCATCCTACAAAATATTGAATCAGAATCCTCGTTTTACCAAGATCCAAAGGTGATGTGTATGCACATCCCATTTTGAAAAATACTGCTCTAGATTGCAATGTTGTTGAGGAACATGGCAAAGGAGAAAAAATGGAAACCCTGAAACAAGACAGAGCTTGAAAGAAGAGTACACATGCAATCAGCAAATTGCACACACACACTCACAAAAAAGGCCCCCCTTAAGTGATATTTTTGTAAAGGAATCAGGTAAAGGAAGCAGATGTGTGGGTTCTTAAAATACACCTGTGATTGAAATTAAATAATTAGCAGCAATATTTTAGAACAAATTTTCATATAATATATAACATAATTATAAAAGTGGTTTGTTATGAGATCTAAATTTTCTTATACTGCTACTGCTTAGAGCTACAAACCAGAAAATGCTGGATATGGATTTAAAGGAAAGAAAAAAAATATAAAAATGAGACAATACTTTGTATAAATCTATAAAACACTGAAAAGTAAAAGATCTCTTTCTCTCACACACACAGACATATATATTTAATATAACAAAGGGCTCTAAATGCATCTGTATTATCATGACATATTTTGACTGAAAGGAAATAATTTCATCTTTTACTCTAATATTTTTTAACTGACACTGAAACTAATTTTCAAATGCAAAATCTTAGAAATGACTTTGGTTAGCAAAAATGAGTTATTTCATGAAACATATTTATGAAAAATCTTGTATCCTGTATGATTGATTTATTGTTAAAAAGATAGAATAGAGCTTTTTATGTTCTCCTAATTTTCAAATGTTAGAGTTTTTCTTATTCTCAAAACTGTCTAAATTACATAAACACAATCCTATATTTTCAAGTACAAGACATGGAACATTTACCTAGTTTTATCCTTTACTAATACTTACTCTGTTTTTCAAAAAATCAAACATTAAGATAAAGTCAGACTTCTCTGGAAATAAGTAAAACTCAATGGACCATGCAAATATCTACCTACCAAATACCTCAAATTCAGTATTACATTCAAAGTCAAATCTTTGTATAGTGCATAACAATGGAGAAACTGAATTTACATTACTGTGTTGTAATTAATATGTCCTTAAATGTTTTAAAAATAAAGTAATACATAATAAAATAAAATGAAATTATCATTTTTTATTTGAAATGAAAGAATAAGAAAATGGAACAGCTTTCTCCCTTAACTACATTTAAGATCTTATTATATCTTATCTATAGCCTATCACTTTGATTTCTAACCCATTGAAATTACCCCTTCTTATCAAGTACTTTGGACTTAAGAACTTTTAAATTAAATAAAAATATTATAAACCTCTTTTCTATAAAGAAAAAATAATTCCTGAGTGTACCAATTAGCAATGAAACTTAATCATGCGTAAAATATCAATAAATGAATATATGTCTTGATAAAAGTATTCAAGATTTCATTCATGCTGAAATAAATCCTTTACCCAAGTGAAGAGCATTTATCTCAATGTCAATTTCACTGCAACTATATATTTTCAAATATTCAAATTATTCCGATGACTTTTTTCAATTAAAATTTTTTTTCAAGCAACATCTTTTTGTTGTTGTTGTTGTTTAGGTTTTTATTTAAAATCCAGGTAGTTAACATACAGTGTAATATTGGTTTCAGAAGTAGAATTTAGTGAATCATTGCTAACATAAAACACCAAATACTCATTACAACAACTACCCTCCTTAATATCCATCACTTATTTCACTCATTCCCCTGTCTACCTCCCCTCCAGTAACCCTCAGTTTGTTCTCAGTCTGTTTTATGGTTTGCCTGTCTCCTTTTCCTCCCATGTTCATGTGTTGTTTCTTAAATTCCACATATGAGTGAAATCATATGGCATTTGTCTTTCTCTAACATTTCTCTTAGCATAATACACTCTAGGTCCATCCCCATCACTGCAAATGGAAAGATTTCATTATTTCTGATGACTAGATAATATTTCACATTTTATCAATCACGGATATTTGGGTTATTTTCTGTAACTTGGCTATTATTGATAGAGCTGCTATAAATATCGGGGTGCATATGTCCATTTGAATCAGAATTTTTGTGTCCTTTGGGTAAATAACCAGTAGTGTAATTGCTAGATCACAGGAGTGTTCTATTTTTAACTGCTTGAGGAACTTCCTTACTGTTTTCCAGAGTGGCTGTATCAGTTTATATTCCCACCAACAGTGTAAGAGGGTTCCCCTTTCTCCACATCCTTGCCAACATCTACTGTTTCCTGTATTCTTAATTTTAGCCATTCTGACAGGTGTGAGGTGATATCTTATTGCAGTTTTGATTTGTATTTCACTGATGATGAGTGATGTTGAGCACCTTTTCATGTGTCTGTTAGCCATCTGGATATCCTCTTTGAAAAAGTATCTATTCATCTCTTCTACCCATTTCTTAAGTGGATTATTTGCTTTTTGGGGGTTGAGTTTGATATGTTCTTTATACATTTTGCATACTAACCCTTTATCAGATATGTCATTTGCAAATATCACCTCTTATTCTGTGGACTGCATTTTAATTTTGTTGATTGTTCCTTTCCTGTGCAGAAGCTTTTTATCTTGATGAGGTCCCAATAGTTCATTTTTGCTTTTGTTTCCCTTGTCTCTGGCAACATGTCTAATAAGAAGTTGGTACAGCCAAGGTCAAAAAAGTTACTGCCTGTGTTGTCCTCTCAGATTTTGATAGTTTACTGCCTCACATTTAGGTCTTCCATTGATTTTGAATTTATTTTTGCATGTGGTTTAAGAAAGTCATACAGTTTCATTCTTCTGCATGTTGCAGAATCCTGTTTTCCCAACATCATTTGTTGAAAAGACTGTCATATTTTTTCATTGGATATTCTTTCCTTCTTTGTCAAAGATTATTTGACCACGGAGTTGTGGATCCATTTCTGGGTTTTCTATCCTGTTCTATTGATCAATGTATCTGTTTTTGTGCCAGTACCATACTTGCTCAAGTACCATACTTCATCAAGACATACCAGTCTTGATGAATGCAGTTTGTAATATAGCTTGAGGTCCAGAATTTTGATACCTCCAGCTCTGCTTTTCTTTTTCAAGACTGCATTTGCTATTCAGGGTCTTTTGTGGTTCCATACAAATTGTAAGATTGTTTGTTCTATCTCTGTGAAAGACACTGTATTTTTATAAAGATTACATTATATAATCAAATTGCTTTTAACAATATTTACTCTTCCAGTCCATGAGCGTGGAATGTTTTTCCATTTCTTTGTGTCTTCTTCGATTTCTTTCATAAGTGTTTTATAGTTTTCAGAGTACCATTTTTTTACCTCTTTGGTTTATTCCTAGGTATCTTATGGTTTTGGTGTAATTATAAGTGGGATTGTTTCCTTGATTTCTCTTTCTGCTGCTTCCTTATCAGTATCTAGAAATGCCAAGATTTCTGTATATTTATTTTGTATTCTGTGCTATTACTGAATTCATGTATCAGTTGTAGCAATTTTTTGGTGGAGTCTTTCAGATTTTCTACATAGAGCATCAAGTCACCTGGGAATAGTGAGAGTTGGACTTCTTCCTTGCCAATTTGGATGTCTTTTATTTCTTTGTGTTGTTTCATTGCTGAAGCTAGGACTTCTAGTAATATGTTAAGTGGGGAGAGTGGATGTCCCTATCTTGATCTTGTCATAGAGGATAAGTTTTGTTTTTCCCCTTGAGGATTATATTCATTGTTTGTCTTTTGGATATGGCCTTTATGATGTTGAAGCATGTTCCTCTATCCCTACTTTGTTGAGGGATTTATCAAGAATGGATGCTGTACTTTGTTAAATGCTTTTTCTGCATCTATTGATAAGAGTCATCTGATTTTTATTCTTCCTTTTATTAGTGTGGTGTATCACACTAGTTGATTTGTGAATATCGAACCACCCTTGCAGCCTATTAATAAATCCTATTTGATTGTGGCGAATGATTCTTTTAATGTACTGTTGGATTTGATTTGCTAGTATTTTGTTGAGAATTTTTGCAACTTTCTCATTGTAGGTATTCTTTAGCAAATAAGTTCATCTCACATTGTTCATGTTGAAATCATAGCTCAAATACATTTTACTTTCTTTTGGACATAATCAGATGTTGTGAATTTGGCCTTCCCAACTGTATTTGAGGCTCAGAAAATTAAGATTATCCTCATGTAAACTTAAATCTTAAGAAAGGAGATTAATATTCTAAAATGACCTGGTTTCTCAAATGGAGTATTAAAAAATCAAAACAAAACAAAACAAAAATCCAGTCACAATAGTAATATAGTTCTATGTCCCACCCTTCTATTTTATTTATACAGTTACTTTTAAATTTTATTTCTGAAGTAGTTGTATTTTTATTTGCTCAAACCAAAAAGGATTAAATGTTAAATTAACAAATATTTGCTTTTTAAAAATTGAAAAAAAGTTGGAGATGGTGCTTCTAGTTTTGACTTGAGTAAATGAAATCTGTTACATTTTGAAAGATAATGTCACAAAATTTTTAAATGTAAATTTTATTTTTAGATGTAAAATATTTAAAAGAAGAGGATGCAAATCGCAAGACATTTACTGTAAGCAGCACACTGGATTTCCGAGTGGACCGGAGCGACGATGGCGTGGCTGTGATCTGCAGAGTAGACCATGAGTCCCTCAATGCCACCCCTCAGGTGGCCATGCAGGTGCTAGAAATACACTGTAAGTAAAAGCTACTCCCTTCCCATTTATCTCAGCAGAAGCAAATCTCTTCATCTACATTTACAATCATTTCAAAATATCCTGAATTACCACATGTGTGCAGCAAAATCTTCAGCAAAGTGAAGTACAGCTACTTTCACTGGTATTAATCACATTCAGAGGAAGGTAGTTCTTGCCTTAATATCATTCTTTAAAAAAAATTTAAAAAGATTTTATTTATTATTTGACAGAGAAAGACACAGTGAAGTAGGGAACACAAGCAAGGGGAGTGGGAGGGAGAGAAGCAGGCTTCCTGCTGAGCAGAGAGGCCGATGAGGGGCTCATTACCAGGACTCTGGGATCAGGACCAGAGCCAAAGGCAGACACTTAATGACTGAGCCACCTGGGCATCCCCTGAATATCATTCTTGACAAGGAAGAGAAATAAAAGAAATATCCTTATTTAAGGTTAAAACTTCTAATTATGTTCCACTGGTGACTTGATGCATGTGTATGCCTGTGGGTAGGGTAGGAAAATTTGTTATTTTAGCAGAGTCAATGAGGGTGGACCTTATTGTATGAAAGTGACTTTGTTATACATAAATGTGTTGTCCTTTCTGTGCTTTTAAAATGAGACAATTTTTACCTTCTATATGAGATATTTTAAGTCTTTATAAATACATGGGCATATCAATTATGTTTTCTTCATCAACTTCATTATTACTGATAAGTGATAGGAACAACATTAATTGGCTGACTCCAGTGGGTCAATGGCAGTCCTAAATGCTTTGCTGGCATTATTTCATCTCGTGCCTCATGTTAGGGCATCAGCATAAAAACCTGATGAGTAGTTACCCTCTTTCGTCACAGTTTATGGACAATGACACTGAAGGTTATAGTGGTTGAGTCATTTGGCCAAGTTTATACAACTAACAAATGGTAGAAATTTTTATTAGTTAGTAAGGCCCTGGGTTATAACAGGTGATCTAGAAATATTTATTCACATGAAAATGAATCAACTGAATATATAAGATAAAACTGAAAAAAGTAAAGCCCACAAACAACAAACTCCTGTTTTCTCATGGCATCCATTCTAGGTAGGAATGACAGAAAAGCAAAATAAGTAAAAACAACTTATAGTATGTTGTACATTAAATGCTATGGGAAAAAAATAAAGCAGAAGTAATAAGGAGTATGATTTAGGAGATGGGAATGGAGTTCAAAGAAAGTATATGTGTGTTAGAATATAACATATATAATGTCTTTATATGTAAATATTTATTACATATATTAAATTATATCATTATATGTTATATTATTATAAATATATATTATATTTATATTATACATATATTTAAATAACAAATATTAGTAGATCAGTGTAGAGGATATTAACTGGAGGGTATTTATGAGAGAAGATCAGAGATACCAGAAGGACCAGACTTTATTTTTTTACTTTTTGATAGAGAAATGTCAATCTGATTATGATTTTTAATTGTTCTCTTCTTTTAATTATTCTTAGTTTAATATTAATTGAAATTATTATACTATTTTAAATACTTTCAATTATATTAAGTTAGTTTCATTAATTTTCCTCTTATTCTCATTGAAACAAATTCCACAGCAAGCATATCTTAGAGCCCAAACTGAGGTTGTCTTCAAATTTCAACATTCATTTGCAGTGACACCTTGGGATAATTACTAAAGCTGTTTGAGCTTTGATTTTTAAATTAGATAATTCATTTATACAAGAATCAAACTAGACAATTTGTTTATGGCATTTAAAAACTTTTAATGAGTTCCACTTGCCTTAGTTAGTTCAAGCTGCTGTAACAAATATACCCATATCCTGGGTGGCTTATAAACCAAAGAAATTTATTTCTCACAGTTCTGGAAGCTGAAAGTCCAAGATCAAGCTGCAGGTAAAGGGTTTCATCCTGGTTTATAGATGGCTATCTCCTCTCTGTGTCTGCACATGGCAGAAGGGGCTAAGGACTCTGGGGTCTTTTTTGTAAGAGATCTAATCCTAGTCATAACTTTCCGGTAGCCCCATCTGTAAATATATCACATTTGGAATTAGGTTTCAATGTATGAATTTTAGAGGGACAGAGGCATTCAGCCTATAGCACCTTCCGTTTCCTATTTTTTATCAACATGTTTTCCAAAATGTAGGAAATTGTATGATTTGATATGTCAAGAGGACCCAGGTTATCAGCATTTGACTTAAACTTTTTTTCACTTATATATAAAGTGAAGAAAGATTTATTTTTTTTAAGATTTTATTTATTTATTTGACAGAGAGAAATTACAAGTACACTGAGAGGCAGGCAGAGAGAGAGAGAAGGAAGCAGGCTCCCTGCTGAGCAGAGAGCCCGATGCGGGACTCGATCCCAGGACCCTGAGATCATGACCTGAGCCGAAGGCAGCGGCTTAACCCACTGAGCCACCCAAGCGCCCCAAGTGAAGAAAGATTTAAAAATAATATTTAATTACTAATTTAAGTGTAATTTTCAGTATTAATAAAAGAAAATAATTAAGTCATAACATTTATTAAAGGTCACCTGCCAAAGACTAATCACTAAAAACCCACCAACAGTCAAGTGAAATCAGATATTTTAGTTTGCTATGGCAAAGAAGAGGCATACCAGATGAATCTCTAGGTACTAGTAAGAAAGAGTTTGAAGAGACTTGTTAGAGAATTTGGGTTTGTCCTGAATATTTTAAAGAGGATTCTGGATTGAGTGCTGTCAGTATTGGGAGCTAATCAAGCATGAGTATGTTGGTAACTTTTACCTAGAAAGCAAAAGCATTAAAGCATAATTAGATTTGCTCTTATAAAGATGCAGCAGTTAATCATGCTAATTTTTTGTGCTTGCTGAGTGTCCTGGTCTCTGTCTTGTTTCAGAACTGGACATGGAATAGACTTGCCTTTGCCTGCTTCTACTCATAGTCACAGGCAGCTCCTGCTTCTACTCATAGTCACAGGCAGCTTATTGTGTAGATTCTAGAGAATCATTTATGTTTTTGAGAAAATTTCAGCTTAACCGTCAGATGCCAATTGTTAGCCGCCAAAGTCATTGTTACTTTCTTGGGAGTCTAAAATGGAGCTATTATACATATACTTCCTGGGTATTTTTTGCTGTTCACTATATCTCAGTGTGCATTATTAAGCGAACTTAATGGAGGAAGGCAATTGTCTCATTTTTTAGAAAGTTTTGCATGAAAAATATTACACTTGCTATCCAATTAAAAATAGCAACTCATTTTATCATATTTTAATATGTAAGTGGCTAGAAGGCAAAGACCATATCTATTTAAATTATTTCTTTTAGCATCCAGCTTACCACCATTCAAGTATGTGAAGGTAATTAAAACTAACTGATGATAATGCTGAATGTTCCTTTAGGGATGCAAAACATTCCCCAGAGATGAAACTCAGAGAGGAGAATGGAGAGTGGGGATTAAGCAGTAGTTTGCATTAAAATTAGAGCAAATTGAACAAATTAGGTGTGGTCTTCATGGCTCTGCATAGATAAACATATACAATATGCATGATGTGGAAATTTCTATCAATGTAAGTGGGCGGAAAGAGAAAGAATTTGAAAAGAAGAAGGTGATTAGTCTAGAATTTTTGGAACATAAATTTTAGGATTCCTGCATTGTTTTACACTGTCCTATCATGAATAACCACAAAAGTTGGCCCAAATGGAAGAACATTTAGCATTTTGGACCCCCAGAACATAAGAGTTGTCACTGTTTTCTGTGGTGAGTGATAAGACCAAATATATAATTCTACCATAATGGAAAGTTATGACTATACTTGAAACTAAAATCCTGTGTAATTATGGAAAGGCAAGTTTGATAATAAATTAGGACCTGTTAAACACATAAGGCAAAGAGCAAAAAATATAGTAGAAGGAATTATATTTCTAGGCCTATGTTTTAACCCCTAACCTTCTGATACACAATTTAGAAGGACACAGTCTCTAAAGTATTTCGTAGAAATCTGCATTTCTTTACAAAATATTAATCATAAATTTTAATGCCATATGAAGGAAAATAGTCTTTAAATTTTAAATTTAAGAAAATGCAGACTTTTCACTGTGAACCACAAATAACTGCAAATTTCACTCAACAGATAACAGCACACGATGTACCTGAGCAGTGAAAAATGCCACTCTCTTTTTTCATAGGTGGAAATTCTAATTCATCTTTCTATTTTTATGCAAATCTCACTTGAAAACAATAAATTTTTATTTGTCTGATTTAATTTTTAGAAGAACAGATAGTATAAGTCAGATTTTATTTAATTTTAAGTAAGAATAATGTATCCACACGGACAGCAAGAAATATGCACAAAACACAGAAAAGAAGAAAATAACTGAACATTCCTTTTCTGTATGTGGCACTGACAAAAATTTCACAAAATGTAGGCTGTTACTGAAAAGGAGAAGCAGAAGAGACAGATTAGTAAAATATTTCAGAGTAATGAATGTTCTAACAACTCATTTTAGTACTGTGAAATTGAACTGTCCATATGGATAAATAAGAACCCAAATTTTTAAGTGTCTGTGTGTATATATTTGATATGGTAAATTATATGTATAATAGTCAATATTGTGTAAATATTAACATATAAATATTCAATATATATAAAGTTCATCAAATTATGAAATCTTATGTTATTATTAATATATTTTTATCATTTACTACTTGGCTATAGTGCCATTCTTTGCTTATAATATAAGTAAAAGCTTATATATGCACATCATATCAGTTCCCCCTTACTCAATGCTCCCTAACCTGTTTAGCCCCAATCAGTGTCTTTTAAATTATTCTATGTGGTTGTATTAATTATACTTCTACCACTTTTCTATATATCATAGAAAGCACTTGATTAAATGTTTCAGGCTATCCAGGTTTATTAGACAGAAAGCTGAGTGTTAATAAGTAGATTTTAAAATAACATCTCACTCATTTGGTGCCTTACTTGTGAAATGCTGATTATCTAATTACCTGGTCTACCACAAATTATCTATGGCCTAGAGGCCAATGTAAAAGGAGTCAGGAAAGGTGAAATGAGAACTCCCTTTAGGTTAAATTTTCAAAAATTAAAATAAATTGTTATTTAGATTAACAAAATGTCACATTAATGCCTGAGGATACTTTGAAAGGGTTTTTTAAGATTTCAAAATATTTCACAAAGCTCGTGAAAGGTATACATGCTAGAATCATGAAGTAATCTATGCTCCTTGGCAAAAAGATACATTTATCTACCTTAATAAAGGTGCAACCCCTATTTGAGATCCCTACTTTTTAAAAAAAATTAATTAAAGTATAATTGGTATACAATATTTTATTAGTTTCAGGTGTACCTATTCATCTACTGATGGACACTTAGGTTACTTCCAGATCTTTACTATTGTCAGTGATGGTGCAATGAACATAAAGGTGCATATCTCTCTTCAGATTGCTGCTTTTGTTTTCTTTGGATGGAACTGCCGGATCCTAGAGTTCTAATTAATTTTTTGAGGAAATGCCATACTGTTTTCCATAGTGGCTGCTCCAATTTACTTTTCTACCAACAGTGCATAAGGTTTTCCTTTCTCCTTATTTTCACCAACACTTGTTATTTTGTGTTGTTTTGATAAATAGCCATTCTGACAGGTGTGAGGTGACACCTCATTGTGGTTTTGAATTGCATTTCTCTGATAATGAGTGATATTGAATATCTTTTCACAAACTTGCTGGACATCCAAGTCTTCTTTGGAAAAATGTAGATTTAGGCCTTCTGCTTATTCTTTAATGGGGTTATTTGATTTTCTTGATATTAAGTAGTATAAGTTCTTTACATATTTTGGAAATTTACCCTTTATAGGATAAAGGATTTGCAAATATCTTCTTCCATTCAGTAGTTTGTCTCTTCATTTTGTCGATGGTTTCCTTCACTGTGCAAAAGCATTTTGGTTTGATGGACTCCTTTTTTTTTTTTTTTTAATTTTACTTTTGTGGCCTTTGAGAAGACTGATAAAAAAAAAATATTTGCAAAGACTAATGTCAAAGAGCCTACTGCCCATACTTTCTTCTAGGAGTTTTATGGTTTATGTCTTAACATTCAAATTACATCTTAAATTCATTTTCATCTATGGTTGTCAAATAGACTTTTAAACATTTTCAGGAAGGATACATTCATATATTGCCCATAATGGTATATTATTCACACGTGGTCATGAGGTGCATATTTTTTCCTTTACATGTAGAAGAATATTTTATTTATCCCTGCAATATTGAATTATTCAAAATAATTGAATCATTAAATATTTTAAGTGATCTGAGTGCAGGGATTCACTGTTACTATAAAATTTCTGTTATTAATAGAAGTAAACATTTTTTGTTATTAAATCTCATTAAGAGATGAATATATATTTATGAGCAGAAATTCCACATTTTAACAAATATTAAATTCATATATTAAACTAATACAATATATTCTTAACTGGCCTTTCCTAATCAGTCTTATTATGAAGTTCCTAATCAAGCTTATTTTAAAAGTTTTAACATTATTTAAGGCACACAAATTAATTTCATAAAAAGGCAGTCAAAAATAGCTCTCAAATGATGGAATGTATGTATTGTACAGATGACAATGTATCATTTGCTGTTAAATTTAATCAAGGAAAAAACTGGATATGAAAATGAGACAGAAATGATTTTGACAAGTAAAAGCAAATATTGAGAAAATAAGCATAAGTGATTCATGTCCAATATTTTTAACTTCTGATTAAATAACTTCTGTTTTTAAAATATAGTTCACTTGATTTTTCCTTTTTTTTTTTTTTTTTTCCTTTAGTGGGAGAAGGGGGAAGAGGGGCAGGATGAGGAGAGAGAGAATGTTAGGCAGACTCCACACCCAGTGCAGAGCCCAACACAGGCTCAATCTCACAACCCTAAGATCATGATTTAAGCCCAAATCAGATTCAGCTGCTTAACTGACTGAACCACCAAGGAACCCCCAAGGTTGATTTTTCCAAAGTGACTACATATTTAGCATCCCAAGATTTTCAAACTGTTCTAGTTCTATTTTCTGATTGTACTATAATATATATACATATACACAAGAGAAAATATATTCATACACATAAGAGAAAAATATATGGTTAGAAAACTATACTCAATTGATGTATTGAACTTTAGTGGATTAGCTGTTAACATATCAGAAAGATTGTCATTACTATTTACTATCTGGGTCCAAAAGACTTTTTTTAATTAATAGGTTTTATTTTTAAAAGTAGGGCTTTTTGGTTTGTGTTTTTTTTTCCCCTTAAATTGGGGCTTGAACTCCTTTTTTTTAAAATTTTATTTATTTATTTAGCAGACAGAGATCATAAATAGGCAGAGAGCCAGGCAGAGAGAGAGGGAGAAGCAGTCTCCTGCTGAGCAGAGAGCCCAATGTGGGGTTCAATCCCAGAACCCCAAGACCAGGACCTGAGCTAAAGGTAGAGGCTTAACCACTGAGCCACCCAGGTGTTCCTAAAAGTAGTTTTAGTTTGTTAAAGAAATTGAGGAGAAAATACAAAGTTCCTGCCCCCTCACAAGTTCCCTATCATTATCGTGTATTATTGTAGTACACACATTATAATTGATTAACTAATATTGATAGATTAGTGTTAACTAAAGTCTTTTATTTTATATCATTCTTCACAATTTATGTTGTATGATTCTATAAGGTTTTGACCAGTTTATAATGTCCTGCAGCCATGGTTACAATATCATACAAAATGCATTCCCTGCCCTAAAACCCCCTGTGATTCACCAGTGGATGGCTCTTTCCCCCTCCTCAACTCCCTGGCCACCAATGATCTATTAGCTAGCTGTATAGGTTTGCCTTTCCTAGGATCTCATGTAGTTGGAGTTATATAGTGTATAGTCTTTCTAGACTTTTTTCTTTCACATTTAAGGTGCTGTCAAGTGGTTTTGTGGCTTGATAGGACATTTCTTTTTATTGCAAAATAATATTCTACTGTCTGGATATTCCAGAGTTTGTTTATCCATTCACCTATTGAAAACTATCTTAGTTACTGCCAAATTCTGGCAATTATGAATATACCTAGTATAAATACCTGTGCACAGGTTTTCGTTTGAATAGAAGTTTTCAACTTCTTTGAGTCAATGACATTCAGTTTTAAATTAGAACAAATTTAAGCAAAAGGCAAATTGATTGAGTATGAAGAGGCAATGTATCTCAATGTCACTAAGATCAAAACATGAAATTTTAGAAAATCTGAATGTTTATCTTATACTATAAATAGAATTGCTAGTAAGACTATATTTAGCTTTGTAATAAATTGCAAACAAATTTGTACAATGGTGGTATCAATTTGCATTCCTACCAGCAATGAATGAGTGTACCCATTGGTCCATGTCCTCACTATTATTTGGAGTTGTCAGTGTTTTGGAATGAGGTCATCCTCAATAGTGCTGGCATCTCGTTTTAATTTGCAACTCCACGATGTATGAGGCTGAGCATCTTTTCAGATGCTATTTTTCATTTGCATATCTTTTTTGGTGAGGTGTATTTTTAGATTTTTTGCCAAATTTTTAATAGGGTTGTTTTTCTGGTTGAGTTTTAAGAGTTCTTTGCACATTTGGATACCACTCATTTATCATTTATCATACACATCCTTTGCGAATACTTTCCTCATTGTCTTTTTATTTCCTTTAAGTGTCTTTCTCAAGAGCAAACATATTTAAGGAAAATTCAACTTAACCATTTTTTTTTTCTTTCATGGATTATGTTTTCAGTGTTACCTAAAAAGTTGTCACTAAACCCAGGGTCAACTAGATTTCTCCTATATTATCTTCTAGAGGTTTTATAGTTTTGCACTTTACATTTAGGTCTATGATCCATTCTGAGTTAATTTTTGTGAATAATATAAAGTCTATGTGTGGATTATTTTTTTGAAATGGGGATGTCCTGTTGTTTTAGCATTTGTTAAACAAACTGTCATTTCTCTACTGAATTGTCTTTGCTCCTTTGTTAAAGATCGGTTGACTATATTTATGTGGGGTTCTTTCAGAGCTCCCCATTCTGTTCCTTGATCTATTTATTTTGCATTAATACCATATTGTCTTAATTACTGTAGCTATATAATGTCCTGAAGTTGGGTAGTATCAGCCCTCGGACTTTCTTCTTCTTCAATATTGTAATTTTATCCATATTTATAAATTTATAATTAAAATCATCATAAATTTGATTATATTATAATTAAGACAGATATAATCATCAGTATATTAAGCTTTATTGTATTAATCCTTGACATGTGAGGAAAGAATGCAATTACCATCACCATCTGGATCTAAGAGACTCGTTATTTCAGATTTTTAGTTTGTAAGTTTTTTTTTTTTTTTTAAATAATGTTTAGATGTAAAATAAACTGGTAAGGAAAAACAGAATTATTATACTCTTCAATAAGAGTTTAATAAATATAGGGGCACCTGAGCTCTGGTGGTTAAGCCTCTGACTCTTGATCTCAGCTCAGGTCTTAATCTCAGGGTCATGAATTCAAACCGCATGTTGGTCCATCAGATATAAAATAATAATAATAATAAAAATTTAAATACAGCAACCTTGGCTTTCTATTCCATATTTCCTGGATTTGATGATATATCTATCCAAAGTGGGCAACTACTGTCATGTATGCTCCTAGAACATACCGTATTATAAATACTAAGGTCAGATTTCAAATAGACATCTCAAATGTGTTCTATTTAGTCATTGTTTCTGGTTCTTTTTAAAATTGCATTTTCAAAATGAAATAATCTAAAAATGATCATTCATAATTTTGTCAAAGACAGTAAAGATATCTTTGCCCCGTAATTGCAAGCATTTCATTTTTAGATTTATAAGCACAAACTAAATTGAAAAAGAAAATGAATTTTAAAATTTCATTATCAAATGCTTTCATCACTTATCCCCTTATGAACTATACTTATGTGCAGAGATCATAAAAATGAAAGAATGTTGTCATATTTCCTTTTTAACAAAACCAAGTTGCAAAATATTATGTGATGAAGTCCTCCCTTTGTTTCCTTAGAAACAAATTGTTTATATATAGATTTTTGAGTTCAATAAAATGCATCTAAGATTTCATATGTGAAGACTTCTGTTTCACCATCATTTGATTCTTGAGTTCTACTGCTTTCTCTCTGAATTTATTGTCTAATCTTGTCTAATAATTTTAAGATATCTTTCTCTATCAATTTTCTTTACTTGCTACTCTGAGCAGGAAATGAAAGATCCAGAATTCTCAACTGATCATGAAAGCTAAGCAGCCAACAAACAAGCAAACAAAACTAGAATGATTGTGTTTTTATTTCCAAACTTGTTTTCTACTTCCATGTAAGAAAACACAAAACCTAAGCAACCCTATAAGTAAATAGGGATGAGATAACCATGCTGATTTATATCATTCTTGCATAATCCATCCATACCAGCACTGTCTAATAGAATTTTCTGTGATGCTGGTAATATTCCTATCTGTCCCAAAATAGTAAGTAGCCAATGTCTAGCTACATGGAGCTACAAAGCACTTGAAATGTAAACCTTGTGACTAAAAACGAATGGTTTAAATTTTATTAAATTGCAGTCAATTTATATTGAAATTTAAATAGCCACATGTGACTAGTGGTTACTATATTGGACACTACCACTCTACATGATTTCATCATACATCTATTTTTTTTATTATGTCATTTCTTTTAGCATAGTTGGGGACAATTGATGAGTTAGGGTCAAGTTCATGATGAAGTAATTCATAGAATCCTAAAGTAGCAAGATTCCTCATACTACAGAAAATATAACACTGTTATAATTTCATAATTATCTTAGATTTACAAGAGTCCAGTACCTTCATATCATAATTGCAAGAGAGAATAATTTAAAATCTATCTTAAAAAGTGAATTCTCTCTTTGTTTTTTGGAGGACCTCTAAGAAAGGATACAAATCATGAAATACTTTCTCTAAATGTATTTAGAATTGTTTTCTTTTTTTAAAGATTTTATTTATTTGACAGAGAGAGACACCGTGAGAGAAGGAACACAAGCAGGGGGAGTAGGAGAGGGAGAAGCAGGGGGAGTGGGAGAGGGAGAAGCAGGCTTCCTGCTGAGCAGAGACCCCCCCCCTTCAATGTAGGGCTCCATCCCAGGACCCAGGGATCATGACTTGAGCTGAAGACAGCTGATTAACGACTGAGCCACCCAGGTGCCCCTAGAATTGTTGCAAAAAGACACTCAACAACTAAGATTGAGGCCATTGCACACTAATGATATACTGAGGGTTAAACTTGCATACCTTTTCTAGGAGGAAATTTTTAATTTATATTTTTATGAACAAGGCTAGTGATTTTAGTGATTATTACAGAATTGCATAAAGTTATATTCTGATCTTCAAAATGCCTTTCAGTTTTCTTTGTGGTACCTACAATTTTAGAATTTGTGATTTAGTTTTTGATTAAAGTAAAACATAGAATGATTACACTCACTCATGAGTGAGTGATGATCAGAGCCTATCTATTCTTTGAGGCAGTATATAAGCTGTGCTGTATAGAGATGAACCGTGCTGTTATAAGACTAGAGTGTTTGGTGTTCAAATACAGGTTAACAACCACTGGAGTAAGATTAGAATATATATATAATATATATATAATATATATTATATATATTTTTTTCTTTACATATATATATATATGTAAAGAGAATATATTTTGAATGTAGTGTGACCTTGAAAAACAATACTGCATTTTTTAAGAGTTTATTTATTTATTTATTTATTTGAGTGAGAGAAAGACAGAGACCGCACTTGCAGATAGAGGGACAGAGGGAGAAGGAGAAGTAAACTCCCTGCTGAGCAGGGAGCCCAACATGGGCCTTGATCCCAGGACCCTGAAGATCATGACCTGAGCCAAAGTAAAACTAAGCCACCCCTGGCATCCCTCAATACTACATTTTTTAAAGTTCAAATTTGAAGTCAGATAATACTAACTTGAAATTCAAGCTTCCCTAAATAACGTTATGCTAGTCACTCTAAACCTAATTTCCTCACCTGGAAAATATACCTACTTCGTATTTTCTGTAAGGATTAAATCAAATAATTTTTATAAGTGCTTGGCTTTCTAGTATTATCATTAGGAAGGTAACATATACCTTATGACTGAAAACAAGTTTAGCAAATACTTTCTCTGAGGTCTATATATTATAAAAGGAAATTGAAAAACCTTGAGAATAGAAATAGGGAACCAATTAAAGAAGCAAAAATAATATATAAAAAGATTGTTTGCTTTGTAGTTTTGCCCAGGACTTAACATTACTCACCAATACTGAAAAAAAAAAAAAAAAGATCTTAAATTTGGTGATTATGCTAAGTGAATCAGACTGAGAAAGACAAATACATATTGTCTGATTTCACTTTATTGTGGACTCTAAAAACCAAAACAAATGAATAAATAAAAAGTAGAATCAGACCTTTAAATACAAAGAACAAATGGTAGCCAGGGGGAAGGAATTGAGGGGCGGGGAGCAAAATGGTTGAAGAGGAACGTGCTATACAGGCTCCTAGTTATGGAATGAATAAGTCACAGGAATAAAGGACACAGCATCAGGAATATAGTAAATGATACTGTAACATTGTATGGTGACGGGTAGTAGCAACACTGTGGTGAGCACAGCAAAGAGATATTGAGTCACTTGAACCAAATATAACATTGTGTGTCAACTATACTCAGTAAAAATAATTAAAAATGTGATGATATTGGGAAAACAAAACTAATTTGTAAAATATTTTTTCTTCCCATTAATAAAAGATATAAATAAAAGTTTTTTATCCTAAAGGAAACATCTCATGGAGACAATCTACTATAATAACTATGTAGTTATTTTTTGATTTGGCTTTTCTCAATTTAAACATGTTTGAAAATATACACTAAATGTAAGGAAAGGACTATTACTGTATTATTTTTATTGTTACTGTGATGGTGATGATGATTATGATGATTTTAGCCTTTGTCAAATTTACCAGAATGACATAGTTTAGCTTAGTTTTTTAAAGATTTATTTATTTAATTTAGAGAGAAAAAAAGAGAGACAGAGTGAAAGCACAAAAGGGGAAGAGAAGAGGGATAGATATTCTCAAACAGACTTCCTGCTGAGTATAGAACCCCATGTGGGGCTGGATCCCACCACCAGAGATCAGGACCAGAGCCAAAATCAAGAGTCAGAGTTTTAACCAACTGAATCACCTAGGTACCCCAAAAAGGGACATTTTAAAGATTAGATAACATATGAAACAAAACCAAACTTGATAGTTAACTTAATAGTTAATGAACATGAAATGAGATATTCATTCCCTCACTAAGATGTATAGTTTTACATTAAGTCATCATGTTTGACTTAATCTATACATTATCTATTAATGTATGTTTGTTAAATAAATACTCAGTGCTTAGGCCATCCCACAGCAGATTTATAAAATCTAAAACAACTTTACATTAATATGTTCATTTCATTATTTACTCTTTCTTTTTCCATCCCTGTGATGAATTCTATTCATGGTGACATAATAAATTTTCTTTAATTTACCAAAACCACAAACAACTTGATAATGTTTAGAAACACAATGAGTACTGGTTTTTCATTTTTATTTTAAATAATGATTTGGAGCTTTTTTTCTTTTTTTTTTTTAATGTGCTTTCAGAACTGTCAAAATTTTCTAGGTAGTCATGAAATTTAACTGATGCCTTTCCTAAATAATCCATCTCCGGTGTCGAAGCTATCAACTAAAATCTATCTTTGTCTCCCACAGCACAGCTAACTCTATCACTGTTGAATTAAAACTATGCATTTTACATCATCGTATCAGACCATTAAATACAAGAGCACTTTATTTGATAAATTATTATAATTATTTTAATTATTATGAATTCCAATTTATAAATTCCTTCATTCCCTATATTTTGTAATTATTCTAAGAACTAGAATAAAATATTGGAGAAACAATTATTTTAAGCTAAAATATAAGTAAGAATAAATGAGACAGAGAAAATGTACTTAAAGTAGTGTACTATAGAGTCTACAGTTATATAAATTTATGAATTAGAGTATAAGCAAAAATATTGATGTTATTATCTATACTTCTACTGCAACATTTTTCTTTTACTTAACTTTTACTTAACTTAAACTTTACTTTTACTTACTTTCCTTGTGGCTCAACTTCATAATAGAGACATTTTGCTTCTAATAGCTCCCTGATCCATTCAGTTTTACCCACTGCCAAATCTTATCTTCTAAACCTTGGTTCTGACCCTAATACTCACTTGATTATAGACTTAAGATGCTGTCCTATTGCCTCTAACATGGTGTCCAAACTCTTTAGCCTGATACTGAAGGTTTTGAAAATATACCCCTCTATAACATTGCTTTTGGCACCTCTTTAGAGATAATACATCCTAGAGTTTACATTATTTCTAGATGTCTCACATATAACTCATATACAGTCCACATTCTTCTTTTCATCAACCCCTTGTTTCATCAACCCCTTTGTTTGAATTCCTTTATTTTCTCTACCTCTAGAAAAATTCTGTCAGCTCAAGTATTATATATTCTTTGAATTGTTTTAAGTGCCACTTCTCTGGGTAACTTTCTTTCTTTCTTTTTTAAGATATTATTTATTTATTTAACAGACAGAGATCACATGTAGGCAGAAAGGCAGGCAGAGAGAGAGAAGAGGAAGCAGGCTGCCTGCTGAGCAGAGAGCCCAATGCGGGGCTCGATCCCAGGATGCTGGGATCATGACCTGAGCCGAAGGCAGAGGTTTTAACCCACTGAGCCACCTAGGTGCCCCACTTTCTTTGTTTCTGACAAATACATATAATCTCTTCCTCGATAACACCCATAATACACTGTCAGAGTGCTATGTTACTTTCAATTTTGAATTTTGCATGATTTTGAACTATACACAATTTATCTTTCTGCTTTGGATTAAATTACTATAGGCTACTATATTTGTGGATGTATAACACCTGACTAGTAGTAGCAATGGGTCTTATGCCCACACTAATTTGTAGATATTTGTTGAATAAATAAAAGATTGACACAAAAATAATTTTTCATTAGAATCAAAAGGAATTTAACAAACTGTTGAAGGAAAAGTACCTGATAGTTTTGAGCATTCTTTGCATAATGTTGTGAGTTAAAAAGGAAGTTAAAAGTTTGAGTTTTATTGTAAAATTGCAAACAGTGGAAAAATTAGATACTTTAGAAAAAATCAGTCTTACACAGAGGAAATACATAACAGCTGAAATGGTTCTACTTAACTCTTGGTATATCAACATGAAAAGTGGTCAACCTTGAGGTGTAGACGGAGTTTGCTTTGTAAGCTTTTTATTTCAGGAAAGTATTATAATGGCCTTTCTCAGAGTATTCAATACTTCCTTCATTTCAAAAGTAGAGATATGAGATATGAGAATAGACCAAACATCCTATATAAATGTACACGGTTTCATAGTTCTCTGGTCCATTCCCAATCCATTGTAACAAGGAAGAGATATATAGGTAATGAATATAATGAAAAATAAACATTTTACAGGAGGCTACTATTGACATCTTGGGGCAGGTAATTCTTGGCTGTGAAGGGGATATCTTTTGTACTGTAGGATGTTCAGTAAACTTCCTGTCCTCTATCTATTAGATGCTAATGGTATTACTTCTATATGTCCTCCATGTTGTAACAAGCAAAAATATCTCCAGATATTGCCAAATGTCCTTGAGTGTGGGGTGCACAATTGCCTCTAACTGAGAACTATTATTTATTTTAGAGTAAACTTCAAAGTGGCTTCAGAAATTTGCATAGGTGACTAATTTTCTTTAGTATTAATGTAATTACTGAGAGATACTTATAAGGATGCTAATTAAATTATTTTTTTTCCAGAAACTTCTATAAAATAACATTGTTATAAAGCAAAGAATCATAATTCTCTCATTTACAAAATACTTAAAAGTTTCTAAATTTTCCTTAATAGAAATTTGCTCTGGGAATATTTCTGTATTATTTTATAGAGAAGAGAAATATGTTGCTGAGAAGGATATATCAAAATAAATAAGGGAATATATTTCTTTATTTTTAAAATATTTTCCCAGTTTTATTGATAAATAATTTTGATATATAATTGACATATAACACTGTATTAATTTAAGGTATATAGTATAGTTATTCAGGATATATATATATACATATATATACATATAAATGATTACTATAACGTTTATTTAACATCATCACTGAACATAGTTAAAATAATTTTTCTTCTTATGAGAAATTTTAAGATCTGTTCTCTTAGCAATTTTCAAATACACATATAGTATTACTAACTATAGGCATCATGCTACACGTTATATCTTCAAAACTTAAAAATCTCGTAACTGGAAGTCTGTACCTTTTAATGTCCTTCACTCAAAAGAATATTTTCATCTGCTGAAGAGATGTGAGGGGGGATGTAATACATTAAACAAAAGAAGAAGAAGAAGAGGAGATTATCAGGCAAACTGACATATGGTTTACATGTAGAATTCAGTAACATTGCCAGATAGGTTTTATAACTTGCAGATCATATAGAGTCAAAGCAAATCTTTTGCCAGTTTCCAATCCAGCCAAATGGAGAAAAGAGTTGGGTTTAAAGAACGATAGAGGGAATGCAAGCTGGTGCAGCCACTCTGGAAAACAGCATGGAGGTTCCTCAAAATGTTGAAAATAGAACTGCCCTATGACCCAGCAATTGCACTATTGGGTATTTACCCTAAAAATACAAACGTAGTGATCCAAAGGGGCACGTGCACCCGAATGTTTATAGCAGCAATGTCCACAATAGCCAAACTATGGAAAGAACCTAGATGTCCATCAACAGATGAATGGATCAAGAAGATGTGGTATATATACACAATGGAATACTATGCAGCCATCAAAAGAAATGAAATCTTGCCATTTGCGACAACGTGGATGGAACTAGAGCGTATCATGCTTAGTGAAATAAGTCAAGCAGAGAAAGACAACTATCATATGATCTCCCTGATATGAGGAAGTAGTGATGCAACATGGGGGCTTAAGTGGGCAGGAGAAGAATAAATGAAACAAGATGCGATTGGGAGGGAGACAAACCATAAGTGACTCTTAATCTCACAAAACAAACTGAGGGTTGCTGGGGGGAGGGGGCTTGGGAGAAGGGGGTGGGATTATGGACATTGGGGAGGGTATGTGCTTTGGTGAGTGCTGTGAAGTGTGTAAACCTGGTGATTCACAGACCTGTACCCCTGGGGATAAAAATACATGTTTATAAAAAATAAAAAATTAAAAAAAAAAGTGAGTTGGGGGAGGGGCGCCTGAGTGGCTCAGTGGGTTAAGCCTCTACCTTCTGCTCTGGTCATGGTCTCAGGGTCCTGGGATCGAGCCCCATGTCGGGCTCTCTGTTCAGCAGGGAGCCTGTTCCCCCCTCTCCTTCTGCCTGCCTCTCTGTCTACTTGTGATCTCTTTCTCTCTGTCAAATAAATAAATAAAATCTTAAAAAAAAAAATAAAGAACGATAGAGGGCACAGAGGTTACTAGCAATTCCTAGTGTCATCTAAGAGGGAAAAGGAAACACAAGCTTATTGAGGTAAGTGAAGATCAGATACCAAGATTCAAACTGTGTAAATGATATATGATTATGTAACGACGGTGAATGACTCCTCTGAGATTTACCTTCATGTTCTACACAATAGGTCAACAACATAATCTTCCTGGTATGCTGTAGGAGAGAGTTCACTGAGCCAATAGATATAGAATATTTAAAACAATGACTATTATTTACTAAGGATTTGCCCAATTTTCATTAGCATTAGAAGATTAACTATAACAAATGAATTTGATTTATAACACACTAATGGTTGGAAAATATTATTAAAATTCATAACTCATTCATTTATTCAACAAATATTTAATTGAGGGCCAGGAGTTATTCTTGAACCAAGGATAAGGCAGTGAAAAATATAGACACAGCTCAGATGAGTTTGCTTTTCTAATATACTAAATACTCAGTAGCATCATTTATGAAAACTAACACCAGAGCTTTAGGTGTTACACTGTGAATGCTATAATGTTGTTACAATTCTGGTGAAATAATGGATAAAAATGGGTAATGGTACTATGACTCATATGCTCTAGGAACTATAAATGTTAAATGAATTATTTGGGAGTACTCATAGGAAATAACTTTTGTGAACCCATAAAATGATCAAAATAATATTTTGCTTTTAACCAAAATAATATTTTGCTTTTAACCATGACACATAATGTCATGGAAAATGCAACTGACTGATGTTTTAAGTTATAAACCACCTTTATTCACTCAATATATTATACAATATGAAATGATGCAGTATGCTGATAGTATATATTAGTTTACAATTGCTTCTCTTATTTGGAAATTTTTTCATCATCTATAAAAGGCTGATGTTCTTTATAATCTTAAATTTCTGTTGTATTTCTTTTATTATGGAAGAGGTAAGTTTTTTTTTTCTTTTTTTATTGATAAAACATTTGATTTAAAACTTCTTTTTATTCATCTACAGAGCCCTAAGTGATGGATAAACATTGAACCACTGACACTAAATACTTTAAGAGCTTGTGTGTTTAAGATTGTCCATTAGGTGGTTTAATAGTAGCTGCATCACTGATCTTTTCTCCTTTCTAAAATCTTTGTTAAGTCTATAGAAAATCCATTTCACTGAATCAATATCTTCACTTTGATTCAAATTCTGAGTTGTTCAAATAAAACAAGAGGTGTCCTTACTGCCAAGTTCATAAAGCTTTTAAATTTTTGATTAAAAAAAAGAATCATTTGTACATCAATCTATCTCTTGATAGTAATTGTGCCTGTTTCTAAAGGAAACTCAGAATTTGTCAGATAAGTAAAAGAAATAACACTTAAGACTAAAGTGTGGTTTTTTTTCACATTTTAATAATTTTAAAAATAGATTTTAAAGAGAGATATTTTTCCTACAAAAATCTTAGAAAGGAAATATTGTGCTTTTAAAATAGCTGCATATTTTTTGCTTGTATGCTAGGAAGCACTTAAAAATAATTTGTGGATGAATGAATATATCCCTGTTTTCTATATTCTTATTCAAACTTTCTCATTTTCTTGCATTTTGAAAGAAACAAGAAGAAACTAATTCATTTATACACTGAACATTTAAAGCGCTCTTACATTTAAGGCATTTTGTTAGGAGGTGACAACATACAATTAGATAGGTTAAGATCTTGGAACCTGAATGCTCAAAATGTAGTGAATGAAATAACCATATAAAAAATATATACATTTTACTAAGTGTAGTGTTTTATAATAATAGTATATATTCTGTATTCTAAAATAATTTAAACCTAATTATTTACTGTTCTCTGCCATCTATATGTTTTTTATATATGATGGGCATTAGATCTTGTATAAAAATATATATGATTCTATATAGACATGTTCAATAAATATGGTGTTAGAGTTCATTTACTTGAAGACCTTTTAAAACAGAGATGGAAATTATTTTAAATAGCTGAAACAAAGCTAAGATAAATTTATAGCAATAATAATGCATTTTTACTAACCCTCTTTTACTGTTATTAATTGGTACAATATAATACATTATATTAGTAATTCAAAATACCATACATATCCACAAAGAACTGAAGACTGTCACTCTGTTCTGTGAAGAAGTGGTTTATTTGTAACTTGAATATTTAAGATTAATTTTACATATAACAGACCCCAAAAGATTTCAATGAAACCCTTTTTAGTATTTTAGGATTTATATATCAAACCAAGAAGAAAGTATAAGGAAATCCTTAGCGTATTCATTCATTTAAGAATTTATTTATTAAGCACAGATTTTGTGTAAAGCATTATGCAAGATACTGAAGATATAGCTATGACTGTTTAAAAATTATACCAATGTGATAGAGAACATGTAGAAGAGGCATCTGATCAAACTCGAGGGTAAGGAATGAATGCCCTCAAAAATGTTTCAAGAGTTTCAAGAGTTAAATAAGCTCTCCCAGAATGGAATATTCCTGATAATTTGTATAAAATTTATTCAAAGAATGAAAATGAATGTTAGAAGGCAAGAGAAGGGTGCTGCTTGGTGGCTCCAGTTGGTTAAGCATCTGCCTTTGGCTCAGGTCATGATCTCAAGATCCTGGGATCAAGTCCTTTGTCAGGCTCCCTGCTCAGCAGGGAACAACACCTAAAATAAATAAATAAATAAATAAATAAATAAATAAAGAAAGAAAGAAAGAAAGAAGTGTACAGATCACATGAGATAAAGGCTATACTAATGATTTTGCTTTCAGTCTTAACAGCAAAGATTAAGCATTCAGGGTTTTAACCAGACCATTGATGTTATCAGATTTATCTGTATTTTTTTCTTAAAGATTTTATTTATTTATTTTAGAAACAGAGAGATAGCATGAGCAAAGGGGAGGGTCAAAGGGATAGGGAGAGAGTCCCAAGCAGACGGCACATGTAGAGTGGAATCCAACCTGAGGCTCCATCTTACAACCCTGAGATCATGACTTGAGCTGAAATTAAGAGTCAGATGCTCAACTGACTGAGCCATCCAGATGCTCCTGTCAGATTTATGTGTTGAGAAGACAACTTTGTTTAGTTCTAAAAATCAGATTTTAGGGAGACAAAAACTGGCATGAGAGAGAGAGAGACCATTCACTATCGCTATAAACTAGATAAAAGAAGTAGTTGTGGAGCTATAAGAAAGAAATGAGCAGATTTGAAAACTATTCGGACATAGATCAACCAGAATTAATTAATTGGTTGAAGATAGAAATCCAAGGAAACAGAAGGTGTCTGGTGTATGTAGCTGGATTGAGGCTGGCAGTATCTACAGAACAAGAGATTGCCAGTTAAAGAACATGGAGGTAATGGTTGGAGAGCTGGAGTTCATTTTAGACATGGTAAAGGCACCATGTCTTTTAGACATCTGAGGGGACATGTTAAATGGGTGCTGCATATATTTCAGTGTAGCTTGTGGTACAGATTTGCCTCTAGAATATAAACCTGAGAACAACTGGTTACTACCTAGAATCTAAAAAGATGGGTGTGGCTGAAAGGACCCAGCCAAAATTAACATGAGAACAGATCATGATTCCATTCTTGGTGATCTCAGTAATTAAAGCCTAAATGCAAAAAGACAACAAAACCTGAGAAAGAGTAGCCAGAGATATAAGAGTTGAATCAGAAACATATGGGGGTAGCGGGACACAGAAAGTGGAGTGTTCTGAAATCTAGCAAACATAATTTGTAGGCATAGAAACTAATCAACATTTTGAATAATTCTGAAGTAAAATAAAAGAACATTGTATCATATCCCTTGATTTTGGTTACTTTAGAGGTTGTTTGGTGGTCTTCCTGATCGTTTGTAGAAATACATGCAAAACATATTATTTGCTCCAGCATTGTCTTGTAACTAAAATTCTGTATTTTGGATATAAATGGAATCCTGAATCATGCCTCCAGGGATTATGTGTGATACAAATTCTCACCTTTAATAAATTGCTTAAACAATAACTGGCAAAGCTAAGAGAAACTGGGCCATATTCTGCTTTCCTCTAACAGCTACCTGTCATTATATATTTTACCTTAATGAAGCAGATACTAGTGGTGACTTGCCCATATCCATTTAGCAAACACCATTTTTGTGCACTGAGTTGACAAAGCATGCCAGGGAAATAACCTTCCACCTCCCTTCAGAGTAATCCTCAATCAAACACTAATGAAAATTGGTAAATATTCCTTAAATACTCCTGCTCCTTACTCATCAAGTAAGATAAGTCTGAGGCATGCCCTATATTGTCTCTCAGAGTTCCAGAGCAGAATCGAATCCTGGTTGCCCATCATGTCATCTGCTCAATAGCACATTCTTTATTTACTTCCTTCTCTTCCTGTCTCACATTCCAGTCCTTCCTAATATCACACCCATAAAAGACGTGTCTCAGGGTCTGTTTGTTAGATTTCTGTATTTGTCAGAACAAAACTAATAACATGTATATAGAGAAAAGGAGACTTACTATAAGAAGTTGGCTCACACAGTTATCAAGGTTGCAAATCCCAAGACCTGTAGGCTGAGTTGCCACGCTAAAGAACCAGAAGAGCTGATGATTTAGTTCCAGTTTGAGACCAAAACAGGAACAAAAAAAAGCTATCTTCTAGCTTGGAGGCCATCAGACAAGAAGAATTCTTTCCTATTTGGGGAAGGATCAGCTTTTTTGTTTTATCCCAAGCCTTCAACTCATCTGACAAGGCCCACCCACTTTAGGGAGAGCAATCTGTTTCACTTGGTCTACTGATTTACATGTTGATTTCTTATAGGGGTACCTAGTAGCTCATTGGTTTAAGAGTCTGACCCTTGATTGCAGCTCAGGTCATGATCTCAGGGTTGTGGGATCAAGCCTAGGGTTGGACTCAGTGCTGGGTATGGAGCCAGCTTAAGATTCTCCAACTGCGTCTCTCCATACTTGTGCTCTCTAAATCAATCAGTCAGTCTATTAGTCAAATCTTAACAACAACAAAAATTTCATCTCTTACAAAAATACTGTCACTGAAATACCAAGAATAATGTTAAGGCACCCCATGGTGCCTGAGCACCCCATGATCCAGTCAAGTTGACACAAAATTAACCATTATAGACACCCAAGTTAACACAATTCTATTCTCTAGAATCACACTTTGTGAACATTTTTTCTTCCACTTTTTTTTTCCCTCTGGAACTGAATCTTGCTTCTGCTTGTCAGGATGAAATACATTTTGCTATATGCATATATGTTCAAAGTTAAAAAGACAATAGACCTCATTTTCCAGAATAATTTTGGCTCATACTTGTTACCCTGTATAATTGTTGACATTTCACCTTCACTTTTTGAAAAAAACATTATACAATCACCCTAGTCAATAACTGATTCCATAAATGTGATGGTGATAATCAAAAAATTGCTGAAGTATAATTTAATCATTTATTAAATTTTTTTTCCTATCATTTAAAAAAGTATGATGAAAATGTGTCCTATTTTGTCAAGTTTCCCCCTGCCTTGGGTTATTTCACACTGAAATCTTTACCATAATCTATGAGGAATCCCTATTTGCAACCAGGATATTATTGTTGATTACCAAGAATATATTTTCTTGATTAAAAGATTGAAAAAAAAGTATTAAAAATCTGTAAATAATTTATAAGTATGATGTAAGGTCTTCCACAGGATCCTATTTTACTGCTTGATATATGATAAGTCTGAATAATATTTTTCTAAAGTAACCTAAAAGTAACCTGAAAGTTATACTGTTGATAGACACTTACTTAATTGGTTCAAAATCAGAGTGTGGGTATAACCCCGGGGGGTTCAATTCTTCCATCATCCCTAAGGGAAGGGTGAAAATAATCATGACTGTCTGGAATATGCAGAGCCTATTTTGTTTATTGTTGAGGATGCAGAGGTAAGAGCAGGAAGCTTTTGCATGTTGATAGGAATCCCATGTTGTGTTGGCCACACAATGTCAAGACTAGCAAAGTCTCATAGAGCAGTGAGCATGTTTGCATTGTCTCCTTTTTAAAGTTTACTTTCCATTTCTTCTATGAAATAGGTGTCTATGTGTTGATTGAACAGTATTAAATGTGGCACAAAAGCTATACATATTAATGTCAAAAAGTATTTTTGAATCCTCTTTTACCAAGGATGATTTTATTTTTAAATAGAAATTTTTAAAAAATTACAATTGTTGCCTTATATCTAACAAAAGGCTAACTTTTAGTAATTTTCTACGCAATTATTTTAAATTATTTGCTGACTGTACATTAGAGCCAATAACATGTGCTAAGTGCTGCATTACTGCATTTTCTCTCTTTTTTAAAAAGATTTTATTTATTTATTTGACAGAGAGACAGATCACAAGTAGGCAGAGGCAGGCAGAGGAAAAGGGGAAAACCTGCTGAGCAGAGAGCCTATGCGGATGTGCGACTCCAGGACTCTGAGATCCTGACCTGAGCCAAAGGCAGGGGCTTAACCCACTGAACCACCCAGGAGCCCCTGCATTCCTACATTTTCAAAAAGATCCTGCATAATGCTTATGAGACAGTAGTTGATCCTGAGTTCTTTGAGGGTTCTTTATTATGAGTCCTGGTATTACTGCAAAAGAAAAGTGTTGTTATTTAAATGTACATAAAGTCACTTGGCCCATAATGATAGTATTCATAGCCATCTATAAATAGTTGAAGAAACAATTGTATGAAATGCTTGATATTCATCTGAACCATATTTTGCAATTTCAGTTTTATATTCAGATTTCAGAAATAATACTACAGTGGGGTTCATAAGATATTCAGATATCTTTGTTAGTGTTCCATAGACAGGATGGTAGCTTCTTAAAATTGTATATTGTGTTTCACCAAATCTCAGAAATCCCTTGTAAATGTACACAATAATAAGAAAAAGCCTGAACAGATGCCATGATATACAGTTATGAAATATATATGTTTATGTGTATTTAGTGACCTTTCTTAATATTCCTTTTCATGTTTTTTTTCTAGATACACCTTCAGTTAAGATTATACCATCCACTCCTTTTCCACAAGAAGGACAGCCATTAATTTTGACTTGTGAATCCAAAGGAAAACCACTGTAAGTGATTTAATGAGCACTAAAGTTTTCACTTTTTCCTCCTATCCTGCTTTGATTTCAGACTTGAACTGAAGAAATCCACTGTTTTTTGTCTTTTCTTGGTGGGCAAAGTGATCTCTAGAACAGAAATCCCCTGAACCATGTCTTCATTAAGTATCTGTGGAAGACTGGTCTTTTACTTTGTCATCTAGTGAAGTTTCTGGGAAGGTTTCCAGCTGTGATTTTTTTCCCTTTTATTTCTAGTAAGATATTTCAACCTGAAAGGAAAGTGGGCTTAATCAGTCACTGTTTACATCATAAGACTGATAGACATTACACATTACTAAATTTAGTTCTCCTATAAAAATCTTTGAAAATACTGAAGCATCCTCAAAATATTCTCAAGTTTTAAAGTTAAAAGGGAAATCATTTTCATAAGAAGGGAGATCACATCTACATTTCTAATGTAGCCCCAAGGAACATAATTTGTGAATGTGAGATGTTTCAACATTTTCAATTATTAAATAATTTCATTATTAGAATATATAGTTCTAATATTTAACTTTTTGACGTTCATGTTTATAAACAACTAACTCATAGAAAATCTTTTTTATGCAAAATTCAAATATGCATGACTCAAAGACTATTTGACAGCACCTTGATCTTTCTAATATGGTAACAGTCTAGGTTGTGCTGAAGTCATTTATTTGATTTTTTAAAAAGCTTCCAATTGTTTGGCAATTTGTTTAAATTTTAATAGGAGGAATTTAATTGTTTTCCATGTAAAACTATATGGGCTAGCTTTTGTGCAAATCAAGTTAAGTTACTAAAAATGTTATTTCTAATAGAAATTTAGATTTCTTATTATTACATAAGGAATTTTTCTAAAAGACCATTAAGGCAGAATCCTGAAATTTGAACTTCTTCAGTTGTATGGTATTACAATTTTAACACATTAAATAAATTCACACTTTCTTTATCAAAGTTTTGTTATTTTAAAACTATTCTGACTTCCAGTATTATTTTCTAAAGACACAAGCATATAAAGAATATTCAATAAAATAATCCACTGTTTTTCTTCTATCTTTTAAGAAACATTTAAGGCATTTTATACTCTGAAAGGAACAAACTTTCATAGTAGCTTTACGAAATATATTCTGTACAATTCACTTTCCTAGCTCTTACTTTCTGATAAGATTAAATTGCTTATATAAGACATTTTTCAACTGCAGTATGCTGAGTGTGACTGTGCATTTAGGTATTATCGCTTTAAGAAGAGCTTTTGGCTGCAAGTTCAGTACTCTTTACTAGAAAAAGAAGTATAATAGACTCTACTCAGCTTTAGACATACTAAAATCCTAATTTCCTTAGTCCTGATTCTATGTATCTCACAACAGAATTTCTTGCCTAACTTTTCCTTCCATCCGCACACCTGTTGCTTTCACATATTATTTCCCACATCAGTCTGTTCCTCCTCCTCTCTCTCTATTTGCTTCAGCTTCTATTGTTGTTTTGTTTGTTTGCTTATTTTTTTCCCTCCTCATAATCTCAGAGGTCAGCATATGGGGATGTGAAGGAACATGATCATGATGAAGGCATAGCAAGGGACTTTTACTTTTACCTTTTCTTCATTGATCTGCCTCAAAGTACATATGTGTACATTTAGAATATGTGTACAACTTATACAATTACATAAGGTTGGGAAACACAATATTAGAATGCTTGGAAATAAATATACCCCTGTTCAAAGAGTATCTAATGACTTGTCAAGGATCTACTCTTTGGTTCTATATCTACTCCCAATAGCAGAAACAGCATTTTGTTTTGTTTTGTTTTTTAAAGATTTTAATTTTTTGAGAGACAGATAGAGAGAGAGATTGAAAGAGAGAGAGAGAACAAGCAGGGGAGGGAGGGAGAAGCAGGTTCCCCGCTGAGGGCGGAGCCCAATGCCACACTTGAATGGGTCCCAGAAACCTGGGATCATGATCTGAGCCAAAGGCAGATGTTTAACCAACTAAGCCATCCAGGCATCCCATTAATTCAGATGACCTGAGATCTTTTTATTTATTTTTTTTAAGATTGTATTTGTTTGAGAGAGAGAGAGGGGTAGTGAGAGACAACCTGAGTAAGGCGAGGGGCAGAGGCAGAAGCAGGCCCCTGAAGTGGGACTCTACCCTAGGACCCTGGGATTATGACCTGAAAGAAAATAGATGCTTAACTGACTGAGCCACTCAGGCACCCTAGAAATGGCTTTTAATTTATGTGAATAATTAACTTGTGAGGTCTAGGTAGTTAGATCTTCAGGTAGTCCATTCTCCTCAGTTCAAATGTTGTCGAATAGATGTGTTTTATTGTGGGTCTCTGTTTCAGCTACCTAGGAATAAGTTTGGATGGGTGATATTTCTCTGCACAGCAGATGAATGAAAAGTGCAGTAGCCTCTCATTTGTTTATTTCTTTTTTTTTTTTTTTAAGATTTTATTTATTTGACAGAGAGAAAGAAATCACAAGTAGGCAGAGAGGCAGGCAGAGAGAGATAGGGGAGGAAGCAGGCTCCCTGCGGAGCAGAGAGCCCAACATGGGGCTCGATCCCAGGATCCCGGGATCATGACTCGAGCCAAAGGCAGAGGCTTTAACCCACTGAACCACCCAGGCGCCCCTCATTTGTTTATTTCACTCTAGAATACAAAGGTTCCAGAAGTTTGGGGAATATAACATGTTACCTTTGTCAGAAGGATCCTGACTAATATCACTGTAAAGGAAGTAAACAAAATAAGAAAGACCCCTTATTTTATGGAAATCGAAAGCTGCTCAGCAAAGTTCCCCAAATTTCCTTTATTTGTCCAGGTTTAAAATGGATGACTCGAGATTTGCGCTCAGTTCAGTCATTGCCCCAACCTTACGTTCTTTCAGCTATTTTTCTGCTACTTCAGTTGTTGAGACTAAATTGTTCCTTATCTTAGGCAAAGTAACTTTTGAAAAATTATTTGGCACTGAAGATGAACCCTGAAGCCTGCAGGTGGAAAAGTGGCCAGTCCTAAGAAATGCTTTACTGTTGCCATTCTCTTTTATCAGGCTTTTTTCTACCTGCGTGCCCTTTCTGAAAACTTGCCAAATTCCTAACAAACTGACCATATCTAGCAGGAAGTTATAACCATACTAAAAAAAAAAAAAAAATCCCTAATTATCATATCTTCTGGTGATTACTTTATAAGCTCCATAAGGGTTAAATGATCATTCTATTCTGTTTTTATCCAGGTAGTTCCCAGTGTTACATTCTGTATGCCACCATCTACGAATAAATGTGTATTAACTGATTCTCTTGTATACTCATTTGCAATTTTCTTTTTATCGTTTTCTTTCTTTGTAGATTGCCAGGCCATTGACGTTATAGAAATAGCTAACGTCTTTGATTCCTTCCTGCCTTTAGATTACTGTTTCTCTTCTGTTCTTCCTAATCATTTTAAAATCCACTCTTCTGCATTCTCAAAGTAACTATCATTTCTAGTAAATGAAAGCATTAACCTCTTTAAAGACAGTGTAATTCCTTGCCTCTCTTTAGTTTTATTCTGTCTCCAACAGTGCCAGATGAGGCAGACAGGACAAAAAACAAGGGAAGACCGAAAAGAAATCATTGGATTTTCCCAGAAGGAAATCTTATTGATCATAAAGAAAACAGTCTCACTAGAGCAAAGAGAATAGAAGGCAAATTGAAATGGATTAATCAGGGAATTAGTAGGTGGTAGGAAAGTAAAGCACATGGAAAGACTACCCATTTCAGAAGATGAATCATGAAAAGTGGAAAGGAATGAGAAAAGAAATGCATGCCAAACAGAAGTTAAAAAAAGAAAAATAGAGCTAGTGTCCATATTTTAAGACAAGATCAAAAAATCCTAAAGAATAGGACTGAAAATGTAGTATGTAATATCACATATACCCAGTGGGCAGGTCCAAATTTCCTGTCTTACTCTGGTAATCACGGTCAAAGTTCTGCTCTATTACTTTACAGCTATTACACCTGATTCCCCATTTTGTTATTTTGAAACCACTGAGAAGCCACACCATGGCTTAGGTTCCAAAGGGCTATCCAAACACTTACTTTCCACCATCTTTTCCATTTGTCTGATCCTTCTTGAAAGCAGGTGAAAATCAGAAATGGATAATGGATAATGGATGTATGATTCCTTTTCTTCTCGTATCTTTAATCCATGATCAAATCCTCATTGTTTCTTAAAAAGTATTTCCCTGGTACATAATTTCCTGAAGAATGAATTATTCACAGTTACTAGGCATATGGATAGTAGGCAAAATGACACCACTGTCTTTTGTATAAATCATAAACTGATGGCATGGTTCAACTTGTACTGAGACTCATGCCCCTAACCTGCCCTCCTCTATGCTAATGTTGTTTTCCTTGTTCTAAATGTGAGGGCCCCAGTGACTGTTTATGAACAATCATGCTTTATTTGCCTGCTTTGGACTGAAGCCTTTTGCTATTTTCCTGTGGAACAGCTGCATATCTTGGGCCAGGACCAAATTGTTCCACTTGACATTACTATAGAGGCATTGTATTCTTTCCTTAAAAGAGAGATTACTGTACATGTCTGTCTATTGTTTTAATTTTAGTTTAAAGTGAGGACAGAGCTAATGCCAACCACTTTTCTTTCAAGTCCCCAGAGTTTTTGCAACCTTCTTCTTTCTTTGGCTGAATTCCCAGACAGCTTTCAGGCAGCAGCATTCTCCATTTATAGAAGTAGAGAAAGAAAAAAGCTGTTACATTAAAGTCATGACCTTAAAAGGTGTGGGGTTGCCCTCACATGCTAGAGCTAAAGAATCATCATTCATTTTAATCAAATGTTTAAGGATTTGTAAATTTACTTCAGAAAAGCTATGGGACACTTCCAGTCAAATAAATGTAGATTTGGCATTTAATCTGTAAAACAAAATAATGATAGGTCTCGATAAACTTCTCAGTGTATGCAGCATGATTTTTGTATTTTACTTACTATTTTATCTCTTGGTAACCACAGTTATTCTCATGTCTTGGCATAAATCTAGTATACATAATTGCATAGCACATAACATGCCCTGTTCTGTACAAGAAGAAAGATTTTGATATTTTAGGAAGACAGATCACATACCATATAACAACCAGTAAGGTGTTCTAGAGGAACAATTATGCATCCACTTTCAAAATGATCAAGAATTTGAGAAGAAATCTGTTAGTTATATTTGATGCATTTTCTTATTAGTATAATAGAGATTAACAAACAAGTTGCAAATTATTATATCAAGTCCATTTTCTCAGGCTAAGATGACCTTTTTACAAAGCACAGGTTATTTACTAACTGTCAGACAATCTAATCACAGCCAGAAGAAATGACAAAATAAACCAGGAGTTAAACAAGGGAAGTTATCATCCATAATGAAATATTTTAGGCCAAAACAGGACAAATGCAAATTTTGAAAGAAGAGCAGAGATTGATAATAATAGCCGTTTCCTATCATTTGACCTAAGGCATAATAGATATTAATTATACAACAGTTATTTCTCTCCTGCAATCTATGTTATAGAAAGTCATGGAGTTAATCATCAAGGTCTGTGCTTCTGTTCAGATATAATTCCTATGCAGCCATGTTCTGGGGCACCGAGAATTGTGTGGCACATTAAAAAGAGAAATACAGAACTAGGCTTGAATTATAAATCTGTGGGTATCTGTAGTCTGAGTCAACTTGAGCAAGTCACTTAAGTACCTGAGGTGTTTTATTTTTAATTAATAAATTATACTTTTTAGAGCAGCTATAGGCCCATAGTGAAACTGTGGAACGTACTGAGTTCCCATATATCCCCATCACCACACATGCACAACACACCCCACTATGAACAGTCTACACAACAGTGGCGCCCTTATTACAAACCATTGACCTACAGGAATCCATTGTTCTTACCACAAGGTCCACAGTTTACATTAGAGGTCAAGCCCATTTACCAAGTCTTTTTTTTCTTTAAAAATAAAATAAAATCTCTGAACAAACTGTTTTAAAGATAAATGACTATGTATTTGAAATTTCTCTAAGTAACTTCATAGTAAATAATAACCATGAGGATGACAATAAATTATAATTTGGTCAAAGAGTTACATACAGTCTATCTCACCAAGGTTTAAACTTGGGAGTCTTAATTATATATTTAATACATATGCAAATTTTAGACTGCTATGGCCATCCTGGAAATTGAATTATCATCTCAAATTTCTTCCACAGCTCTGAAATCCAAAGTTGCAAGCAGAATGAACACAGAATTATCTGTGACTTTAAAAACCATGTTTGAACAGCAAAGATATCCATGTTAAAGTCATGGCAGAACTGATTGAACAACATGGTTATTTTAGTTGCGGTTACACAGTAATAATGAGGTGCTAGAAGAGAGTCAGAGGCATGAACCCCTGTCAGAGGTAAAATATAATATAGTGAGAAATGGGAAACTGGAAAATACTGAGCCATAGAAGCAGCACCTTCATAGTGTTCAGGTAGAAAAAGTTTTAGAATAATTGGAAAGGACTCAAAGGGGTAGAAAATGAGTTTTGGTCCCACAAACATGGACAAGGCTACACTCTAGAGCAGCTATCCTGGAATGGAAGAGCCACGTTAGCAAGTTTTGACAGAAAGCCAAAGGAGATCTAAATACCTTTACACAACCAAAACTGAATGAAAGGCATAACCCATGGGTGGTTGACCATCCAGGGTCTGCAATGTGTAAGACCTTGTTTTGATATAGTTTCCCAATTTTTTTATGAATATTGTCTTATTTAAACTACACAACTATCTTGTTGGAAAAGGCTTGCAGACTTACAATCATTTCTAGTTTTTAAAGGAGGAAAATAAGTTTTATGGAGATTGTAGGATCTTTTCCAATCACCCAAGTGATAAGTGGTAGAATTGAGATTACAAACATGTTTTAAAAAAAAATTAGGGGGTGCCTATGTGGCATAGTGAAGTGTCTGACTCTTGGTTTTGACTCAGGTCACTTTTAAGATTGAGCCCCTTATGGTGCTGTGCACTCAGTGGAGAGTCTGCTTGAAATTCTCTCTCACCCACTGCCCCTCTCCCCACTCTGAAAATAAATAAATAAATCTTTTTAAGAATGTTTAAAAATAAAAAATAAATAAATAAAATTTTAACAACACTGATGATTATGTTTTCTTATTTACCCAGTGTTTTCAGTTCTCCTATTTTATTGATTTTTCACAATAACCTGGTGAAGTTGGCAAGAATGAGAGAGTTCCTTTCTAACCAGTAGGAAAGGCTATCTTTTAATCAAATATGTAAAAAAAAATGTATTTTATAAATCAATTACCACTTAGGTAAGCCTAAACCTGTTAGAATATCTAAATATTATCTAAAGAATTTCTAAATATATGTAAATAATTCCTGACTAGATTTTATGATCAGGTGTATAATAACTATTTTATTATTACATATATATATATATATTTATAGATTTACTTATTTGATAGAAAGAGAAAATAAGAGAGAGAGTATAAACAGTGGAAGCATCAGACAGAGGAAGAGAGAGAAGCAGGCTCCCAACAGAGCAGGGAGCCCAATGTGGGACTTGATCCCAGGACCTTGGGATCATGACCTAAACCAAAGCCAGGACACTTAACCACTTAACTGACTGAGCCACCCAAGTGCTCAGTGTTTCATATGTATATATACTTATATATATATATGTGTGTGTGTGTGTGTGTGTGTGTGTGTGTATAACCAGATTATATTCTTAATTTGATGTATCTTTAAAACAATTAAGATTGCATGTTCCAGCTACAAAATAAATACCAATGCAAATGTAAAAACCAATGCGGTGAAATACAATGTGAAGCCTTAGAAGGTATAAGCAGGAAGTTAAAAGAAAACAATCCTCCAAATTATGTTTTTTTGTTAAGTATTATGCTTATGATATCACCAAAATAATTGGTGGAATGAACATAATAAGGGTCCTTACCATTTAGAATCTCTCAAAATGTCAGTCCTTGGTATAAAAAATGTTATAGGCCTTTAGATTGTTTTTTGTGGTTTGTTTGTTTGTTTGTTTTGATTATTTGGCTCTGTGTGTGTGTGTATGTGTGTGTGTTTTGCTTGTTTCCCGATATTAAGAAAACTCAAAATTGTCTTAATTAATTAATTAAAAGTTAAAGGCAATAGAGCCAATTTCTTCTACCATATTTTTAAAGTTATAATATTGGGGGATTAGTTCTAAGTTTTCATAATTAAAAAAATATATATATATGCATGTGCTGTCCTTCCCATAGGAGTTTCTTTTCTGAGGCCCATATGGTCTTTTGCTTCCATTGCATGGTTTCAAAATTTAATCACACATCGACTCTCCGGAAACACACAAGTGGTTATCTTGGAAATGAGACTGAATATATTTGGTTTTGTTTTTGAAACAAGAAGCTGACTCTTGGTAATCTCCACTGCTGTTATTTAGGCTGGGCATCTGTGGTGTGTTGGGCACTCAATCATTTTCAATTAAATGTTCCTATGTCTTGCAAAAGTCCCGTAAGAGCTTACAGAACCACGATTATAGATCCATAGAGGAAATGTATTTCTTGAACATTTCTAGGTAAGCAGTTTTCTTACAACAAAAAGCCAATTATTTTGAGGGATTATTTAAATGTTCAGCAGGAAACTCTAACACAAAAATGTCTCACTATGGTTAAGACACCATTGTGGAATGACACTGTCTTATATTTTGACAAGATTTTCAAGATGTGTACTTTTGGACACATGAGTTTAAAAAATCTGTGTTTTTTAATGTATTTTTTAAAGATTTTATTTATTTATTTGATAGAGATCACAAGTAGGGAGAGAGGCAGGCAGAGAGAGAGGGGGAAGTAGGCTCCCTGCCAAGCAAAGAGCCCGATGTGGGGCTTATTCCATGACCCTGAGGTCATAACCTGAGCCCAAGGCAGAGGCTTTAACCCACTGAGCCACCCAGGTATCCCTTTGTTTTTTAATAAATTAAATATGAGATTATATCCTGGCATTTACTCTTTATTTAAAGATATATAAACATTGCATGCATGTTTATGTAAAAACAAGTCATCAAAATGGTAATTGTAGGAAAATTGTAGAAACAAAAATCACTCTTAACATGAAAAAATCTGAAATACTATACCTCATCCTTAATTAAAGAAAATATTAACCCTTTGCTGAACAAGTGCTATTCAATAAGACTTGTCTTTTATCCTTGCAGTTTTTTTCTGTAATATATGTCATAACATTAGAACTAACATCTGCCCCTCTGGTGATCACCAGTCAACTAAGAAGTAGATTATTCTGTGCCTGTGTTAAATATTTTGACATGACTTTTGTATAATATATGAAGGAAACAAAATGTGGAAACTAAAATTAATTCAAAATCACTGTAGGTATTTGGTGGTATTTCAATTAATGGTGAAGCAGATTTTTTTATTTTTAACTCAGCAAAGTATCCAAGCCATTCAAAATATTCACCCTTGAGGAAAATAAACCTTTAGAAATACTTTTCAGTTGTGATAAATTCATTTTCCTTAGAACTCTTCTTCAAAGGTGTCTTTGCCATTCAAAGACATTATATAATATATATAAATATATATATATAAAATTAGTTGAATTATATATATATATACATATATATATGTACATATATATATATATACATATACTTTAGAGACTATAGGCCAAAGACTATTGGAGTAATAAGAGCATATTTGAGACAAGAAATCCAAAAACACAGAAAAATATCAGCTTTCTCCTTTTGAGGGAAATGTAGAATAATAAATATCTTTCTTCTTTGAAAATAAAAAGTCATTCTAGGGCTGCGTGGCTCAGTTGGTTAAGCGACTGCCTTTGGCTCAGGTCATGATCTCGGAGTCTCAGATTCGAGGCCTGAATCAGAGTCCCTGCTTGGCAGGGAGTCTCCTTCTCCCTCTTACCCTTCTAACGCTTTCTCTCTCATTCTCTCTCTCAAATAAATAAAATCTTAACAAAACGAAAAAGAAAAAGTCATTCTATAAAGGATACTAAGAAGCAGTCTATATGTACTTTATCAGTTAGATTCTAAATTAATTTTAAATATTCATTATCAAATAGAATTTCTATATGCTAATTAGTTCATGGGTTTTCATTATGTTTTAGTTTTATAAAATCTTCTGTGAAGATAAGTGCTCATTCACATATGTGATTTGTATGGTAAAACTCTTTTATTTCATTTATTTATTTATCTAATTGAAGCATGGGTGACATACAACATTATGTTATTCTCAGGTATACAACATAATGATTGGGCATTTATATACATTATGAAATGCTCAACACAAAAAGTGTACTTACCATCCAACACCATACAAAGTTGTAATATTATTTATTGTACTTCCCATACCATTTACATTCCATAACTATTTTATTTATAACTAGAAATGTGTATTGCTTAATCCCCTTCAGCTATTTTGCTTGAGGAATATAAACCTTTAGAGGAATTTCCCTACACCTTTCCCCTCTGAAAACCAGTTTTCCCAGTCCCATTTATTAAAAGACTATTTTTCCCCCATTGGGTATTCTTGCATCTTCTGTCATAGGTTAACTGACCAGGTAAGCTTGGTTTCTTTCTGGGATCCTTTTCTGTTCCATTTATCTATGCGTCTGTTTTTGTGCCAGTACTGTACTGTGTTTTGTTTATTATATTTCTGTAGGGTAGTTTCAAATCTGAGAATATGATACTTCCAGTCTTGTACTTCTTTCTCAAGATTGCTTTGGATAATTGGGAGTTTGTTTTTTTTTTTTGTTGTTGTTGTTGTTGTTGTTCCATACAAATTTTAGGATTATTTGTTCTAGTTCTGTGAAAAATGCTATTAGTATTTTGATTATGATTATATTGAATCTATAGATTACTCTGAGTTAATATGGACATTTTAACAGTATTAGTTCTTTCAAGCCACGAGCACGGACTATCCTTCCACTTGTATCATCTTCAATTTCTTTTAACAGTGTCTTAAGGTTTTCTGAGTATAGGTCTTTTACCTTTTTTTTTTTTTAAGATTTTATTTATTTATTTGACAGACAGAGATCACAAGTAGGCAGAGAGGCAGGCAGAGAGGGAGAGAGAGGAGGAAGCAGGCTCCCTGCTGAGAAGAGAGGCCGATGTGGGGCTGGATCCCAGGACTCTGGGATCATGACCTGAGCCGGAGGCAGAGGCTTTAACCCACTGAGCCACCCAGGCGCCCCAGGTCTTTTACCTTTTTAGTGAAATTTGTGCTTAGGTTTTTTTGGGTTTTTTTGGATACAATTATAAATGGAATTCTTTTCTTAATTCATATTTCCATTAGTTCAGTATTGGTGTATATAAATGCCAGGTTTATGTAAAATAATTGTGTATCCTGCAATTTTATTGAATTCATTTATTAGTTCTAATAGTTTTTGGTAGAGTCTTTAGGGTTTTCAATATGTAGTATGTCATCTGCAATAGTTAAACTAAGAAAATCTTATTCCTCTGAAATCCATATACTTAATCTAAAGACATTTTCTTGCATTACACAGATCTTTACAATGCAGAGTGTATATAGATTCACTTTTTCAGATATAACCTCAATTATACAGAAGCCCCCTAAACTTCAGAGTCTGAAAAAATTTAAATGGCAAACAAAGCCCTCAACTGTAGAAAATATGAACATTTATAATGGTCTCAACTACAATAGGAAGAATCTGCCACTAATTACCAATGACTTTACAGTCCAACTCTTGCAAATTTAGAGTACCAGAAATATTTGGGATACTTCCAGAAAAGAAAAAAGGAAGAGAGAATCAAAATAAAAAATAGGGTAAAAGAACAGCAGTCATTATGACTTGTTATAAGCTAATGTTTCTGAAATGGCATTCTATGATGAACTTCATCACTAGCACTCAAGATTACATGGATGAACACTGTGAAGTTCTTGTCTCAGGAAGTTGAAGAATGAATCTTGTGGACCAAAGAGAATGAACAAAGTGATAGAATTTTATTAAGCAAGAATACAGATGGGTATTAAGGAGGGCACGGATTGCATAGAGCACTGGGTGTTATATACAAACAATGAATCATGGAACACTACATCAAAAGCTAATGTACTATACGGTGATTAATATAACATAATAAGGAAAAAAAAAAGAATACAGAAAAAGCTCTCAGATGTGAGAGCAGTTCCAACATGGTTGCCAATGAAGGCTTTTAATCTCTCGCCTTTTATTAGTTAGGACTTTACCAGGAAACTTGCTGGCGGTGAGTTCAGTGCTCTGTAATTAGACATGAGAGATACATTGTGTGTGAGTCTTTATTTCTTGTGACATCTATGATCTTCTGATATGTAGATATGTAGATCTGGTTAATCTTAATAGTTAATTTCTCCTTTGAGGCCTGATCATTGTGTGTGTGTGTGTAGATATTCTGTATTTTCTGTGGTCATAGCATATATATTTTTTTGCTTTTAAAAGATTTTATTTATTTATTTGACAGAGAGAGAGAGAGCACAAGCAGGGGGAGCAGCAGAGGTAGAGGGAGAAGCACGCTCCCTGATTAGCAGGAAGCCGGATATGGGGCTCAATCCCAGGATCCTGGGATCATGACCTGAGCACAAGGCAGAAGTTTAACAAACTGAGCCACACAGCACCCCCACACTGTAATTATTAGAGAAATATTTTAGCCCTAGCAGTTGGGACAGGGGTTCTGATTTTTTTTCTTCCTTATCTTTTTTTTTTTTTTTTTTTTTTTCTGTCTATATACCTGAAATAACCTCAGAGCCTAGTTGGGCCCCTATTCCTTCCCTATCTAAGGTCTCATCTTTTCCATATTCAAAGTGCCCATATAAAAGCAAGATTAAAAATATAATATCTGGGGCGCCTGGGTGGCTCAGTGGGTTAAAGCCTCTGCCTTCGGCTCAGGTCATGATCCCAGGGTCCTGGGATCGAGCCCCACATTGGGCTCTCTGCTGAGCAGAGAGCCTGCTTCCTTCTCTCTCTCTCTCTCTGCCTGCCTCTCTGCCTACTTGTGATCTCTGTCTGTCAAATAAATAAATAAAATCTTTAAAAAAAATATATATATATATATATATATATATATATATATATATATATATAATATCTTTGTAACACAGGACAAAGAGACCTATAGGGCATAGGAATTCTCACTATGGGTCAGTGTTTTTCAAATTGCTGGCTGTGGTTAATTAATGAGTTATAAAATCAATTAGCAGATTCCTTTTAAGAGCCAAAAATAAAATAGAAAATATTAGAATTGGAAAGGAAAATGTAGAGAAATATAGAAGAAAAAGTAAAGACAATGTCACAGTGCCTTACAAAGAGCAAGCTTTCATTTCCTGTATGGGTTTGTGCATTATGTAAGGTTACAAAATGTGATTTTCTATAGATCACACCTCAAAAGGTTTGAAAATCATTGCATTAACACCAGCTGTGGTGAAGCTGAAGTCTTAATCACTTCAATCCCTCTAAAACCATCAGTATACAAAAATACATGTTCAGACTGAAGAGGTCTGAGCTCCAAAAAAAATAATCAAAAGCCACTAAGAATGTTATTTTAAATAATCCAGATAAGTTTGAGCTTTTGAGAAGGGTTTCATTCAAATAATCAAAATATACTTTCATATTTTTATGTCTTAAATTTAAATTATCTTCAGCATTGACTTATATGGGGCATTTAATTCCCCAGCTACGAGATAAATGATGTGCATTTTACTTTTACTTTTCTAAGACCATTTGTTTTAATACCAGAAAAGAAGCAAGTCATGGAACAGAAGCAGTTCTATAGTAGTAACATAGTGTTTAATATAAATATTCATAAATAATAGATTTTCTAAATTAGCATTATTTTATAGTAGTATAAGTAATGGATTATAAAGTAACTCATACATGGGATATAGGACCACATCATTGCAATGTCCCCTTGAACTTAATGGTTTTCAGGCATCCGATTGATTAAGATGCTTGTAGGTACAATTTATATGGCATCAGAGTGTCCTTATAATGTACATAGATTGATACAGTGGCAGATTCTGAAAAATTTATACTCAGAAATTCTTGATTTAAAGAAAAGTGAAAATGTTCCAAAGTCTAACTTAGTCAAAAGAAGTTTTCAGGAGTGACTAAGTTTCAAATAAGTTGAAAATATTTTCTTGAGCAAAATTGTTTTTAAATATATCATAGAGATTTTAAGCTTAATGTATATAGACAGAGGAACTTATTACTGCTTAGGTTACTTAAGATTTCTTGATCTTTTAACCAGGAATTAATATTTTTTATTTACCAAAGAAAAGAAAAGCTAAGTATAGATAAGGCATGGGTAATTGTTTTGCTTTTGCACAAAGCCCTTGAGAGATTATCTCAAGCATTTGTCACAATTTTGAATATTTTTCCTTCAGTGCTAAAATCTGTCACTCCTTCAGGATCATAACAATCCTATCTTTTCTAGGGATAATCTTTTATTTGTTGTCCCATAAATTGGCTGGAATTATACAGTTTGTAGTATGACTATATTGTTTCTCAAAAGTGTTAAAATAATCATCAACGAACACTATCTTTTCAGTAAAAAGTGGTCCAGGATTTCACAGGCACTCTCAAAAAGGCCATTATTTTCAAAGCTTCTAAAGAGCACTTACCTCTTGCGTACTGGTTATTTTCTGTTTCAACTACAAGCTTCTAAACTTGGAGGCAAGAAGTGCCTTAAAAAAACAGAATCAAGTAGCATATGCTCAGATTAATCAGGGTAGACATCCTTTTCTTATTTGCTATTGAGGTTTTAAATGAATGATGAACTTAACATTGATGTTATTGTCCCTTCTAAATCTAATCTTTAATGTAATGAGACTTCTACTTGACACCACACTAGTGTAGTAGTTGATTTCAGGAGTTTACATGAGTGAGTAGGTAGATTCAAAATCAGAGTGTCAACTTACAATTTAATGGAATAAGTAGGCTTGAATTTTCCACTTCAAACTGACTTAATTTATTACCACCTTAACACCTTTGACCCTTTCAGACAGAAGTACTTACGGTGATATTTGAGTTTGGGGCTTTCACCGTCAAGCCTTTAAATACGAATCATTGAGATTCTCAAACTACACGTAGTTTTTTACATGAAAAAAAAAAAAAACTGTGCAGGTATGGCAAATATCATACCTACACTGAGCAAAAGCTAACCTCTAAAAATTGCTATGATAAAACACATGATTGAAGAGCATGTCCTGAAACCACTAAACACAAAAGGGCATGGGGACTAGTGAGAAAAAGAGGCTAAGGAACCATTCTGCTCTTTTTCTTTCTCATACAAAATGCACAGACATACTTATTAGATGAGTCAGGATGAATAACTGCAACAGGCTAGAAATACATGGAGAAGTATGTATTTAAAAGAGAAATTATTTAATAATTAAATAAAAAGTCTTGTTAAAGAAAAAACTAAAGGTAGAGGGGAATTGAACAATAAAAGTAAGTGATGGGTTTATTAGTTAGGATTTTGATGCATACTAGAACAGTGTACTGAGAAGATGGGAGGTTATGATTGAAAAAAATTGAAATTTTTTCAGTTTTTATAATAGTGAGGTAATGATGATGACCAAGTTTGGTATGTGATCATGACTGAGGGAGAACCAACAAAATAATTACTAAATATGAGGGAATCAGGGAACTGAGAGGTCAAGATATTGGATGGGTTAGAAATGTAAATGTTTAAGTCAATGCATTTTTGAAGAAATTCTTTCTTGTTCATATCACATTATTCTCTTATGCATTCTCTCAGACCTCTTGGGCTTCATTCTCTCTCTTTTCTCATCCCTTAAATGAAAATATTCCACAAAATCTAGTAATCCATCCTTTTGTGTTCCTTTTGGAGCTTGGGCATTTGCTTGACTCCAGAATCTCTCTAAAAGAGTCCAGTTCTGTCCTCAGGCCTGACTTCTGATTTCTTATTTCCTTATTGCCGAATAAAGATATATTTCTTGATCTTCTCCTAGCTCTTGAAATTAGCGTGCTCCAAAGTAAAATCATCCACTTTCCTTATCTGCTATATCCCAATTTTTTAAATTTTTGTTTTTACATTTGTTTGTTTATTTGGTTGGCTGGTTGGTGGTATGTTGTTTTCACATTGTTATTTTTTCTTATTTAAGACTGTACCCCTGGGGGGGCGCCTGGGTGGCTCAGTGGGTTAAGCCGCTGCCTTCGGCTTAGGTCATGATCCCAGGGGCCTGGGATCCAGTCCCGCATTGGGCTCTCTGCTCAGCAGGGAGCCTGCTTCTCCTCATCTCTCTCTCTGTCTGTCTCTCTGCGTATTTGTGATCTCTCTCTCTGTCAAATAAATAAATAAATATTTAAAAAAAAAAAAGACTGTACCCCTGGGGATAAAAATATATGCTTATAAAAAATAAAAAATTAAAAAAAAAAAGACTGAGATTTTTTCTATTATATAAACTGGATGGCATAATGAGAACGGCCCCTCTCTCTCTCTTCATGAACACCATACATTTTCTGGCTCCAAAAATTGTATTGACTTTCCCAAGTGCTATTCTATTAATTTCTTTTTTTCTCCACTTTCTTGTATTACTCCAACTTTATGTAAGACCTGGCTTTCTCTCTTAAGAACTCTATAGATGGTCTCTTTATTGAAACTTCTTTTTTCAGATATTTCACATTGCTATACTTAAAAGATATTGTGAACAGTAATACTCACTTCTTAAAAGACTTAGCAAAGTATATTTGTTTTTCCTAACTGTCCAGATGTTTTAACCTGGAACCCAAGGCCAGGTTTGAGTTCCAGGCTAAAAAATGTACTTTTTTTTTTTCTTTTTTCCTCATGTTTGTAACCCAAAACTTTCCATTTCTTTGCTTTTGTTCGTGGTTGTCTTTATGACCAGAATGTTCTCCACCACATTTTATTCTCTTTTCCATATAAATGACATCATCAGTCTTTTGTTCTAACATTAAAATAATACTTTTCATCTTCACTTCTTTCTTATAAGCTGTCTTGGACTAAGTTCCTTATCAGCATATCTGGTCCTGTTAGAACTTATTTCCTGACTTTTGATTTTATTATTCCCAACTCAGTTATCCTACCACAAGTCATTAACTTTGCCCTTTCATAATTTGTTATCTTATTTAATCATGATATCACCTATTATTGACACTGTTCTCTTTTCTTGGTCCTCGCTGTATTTAAATTCATCTTTTCAATAATATGGCTTCGTGAGGGTAAGCATCCTAGCTAGGGTCCTAACTTCTCTTGAGTTGGCTTTGTCCATTTCTACCACTCAAAATCTTGCCATAATTAAAGATATCAATCAAGAGCTATAGCTTTCATAAAGCCTGCTCTAATGTCCCTAATATAAGTATGGTGAATTTTTATGTTTTATAACTCAATTCTGCCACTTACCATGTCCTGCAAGTGTTACAGTTGATGACATATATTTTATATAAACTACAAAAATGTAATATCACAGAGAGAAGATGTTTATTTTCCTCATATCCCTCAAAATTTCTGGTTCAAAAACATATACACATTTGTTTATTGATAGTCGTTAGATAATAATTGTGTAAACTTGTGAAGTACCTAGTCAAGAGTACATAGACATACTTAAACAATAACAAAAATCTTCATTGAGCTTTCAACTCTTTTAAGATTACAAGTGTAAGAATAGAACATTTTCTGCTAATTAAACTCATTGAAACTCATTGAGGACTACTATAAATATTTCTCAAGTTTTGTTTTCCTTTGAGCAGAACTGTATCTATAACAACAGACACATAACTGTTTAATTGATCATGTTTTAAAATGAACTTCAGCTGTAATAAGGAAAATATTCAAAGTTAATTTGGATAATAGTAAAAGTTACTTGATGTTTTAAAAATTGCTTCCATATAAAGCATGAAATCCATATTGCAAATAAAAGGAAAGAAAATTTTATCACAATTAAGTTGTACAACAGTCAGATTTGAGGAAAAAGCTCAGCTTGATGAATTCTCCAAGGTCCTAGATCAACATTTTACAATAATTAAGAATTTGATTAGAAATATGTGTAGACTATTATTTACACAACTATTTTCAGAAACCTCTCATTTGATCCTCAATAGCAAAATAACCTTTTGCGTATTTTTATATTTAAAGTGGTCAATGTAATAAGTATCTCCACACGTAATCTCTTTGTATTTTCCTGTGTAGCAGCCACATCACTTTCTTCCAACAGAGACTCCTTACAAAATTATATTTTAAGTTGGTTGCATTAGTTTAAGAAAGGCTACACCTTGGGGTGCCTGGGTGGCTCAGTGGGTTAAGCCGCTGCCTTCGGCTCAGGTCATGATCTCAGCGGCTCAGGTCATGATCTCAGGGTCCTGGGATCGAGTCCCGCATCGGGCTCTGCTCCTTCTCTCTCTCTCTCTGCCTGCCTCTCCGACTACTTGTGATTTCTCTCTGTCAAATAAATAAATATAATCTTTAAAAAAAAAACAAAAAAAAGAAAGGCTACACCTTGAACTTGCTTTGTATTTATATTTGAGATTTTAAGGAAAGAAGCGAACAATACCAGCTTCTATTTTTTGTGTTTTTTCCTTCCTCTTCTCTTTTTTCCTTCTACCTCACTTGGTTGGCAATGTCTGGGCTGTGGCTTATGGACGCAATTTCAATCCACCCAATGAAGAATGGCCGAGGCTAGAATCCTTCAGAATTCTTCTTCCCAGAACCCAATAAACTTAAAATCTTTTAATTGAACTGAATGTCAAACTTACTTGTCAATTTGAACTTAATTTCTTTCCCTCTGCTTTTCTAAAAATGTGATTGCATGAACACAATTTTATACATAGACTCTTCAGTATAATTTCTTCAGTATAATTTTGCTTCAAGCAGAAAAATGGATCAAGATGTTTATATAGCTTCTACCACCTTCTTCCACTGAAGAGTGAAACCATCACAGGAAATAGAGAAGGATTGGGCTTAAAAATCTCCCCAGTATTAAATCTTCAATCATATCTATCATATCTGAAATAAAGGTAGTAATCATCTTCATGTGCCATATACTGATAAGTGCATGAGACATCAAGTCATTAATTATAAGTTCCTGCTTTGTCTTGAATGAAAGAAATATAAGACATTTGCAACTTTCTTTCTCTTTTCTTTGAGCAGAACAAGGTGTTTACTTGAATGCTACTACAGCAACTTATTATTTTTCTTTCATTTAGGAAAAGTGAGTTTCATTTTTATAAAACTAATCTTAATGTTAGAGCCCAACATGTACTGTGCTTGTGAAGAAAAAGGCACTGTAGATCTCCAAGGGTATATAGCCATTTGGGGAAAGGAAGATACTGGAGGTTGCTTCCATTCCACAGTTTGGAAGATCTTTTACTCGTGTTTACTTCTGCAAGGACACCAGATCTCTTTTTTAGGAGATCTGCATTATGACGCTTATTTTTCTGCAACTGAACTGCTTATTCTTTATTCTTCTTCTCGCATGAGTCTAAAGAGAATGAGATATAAGAAGACAAAGCAAGATTCCATTGGCATCAATATCTAGGGAGTAAGGATCCCATATACAGTTGGAAGAATTAGAGGGACTGTTCTTATGGTATAACTTTTCAGAATAAGTGCTCCAAAGACCAAAGAGTTTCAGTGGAAATGAGAAATCAGGTTTGTATCCAGCTCAAGATATTAAATAGCCTGCTAACCCAAGGGAGTTGTGGCAATTCCTTCTAACACTAATTTATAAATAAGGAGTTATTAAAGATATCAGAGAATTTCTCATTAGATACAGAGAAAACAAAATATGAGGTTAATAAAAATTTTTCTAAAAATCTGTTATGGTAAAACAATTCCACCAAGACCTTAGAATATAAGAGAATAAATATACGCACATATTTGGTTTCTTCTTTCACTTTTTTTTTAAATTTTATTTGTTGTTGTTGTTTTCCATTATCCTATGAAGAAATAGCCGCAAAATGTCATTAGGTGCATAAGAAAAAAAAAAAAAAAAAGGTTTTTTAGCCCTATAGATTTGGTAGACAGAAACATAAATCAAATGTTATCTCATATGGAAGATTTCCAAATTCTAATTATCTGGGCTTTTAAAGGGGAAACTGGATTGACCATATTAATGTTCTCACTATGGAGTTATATAGCATTCTCTCATGCCTGATGCTGTGTCAGTGTCCTGTTACTCCTGGTATCTTGCTCCTACTCTTTTTCAGCCTTATCACATAGAAACTATAGACTGGAACCACTTTTTAAATGATCTCCTTTGGTTGTCTGAACAGCAGGGAAGATTGTTATTCATTTGCAGCAAGAAACTCAATCATTTCTGGGTTCCAATTAGAGAAAGCCTAGGGGCCTTCTTTATTAAGATGAAACACAAATTGTATCAAGACTTGCTAAACCACTTAATATTTTTATGGTGATATTAAGAAGTTTGAACATTTTAAGTACTAATTGGAATATGTGTAGGGTATTTTTAATCGATGTATAAACTCTAACCTCCATTTCATTAAAATTGCGTCTTATGGCGCTAATTTTTTTTGCCACCTTGAAGATTTACCATACAGAGTAGGATCAAGGATCCTGTAATATTCAGTGTCAGTAGTGGCTTACACTTCTATAATCTCCTCTGAACCATTTCTGCAGATATTTTTTCATTATTTCCTAGTAAAGAGAATTATGTTTCAGAAAACATTCTTTTTAAATACAGGCTGGTAGCTTAAATAATTTATCTAGATCTTGAACTTCATTTCTGTGTATACAACTCAAAAATACATATCTAAATTTACTTAGATGATTACAGAGCCATATACTTAAAGATGTGACTGAAATCTTATGAACACAAGCAGAGAAAAGTTATGGCAGTTTGGATTTGGGGGGTATAATTTTGAGTGTATGAAAATGCATAGAGAGATATCCAGTTATATCTGTGTATGTTTAAAAATTTTTACTTACACATTAAGAAAGTATTGCCTCTTAATGAAATACATCTGTTGCGTAGTATCTTAAGGATGAATCTTTTAAAATTCAAGTTATCCTTAATATAACTGTTATTTTAATATTGGCGTATGTGGCTTTGTAGAAAGGGCACACCGTCTAATATTTCAGTTATATGCAGTAAGTCATAGTTTTGTCTCTTCAAAGGATATTAAGGATGTACAGGGTTCAAGATTATCTAGGCTCTCAGTTTTAACATAAGAATTAGTAAATTCAAAGAGCAGCTAGCTAATGTGGGGTGCATGATGCAAGTTGAGAAATATTAATGGTTTATATTTTATTAAATATACTATGAGAGTGAGTTGTCTATGTAATTGGATGATATAAATTATTTTATTTTCCAATAGTTTTAGATAACTAATTTCTTTGTTTCTTTTTTTCTGCATAAAATGCCCTTTCAGAATTTTCATGGATACAGTCCTGGTTGTCTTCTCTTTGTATCCTCCCAAATGTCTCACTACTTAAACTAAATGATTCTTTCATCACATTGCTGATCTGCTTATTTTGATACTATTTCCTGTATTTTTTATTATTTAGTTCACAGCTTTTGCCACTTCAGAATTTTTTCAGAAAAACATATTCTCTGAATTAGAAAAGATGCCATAGCTCATTAATCAAGATATATGTTCTCATTGTCTTTACAATAACAAAATGGAAGTGAAATGTTTCCCCCAAAAATCAACAAATAATTAAGCCTATTTCAAAAATAATTTCTAACACGTTAAGTGGGTAGGAGAAGAATAAATGAAACAAGATGGGATTGGGAGGGAGATAAACCATAAGTGACTTTTTTTTTTTTTTTTTTTTTCCATAAGTGACTCTTAATCTCACAAAACAAACTGAGGGTTGCTGGGGGGAGGGGGGTTGGGAGAAGGGGGTGGGATTATGGACATTGGGGAGGGTATGTGGTTTGGTGAGTGCTGTGAAGTGTGTAAACCTGGTGATTCACAGACCTGTACCCCTGGGGATAAAAATATATGTTTATAAAAAATAAAAAATTATATAAAATAAATAAATAAATAAATAAATAAATCATGTTAAAATAGAAATTTTGACATAAAAAATTGGAAAATATTTATCATGTTAGTAAGCAAGAGGTAGTGGACAAAGCATTAACTACAGAGTCAGACCAATGTTTGGATACATCTCTGATCATCAACATTCTTACATGCATTAAATTTTTAAAAATGATATCGGAAGTATCCTCGTGAGAAATGTAGAAGATATTAGTAACACATCTAGGATAATTAACATATCAACCCATGGCAGTAGGTATTATTAACTATTCCTAAAATTTATAATTACAAAAGTATGTAAAATATTGGAAGACTGATGTCCATGGTTCATTTATCCTTTCTTCCCTGCAACAGGTTTTGTGATGAGAATTCTTTGCAAGAATTTAATTAAAAGAGAACTACCAATTTCCATAAGTTTATAAAACTTTTCTTTAGGTTCCATTTATAAGTATGATCATACTTAATATGTCTTTCTCTGTCTCATTATTTCACTTAGCCTAATGCCCTCAAGTTCCACCTATGTTGTCTCATATAACAGGTTTTCCTTTTTTCAATGGCTGAATAATATTGCATTATACTTAGAATATATTTTCTTTATCTTTTCATCCATTGATGGACATGGGTTCTTTGCATGTGTTGGCTTTTATAAACAATGCTGCAGTGAACATGGGATGTAGATATCTTTTCGAAATAGTGATTTTGTTTCCTTTGGATATTTACCCAAAAATGGAATTACTGGATCAAGCGGTAGTTGTATTTTTAATATTCTGAGAAAACTTCATACTATTTTCCAAAATGGCTACACCAATTTATATTTCCACCCACAGTGTGGAAGTATACCCTTTTCTCCATGTCTTCCCTAACACTTGTTATTTCTAGACTTTAATGATAAGCATTCTAACAGATATGAGCTAATATTGCATTATGGTTTTGATTTGCATTTATTCAATGATGCATGATGTTGAACATTTTTTTCTATAATTGTTAGCAGCTTGAATGTCTTCTTTGGAAGAATATTTATTCAATTCATCTGTAATTTTTTTAGTTGGATCATTTTTTTGCTACTCAGTTGTATAAGCACTTTATTATTTTTTTTTTTCCTGTTTAATTGCTCTAAGAACTTCCCATGTAATGTCAAGTGAAAGTGTCTAGAAACAGGGGATAGAGTAGTGGGAGAAGTGGGTGAATGTAGTACAGATTTCCAGTTATAAAATAAATAATTTCTGGGGATGTAATGCACAGCATGCTGACTATAATTAATAATGTTGTATTGTTTATTTGAATGTTGCTAAGAAAGTAGATCTTTAAAGTTTCATCACAAGAGAAAATATAACTATGTGAGGTGATCGATGTTAACTAAAGCAATTATGATAATTACTTTGCAATATATACATTTATCAAATCATTCCATTTTACACCACAGTGTTAGTTGTCAATTGTATTGCTACAACAAGGAGACTAAAAGACCTTCAAGGAAAAACCTGTAGGGGGTGAGAAAAGCAGGAAAGGTGAGGGGAAATAGCTTCTGATGGTTTCAAGCAAAACTGTCACAGTGGTAGTAGCCTCAAGTGTAAAGGTGTAGTTCCAAGTACTTCTGGAAAAGGCTGCTCCAAAGCCCCAAAGCCATCCTCCAGAAGTAGCAGGTATGAGAATTCACATCAGGATTGAGGCCACAGGATTGCTCTAATGACTCAGCAAATTAGTTCATTAAAACATGCCTGTTTAGTTTAACAGAGTAGAATTAAATTGTATTTGCCATATCTCCATATCTCCTGAGTGAGAGCATGGTGGTCGTTTGGTACCTTATAGAAGTTCGCATATGGATGTGCACAAAATGATTGTTAAATATTTGTAAATTGGATGTGCACAAAATGATTGTTAAATATTTGTAAATTGCTTGATTTATATACTTCACATAATATGAAAAATGTCTCATTTTCATATTTATGTGCATATTTAAATCCAATAGGCCAGAACCTGTTTTGTGGACAAAGGACGGTGGAGAATTGCCAGATCCTGACCGAATGGTTGTGAGTGGTAGGGAGTTAAACATTCTTTTCCTGAACAAAACGGATAATGGTACATATCGATGTGAAGCCACGAACACCATCGGCCAAAGCAGTGCAGAGTATGTTCTCATTGTACACGGTGAGTACTTTTTTGATAGCCGTATATATGAAAGAAATGAATGACCTGAAAAACTTTAAATTTATCACAGTCTTGAGTATAATAAACATGATTTTAAATGGGTTTTCTTTTTCTTTCAGAAAGACTTATCATAAAAGATTCACAATATGTTCCAAGTCAAACTAATAAATTTACTACATACACTAAAAATAAAAAGTATTTTTGTAAAAGGTTTTCTTTATTGCAATTATATAAGTTTTGGTCGTGACTAGTAAATAATAATGGTTTTCTTTGAATTTTGCAAATAAACACTTTTAGTTATAAATCATAATCATGAAAGCTATATTTAAGTTAGTTTTGGTTGTAAATCGTAAAAATATACTTTATTATCACTATAGCTGGTTTCACAAGGAATGATAGCACATTGAGATGCAGCAAAGACAGAGGTGTACAATATATAATTGCATTAATTTCTTATGAACAATGATTTGAAACAGCCACAGACATTTTTTCTTCACTGCACTAATCTCAAGGTATGAGTAAATATAACAAAATGGCAAAAAGAAATAACAGTACCTAAGACTGAGACAATCCCTGTTTTTCCAAACCTCCAAAAGCCACAATTGTTGCTCATGCTACAGCTTTAATATATTGTTAGATAGAGATGAACTTTTATGAGATCAATAAATAATGTAATAAAAATTAGTCAAGTTTCTTTATTGCAAGACTTCTCAGAGTTTATTAACTTGCCAGGTTACATTTTGAATTTCCAAGAGAAAGAAACATCAGAGAATGTAAGATTTTCCTCATATTTCACTATGAAAATCTTTTCTAAGACTAGTATTGTGCTAATACAATATAACAGTATATCAAATGAACACTGTATAAAACATGATACAGTAATAAAGCCAGTGTATCTTAAAAATATAAATAGAGGATATTTATTTGAGATCTTTCCCATGAATCTAATTAAAAATACTATGAGAGCATGAATTATTTCTGTACCTTTCTAAAACAGAATTTGGTATGGGGGGGTAGAGTCTAATTCTTTGTAAAAAGATTTTATTTTAGGGAAAAAATTAATACCATTTATGTTTTTTTCCCAGGTATTTATTTTGTTGTGGTACAGGACAAATTGGAGAAAGAGACTATATTAAATCAATATACAACTTTTGTATTCTTAAATTACTTTAGTGTATGCAGTCTTCCAATTCTTAATACCACTTTGCTGTTGAAGGCCAATGAGGACTTGTAGTACATAGACTGACCACATATAAATTCTTTGAAGATAGAGCTGAGAGATTAATTTCTAGCATCCTATGAATTGTGCAGATTACAACTTTCTGGAAAGATCAGCCTAATCCAATTAAATTCATAAATTGGAACTAAACGTGTTAAAGCCCTGTAGACACTCCCTGCCAGGCTTCCTGCCAGAGAGAGTCTAACAAGTCCTGGGCGTGTCAAGAAAATAACTTAGATCCTTGGAGCAGGATCCAGGAGTAGCTTTCAGTTCATGCTGACCTCTGTGTGTGTAGCTCATGCAGTCATAGAAGTGAAGTCTGATTCACTCTGTGCTTTCTGAGTGCTTCTCACTGACAGTTGTAGGGAACCTAGGGGCATTTTGTATAGCATGTCACATTGTGTCGAAAGCAATAGGACACAAAAATACCAAGAGTTAGAAGGGAAGTGATAGAAAAAAATAATACAGTTTAGATAAAACGTATGTCATCCTTTTTTTTTTTTTTTAACATAATTCAAGTGGAGCAAATGCATATGTTTTCCCAGTGTTTGCAAGCTAGCCAACAGCATGATTTCCTAAATAGCCAAGCTACCTTTAGGTATTTGGCAGTTGACATATTTCTAATAAATACTTCTCTAACCACTTTGTAAGAAGTCATTTTTGGCTTTGCTTTTTGAACTACAATTCATCAAAAGCACCCCATAGATTAATGTTATTCATGCTGCTAGATAAATGCTGTGAAGTTCAACAGTAGTTTACCTAGGATTATTGACACAAGTAATGAGAGGCTCGATGAAACAGTAAAACCATATTACTCTGTGTTTAAAAAGAGCTCCAATTGGGTTCATTACAAAATAAAGGTTTTTTCCCCTTTGCACACAGGGTATAATGTTTCATTAGTCACTGGTTGTATAAATATAAAAAGCTACTCTCCCCTGTTAATGGTTTGGCTGTTTCAAAACCCTACTAAATGATGAAATTTGAGTGGCATTTCGATCTATAATGAATGCTGTATGCATTTTGGAATGGAGTGATAAGTGATCATTTGTGAGAACTTTACCCTTTTATCTTTTACACCAAGGTTGATTTTACATTAGCTGTGATAATTTAATATAGCTCTAGCACAGAAGGGCCTTTCATGAGCTGAGATTGTGTCTTTGACTCTACCACAGTTGCCCATGTTCTATTGATTCTTAACTTGATGGAGGTCTGAGCACTTTCCTGTGAAATCATCTGCTATCTAGATGCCATCCTAATGGTTAGATTTTATTCTTTGGGTGTCAGTGGAAGTACATTATTTAAATGTTATCACGTTTAATTTTTAACAGCACTGACATTTTGTGTTGTGGACACTGGAGAGTTTTCTCCCCCCTCCTAATTACACCTTTACAAATTTCAGCTTTAGAACTACAGATGGTAATTTGAAACTGCCAGTCTAAAATTCACCATCAGTGAAAGGTCTAACAAAATTTAACATACAAATACTTGTAGGATAAAATATTATATTTATGAATGATTTGTACTTTGCAGGCTTTCATCAGAAAATAAAGTAGTATTTTTCATTAACAAACTCAGCAGTGGAAAAATTTATGTGTTGAATTGGTAGCCTTAGTTATATATACTATTAATTTGTGTCAGAATAGTTTTTTTTTTTTAATTTAAATTCAATTAGCCAACACATAGTACATCATTATTTTCAGATGTAGAGTTCGGTTATTCATCAGTTACATCTAACATCTGGTGCTTATCATATCACGTGCCCTCCTTAATGCCCATGACCCATTTCCTCCATCCCTCTAGACACCTCCCTCCAGCAACCTTCAGTTTATTTCCTAGAGTTAAGAGACTTTCATGGTTTGTCTCCCTCCCCCCCCTTTTTTTTTTGCTTCTGTATAAAAATATTGAAGTCATTCTCATATTTTTATTGCTATCATACTATTTATTTTTTTAGAAGGGCTGATTATTTCCGTGTCAATGGCATTTAAGTATACTAGTCCATTGCTGTTTTACTATTTGAAGAACTCAGATCAAGAGAAAAAAAAAATCATTCATTCACCAAATAAATATTTAGCATTTAACCACTGAATACTAAAGCACTATAGAAGCAAAGGTGAATAGAACTTAAGTTTAGAATTTAACATGGAAGATAAGCATTCAAGTAGTTATAATACCAAAATAAAAGAACTAGAGAAGAATGCACATACAATCATGTAGCTGTTTGAAGTCTTTGAGAGTGTAGTCCAAGTGTCTATAATTAAAAAAAAAAAAAATAGTAACACAGCACTTCTGAACTGTTCAAAGGCTAATGGTATACATCATAAATGGAAGTAGCCATCACAGTGCCAGGTGCATACATGTGCAATAAATCAAATTATTATTATTATATTACTAGTAGCCTTAAGATACCAAAGGCAGTCTCAATCCACTCAATCTCTGATGAAAACCTTACACAAGAGTTGCATACAGCTTAGTGCCCAGAGTCTTCCCTGAATGGTACTCGGAGCATAAATTAGGTTATATCTATTAAAGAATGAGACAATTGTAAATTCTTGCCAACTAGGCAACAGAGGATATCTTAAAATTTCAATAGTATGGCAGATTCGTTACATAGAGAGTACAGGATAAAAGTTATAATTACTCTTGTTTCTCTAATACAATATCAAGTTCAGAGGGTTTAGGTTAAATATCTTCTCCTCAAACAAGACTTCCCAGATACATATCTTCCAGTATAGCGAACATGGAGGATGCCTTTTTATCACATAAGGAATAGCTGCAGAGAATTACAGATGACCTGAAGCTAATCTTATTTTGTGGATAGAAGCAACTCGAGTTCTAATATTTATTTCTCATCAACTGTTGCAAAATACATGTTCTTTTGAAAGTTTCAGAAACATACAGCACCTGGGAAATTTGGAGAAAGAATATGACAGTGAGAAACACAAATCAGATTTCTTCCAAATCTTAAATTTCTTCTTTCTCTGCACTGCCAATACCTTTTACCTGCCTTCATACTCATGCAAGAGAAATTTGTAACCACTCCTCAAAATACAAATGGAAGTGAAACAGAGAAGCTGGGACTCCTTAGTATCATCTGCAGCCTCCAAACCCTCCCTGGGATTTGGGAAGATATATAATAATACAAGTAGAAAAAAATGAATAGTGTATTTCTTTTTCTACCAGTAGTGGCACTACACATGGCAGGCCCAGATCGTGGGATAGAGTTCCAGGGAGTCAGATGAGAGTTTCAGTGGAGAATCCACTCCACTCAGAACCCGACTCAAGGTTGTTTTAGACGGTCGTAACAGAATAGAGATGCCCTCTTTGAGAAAGGTTTGTATGACATTTCCCACCTCTCTTCAAACATATTCTTCCTATTAACATAATAACCCTTATATGAGATTTAAAATTATTTTGCCACTGTTCTAAAATTCCTTTACTTTATTATTTTTCTATTTGTGTGAATAACTTGTGTAACAATTCATTACATCATAATCTTAACTTACTATTCTTGTTTTAAGTAAAATTACCCACTATATTCCCTATCATATTTTTACTTTTATGTGTACATATTTTGCTTTTTGAGCAAATTTTACCTTAATGGCCACATAAAAGAAGTAAAACTATCCATAACCAGTATTATTACAGTAGAAAGTAAAAAATAATAAAAAGCTTCTTTACATTAGTGACAGTCACTGACTTGATATCTCTAAGATATCACTTGACAGTTATGGTTTGTTTTATTTATTTGATCATGTATCTACTGCAATAATTACTGCTGAAAAACATGATAGCTTTTTTTTAATGTTTCCAGGATAATTTACCTCAGAAGTTATACACATACACTCACATTCACACACACACAATATAGGATCCATCACATTTTATTGTTAGTTAATAAGAGCCATCATTAAAATAGTATTTTAGATTTTAATAGTAAGTGGGAATATTACTGCTAGAAATCTCTGTGTGTGTTAGTCTGGTGAAAGTTATCAAGTGATTGCATATGCTTTTTCAGCTTTTAAAAGTTGATACAACTACTATTTTCATTTTCTTCTACTTTTATTGTAAATAATAAATATCAAAAGTACTCAAAGATAGGCATACACACAGATGTTGCAGATTTCCACATCAAGCAAAGTACCTAGCTTTGTTGCACATTTAGATATATATCTTTTTCACAGATTATATTTAGTCTGTGAATATATTTTATCTTTTAATCTTCAATGCTGATTTTCCCTTTTACTTGATTTGCTTACTGTGGGAGAAATGCAAACCGAGTCATGGAGGGTGGACTTTCACCTTAGCAAACATTTCTAAATCATCTATCATATCCTTTAAATATTTCACTCGGGGATAGGATATAAATTCTGTTGCTTTAGGGTTATTAGTACCTGGTTCTAAATTTGACAAAATAATTAACGCATATACAGGTGAATGGGGTAATAATTATGAAACAGATTTGGAATATCATAAACTAATATGCAGAACTTATTTTTAAAGTTATCTTACCCTAGAACTAAGCAAACACAATTATAATACATGTATTTCTAGTCTTGCAGTATTTGTTATAGATATTCATGTCATGATTATCAGTGATTTGAAAACTGCTAAAGACACTCATCACATGAAAAAATGCACTTCAGTGCTTCCTAGTGAATACTTTAGTCTAGTCCTAGCTAGACTAAAAAGTTGGCAGTAACATTGAAATTTACTATTACATTTATGTTGCAATGAAACGTTTAGAAACAAAGAGAGACTACATGACTTTTTTTTTTTCCCCCATCTTAGTTGTAGTGCTAGCCAGGTGATGCAGATCACTGTGAAACCAAAAGAGTGAATTTTTGAGCTCATATGGGTGGGTGAGCAGTGAGAAGGAGAAGACTGGATTATGGACAGATGCACAGCCTAGTAAACATTAAAAAGAGATTCCGCTAAAATCTGTTCCCTCACACGGAAACAGACCAACCAGTTGGTAAATTAATTCTATGTACTCATAATGAGCATTTTTCCTTTGGAGAAGCTTTCTTTAGAAGCGTAGATGGGAAAATACACAGTGAAGGAAGAAAAGGAGAGAAAAGACACCCATATGGAGCAACAAACAGTGTGCTAATGGAAGAGCCCTATGGTTGCTGCTCTCATCTCTGGTGGAGAGTTTGCAGACAGTAAACTAGTTGGACGATTCTTAAAACTGTATCTTCTTTAATCGCTGAGATAAAACACATCATTTCTGCACATGAGTAAAGCAGGGAGAGCTGTGATGCCTGTGGGAAAGGCATACCTCTGACTGGATGAATGTGCTGTTGAACTCTGCAGAAAGAAGGGGAATGGTATCAAATAGTGGAGTCAAGAGCACTGTTTCATTATAAAACATTTAAAAAGTTGCATATGTGCAGCATATGGAACACAGAGTTGAGTTTTAATCCCATCTCTTCGTTTTTTGTTTTTTGTTTTTTAATTTTATTTATTTGTCAGAGAGAGAGAGGGGAAGAGAGAGAGCACAGGCAGACAGAATGGCAGGCAGAGGCAGAGGGAGAAGCAGGCTCCCTGCTGAGCAAGGAGCCCTATGTGGGACTTGATCCCAGGACGCTGGGATCATGACCTGAGCCGAAGGCAGCTGCTTAACCAACTGAGCCACCCAGGCGTCCCCCATCTCTTCGTTTTAAGATGAGCACGAATTGGATAAATTAAGGTTTTACCATTCAGAGTAAAAATTTCATTCAAAGATACTGCTCTGCCACTGTGAAGTAAATGCTTGTGTGGTACCTCCATGGAGCACCGGCGAAACCATCCATGGGGAAAGCCTTCATTCCTGCCTGAAAGGAGAAGAGTCTGCCACCCAACAATTTTAGCGATTTAAACATCTTTTCTTGTGCTATTTATACATAATCTCTTCTATTAGTTGCAGTAAAGTAAATGGAAGAATCCATGATACTCAGTCTTTCTAGATTTTTATGTGGAAATAAGGTTAGGTTGTAGCTTTACAAAGATGTACAGAGCTCTTCTGCTCAAGTTTATCAGCATTAGTCGACTCATTCGTTAGAGAATTGAAGCAATATTCAAGTCCGTGGGGAATTGGGCATTTGTTTTCAGAAATAATGGCACACCCAACTAGAAGATACAGATCTTTCATAAAACCTGCTTTGTAGCTTCTTACAATGTAGTTTTTACTCACATTGTAACAGCATATCATGAACTTAATCCAGAGTCCAAGAACTATCCTTAACCCCTCTTTATCTTTATCTCCAACTCATCAGCAAGTTCTGTTGACACTATTCCCAAACCATGTGTTCAGTATGTCCACTTCTCTCCATTATTCTCTCTAGCCTAGACTAGAGAGATGTCCATGTCTATGATCTCTTTCCCACATAGCTATAATGTATTAATGTTAAAATACATATTCCTTCATATATTTCCCCTATTTAAATTTTCCTAAAGGCTTTTCATCACACTTAGTGTAAAACCCAAGTCCTTTCAGCTTCATTTGCTAAACCCTGCATAATATGCCTCTACTTGAATAAGAGACATCTCATCACTCTCTACCTGATCATTATGTTTCCCTGGTCCTCTTTTAACTCCTCTAAGACATCAAGCTCATTCTCTCTCTAGGAAGTTTGTCCTGAATGCTTGTCCAGGAAGTATGAATATGGATATTTACAAGAATGACTTCTTATCATTCAGATCTTGATTAAATGAATCTTCTGAAAGAGGTCATTTTTGTCCACTCCAATCTAAAATGGCCCCAATCATGCATCACTTAAATTTTAATTCTCTGCAAACCATTTATCATTATTTGGTATTTTAGTTGTATATTGGTATTTTTTATTTTGTACATGAGTATACATACATATATATGTATGCATTTATGTTTATATATACTACATGTATGTATCTGTACATGTGAATATATTCTATATCCATCCAGTAGATTATGACTTTCTTGAAAGCAGAGACCTTATGACTCTCATTCATCTCTGTATCTCTAGCTCTTAGAACAATGCCTTCTAAATAGTAAACAATAAATATTTCTTTAAGGATTTTAATATTTCTTTGTCCCTTTCTTATATCTCTATCTTTGTATCTCTCTCCCTCTCTTTTCAACAGAATAAACTTTAGTAAAATAATATATATGTACAAACATATGTATATACATAAACACACATATCCACATATATTCATATATATGTGTGCCTGTGTATACTGCCCTGACTTCTGTATACTGGTATCCTGACTTCAGAGCAGAATTAGGGAAACTGATAGTCACTCTTTTTTGTCACCAGAATCAAGACCTTTAGGTTTCATCTCCTATGTCGAAAAGAAATGATACCCAAAGATATATTTATTTAGCAATCCATATGTAAATGGTGCTTTATGCAGTTAAGCAGTGCACAAAATAGACAATGTGTATAGAAGGATTAATAACATCAATAGAAATCCCAGAAGTTCCATGTATGACTGAAACCATATGTGGTATATAAGAAATAGCATAGAAGATGACGGAGGGGGGAAATTGAATGTGAAGAAATCAGAGAGGGAGACAAACCACAAGAGTCTCTTGATTCTGGGAAAGCTGAGGGCTGCTGGAGGGGAAGTGGGTCAGGGGATGGAGTAACTGGGTGATGGGCATTACGGAGGGCACATGATGTGATGAGCACTGGGTGTTATACACAACTGATGAGTCATTGAACACTACATCAGAAACTAATGATGTACTATGTGTCGGCAAATTGATTTTAAATTTTAAATAAATGAAAGAAAAAAGCAATCATAGAAATTAGAAGGTTTTTGCAATTGACTTCACATGTCTGTTTTGTTTTGTTTTTGCAAAATTCTGTGATTATTGCTTCCTAGAAATTGGATTCGTTCTTTGGAAGTCTATAACATCATTTACAAAGATAATATTTATTTCTGGACAAATTTTTTTTTTCTGAAAATCTCTATTGCAGGGTCATACTATCTAATTCTTTATTATTTCAGAACATTTTCCTTAAGTATCTACTATATTTAAGTGTTAGGCCAAACACTACAGAGCCTGTAAGAAATAAATAAACACTCCTTATTATGCCTCAACTTCATGGCAAAAAATTAAAAAGTGAAGAGTTTTCAGTCCTGTGCCTCACCATGATGTGGCTTTAGAGATGTTTTCAGGGTCCCTTCATTAATTGGAATATTCCAAGAGACTTATTCAGGAGAATATGAAGTTCCATGGTTAGAAATGCTTTACTTTGGTAAAATATTCACTTTCTTATTGAGAGCATATTTTAAATGTCAATAGCTTGGGGAAGGTAATCAGTTTGTATAACTAAATCCCAGGGTGGGGGAGTAGTTTATTTAATAAGCTGTTGTAAGGTTAGGAAACACTTTGCTTTGTGTGAGATCTCCAAACATTAGGGATGTGGGTCATTATGTGGATTTCTCAACCAGTGTTTTTCTCCTAGAACGCGTGTCTCCTGTATGTATTCATACTTGATTTGAGTTTTTCTTTAACCAGTGACAGAGCTCTTTTCCTAAAGACAACTTTCATCCTCACAGAACTTAAAGTATTTGACCAAATCATCTGATTTACTTTTTGACAAAGTACTTTTAAGAAAGAGCTCATTGTATTGAAGTAGGGGGAGCTAAGTAATATAGAATCATCCACGTGGAAGGGTTTCTTGCTGTTGTTGTTGTTGTTGTTGTTTTTCCTATTGTAAATTCCATTTTACTTTTGTCAGTTTGGACTATGAAAGAATATTTTAAGAGAAAAAAAATGTACACTTTTTTTTCAAACAACAGACTGATTTTATTCATAAACTTTTCCTGCAATTACATGGAACTGTTGGTTACCGCCTGCAGGTTAAAATTGCAGTACTTTTCATTTTTTAAAAACAGCTTTTTTTTTTTTTTAATTGCATAAGGCTTCCATTTAGTATGTGAAGCCAGTAGAAGCTATCAGAGGGATGAAAAGGGATTCATTCAGATCTAATTTTTAAAAGGGTTCCTTTTTATGAAGCAGATGAGGTTACCATATGGCTCTTGAGAAGGAAGCATGCATGGGCAAGTTGAGGCCTTGTCAGCCCGGTGGTTGTCATTTCAGGAAGAGCCGTGGTGCTGTTATCCATTCTTACGCTATAATTCAAATAAGCTGCTCCATGTAGCTGAATATAATGGAAGCAGATAAACGTCCTTCTCTGCACAGGTAAAAAAGCAAATACAGTACATTTTTCCATTACAATTGCTTCCAATGGCAGTGCAATTATCAGTAAGAAGGTTAAGGATGCCCTATTATTTTTAAGGTTAAGAAATGTGAATAGCGTCTTTCAAAAAGACATTTCTCACCTTAATACTTCTAATATGTGTTGAGTTCTGACCCTTCTGTATCTCCACTAATAATCCTTGGTTTGGACTCACTCTTGATTACCCTTGGACCACCCTGGAGAGTTAGTGACATAAAGCAGAAAGAAAGTAGACATATGGAGTCCAGACTAAATGGTAGCAATTTTTCTCCCTATTGAACACTAGTCCTTGGAGAGAAACAAGCAGCTTGGGCTTCTGGGACTCTTTAGACTTAATTTTGCTTAGAAAATCCATTCTGAATGGGCCAGAATGCCATTTTTAAAAAGAGAAACTGCCAGAAAACAAAACAGGTTGACAAGTTAGAAATTATTGTACACTGCGTTTGTAGGGAACAGAACATACCTTTAACCTGAAAAGCTCGTTATTGGAAAAAAGGTGCTACACCATTCTTCAATTTATTGTATACAGTGCTTGTTGGAACTGATTTCATTTTAACAAGGTTATACAGGATCTGCTCTGCTCTAATAAGCTCCAGTAACAAAATGCGGTTGCACTTTTTTTAAAATTCCTTCATTAGGATGTGATTAAAAAGGGCACTTTTCTATTATTGAATTGGATGATATGATTTAGAGCTCTAACACTTTTAAAAACATTCAAAACCCGCATTCAGAATATAAGATTCTTCAGTGTGCTGCATTTTAATTTTTAAAAATAATCATTTATTGATTCTTCTTAATCTCACAAAACAAACTGAGGGTTGCTGGGGGGAGGGGGTTTGGGAGAAGGGGGTGGGATTATGGACATTGGGGAGAGTATGTGCTTTGGTGAGTGCTGTGAAGTGTGTAAACCTGGTGATTCACAGACCTGTACCCCTGGGGATAAAAATATATGTTTATAAAAAATAAAAAGTTAAAAAAAAAAAAAAATCATTTAGACTTGAAGACTCTTAGCAGAAATTTCTAAAAAAATCTCATACATGGTAATAACAAGGAGGGGATTTTTTTTTTCCTCACAAATTAACCATGAGTAAGTCTCAATTACTGTTTCATGTTATTAAAAATGATACTATTCCCTATCTACTGACATCATTGTCATTATCACCGATAGGAACATTATTTATAAAGTACCAGTCAAATTCAAAGCATAGAACTGGGTACCTGTAGGAAGCACAGAAGTGTATCATTATTCTATTCTCTTTGTTATCTTATCATCTTGTTGGCTTGTGAAAAGAATAAAATACAAACAATGCATGTTAGTGCCAAATAAATGTTATAGCCTCCCTCTTTTCAACCACCAATTCCGTGAAAAGCTTTGATATATATTCTGTGTACTGTATAGTTTATCATTAATAAGTTAGAATAATAGAGTATATTAATTGATTATGTAAATTAAATTTAAATTAAAAATCTTACTGTAGAATCACACATGTATTCTATCCTCCACTGGGAGAGAGAAATAGAGACACAGAGCTAGTGAGAAGCCCATAACTCTGGTTGTGCCCATATGGCTGCCCACGAATGTAGAACATTGTTATCATGGGGGTATTGGTAATATAGTGAGGGAAGCAGTACATAAATGCTAGGAAAAAAAAAAAAAGATGGGTATTCAGAGAGAAGGGGAATTAGTTGATGTTTAGTTGGTTAAGGAAGTCTTCACTGAGCAGATCCAAATCAGGCTGAAACTTGAGAGTAGCATTTTGCTAGTTATATCAAGAAAGGGACAGAGATTGGATAATACTGGGGGAATGAGTCAGAATAAACTTGTCCCACGGCAAAATAATTTAAAAAACGAAGACATGTTGACTTATAACAACTGAACCTGAAGTTCATTGGTGAGATAGATATATAAATAAAATGGTAATGTAATATATAACAAGCTTGTGTAGAAGTATGCATTAAGTGATTTGAGGGTGCTTTGAAGGAAGATTTTGGAAACAGGAAAGATTAAGATAAGGAAAGTTGAAGAAACAGGATGTGGCTCTGAGAACATGGCAGCAAAGAAAAGAACAGCAAGAACTAAGTCTAGAATTTTGGGAAAAGACTTGTGTCAGGGGCACATGTCTTTTTGTGCGCCAGACTTCAGTTCCTTTGCTTATGTTAACCAGGCACTATGAAAAATAAAGAAAAGAAGGCAGGCACATATGCTCTGAGGAACTCTAGACCCTCCTATTCCAATGAGGTGCCTAATAACAATGGGGGAGGCAGTTTGGAGTTCTTCATGGCAGAATCAAGCAGGCTGATCAAGAGAGATGATGGACTGATGAATCAGTCATTAACAAAGTTTAGCTATGGTCCCTGTACATGGATTTCAGTTTCCTGATTCGACAACATTGTTGTGTGAGCAGAAATTGTGCTTCTGCAAGTGAGTAGATCCTTACAGAAGTAACCTGCACTATTTACACTGCATTTATTTGTAACCCAGCATTTGCTCACATGGATAACTCTCGGCTGCCTACTTAGAGTTTGCACTAATATGCAGTTGTACAGTTGACTAAATTTGGGGTTCTGTCTGACATTGTTGAAATACTCCTGAATTTTCCTTTTACAGAAAAATAGTATATATGTTACAACTGAAATGAGAAGTGTAATTTATTGTAATTCACGCCTTATGTATAGGTAAAACTATAAGCAAATATTTTCATGTCTTGGAAGCTTTACTTTTCTCAGTTCCCTATAAAAAAGGCTATTTTTCCTTTAAATGAAGCCTTGCCTTTGCTATGGTAAACATCTGTCTAGACAAATAAAATCAGATTATTTTTTCTTTGTTCACTTCTTTAAATACCATTTTTCTCCACTACATATTTTATCAATTACTAACTCTTCATTCTTTATGCTTTTACATCTAGGAAATATATAATACAGTTAATTTCTTTTGTAAATTATAAATTTGAACATTTTATTTGTAACTACTTTTTTCAGGCAAATTCAATATTATTTGATTCAAATAAGATATTCTCCAAGGAAAATGAAAATAAAAATTTGACCCCATCTTTTGGATTGTAGAAATCAGAGATGAAATGCCATGTATTTAACTGATTAACTTATTATATAGTTATCATTTCTGAATTCTGATATTCATAAATTATGTCACAAACTATTAATATATCTTTTTTTTAAATTTGTAGTTACTTAGTGCCCATGTTCAGATATCCTTTAATCATATAATATTAAAATATTAAGATCTAAAATCAACAAGTCATGTTCAGCAAATGACATAAAATATTAATATGACTGTAGATTATCTTGCTTTATGAACAGTAAATTAATATCAAATCAGGATTCAATTATTTTTATTGTGTGTGTGCACATGTGTGATTCTTCTACATGTGGATTAGTATATTTTTATTCTTAAAAAAATGAGTATGTCTTGGAAGGGAAAAAAATGACCCACTGCCTTTTCAATCCTGTACTATATTTGACTGAGCACTTTGTATTAACAGTATAATGGTTTTAAAACTGGACAGAATTCTAGATACCTAAAAATGAGACAAATGATAGGTACTAGTGTTTCCAGTGTCATGTTACCTTATGAAAATGGAGCTCCATTTTCACTATCAGTATCTAAATAAAAGGCCAAAAGAGAATGCACAAAACCAGACCTTTTAAACAATTGGGAAATGATGCGAAATGTTGCCACTTGATTACAGGAGTGAAAATTCAATATGAGTATTTGGACTTAGAAAGGCAGCTCAGAATCTTTTTCTAATTTCTACTTTGACAAGAGTTGCAGTCAGGCAGCTAAAATAAATGATCTTGAGGTGGAAGTGTTCAAGAAACTTCTCCATTATACTCCTATGAAATAAAATAGTCTCTCTGCACTCTAGTATATACATATGAATATATATTTAAATTTAGAGACAAGGAAGTTCTATCTCAAATTTCTTTCATCCATTAAGTGGGGATAATAATAGACAATTCATAAATTTGTTGTGATCTTTTATTATTGATCAGGATAGGATCTACTTAGTGAGCCCTCGTGGCTGATTACTCTTTCTTTGAAAGTCTTGAATTAAGTGAAAATGAAGAGTTCATAAGGAACATGGAGGACATGGATCTCAGGTCAGGCTCACATTGCTTTCAAAGTAGCAGGAAAGGTGGGAAGTATTTCATTTTGTTAGCAAGGATATTTATTTTAGGAAGAAGTTATAAATTGTGACCTTAAAAATTTGTCTTTTAGGGGCACCTGGCTGGCTCAGTTGGTAGAGCTTGTGACTCTTGATTTTGGGGTTGTGAGTTTAAGTCCCACGTTGGAGGTAGAGTTTACTTAAAAAAAAATTAAAAAAAAAGTTATCTTTCAGAAAATAATTATTGTCTATCTATATTGAAGATAGAAAGGATTTTTTAGTAGATGTAAGGAGGGCACGTATTGTGTGGAGCACTGGGTATGGTGCATAAACAATGAATTTTGGAACACTGAAAAATTTTTAATTTAATTTAATTTAAAAAAAGAAATAATTAAATCTTTTAGTTTTATATTAACTATATGACCCTGTCAAAAAACTAGACTTTTCTAGATCCCCTAAAATATGTTGTATGTTTATTATGCTATGAACAATTTCATTTAGTAAATATTTCTTCACCTTATAACTTGTGCTAGAATCTGAACAATAAATAGGCAGAGTTCTTCCCTTTAAGGATTAATTGTCAAGTGTGGAGACAAATATCAATAAAATCAGAGCAGACAGAAAGTTTAGGTAGAAGAGAGAAATATTGTACAATGTTTTTTATCTTTCTAAGAATTCCACGAATTCCAACTGATCCTATGGAGATACATTTCAGTTGATTCTGATTACTTGTCTGGTGTTGAGTATTTAGATCATTCCAAAGTTGCTCTTTTACAATAGAGTTGAAATAATTGGATAAACAAGAGTGTAGCATAAAAAGGATAAATGAAAATGTTTAAAATGTTTCATAACCCGTAGGATGAAATAAAGTTAGTAATGACTGAAAATCTAACAGTGACTGGGAGAGATTTCTTATTTGACAGATACTTTTCCTGGCCTGGTTGTCATTTGTCCAAGGTGTTTTCCATCAAATTTCTTTCACCAGATTTGTTTTTAGGTACATTTGGAGTCAAGAGGGAAGGATGAGAGGATGATGGACTGACAAAGCAGGAGTCAGAGTATGAGCCAATAATGATTTGTAGTGTTATCTGAACACTTTAAAAAATAGTAGGGCAGTTTTCTTAAAGTGTATTAACAATTTTTACAACTACTGCATTTTCACAATTATAGGAAATAAAGATATGATTTGGTTAATACAAAAATATTCATAGTACCTGAAAATATATACTCTCTCAAAAACAAATCAAGATATATTATTATTCTATTTTTATTGATATGGAATAAAGAAAAAAGACCACATAATTTTTTTTTGGCTAATCCAAAAAATGAACAAATACCACCAAACACTGTTATTTATATTCCAGTTCGCAGGAGGTGAATGATACTGGCTGATTTTGGAAGGCTGCTTTTCAGATCTAATGGAATCTTATTTTAACTCATTGTCTAATAGCAAATAATGTATTATTTTATCATCTGTGTTAGGTTTGGTAGTATCAGTTTCTTTACATGGAGTTTTAAAGAGCTAATACCATTATATGTTCTTGTGTTTGATAGCCCTGTAAGACATTTCCTTTTGCATAAACTAAATACATATATTTTGAGATCCTAATAAGCAAAAGATTTTACTAGCCGACAAAGAATGTATTATTTTCTATTTTAGGTATGCATGAACATTAATATTACTCATGTTTTTTTAATTTAGAAAGCGTCTTTCATTTACTTTCAGCCTGCCTAACCCATTTAGGAGAGCTTACCATGAAAATAAGAAGGTATTATAAAAATCAGTAAATAAGAGGTATATGTGCACATATACATAATATTTACTCAGTGTATAAGGTTGTTAAAGTCAGTTCTATTTTATGATCATGGTAATCGCACACCAGGCAATACCCATTTTCTCCAGTGATTAATGTAGCACCATTGAGTTTTTAGAAGGTTGTTTTCTTAATTTGACTGTCTAGAAAGCATTTTCCCTGTTGAAAAACAGGTGTAAACATCAATACCCAAGATAAGAGAGCGAGCTCCTACTGTTTTCTGATGTCTCTAGTGTAGAGAATCCAGCAGGTTCAAGTCTGAGGATTGAGGAGGGCTAATTTATCAGAAGTAAAAAACTAGAAAATTTTTGGTGTGACTCAAAGACTTTAGCTGAGAGAATGACAGGAAGCCTTTTAACAGCAAAATAATCTGTCAAACACTTTGAATATATAGGGACTGTGTGGCAAACATGTGAAATCAAACCCCAGCACTGTAATTATAGGTAATTTGTGAACTGTTTCTCATTTCCTCACTGTGTAAATTATATGCCTATCCACTTGAGACAAGATTTGACTTTTTGAGACTCTTACTCAGGTTCTATAGCTTGACACTGGCTACATTGTTTCAGTGTTTCCTACACCGCTCCTCAAATTTTCAGCCAGTTTTGAGTGAAAGGAAGATTTTGGTGTAAAATTCTAAGTTGTTCTTTCTGTTTATTATGTTTTCTCTATCGGAATCTAGTGTTGACTTTTGTCAACTTTGACTAATTATGGGCTAGGGGTGGAGTATTATGGTTCAAGTCTATGTTCAATAACCTCTCTTATGTATGCCAAATAAAATAAATCATAAACCTTTCAGAATATTGGGTTCCATGCTAGTTGACTCAATACTTGTTAAAGACTCCTAGGTACTGCAAAATTGTTAGAAGGCGTTACCAGCTAATCAGGGTAAGATCTGCAAGACTCTAAGCTGTACATTAACATCATTTGTGAGAAAAAGAAAAGCAAAGTAATAATAATAACAATTAGCTTCTTTTTTTGTTTGTTTCTAAAGATTGCTGTCATCTTATTTCCTACCATTAAGTTTTCCTAAAAGAAAAAAAATCAAAAAAGCATTTAACATGCATATACTCATCCATCATTAACATTTCTTTAATCTTTTATGGTGGTGTTTTTTGTGTTTATTTCTGTTGTGTTTTTTCTTTGTTTACTTCTTTGACAAAGCATGTCACTTTTGGTTTTACCTGTTTCTATTTTGCTACTGCATGTCACACTTTTCAAATGACTCAGTGAACAAATGAATTCTTGTCATTTTAAATTTCACTCTAAATATTACAAATAATCTGCTTATTCTCAAGCATTGCTCCAAGTTTTTGCTTTGTGTGGGAGCGGGAAAAAGAAGTGAAGAAAAAAAATGACAAGAACCATGTGGTACAGCCAGCTTTGTACCTGATAATCTGTGTAAGCCTGTTAAAGTTAAACCTAAATAAGACTTATGTATTTATAATTTGAATCATTTGTGTTTCTCTTTTGTTTGCATGATATGATTTTGTTTTATATTTTGTTTTTTTCCACTCACCAGATGTTCCCAACACTTTGCTTTCCACTACTATCATCCCCTCCCTTACCACTGCAACAGTCACAACCACTGTAGCCATAACAACCAGCCCAACCACATCTGCAACAACCAGCAGCATAAGAGGTACAGTATGCTTCTTTGTTATGGCCTGGAAAACACATTAAATGAAGCTTTAAAGGGTTTTTTAAAAGGGTAGAAAAATCGAGATCCAATTTTACTTCATTATAAGAGTAATTAAGTCACCTAAATTACTATCAGTTAGGGTTATTGGAATAGAATATGAGGCAAGATGGTACATTTAATTTTTTTAGTGCCACTTATGACGCTTATGAAAATATTCCAGAGTATAGGTTAAAAATATATGGAGCAAACACCGAGCCAATTTAAATGTGAACATTGGACACTTTTTTTTTCTTTTTGCTTTGCCTTATAAATGTAAGCAAAGAAATAAGATGTTCAAGGTTGCAAAAGTAGCTTTTGCTTTTTAAAGATCTTTGTTTAATGTTAATGACTTATTCTTCTGCCACTGGATTAAAAATACTCACAGTGTTGAATGTGTTCTAAAGATTGGCATAATTTGTGGGATCATTATAAACTATTAACCACATAGAACTTTTAAGTAAATATTCAACATGTCATCCTAAAGTAGGATGTCATTTTAAATAGATTTCTGAGTAGATCTATTTAGTCTACTAACAGAATGTTCTAAAAACAAATATTGGTAAAGCTGTTCAGGATCATAGGAATTCATTTGGCTCTGTGAGTAACTTCCGGTATTGGTTTAATAATAAATATTCTTGCCTTAAGGAAAGCAACCTTGAAGAAATAGAAGTAATCTTTAAAGGCAAAAAATAATTTCATTATGGTTCAGAAATACAAGAAAGCATTCCTGAGCAGTCATTAAGTGGTTAGTAGGTTATGAAGAAATTAAACAAATTTTAAAAGTGCATTATAGGAAAACAGATTTTAAACTTAATTTTTGCATAAGCAATGTTCAAAGATAATTTGTCCTATTTAAGTCTGTCTTTTTGTATTTATACATGTTTTGTTTTGTGTTGGCTATACTAATATGTGTTAAACTTAACAATTTAACTTGAAATCATGGGGACTTTACATTAATATGTGTTAATTAAAGTTGTACTAAGTACTGGCTTAACATTATTTTCCTTTACTTGTAAAGTTTGTTCAATTAGACTGTTTTCCTTGGGATTTTATTGATTTGCAAAATTAAATTGAGTTGCTGGCTTTGATATAACAATTATAATATTATACTTTTGCTTCTGAAAAACATCTGATATTAGATAATTTTTAATGTTTAATAATCATGTCAACTCTATTATATGATATATGATTGATAACTGAAATTTGATAATAATAGCTGTAAGAATTTCAAAAAAATTCCTATGTTTATTTTAGTATTATTAAATGAATTGTATTTGAGCTAAATCTACAAGTAGGAAGAATTTAAAGATCTTTCTCATAACAATTTATATGGAAATGGGGGAAAGTAATAAAAATGGAAAAAGGTAAAAAATACTTTGTGATATTGTATGAAATGAGAGATGCCTAAATTTTTACTTTGCTTCAATTTATTATTTTCCAAAGATTTTTACAAATAGTAACTTATGTGAAATGCAATTAGTGCATGCTAACAAAATCTCTATGATAATATTAAGTTCTGACTGTGCAGACAAATCACTTTGATGGATAAGGATGGTGACATCGACTAATTTTTTTTTTTTGAAGACCTACTTATAACAAAAAAAGTTGTTAATATTCAATTATTCTTTCCTCTTCAAAAACATTTATTGAGGATGGGGTTATGCCAGACAGTGTGATTATGGAAATTAAACATGTTTTATCTAAAATCACTAGCAATTAAATTAATGCATCCTTCCCAAGTAACCAGTGTCTGTGCTTAATGAAGGAAAAGTATTCATGTCCTTCCTGGGCATATATGAATACACAACTTAGAAAAAATTAGAGAAAAATGTTTTATTTCAAAGTGAAGTATTTAATAACATATTTTATATTTTTTCACATGCATCTTAAGTGGAATCACTTACTGTATCTGAACCAGCCAGTTAAAATGAAATCAGTTTTCTACCTTTTCTAGTAAATTCATTTTTACAGGTTTCCTAAAATGTTTTGTGTAATTTACACCATGGACTTTAAAATGTGGTAAAGAGTTTTCTGCAGTTGAACATTACAAATGTCACAGAAGACACACAACATTCCATTATTTTTACTTAAAAAATGGAAGGTATTTTTCAAAAGGCACCAAAATATGTGGAAAGAAAAAGTATTTTATAAGTTAGGCAATTCATAGTAGTTATTTTGTATAGAAAATAAAGCAATGTTGACTTTAAGTGTTAGTCTAATACCTACTTTTCTCTCCCATCTTCAACAAACCACTGAGGCCTGGGAAAGTCATCAAGTGCACTTGTATCATTAATGTTCTAGTCCATATTTGAGGGAGTAGAAGACTCAGTCAGTAGATAAGCATTTTTATGAATTATTTTATGTATTTATCTGTTTAATTTCCATTGCCATTTACTAGAATATGAAGTTCATCAGAGCGAGGACCTTTTTTTATTTTTAATTTGAGTACAGTTGACATATAGCATTATGTTAAGTTTAGGTGTCCAGCATAGTGATTTGACAAGTTTATACATTATTCTGTGCTCATCACAAGTGTGCTACCATCTGTCACCGTACAGTGGTAATACAGTATCATTGATTATATTCTTCATGCTGTGCCTTTTATTACCATGACTTATTCATTCCGTAACTAGAAAGCCTGAGTCTCCCACTCCCCTTCACCCATGTTGCCCACCCACCACCCTTTTCCCCTGGGCAATATCAGTTTTTTTCTCTGTATTTATAGGTCTGATTCTGCTTTTTTTTTTTTTTAATTTTTTTTTAAAGATTTTATTTATTTATTTGACAGAAGAGATCACAGTAGGAGAGAGGAAGGGAAGAGATCACAGAGAGAGGAAGGGAAGCAGGCCCCCTGCTGAGCAGAGAGCCCGATGTAGGACTCGATCCCAGGACCCTGAGATCATGACCTGAGCTGAAGGCAGCGGCTTAACCCACTGAGCCACCCAGGCGCCCAATTTTTAATTTTTTATAACATATATATTTATCCCCAGGGGTACAAGTCTGTGAATCACCAGGTTTACACACTTCACAGCACTCACCAAAGCACATACCCTCCCCAATGTCCATAATCCCACCCCCTTCTCCCAAACCCCCTCCCGAATGTTTATAGCAGCAATGTCCACAATAGCCAAACTATGGAAAGAACCTAGATGTCCATCAACAGATGAATGGATCAAGAAGATGTGATTCTGCTTTTTGTTTGTTGTACCCATTTCTTTTTTTTATATTCCACATATGAGTGAAACTATATGGCGATTGTCTTTCTCAGTCTGACTTATTTCACTTAACATGAGACCCTCTAGGCCTATCCCTGTTGCAAATGGCACAATGTCCTTTTTTATGGCTGATTAATATTCATGTGTATGTACGTTTGTATGCATGTGTATGCATATGTATGCATATGTATGTGTATGTTTGTATGCATGTGTGCATGTGTATACCATATCTTCCTTATCTATTCATCTATCAGTGGATGCTTAGGTTGTTTCCATATCCTCGATAGTGTAAATAATGTTGCAATAAACATAGGGGTGCAAATTTCTTTTTGAATAAATGTTTTCATTTTATTTGAGCAAATATCCAGTAGTAGACATATTAGATCATATGATATTTCTATTTTTAATTTTTTAAGGAGGTTTTGGGGTGCCTGGGTGACTCAGTCGGTTAAGGATCTGATTCTTAATTTCTGCTCAGGTTACGATCTCACAGTTGTGAGATCGAGCCCTAGATCGGGCTCAGCACTGAGCATGGAGCCTGCTTAAGATTCTCTCTTCCCCTCTCCCTATACCCCTCCCGTCCCATGCTCTTTCTCTCCCTTTCCAAAAAAAAAAAAAAAAAAAAAATTTTTTTTTTAAGTAAGTTTTGTACCCGTTTTCACATTGTTGTAAATTTTGCACTTATCTTTTTAAAGTTGACTGGTATTCTTTTAATTGTTTATTGCCTATTAGAGCTTTCAGATGCAATTATTCTTTAAATGCAATTCATTTATAAAATTAATAAAGGACCTTTCAAAATTATAGTTAAAAAAGATTGTAATAAGAATGTACTGCCTAAGAAAAGGTGAGAACTATAGAGGACTCAGTATTCTCATCTTGCATTTTTTACTTTATTTGATTTTATGGGGTTTAAATGTTATTTCTTATATTTCATAAATTATAATTTACCTACTATCTGTATATTTAATAAGTGACTGCTAATGAATCACCATTTGTTTCTCCATCTACACTCTTTCACTGCTACTAAGTTTTCCATCCTCAGATATGATAAACATACATTTAAAGAATCACTCCTGTGGCTGTATTAGAAATCAAGGTGATATAGAACAAAACAAAACAATATCCTCAAATCACCAGCCACAACCTTAAGAATTTTCAAAGCTCTTCAGTTTATACATAAAATGCATTTCTTTTAGGAGGAAGCAGAGCTTCAGCCATATGGGATGAAAGCTAGCAATTAGCTGTATCTTGTTACAAATAGAGGTGTTAAGACATGGAGAAGCCAGTACACTTGAGCAGTCCTGGGCAAGAGGAGGAAAAAAAGTGCCCTAGAGGCATTTTTGGGTGTGAGTTTTGGTTCTTCTGCTTACAAGGTCTTTGGTCTTCGACAAGGAATCAAATTGAGCCTCAGCATTTTTATCAGAAAAATGAGAAACACTTGATAGAAGCATTTAATTCCCAGATTGTCTTGAGGATCAAATAATATCTAGAGTTCTGGAAACATAATCACCACTCAGTATATAATAGGCTTATTTTTCAGTTGTTTTTAGTAAAACAAATGTGTTTATCTATAGCTGTATCATGCAATTACTGAAATCATATATGTATATATATATATATAATTATATACATAACTCTGGAAAAAATTTTGGTATTAGTTACTGATTACTTTTAAGCCCAATTATTATTGTTTATACAAAACATCAGATAAAATATTTCTAGAGCATATAGAATTTATCTATCTATGAATATAGCAATAGTTGATAAACTTATTCTGGGTTTATATCATATAGCTAAAATCTGGACATTTTATAGATCTCTTAAAATTATTTTATTATAAAAGAACATTGCTACAAGACATTTTAATTTCTACTTTTGGAAATTGCAGGGTTTTTTTTTTTTTTAAGTCTAATGGCCTGAATAATCCTATCATTCAGTTCATATGACAGATATATTCTCTCACAAAGGTTTCTTATGTTATTTTTTCTTTTGGATCACTGTGATAAATGTTAATTAAGTTATAAGTTAGATATGATAATTTATGAAATGGTTCCAAATAACCTGATGTGATTTCTAGTATTAATATTCTTTTAGCATGGTATAGTTTAATTTGAAAACTTTTTCACTTTGATTATGTCATAAGGCTTTAATTTCATAACTATGTCATACTGTAAGAATCTTAAACAGTATCATCACTGTACAGATTAACAATATAAAGGTACTGAATTTTTTTAATTGTATATGAGACAATGACATATATCAGTGGTTATGTCTATTTATCATCATTTTTAAAATTAATATTCATAAGTGAATGTTTTATATTTATCAAAAGAGAAAACTTATAACTTCCTAATTGGTGTTTTTGGCTCTGTACAATTGTTAATGTTTTTCAAATACAAAAATGTGATGATAGAAATAAAGAGAAGATACAAAACTTCTGATATATTTCCTGTCCTTATACTAAGAGTCTGTTCAAATGCTTTATGCATTTCAATACATCAAATGAGGAAACATAATTCCAAACTTGATGGCAAAATTGTTTATATAGTCTATCTTTGTAAACATCTAAATGAGTTATTGGTTCAAATATAGATTTGGGTTTACTTTAGACTTTGAAATGGAAAAAAAATTTTATAGTAATACAATTATATCATTTGTCTAGTAATCTTAACCAATTTATTAATTAGAATGAGGCTCATTGCAATGGGACCTTATTTTAGCATGGCATTACAAAACAAAAACAAGAGACATGTTTTAAAAATTTAAGAATTTGGCCATTATCAAACTATCTGCAACTAGAATAATGACCAAACACAAAATTTAAAGATGGGTACCACTGCATTGATTGCAGCCTATTGCTAGTAATGCCTTCAGATAGGAATGCCTAAGGCACTGTCCTTAGGCATTTACTCCTAATATTTATAGGAGACCCCATAGACATTTACTCCACTGGGGCCAGTGTTGTGATGGGACTAGCCCTTGTGGTTCTTATTATGAGCTCAGGATACATTTTAGCAAGAAACCATCGGAAACTTTGAGTCACAAGATTTATTAATCAGTTCCTGGAAGGCCACTCAATGAGGTCACAAACAGAAAGAGAGACCATGCATGGACCTGATGCTCTGCCTTTATTAGAGCATCCAAAGGTTTTGGGGTCACTAACTGGCGAATTTGAAGCATAAGAGTGGGAATGAGGGCACAAGAAGGAAGAAGTGCGTTTACTCCAAGTGGTCAGTTACCTAAGCTACCCAACGGTTTCTGAAAGAGGAAATCTCACAGGTGGGGCAGCAGAATTCCTTATCTTGTTGTTTGGCTAGCAGCTGTATTTTACTGCAGGCAATATGTTTTTTCATTTATTTGAAATAAATACCTTAAGGGGTATCCTAGGATCCTGGGATAGAGTCCAGAGTGGATCTCCCTGCTCAACAGGGAGTCTGCTTGTCCCTCTCCCTCTGCCTGTCTCTCTCACAGGCTCTCTCTTTCTCTCTCCTTCTCTCACTCTCCTTCTCTCTCTCTCTCTCAAATAAATACATAAATAAAAGTCTTTAAAAAAATGGATATCTTGACAATCAAAAGCTTAATGTCAAGCTCTTCTACTGAAGTTCTCAATTCTTCACTACTGAATAGCATGGTAATTTTGTTACTTATGTTTAAAAATGTAGTATTAAGTGAAATATTTTAAATCATGCATGTAGAATATAATGAATTTTAGCATATACCAAAACTCTTTTAGCCCATATGCTGCCATTGTACTTTTAAATCATATGAATGGCATAAAATTGAGTTATTTAAATGTAAATGAAATTAGGAACTTGTTTGACCATTAAGTATAATCCTAAAATAGTACTGTCTAAAAGATCTTAATAAATACTTTCTTCTCTACAAATTTCTTGAAGTAATCTAAGTGACTTGTAAAAAAAAAAATTCATTAACACAAAGTTAAACATTTAGCAAAAAAGTTGCTAAACTATTTACTTTGTGCCAGCATAAAGACAAATTATAAAATTCCACACATATTTAATATAGTCATTTTTAATGAAAACATTGGTCTAAAATGCTGATTATGCAATAGTGTTTTTATATGTAGATTTCTTTATTTTGATTGTTCTTTCCTTTCTCTGGCTTCAAAATACAATAAACGTTAATAAAATGAACACAATGTGCATATATGTGTCCTCCAAGCCACTATCTAAAGCATCTATTTAATTAAATAACTTTTAAAAGCAATAATGATCTGACCTATGCTTCTATTCTCTATTTCCTTTATATCAAAGAAAGTCTAGTCTATCTTTACTTTTTTTTAATTAGTTTATTTATTTTCAGCTTTTATTTGGATTTATTAATGTGTCACCTCCTTCCCTTTTTGGTGTAGATACTTTAAAAATTGGAATCTAAAATCATAAACATTTAACAGAATAAAAGAAAAAGCCAACACTGAGAAAGAAAAATGGAGTATAAACATTAGAGCTCCAAGTTAGTCACTATAAATGCACTCAAATAGAGCATTTGCAATGGTAAAATATATCATCTCGACACAGTTAAATCCCAAAGTGTGCAAATCAAGAAGTTGTTTATGAGGTTGTATTATGAGTGTTTAGCTATTAAAAATGTTTCTGGTTTTATTGGTGGTAATAAAACAAAATTTGCATGGTGTTGTGAGCTTTTAAAAATTAAGTGTCAATATGTTGTTTTTTTTTTTTCCCACTTGGCAAAAACTAAGTAATAATTCAGTCTCCAGATGGTCCATATAGTGAGACCTGCCTATCTGCAAAAAGACAGGTTTCCACATTTAAGCTGTAAGTGTTGCTACATTTCCATAAGTCTTTTTAAAAACAACAATTATTACATGAAATTGATGCCATTTTAAAATTAAATATTGAAACATAGCTTATAATGAAAATAGGCTACTAAAAATGTTTCCTACTTAGAAAGAGGAAGCAACACATATGGTCCATAGCTTAGAGCAATTTCAACCTTGCTGCCAGTGTTGTGTTGCTCATGCTGAAGGGACATGCTACAGGCCGGGCGTGGGAGAGCATGCTGTCTGGAGGTCCCCATCTCTTAGTCTGCTATGGACTCACACATTTGAATAATGGCAGTGTTTCAGTTTAAGTTATTCCAAGATAACATAGAATGCTAAAGTCATTTTTTTGTATTCTCGTAGATCTTATTTGGAACAAGAATACATATTGCTTGTTATACATAACCACGTCTAACACCAAATGAAACTTTTGAGTCTGACTTGGATGAGGATGAACTCTAGCAAAATTTGAAAATCCTTAAATATTTACCTATTTCTTTTTAGCATTTGGGAAATAGTTGAGGAGAACTGATACTCTTATTTTCTTTCCAATATGACCTATTAAGGGAAGCAGTACACTTATGCTCTATTCTATTTTCTAAGGGCACTCTTGTGGTTTGTGCAATTTAAAACATCAAACATTTTTAAGAGTTTCATTTTAAGCTTGTTTATTTCTTTGGCTTAGATCAATTTAAACAGAAATCTTAGTTCTGTTAGTTTATATTTCTTCTAAGTAAACAGTTTCACTAATATTGTTTTTACTTCTGTAAATGTAAGAGTGTCTTAATTGATATTATGGTAATAAACCTAGATTTTATACAATCTAATAGCATACACATTTCCTACAAAACAACATCTAAGAAAGAAAAGAAAATGTTCCCTAGTAGACTATGTGCCATTTTCTGGGATTCATCTTTATATAGTATGTGTATACATACAAATGTTAAGTTTAAGATTTTCTGTATTTATAATATTCCAGAAAGCACATCACTTATAAAATACAAAGACTTTGTCACTTATTACTAGGATGATGATCTGTTTTATATTTTAAAAGCTTAGACTACGTATATATATAAATGTATTTCTAGAACGTCTCTAAAATTATTTTTAAAATCATTAATAAACTAAACTGGTTGTATCTTTCTTACTAACCAATGAATTAAATTTATGAGCTGTGCCTTTGAAGCTGAAAAGATTGCTGGCACTGCCCTTGCTTCTTTGACACTCCACATGAAACACAGTTAATAACCTCCTGTGTTAGCTTGGTGAAACACCGAATTGATACTAATTATACCAACTTTGGGATAGAAGGTGACCTTGACTTCTGCTGGAACTTTCTACCAGGACAATAAATAAGAGCAAATGCCACAAAGCATGACTTCTGAGAAGGGTCTAATACAATCTATTAACTCTGGGGAGTTCATGGAATTATAATAAGTGCTTGAATAATTGTAATATTTTAAAACATATCTTGTTTCAATAGTACAGTAGTTTTTTTTTTAAATTTCTCTAGATTTCAAATAATCTCCCATTAGCTTTCTGTAGTCATTTAAATTAGCGGTGGCCAGAAAATTAAATGCTACCTGATGCAAAGTGTGTATAAGGAGACTGCAAGGCAAAGAGACAGATTTTCTGAATGACTTCTTAAATATGTTTATAATGCTTATACAGTTTTAGTATCAGAACTGCTTTATGCTAAAGCTGAGATACCACTGACTTTTAAGGGGAAAGATGTCTATAAAATAATTAAGAATAAGGACTAAGAAAAAATATTGTCCCAGTCAGTATACAGGCTTAAACTATTGCAAGAAAACCTATCAAGGCCAATGATGTATACCAGTTTCACAGTTAAAAACTTGAGTTCATTAGCTTTAAAAATGGTCAGCAAAGTCACTATAAATGCTAACAGGTTAGCAAGACCAGAAATCAAATTATTTTTTTACCAGTATTGTTTAAAGAATTACATTAGTATAAAGGGAATTCTGCTCAGTGCTCAGAATAATAAATGGAAACATCTAATTTAAGTCCAGTTCTTCTTCACTTTAGAAAAAATAAAAAGGTGAACTCAAATAACCCCAGGACTATTTTATTTAATTTAACTCACTAGTAAGCAAAGAATGCTGATTAATAAATATTTAAATAAAGAAAGAAAAGGCAACTTTAACATGAAGACTTCCAATAGATTCATTGAGAAACATACTTTTTTGAAAGTGTTTGAACCACATTTGATGACTAAGAACAAGGTTCCATAATGAAAACCAGAAGGATTTTCTAGAGTAGTCTGTGTTAAACTGGGTAAGCTGCAATGGTCTTAACATGATCATTTTTCTTTCTCCTTGAAGTCACGTTCTTTAAATATTGATTGCCAACTTTTTACGTTCCTAGATTAGTGTGTTACTCAGAATATCAGCAGGCATTGATGGCAGTCTCAAACAGTGTAATGAAAGAGTTTTTTAATGAGGAGACTTTCACAGAAAATATGGACAGTTTGGGAAACTAATATGGCATGTGGAGGCAGAAGAGAACTCTCAACAGCAAAGCATAGTAATCAGCCCTGGACCTGAAGGGTCAAAGGAAGTGAACAGGGTATTCTAGTTAGAGAAGAATTGGGCCAGAAAAGGGGCAGCTTGAAAAGGGCAGTGGTCAAAGAATCCAAACCTCAGTCAGGTATAGACACCAGGAGAGGAGGGATCAATATCAGACCGCTTGCTTCTCCTGTCTTCCAATATCTTTCCATTAATCCAATCCCAAGGAAATCAGAGGTCAAGGAATCTGGGTGGAGCCGTGCAGAGAAGTCAGGCTCCCAGAGCACAGAGCAAGGCAAAAAAGGGTAGAGGGTGGATTTGGGGGCCATAAGGAAAATGAACGGCAGAGACCCATGGGCGTAGAATGTTATCTAATTGGTTTAGAATATGTCATATAATTTGTTCACTCTAGAAAAAGCTGTCAGATTTTAGTTTAGTTTTGGATTTTTCTCATAAATATACATATCACAAGTCCATAACAGAACACTAGTCATGAAGCTAGTAATGGTGGTAAGATAGCAGCCATTCAATTCACTTTAATATATAATTTCCCTTCAAGGCTACCATTGGAAAGATAAAAACACTCTCAATGTGGAGAGAAGATTATGAAGTATGGTAAGGCTGAGATTGTTGTGCGATACAATAAAATATTAACAACAACAATAATAATAATAAAATATATTCTTATTTAAATAACTTACTTCCCAAGAGGAAACCATTTTGAATCTTAGTGAGAGGAATACCCGTTCAATTTGTCGAGTAGTGAGAGATTCCTCATTTGAAATATTCTCAAATCTACTTGCATAGATGCAGACTGTTTTATTTGAAACAAATGCTTTCAAAAACTTGGTTATGGGGGTGAGGGGAGCTCTAAAAACGAGTTAGCTGTAGGTTAATAATACACTGATACAGATATGTATTATTAACTTTCTATTAAAAGAATTCTAGTGTCATGTAGGCAAATAATTTTCAGTCTGGAGATAATAGCTTTTCAGAAAAGAAAAACATTTTCTTCAGAGAAGATTTTAGAAGAAGCAATCACAGTCTTTAATATATTACATGATATTTCTGCCTTTGATGTTTTTATGTGTACTTTATTAATTCAGCTAAGTTAGCAGATAGGAAACTTGTAAAGTAAAAACAATTCAGCTTGTTTTTACTCTGAAAGTTAACTGTCTATGGTACGCACAGCTTGTGCCCCTTGGCATTTCACACTCACACGATGGAAAGTTTTGTCGAGAGTAGGATATTAGAATTGTTTTCAAGGAACTCAGAATAACAGTCTAATTTTTCTGGTGTTTCTAGGTATCCTATTCCCTAGTTCTGAGATTTAGCTGGAGATTGAGTTCTGTATCTCAGATGCTATTTTAGGGAACTGAAAACAAATCCTTATATATTCTCCTCTTAGATCTACCAGGTTAAAGACAGACATATCCCAGCTTAAATCCAAGTCAAAAGAAAAAAACTATGCAAATTAGAAGGAAGTCCTAATGTTTCATTTTACTACTTCATTTTCAAATTTCTAATTCCTCTATTTAATATTTGGCAATAAATCAATGGAGGATATTTTCAAGGCAATGTATATATAATGTGAACTTTTAAAGTAAATTAAATGGTGCTTTACTAAAAGGTAAAAATAGTATACAACAGTATACAACACAGTCTAAATGTATAGTTATGTTTCACTGGCTTAACAAAAAATATCATATATAGACTCAGCATGAGACAGTGAAATTAGTTGCTGGAAGCAGGATATTTTGGGGTTTTCCTGATTTGGCCTCTAGACAAGGAAATTCACCTTCTTACTTAAGGGACTATGTGAATTCAAGATATTTCTCCACTCTTGAATTCTATGAAATATGATCTACATTATCTGAATCTTTCACCAACATTTCAGAGACAGCATAGTTTCTGGTGTTTTTCAATCAAAACTTAGGGATAAAATCTCTTTGTATTTGAAATGGCTGAAATAATTTCCTTAACATAATTCTTTACTTCCACACCCCATTTAGGTTTGAATGTTCTGAAAACTAAAAGATTGAAATGAATTATTAGACTCTGACCATGATATATGGCTTTTTGGTCATTGTTTCCTACCCAAATGCCCACTGAAAGATTATTTATATTATCTGTAAAATTTCTAACACCTCACATTATGGTGGTAAAATAAATATTGAGTTCCAGCTGTGATGTCCATAAAAATAACCCAAATAGCCCATTTTCATAGTTCTGTAATTGAGTCCAAAGTTTCTGTTGATCTGTTGATCAAATGCTTCATAGCTGAAGTCCACAGTTTATAAAGACTTTCTGATACTATTTTCTCTTAGACTTAAGACTGATCTATTTATATTAGATAAAAATGATTATAGAATAAAATGATGAAGAGCATGGCCTCTGCTGGACTGATATTATCTGGGTTCCTTTTTACACTTTGCCACACTAGAGTTTTGTAACTTTCCTTGAACTATCTATGTTTCAGTTTCCTGATCTAAACAATGCAGACAATAATAATAGCATCAACCTTATAATGTCATTTTGAAACTAAATGTATCTATGCATTGAATTTTAAAAATGCCTTGCTTGGGACCCCTGGCTGGTGCAATCTATTGATCGTCTGACTCTTGTTTTTGACTCAGGTCATAATCTCAAGAGTCCTAGGATAGAGCCACCCCAGGGGCTCTGGAGTCATCTGGGAGTCTGCTTATAGATTCTTTTCCTGGGCTCCTCCCCCGGCTTGCATGCAATAAATAAAGAAATCTTTTTTTAAAATGCCTTGCTTAGGGGCACCTGGGTGGCTCAGTGGGTTAAAGCCTCTGCCTTCGGCTCAGGTCATGATCCCAGTGTTCTGGGATTGAGCCCCACATCGAGCTCTCTGCTCGGTAGGGAGCCTGCTCCCCCCCCCCCCCCCGCCTGCCTTTCTGCCTACTTGTGATCTCTGTTGTCAAAGGAATAAATGAAAAATCTTTGAAAAAAATGCCTTGCTTACAGTAACCACTTGTTAACTTTTATAATAATTATTAATAATTTACTTAAAATTATCCATCTAAACAACATAGGATAAAAATTACTACTTTTTTTCTGACTATCAGTAAGATTAACTACTAACTGCTAGGTGAAGGCTGCAATGTGTGGTAAATAGGCCATCCTTAAAAATCATGTAAGTGTTCTTCAAAATCTAGAACGTCAGGGTTTCTGTTATGTGACTTAAAGTGGGTAGGATAAAAGAGTCTCATTGCATTTTCTAATTATTCAGTTAGGTCTATTATCAAATAAGTCAGAAACATTTTTAGACTAAAGTAATCTATTTTATAAAGAATTTTCTTTACCAAATATTAACACATTAAATGGTCTTCAGTAGAAGAAATACCTAGTTTGGAGACCAGGTGCACAGTATGCAAGTTATACTGCTGTTTCTCCATCTCTAAAATAGTGATGCTCATTTACTTATAAGAGGTATTCTAATATGAAAACAAGTATTCACATTTTCTGTTGCCATAATATGGGTAGTTTTCTAAATATGGGGCTGCCATTATTAGAAAATATATTGAAGTTATATAATTCATCATTTAAAAAATTGGGGCTTTGTTAATACCATTTTAGCATATTTTAATTAGTGCAACTTAATACTCATCTTTGATATATTGATCTAATGAAGCCACTTACTCAGTTTAAAACTCCCCATTACTAAATTCAGTTAAACTATATTTAAACTCCTCCAGTAAAGTAAAGCACTCTGTGAAATGTTTGAGAAACCATCTAAACATATTCAAGATCTGGCAGACTTATTTCTCATTGATTAGCTAAGTTTCAAAATTTTTAGCTTCTTAATGTAAAAAATTTCTCTGTATGTCTCATTTTAAACAAGTTCATCACAAATAAATTAGTTTAGGTTTGCCTGGGTGGCTCAGTTGGTTAAGTGTCTGCCTTTGGCTCAGGTCATGTCCCCAGGGTCCTGGGATTAAGCCCCACAGCAGCCTCCTTGCTCAGTGGGAAGCCTGCTTCTCCTTCTGCCCCTCCCCCTGTTCATGCTCACTCTCTCTCTCTAACAGATAAATAAAATCTTTTAAAAAAATTAGTTGAAAAATGATAAGTAAACTAAAGGAAGATATTTTTTCCTTATTCCATATTACTGAGATACATTTTATTTGAAACATGTAGTGTATATTGTATATAAATATCTGGAATAATGTTTACCTAAAAAAATTTGATGTGAAATCCTATTCTGCATTTTCTTTATTACTTTTGTAACATGATTATCTTACTGTGTCATCTTTTGATGTTTTCCTGAGCTTAAATGACCTTCTTCAAATATGAAAGCTCTAATATTAAAGAATCATTTTGTTTCTCCAAATTTGTAAGAACTATAAGTTTAATAATAATATATTTTGCATTTATTCAGCATCAGTTTAACTGCAGTAGAACATTAAAATATAGATAAGTTTGTGTTCCCAAGTATATATTCCAAATATAAACAGACAATAACAGTTGTAATTTTTTAAAGCCCAAGAGAATTGAGATATCCAGTGAACATTTTGGTAAGATGGGGTTTTACCTATTCACTCAGTGGATTATTTTAATCAAAATTTCATATTTGTGTAAGATATAAATATCTCAGGAATTCACTATTCAAAATGTGAAAACCATACCTATTTTGAAAAGTTATCTTTTAAAAGTCACACTGGTAATGATTTCAAGATAAAATGAGAGGTCTGCATTATTATAATGATGAAAAACAGTATAAATGATCTTCTACCTAATGTTAAATCATTCAGGTTAAAACTTTATTTTTGCTTAAGATAACACAATAATATTTATCTTATGCTAAGTTTATTAGCCCCAATATACCTGAATGATTTTTACATTTATCTAAAAATATAAAATAGTAGTAGAATCATAGAATTATAGAAACAATCTTCAGAGCAATGCAGCCTACGTACTCCTTCATTTTTTAGGTGAGGAAATTGAATCCCAGGGAAAAGAAGAGATTTATGACCAGATACTGTGTGATGCTATAACCAGGCCTAAAACCATAATCTTTTGAAGCACATTTTTTCCCACAATAACCCATGATAGATATTATTTTCCTATAGCAGAGAAATTGGTTGACAATTTCTAATAAAAATCTAGTTCAAATTTTAGGTCTTAAGAAGAGGAGCTAGAAGACAAAATTTTATGCAATAAAATATTATAAGATCTTATTCATCTGAAATTCTTCATATGTAAAACAGAATTAGGGGGAATCAGAATTTGAGAATTTATATGTTTTCAAACAATGCCACTAAAAATCACTGATTATTAAACCTGGAAAAGCTTTTCAAGATTAAAAGTTTCCACTTCATTTTGCTGATGATCACTTAGCTAGCTTAAAATTAGAACTAGAAGTCACAGACACATATTTCTATTTCCTACACTGTGTTTCTTTCCAAATAGTACAACAGTTATGGGAAAAACAATATATAAACTCTAAATATTTTTGTTGAAACACCTATAAATGGGCAGATGTCTTTCTAATATTCCTTTATATAGCTGATAACAGACTCAATCTGGTTAAAACATTTTATTTTGAAATATTATGGGAAACTTTGTAATTCTTCTTCATAAAATTATCAAATATATTTTAGACTTCATTTTCTACATGTCCCTAGCCTAGCCTGATGGAAACGCTCATTTTTTAATCCTGAAGTAATCCCAATAACTATTTTATTGGGATTAGTTATTTTATTGAGTTTTTTAAACATCTGGTTTTAGGATAACATTAAGTCTTAAAACAAGATAAAGGATTTCTAATTTTAATACCTCTGAAAATCCTGTCTTTTTATTTTTTGGTCATTCTCACTATTTTAGTAACTTTCTCTCCTACCCCATCCTAGCCCTGCAAGCCTTATCTTATGATCAGAAGTGCTAAGTGATACATTGGTCAGTATGGAGCTATAATTGCTTTGTCTTCCTTCCATAAATGACTTCTCTGGAATCTACCCAAGGTCAAGACTGTCACTTTCTTTTTTTCCATTCAGTTTGGCTTTACAATGGAAGTATTTTGCTTAAATTAAACCTCAAGGTTTAAGTGTCCAGAAAATAAAGGGAATCACTTTGAAAGTTTGATCTATGAGACACAAAGAAAATAAAGCAACATAATCATTTGAGTAAAGAATTAATTTACGCTTCCAGAATGAACTCTCAATGAAAACTCATTGTATTATTTGCATAACTATAACTTAATTTTTAAATTAGAATCATTAACTTTAACAACATCTCCTTGATTATTTATACATAATCTACAAAGTAGGAGTCATAATTTTGAATATGGGAGCAGCTTGAAAAGTATAAAGTACTACAAATATATATTTCACTTCACTGTTCTGTATTTTCAAACCTTTCCTCAAACTGCTACTGGAGAGGAATTAATTATTTTTTTAATTGGAAAATGAAAAATATTGATATTCTAAAAAAAAATCCCATGTCAGAATAATAACTTCTTTTTAAATAATGGCTATTTATGAAATTTAGTCAGTTGAATTTTTACTCCACTCTAAGTTGGTGAATATTAGAGGTTGTTTCTGTGGTTGTATAGTTATGACAAAAAAAAATGTAAAATGAAGAGAAGGTCATCTTTCACATTCCTTAAACAATTCATCTTTAGTTTTTTGGTTTTTGTTTTTTCTTTTCACATATTTTTAGGGAGTGTTTCTTGCATGTAGCAGATAAAGTGAACAAGTCATCTAGGAGAATAAGCTGACTTTGGAACAGGGTCTTAAAAGGGACACAACTTTTAATAATCACCAAATGCTATTGTCTGGTCTTCATTAGGAAACTTAATATGTCAATGAATCTAATGAGATCAGTCTCTAAGAAAGAATAAATATATCATTTACCATTGGTTCTGTAAATATGTATTCTGTAAATATGTATTTAACCTTTATTTTTCACTAAGAACTCAGTATGATAAGCAGTATACATAGTTACTAGGCTAATGAAAAAGGAGGGGAGTAGAAACACATCAAAATTTCCAGGGAAGTTTTCTTTATTGCATGAGTAATTATCATTTACTTCTATCAGGCATTTTGGCAAACCCTGGGGCTAGATAAAGAACAAGATAAATAAAGTCAATGCCTTCATGGGAAGTAGAGGAGAGAGATGCTATGTAAAATATGTCCCAAATCTGTTTTTTTTTAATGTACAGAATCTTGTAATTTGCTCTAGAATTTCATCACAGGGGACCTTCATAAGGTAGTGATATTTACTAGATATGAAATATGTTCAAGATGTGAAGTTGGGGAATTGAGAGTTGGGGAGTAGGAAGGAGCACTTTGGAAATAGGAAATAGCAAGTACAGAGCTCATGAGGTGAAAAGAAGATTGGCCATTCAAAAATCCGAAAGGATGCAGATTATCTCATAAATGGTATGTAAGGATACAATAGTTATTTGGGTTAGAACCTGCAGAACCTTAAACTTATTTTAAGGATTCAAGCTGGTATCATAAAAGTAATTGAAGAAAAAAGAAAGGAAGACAGAAAAAGGAAGAAAGGAAGGAAGGAAGGGAGGAGGGAAAGAAAGGAGGAGTCCAGTCGTCAACTGAATTTGTAGCAGTGCAGATTTACAATATTTTCTGATTTATTTTCAGATTTCTGAATAGCCTACATTTTATACAGATTTATACAGATATACAGATCCTTTGACTAGAGAAAAAATGGCATTGTGATTCGACAAGGGTCATGGAGAGAAAAGATCAAGTGTTCTAGGGAGTGATCATCTTTTTAGCTGAAAAGGAAAATAATGGATTAGACAAATACAGATGAACTTAATAAGAGAAGCAGATAGTGAGAGGAAAGCAGTATAAGATCTTAAAGCTAAAGTTTGTTTTTTTCTTTTTTTTTCCAGATAGAAGCTTGTTAAATTTCATAATTCTGTGATGGGAAACTGCTAGGTGACCCAAGTAGTTCACCCAACTTCTCTGATGTCAGAATGAGAAAGGTTTTTAAGTGACCAAACAATGGTTAGACAATAATATTTAATAGTAGGGTATACAAGTGTGGAGATTTTCAGAAGATTTTGGTATATGTAGTTATAGATCAATGGATGTCTCTTTCACTTGGATATTGGAATTTCCCAGAGTTATCATAGGATTTAGGTTGGAGAAGGAAATTGTGAACCTGATAGAAAAATTGTCAAGAAAATTGGAAGATTTATCAGTGATCTGGGAATAGATAAGAGTGGATGCAACATGAGCCCCCAAGAAGGTGAGAAAGAATCTAAAATATTGACGGGGCTTGGATTCCTTATTAAATACAGAGCACTTCCTTCTTAATGTCAAAGTACCTGGGAAATTAATTAATAATTAATTATTATTCACATGATGCAGAGTAAGGAGATGTATAGCATAAGGGGTAAATATCATCAAGCCTACGTCTGCCTGGTGAACTGCTTTTACCCTTCCACAGCTTACACCTTTTGAATAAGCAAACTCCTTGAGTCCACAAGAATCGATATTACTCGCTATTAGAACTCTGAATTAACATGTAAGTTTCTTATTCTTTGAGCTCCCTTTTCGTTAATGCCATTTTGGCAGTATGTTATCTGTTAATCCATTACTTTTCTTGCTTCGCAGCCTTCTGGCTGAGATTAAGTGTGTTAATACATTACTTTCACTGAATAGAAAGTCTTGTTAAATGTATGGTTCTTAAGTAAATCATGATTCCATTGTGCCTCCTGAAGGTGATATGAAGGTCACTTTGATTCATGTACAGTTGCGATAGGTCTCACTCACCCACTTGAAGATCATACTTCACAGCTGCATGATCTCCAAGCTCTCTTCAAGCCTGCACATCAGATTCTCCTGGGGACCTTTCTAAAATGACGTTTCCTTAACTGTTGTTAACACTACCACATGAGATTCTGATACATAGGTCTAAGGCTGACTAACAGAATCCATGATTTTTAAAGTGCTCTGGAACAGAAGAATTTAGAAACTGCTGGTTCAAATTTGTTTAATAAATGGGACATTTTAGCAAAGTTTCTTGTTTCTCAGAGTTCAAGTTTCCATTAGATTTTATTAATACCTTATTCTCACCTGGATCTATTACTTACCTTTCTAATTATTATTTGTATTTAAATTTATAATAATACAATTATTTATTGTGAAAAAATTGAAATGTTACCTAAAAAACAAAAGGTTTACAGCGATATAATAAATTCTTCTTTATTTATCCCTCCTCTATCTCAGACCATTGTGAAAAGATAAACCTTTATTTACTTTAGGTATATTTATTTAGTGAGCAGCATTAAAGATAGGATCTCTCTTCTCAGCAGAGGGCAAATTTACTGTCTAGTTTAATAATGATAGGGCAAATGGGAGACATGGAGCAGGTTTCCTTGGTCCATTATAAAAGACTGGATATCTCTAAACTCAACGGTTCCTCAGCTGATGAAAACCTACTGTGTGCAGAAGCATACCCTAACCCATTTCTTGTTGCTCCATGGAAGTCAAAATGCAGGGGAACCAAAGCAAACTAAAGCTCATGCTAGTTGCTCTATGGTAACAAATTACATTGTCTCTAACCCAGAAGTCTCCTATCTCCTGCCAGTATCTGTGGTAGGTTAATCTTTTAGCCTGCAAGCAGGGTAAAAACTGAAAACATTCACAATTCTTGACATATCTGTAATTAAAAACAAAACAAAACACTATTAGAATGTGATTATAATATCGCTATGAGTATAATGAGATAATAAAGTGTCTATAATAGTGCCCATTATATATAAAATAATAATTTCATAAAATGTAATTTATTAATAGTACTAGTATTAGTAGCTATAGAGACACTTTCACTGTCTACATCACTTACAGATACATTACATAAAGATACTAAGGCTTCATATCTTAAATAACAAATCCCAACTTAAAACTCTCTGTCACATTAAACCAGGAACAAACTCAAATGACTACTGGAATTATTTAGGTAAAATAGTAAGAAATATGCCAGAGTGGAGGGAAAAATTCTTTGAGAAGGAAGCAACACTAAGATATTCCTGCTGATTATTGCTTTGTAGGAAAACTATGGATCCAGTGTTGACAAATTACCTTATTTTAAAAGAGAATCAATAATATTGTTAAATGTAAGTTTTATGCTTAAGTATACTTTCTTTAAAAAAAAAAAACAGATTTTATTTATTCATGAAAGAGAGAGGCAGTGAGCACAGAAGCATGAGCCGGGGCTGAGGGAGTGTCAGAAGATGTTGGGGGCTGGGCAAAGGGAGAAGCAGATTGCCCCCTTAGCCAGAAAGCCTGGGATCATGACCTGAGCCAAAGGCAGAAGCTTAACTAACTGAGCCACCCTGGCAACCCTAGTTAAATATGCTTTCATATTTATTTTGAGCCTATGCACTCAAATAAAATAAGTCTGTTGGCCAGAGAAATCACTGATCCTTTGCTTTATCAAGAATGGTAAGGAGTATCCAAATTATAAGTGTACCACTGAGAAAAGGAAGATAGTAGTTTGTGGATGGTGGATTGATGAAAAGGAATGATCTTGCAAAAACAAACAAAGCAAAACAAAAACAAACACAAATTAAAGAATTTATATCTTTTTTAAGATCTTTTTTTAAAATTTATATCTTTTTTTAAAAATCAAAATAAATAAGATTCAAGAAAAAATAGCACAGAAGTTACACGATGATATCCACATGACACTTGCTTTTGTCACAGCAAACATCCAAACTCCAGATTTACAAAGTAATGGAATCATGGGAAGGAACCTGGTGGTATCTAATGTTGAAACTCAGAGCTATTACCGGATAGTAGTTCATGTGGTAGTTGGCTAATGTTGCTGTTTTCCTCAAAAATTTAAAATACTCCACAGTGGGCACCTGGGTGGTTCAGATCGGGGGGCATCTGCCTTGGGCTCAGGTCTTATCTCCAAGCCCTGCAAGTCAGTCAGGTCAGGCTCCCAGTACAGCAGGGAGTACGCTTCTCCCTCTCTGCCTCTGCCCATGCTTGTGCTCCCTGTCTCAAATGAATAACTAAAATCTTAAAAAAAAAAATGAGTTTTAAAAAAATTTTTAAAAAATATTCCACACTGCTCTTGTCAGTTCATTGTGGGATGCTTCAGCTCATAGTTAGGAAACCAAATCAGAACATTATGCCACACACTAGTATGTAGAGAACATAGAATGCAAGATGAATGTGGTGATTCATCGAAGATTAAATCTCTGTCTAACATTTTCCTGGAGTTAAGTCTTTAGGTTGATTCTGTTGTATTCATAAAGTGAACCTCATCTAATTCTTCACAAAATAATAGTAAGTATAGAGGGAAAATTATCTGTGCTGTTGGCCATCTCTGCCATAACCACTTATCATTTTTTCCTGATTTCAATTATATCTCTTCTCCTTCATTCTCCACACAGAATTTAGAGACACTTCCATAAAATGTGAATTTCAGCAAAACTCATCAATGTCTCACCATCATCTTTGGGCTGGCATAAGTTAAAACTCCCAACTGGGCATTTTGTGCCCCACAAGAATTGACATCTTTGACCAAGCTACACCACATTTTTGGTGCTTGACATACAGAAGAGCTTTCAGTTTTGATTTTTTTTTTTTTTTTTTCAAAAGCCACTATTAAGCTGAGCCAAATGCTCTCCTCTGCCAAGGACATTCTTTCTCCCTCTTGCTAACTCCATAAAAATCAGAAATCACTTCCTGCTCCATGTATTGTCACCCCTTCTTCCAATGGCACAGTTAGGACACCATCTGGTGATTTCATAAAAATAGGACTTTCAAGGTAATCATAAATGGTTTCTACTAGCTCTGCTTTTAATAACTTATGAGTAATGTTTGGTTCACTGTCTAATGTTTGCTTCAGTGTCAAATCATGTAATCTCCAAAAATTTATTCCAATATCCAATTTGGTAAACTAACACATTATAAGGAATTAATGTAGGATACTGCTCTGTTAAAATGCATCCCCTAAAGAGGTCTATCACAAATCTCAGTGCATTGATACAAAAGCTTTTATCTCTGATGACAGAATTGTCAGTATAGTGGCAGGAATCAGGGGAGAGGATCTGAATTTTGAAGTACATATCTCACCACATCACATGGTCAACCCCTTTCCCACAAACACCTAACCTCTGCCTGACGGATGAAGTTGTGGAGTAGCTTTCTACTCCAACATTTAACCTGTTGAATGTAAGATTTCTTCCTATGACAGAGAAAAGTGAATTAGGGTAGGATGAGATTTTAGAAAGCTGAAGGCAGGTGTATCTTGAAATTTATTTTCCCCACTAGGAATAAGCTGCCAGATGTAACAAGAGAAGATTCCCTTGAAGTTCAAGTGATACTTGCCTGGGGGCTCCTCTCATTAAAATCATGAAGAAGATGGAAGTTGTTTTTAGGACCATTCTGCTTTAGAAATTCCTTTGTTGGTTATCTTTTTATATCAGCTGGTTTTACTAATTTGAGACTATGAACCAACTTCTTGGCTCTGTCCACCTGTCATCCTTCTGCTTCCTCATCATCTCCCCAAATCTTTATGACCTAGTAGTAGTTGAGGGATAGGCTGAATTTCACTACATCCCAGATTTCAGCAACTTAATAGTATTTTGTTTTGTTTTGTTTTGTTTTGTTTTGTTTTGTTTTGTTTTCCAAACTCTGCCTATATTCAAAGTGGATTTGAAAAGACTTCTCGGGCGCCTGGGTGGCTCAGTGGTTAAGCTGCTGCCTTCAGCTCAGGTCATGATCTCAGGGTCCTGGGATCGAGTCCCGCATCGGGCTTTCTGCTCAGCAGGGAGCCTGCTTCCTCCTCTCTCTCTCTCTCTGCCTGCCTCTCTGCCTACTTGTGATCTCTCTCTGTCAAATAAATAAATAAAATCTTAAAAAAAAAAGAAAGACTTCTCAAAATACCTATAGTACAAATAGCAGCAACAATAAGATTAATTATAAAACCTAGTAGCAAGTGAGGATACATTTGGGCAGGGAAAAAGAAGGAAAGGAAGAATGAAATGACACTGAGAATAGTGCTGATGGGTTGCTCTTTGCATGCACACTGGTTAGTCATGGAGCACACATTTAAATTGAGCTTTCTAGGAAGAGATATGGGTATGGAGTTTCTACTGGGGAAAGCATTGCCAGTTTGTTCTATTTTATCAGGCTGTGAAATACAGGATTTACCTCATTTTACCTAAACCTCATTACATTTTCGCCAAGAGAATGACACTTGGAGGAGATGGGTACTCTTGAAAGGACAAATAAAATATAACCCAGCAATTATCAAACTGTGGTTGGTGATTTAAACCTCTCCTGCTTACATACTGGAGGAAGAATGTAATCCTCTCAAGCCCTCAAGAATGTTTGAATTACTACAAAGAATTTTTGACTCGCCTAAGACTTTCAATTTTCATGTCCTGTTCAAAGAGTACAGGGAAAATAATGAAAGGCCATGGCACTTTTATAGCAAACTGCAAAAAAGACATTTCTTTTATCTTTAATTTTAGACAAATAAAGTCTTGCCCATCTTTCTATTGAACAGCTCCTGCAAATTAATCTCACACAGACCAAGATAGAGGTAAGAGGAAAATGTGAACTGTAGCTCTAGGAATGGAAGCAGGTCTTGCTGACATGGACAGGTGGTCTATAATTGAGGAGTTCTGGGTTCCATGTATCGTGAAAGTCCAGCCAACCATGACCATCTCAAGCATCATGTGAAGATAATTTTGGATTTGAGAATCAATTTTATTTTCCAAAATTGAGGATTATGCAAAAAGACAGTGTGCCAATATGTAAAAAGCATTACCTTTCCTAGTGAAGGTAAATCTTACTTTGTTGATTGGAAATGAAAGATGTGCAACTCATTCTTTCCCTCAGATGAGTAACATGAAGCAGACTGGCTATTGTTTTTAGCAGTCACATATCCATAAGAGGAAAAAGAAAACATTAAATCTTCAGTTTACTTACATAGAACTTTTGAGCATCATACATATCTGATTGTAAATTACAAAAAAAAATCATTATAGAATCATTCTACTATATTATGTAATTTTGGACAGTAAACTTGAGTCTCTCATTATTACATTCCATGTCTATAAATGTGATTTTCAAATGAAAATTACCAGCCTTATATAATGTTTAATCCAATGCTTATGTGAGGTAGAAGAAGGTAATGTGTAATCTATGCAAACTAGAATGACAATTTCAGATAATAGTGAAAATTCTGTTACCCAAGAGGATTTAAAGGGCTAAATTCTCATTTGCAATCTTGATCCATAATAATTAAAAGGCAAAGAGGTTCCTTTTCATGTTTTTTTCTTTTTCCTAGTTCAAGGACAATTTGGTTCTAAATTGACCCAGATGAATTTTATGTAATTTGATTAATAAGGTTATCTTCTTAAAAATTTAAGGATTATGCCTTAAAAATGCTATTAATTTTGATCTTTTTTCCTCAGTTTTCAATTATGAGGAGTATCTTCTCAGTATATCAATGCATTTGAAAAATATATTTTTCTTCTTTTCCCCCAATGCTCTCTTCTATATAAATATAAATATATTTATATATATGTATATATTAACAATACAGATTATTTGGCAGTAATGATTCTCACTGAATATAAATACAAAATAGTGTTCATTGGGAACTTAAGACTGAAGAGCTTGAATATTAACAGCTTAAGAAATGCAGATTTAGTGCTATATCATTTGTATTCTTCCAGTATCAGAAAAATCAAAGCAAAATGGTGTATCCACAGTAGACATTCACTGCAGTGATAACATTGCTATGTACATGAATGATAGAAAACATTTGTTTTTCTAAAAACTGATCCTTAAATATCTCAAAATTTTTAAGGAATGAAAATCTGTTTTGAAGACTTTGGCATATTATTTATTTATAGTTCTTTTACTTTTTTTAACATAAGAAGTTAACTATATTTTTTGCATGTATGCATATTTTAGCATTGTATACTGTTAATTGTATTTTTAAAATAGAAGTTTTAAATACTATTTGCTGAAACTCTACATCTCTGTGACTTACTTTTGTAAGTGTTGATCTGCTTTGGCATTTTTATCATATGAAGTAGTTGACAATGCAACTATTTAATTACATAAGCAGGTGCTTTTTTCACAAAACATAAACAGCTTTTTTTATTAAGCTGCTTAGAAAACTATTTTTTATTTTTTAAAAAGATTTTATTTATTTATTTGAGAGAGGGAGAGAGAGAGAGGGAGCACAAAAGCAGGGAGAGAGGGAAAGGGAGAAGCAGATTTCTCTCTGAGCAGGGAGGCTAGTGCGATGCTCCCTGGTCATGACCTGAGCCAAAAGCAGATGCTTAACCAACTGAGCCACTCAGGCACCCAAGAAACTTATTATTATTATTTTTTTAAACACAAAAGGATTTTAAACACATTCCTAATTGGATGTCATTTCTATTTCTTTTTAATTTAATACTTTTATAATTTATATTCAGGTTATATTTAAATTTATTTAAATGATATATTTAGGTGATGCTCTAAATGATTCTCTAAATGATACTTGTTGATTATCTTGGTAAAAGTTGCTTGAGATTTGGTGAACCCTGCTCTTCCTTCTAAGAGTACCTGGGAAATATCTCAATAACGTCTGTTCTAGTTAACCTTTCTAAGCCCTTAATTTGAATTAATGTAAAGAACAATAAATGAAATAAAGATGCTCATCTCATATTGATAATAGTATAAATTACAAAGATAATTACCTCAAAACCATTATATAATCTTACATATCATAGAACCATATAAGGAATTACAACACTTAACAAGTCAAATAATATTAAGAATATAAATAAGCTGAATAACAACAAAAAATAGAGATGAACTGATAGATATACATAAAATTATACCCTACAAATAAGGACTGTAATTTTTTTCTCATATATGGATAAACCTATTTTTAAAAATCAATCATCTGTTGGGTACCTAAGAAAATAGCAATCAATAAAAACTGCTAACAATTATTACACGTGTTTTCTCTGGCATTAATTCAATAATCCTAGAGTATAATGACAAGAGAAAAAATAATTTTAAGTGGCAATATAAACAATATTTGGAAATAAACACATGAGTCAAACATAAAAATAAACCTTCAATTAAAAACTACCTTGAAAACAGCAGATCTATGTAATATATGTAATATATGAACTCTGTCTGAACCTTATTCAAAGCAAATTCAAATTCAGGAAAATTCAAAGCACTAAATAATTTATTGGCAAATGGAAAGGAAGAAGGAAAAGAGACAGAAAGAGAGAAGAAGGAAGGAGGGAGGGAAGAAGAGAAAGAGGGGAAAGAAAAAAAGAAAAAAGAAAGAAAGAAAGAATAAAGAAAAGAGGAAAGAAAGAAACGAAAGAAAGAAAGAAAGAAAGAAAGAAAGAAAGAAAGAAAGAAAGAAAGAAAGCGAGAAAGAAAGAAACAGAGAAAGAAAGAAAGAGGGAAGAAGGAGGGGAGGAAGAAAGATATGAATCTTAAAAAGTATAAATTCAGAAAAATTTAAATGTAAACAAAGCAAAGGAAAAGATAAAAGCAGAAATTAATTAGGAAGCAGATTATAGAATTGATGTCAGTAAAGAAAGCAATAAAGTTTTGAATCACTAATCTTTTCAAGAAAAATAAATAATTAATCTATAAAATTTTAAAAATAAAGATTTCCAATGAAGAAGAAATTTTAAAAATTAAAATGCATTCTATAACTCTCAGTATCCAGATTTGAAAACTTGTGTGTGATAGATCTGTTTCTAGAAAAATAACACATTATGAAAACTTATTTAGTAGAAATCTTAAGTAGACAAAATTACAGATAATATAAAAGAAAGTGCTATTTATTATATTCCTGCCAACTATATCAAAATTTAAAGAAATAGATCCTATTTTATTTTCTTTTTTTGAAATAGGTGCTATTTTAAAACTAATGCCAGGCACAGAAAAAAAAAAAAGTTTCCCATTTATTTTTATAATGCTAACAAAATGTCAATAACAATGTCTTGTAAAGATAGCACAAAGGAAAGAAAATTGGAGATCACTTTTACTTTGTATGTAACTGATGGAAAAATACTAAATGAAATACTAGCAAATACAATCCAGTAATGTATTAAAAGAATCACATGCTTTAACAAAGTTAATTTATTCCCAATAACTCAACCTTGCTTTAATACTAAGAAATCTGTTTATATAATTAAGCATATTAATAGGTTCCTTATCTACTAATATGTGCAACCTGTATTTGATATTAAGTAAATATTTGTAAATATTTGAAAATCAGCAACCTGTATTCAGATTTAGAAAGAAACAAAACAGAAAAAAATATATATATATGTATATCTGTGTGTATATATAGGTACACACACACACTGAATCTCAGTGCCATGGTTAGTGAAATCTAGAAATCTACCTACCAAAATCATTGGGGTTGGGACACCTGTGTGGCTCAGTTCATAAGCGATCGACTCTTGGTTTCAGCTCAAGTCACCATCTCATGGGTCCTGAGATGTAGCCCACATCAGGTTTCACACTCAGCACAGAGTCTGCTTGAGATATTCTTCCTCTGCCCCTTCTTTCCCCTGCATGCACTGTCTCTCTCAAACAAATAAATAAACCTTTCAAGAAAAATAAAAAATTTAAAAATCAATGGGGTTAAGGATATAAAAAAAAAATAAGTGGGAAAAGAAGAGAAGGAAGAGAAAGAGGAAGAGATGGAAGAGCAGAAGGGGAGACAGAAGAGGAAAAGAGGAAGAATCTAAGAACAGCATCCTGAATGCAAGCTCTGTATACAATCTGTGCAGTCAATTATATTGTAAAAGAAGTAAACATATCACTCTTTCCAGGTGATGTGACTGAAAACAAGTATGTCTAAAAGATGTAATTTTGAAAAAAATCAGAAACAGTGAAAGATTCAAGGAAGTAAAAGATTACAAACACAAATTCAAAATTTAATAGCTCAGAAAACATAATGAAAAGGTAACAGTCTTTTAACTGAGACCAAAAGTCTATATATTATCTTAGAGAAAAATATTAATACAGTATACACTCTAGAGGAACCCAATGTATAGTTAATAAATAGGTACACTTTAGTGTTGGATCAAAATATAAAATATTGTAATATATAAATATATGCATATGCAGTTACTTAGTTTTGATTTGTGTCTATAAAAGACATGGAAATCAACGTTCTGTTAAAAAACCTATGCTCAGGGGCACATGGGTGGCTCAGTTGGTAAGGCAACTGCCATTGGATCAGGTCATGATCCTGGAGTCTCAAAATCAAGTCCCGCATCAGGTTCCCTGCTTGGTGGGGAGTCTGCTTCTCTGCTTCTCCCTCTGCCTCCCCCATCTCACACTCTCTCTTTCCCTCTCTCATTCTCTCTCTCAAATAAATAAATAAAACCTTTAAAAAAAAAAAAGCTATGCTCTCCATATAACTTTTACTAAAAACTGTTCTGTTTTAATGTGTTAATAGAGCAATCTCAATATAAAATACCTTGTCTCTTAATCATGAAGAAGTGTATAAATATATAATATATAATAAATTTATATTTATTGTGGATATCTATGCAAATTATAAGGTAATTTAATATAATCAAGTAAATGTATGTTATATATAACAAATTTAGCATGACATATTGTCTTTAATACATTAGCAAAGTTAAATGCATATTTAATATAACAGCAGATATGAGAAAGTCCTGGAGACCATCTTGTTCAATGTGCTCTCCTTTAATTCATATTCCTATTGCTTCAACTTGTTGTACCTATGGTCACTCACAATGAATTATAATCTTTAGGAAAAGTTAATAATTTATTATCAAAGTGAAAAAAATCATTTTGCAAGAATCTCAAGATTTCCAAGATGTAACAATTACTTTTCACTCTACGGGTAGACATTATTTTTTAATTCAGTTCTATTACTCTATAGTAGGTGATAACGCGTCAAATTAAGGTAGAAGAAATAAACAGAGGGAAATAATAAATAAAATATGTTATGAAGCTATTACCTATATATGTGTGTAAAACTTTACATATATATATTTTTAATATTTAATTCTTAATAAGAATCTTTTTTTCCTAATAAACATCTTATATGAAATAAAGCTATTAGAATTCTGTGTACCAATATCATTGGAATGTTTTTTTGGTAACACATGAGTAGGAGAAAACTATGCTATGTATTTTCTCATTTTATGGCAAACATTATTTTGAGCTAGAGGTTAATAACACACAAAGAAAAATTTCTGGTGAAAGAGAAAGAAAATATAGTCAAATGATAGTACAGAAATGCGCTACCTGTTGTCACTCCCACCTCTTCCCTTTAAGCATAAAAGCTTGCACAAGTTTTGCTAATCACATTCCACCAAATTATCTTTCCCATCAGACTCTACTTCCAAATGTGGGGAGAGGTGGAAAACTTAAATTTACCCTTTTATTGTCTCTGAAAATAAATTTCTAAAAATCTTAACCTTCTGAATTCAATGTCTGGCATTTTCTGATAATAACACTTAGGGGAATCATTAAGTTTTATTCATGTTTAATGATGATTAATATGTCTTTGCTATATAATCAAGATAAAATAGTACAGTTCCTGCAAATTGCACTTTTTTAAAGATAAAGAAAACAGAAATTACTAGGGACTCAATTAGGGATTTAAAACAAATTTAAATGTAACAAAAGAATATCTAAAAGCTTTCATCATCTCTTTTGAAGAGACAAACTTAGAATGAGAATACTTAGATAGAAAAACAAGGTTACATTTTTTTCAGAAGAAAGTCAATGCAAGAGAAATAGTACAGTAATTATATTCTAACCACTGCATATCAAGAATTAGTGCTGATTGCTTTCAGCTGTCTCACAGGCCTGCTTCTGTCCCCTCAAGTTAATGTGGGTTCATACTACTATGAACGAGCTGAAGGGAAATTGTTTTGCAAACTTGGCCCTAAATAGAACTTAGACTTTAGTTTGGAGTAACTTATAAAGAGAACATTTTGATAATGTAACACAGTCTAGAAAAGATATCCTTTGGAGCCCTCAGGTTCCTATGATTTGATCAAATAGATATTATTCCCTAATCCTCTTCTAGACATCTTTTGCTAATTAATGAGGGATATATCAAAATTGTCTTTTAATTTATAAAAAAATATTAAATATTGTTAATTCATCACAAAATATTTAGTGAGTACTATTATAGAAAAAAATATATTTCTGGGTGCTAAATTGATTTTGACTTTGGGAAACTGAATGTGTATCCTGCGGGTATGTGCTCCCTGAAAACTTCCTTATAACCATCATTTCAATTCCTATTTGAAAAATCTTTAATGTCATTTAATTTTGTTGCCCCTCCAGGCAGTATATTTCTTCCTATCATATCTCAGTGATGTGCCTAAACTTAAACTAAGGTATAAATTCATCAGTGTAGATATGGCTCAGGTAACATCTAATATTATTTTTTTAAACACTATCTCATCACTTCTTATATGTACAAAAATATATGTAAAGAGTACCTTTCCTTGGGCCAAATTCCATTTAGGCCAAGATGTGGCTTCAAATAAATGATGTACTACTTACGTGTGAACATTTCTTATTTGAATATGTTCGATTAATTTTTTAAAAGATTTTATTTATTTATTTGACAGAGAAATAGAGAATACAAGTATGTAGAGCAGCAGGAAGAGGTAGAGGAAGAAGCAGACTCCCTGTCAAACAGGGAGCCCAATGCAGGGTTTGATCCCAGGACGGTGGGATTATGACCTGAGCCAAAGGCAGCTGCTTAACTGACTGAGCCACCCAGCCGCCCCCATTAGTCTTAATAAGTCAGAGTGATGTGTTCTTTCTTTCTCTCACTTCCCCTACCTCCCCCTCTCTTTCTCTTTTTAGAACCATTTTGTAACTACTGAAAATTTGGAAACTTCGTGACAATCTGTCAATGTCTGAAAAACTGGGCCATAAGATAACATTAATATTGGCAAAAAAGCTTAAATTTGCAATATTCATTTATTTTGTTCTTTTCATCACTTTTGTCAGAAATATAACCTTACTTTTGTCAGAAATATAAATAATGATCAAGTTGTACAATTTCATTTAAAGCTGATTTTTGTACAAATATGCATAATAGTCATTTTAGTTTTCATTATTAATAGGTATACACACACACAAACACACACACCTGGAGAGTGTGAGAGTGTCCTCATTTCCTGGATTACAAATGGTTATTTGATAAATATAACCTAGATGTTTCATTTCTAAATAAATTTAGGTCTCAGTCATATTCTTCAATCTTAAGAATTCAGTTTTTATATTATTTTGGCTCTTTTTTAATAGAAAGTATGCATGAAAATGTGTGGTCTCAAATCATAATGCAAACTTTCTGTTGTGTTAGTTTTTAGTGACATTGACTTAGTGACATAGTGACATTAGTTCACATACAGGCCTCTTTTCAGATTTTTGAACTGAGACTACTCTTCAAGGAAATGAAAAACTTTGGCAAAAACCAAGAAAGTTATTCCTCTGAGATTTGTAAGATGTTGACCCTTTACTCCTTATTTTTATCTTTACTCCTTTTTTCCTAGTGTGTTTGCAATAAAAAGCAGGCAGTGTAAAAGGAAAAGAAAATAGCAAAATCTAAAAATCCCAACAGGCTACATACATTTAAAACAACATTGGCAAGGTTTTGAGAAGTTTTCTTTCTTTCAAATCCCAACATATGTTTAAACATAGTTAACACACCAAGGTATGTACACACTATCCTGTGAGAGACAATATTCATCCTGGCCACAGGATGGACTTATGGACTTATGGACTGTCACCATAGAATAACTGTAACTCAAAAAGACATTATCCTAGTTTGGTTTTAGCTCTCTCTCTCTCTCTTTTTTTGTTTAACCTTTGCGAGAGGACTTGAGAGAAACGTAAATCTCTCTTTATCTTCCAGGGTTTCAGTTCTACTGAAGATCTATCTTCCTCTTACAATGACTCTGTCCTTCTAGAGGTAGCTAGATTTTTTTATTTAAAGATTTTTATTTATTTATTTGAGAGAGAGACAGTGAGAGAAAGCATGAGGGAGGAGAAGGTCAGAGGGAGAAGCAGAGTCCCCATGGAGCTGGGAGCTCGATGCAGGACTCCATCCCAGGACTCCAGGATCTTGACCTGAGCCGAAGGCAGTTGTCCAACCAACTGAGCCAGCCACCCAGGTGTCCCAGGTAGCTAGATATTAAAACTACCAACTCTCCCTTAATTTCAGCTTCAATCTTAAAATTGTACTATGACCTTAACCTGTAATAAGAACTATTATGAAGAACTCAAAAAAAAAAAAAAAAAAGATTGATATAGTCCTTTCCTTCCCTTTATTTACCACTAAATCTTGGTATCGTGTTCCTTTCTTGCCCATGCTTCCCATTGCAGTCAAAAGCTACCCTGATTTTTCTCACCAACCCAAAACTCCACTGTGGTTTGCCAATGTAATATTTATACAATTTGATAAACTAAATCACATTAATATGTAAATGGAACACTAGTCACCTAAGGATTTTTTTTCTTCCCCAAATAGCTTCAGTGAGATTCAGCCTTTGCCCCCTTTCTATTGTCTAATTGACCCTATCATGTTAGGTTGGCCCCTTTAACAGGTCTAAACCTTACTACATAAGTTCTGACCTACTTTTTGCTTAACACAGAACAGACCATGTCTCTGATTTTATCACCTTGATACATATTCATATTCTGAACTTTATTATTTTCTACCCATCCTGGCTTAGAGAATCATTAATTTAAATCTTTACTGCTGTGTTATACATTCAAATTTTCATAGTGAACAGTAATTAAAATAAAAGAAGATTGTCTTCTTCCAAAATATTTTTTAGATCATGAACATATCACATCTTCAAGTAAAAATTGTAATTATCTTAGGCCTGAGGTCTGCACAAAATAGGACATTATTAGTAATTGAGAATAATTATATATTGCTTTGACATAAATATATGGAATCCATAGTTGCCCGTGTTCTGTAAGTTATAAATCTTTAACAATAATGAAAACAAAAATTGGCTTAATTAGATGCCAGCAAAAGTTCTGATCACATTAGGTGCTTTTGGAAATACTTTTGCTACCAAACATATTTAGGATGACTTCAGAGATCTTGCAAAATGGACTGCATATTTAGGAGTTAGAATAAAAATGAATGATGCTATATTAGTATCATTTGTTTTAACATTGGTCTAGAATATTAGCTAACCTCCACTAGGAGATTACATAAACATCTTTGTGTGTAAGTATAATCTTTCATTATACTACTATAGTACTATATTTGTATCCTATACTTTACTATACTAACTATAGTATATACTATATGAAGTATAATTATTGAACTACTTTTTAAAAATAAATATTTTCTAGGGACTTCAGTTTTGTTTCGTTTTGTTTTGTTTTTAATTTTCAGTCTCATAGTCACCAAAAGTTCAAATTATACTTATTTTGTAGATCTTTATACCAATGATTATACCATATCTTCCTTTCAGTTTTACTGATACAAGCTTTCTTCATTGGTATGGGCAGGTTTTGAGATGGGGGTCGGGTAAAGTGAGCTAATTTGTATTAGAAGAATAACCTCTAAACCTTCATTAGATTTTAAGGTCATAAGATAAATTATTATCTAAAATATAAAAAATATGACTTATAATGAACAATTACTAAAGTAAAAATTTTGTTTATTCCTTTCATTTACTTTACTTCAACCTTGTAATAACTTTGGAACTATGCATCAGGAGTACAGAAATGAATGTTTAGTTATCCTTGAAGAATTTAAATGTTAATAAGAGAGGAGGCAGATAATTTAAACAGATAAATGCAATATAATGTGGTTTGAAGGAGATTTTAAAATGTTTCTTAGCAACTCAAAAGCATGATTAACTCTTTCTGAGAGATACACAGTTGTTCATTTGAAGTAAAAATATTATTGGTAGTGATAATCAAATAACAATAGCTATCGTTAATTGAACATTTATTATGTACTAGGGAATGTGTTATATAGGATTGTAAGTCAGATGTATGCTCTTCATTGGATGGAAGGATCCATCTTCAAGATGTTCAGGATCTCTCATTGAGGACAAATCTGTGATTCAAATCCAGGTGTACCTGACTTCAGAATTTCCATGCCTTTCATTAAACGGCATCATTGTGTTTAAATTTAAAACACAATAAGAGTAAAGGGGAGCCTGGGTGGCTGAGTGACTTAAGCCTCTGCCTTTGGCTTGGGTAATGATCCCAAGATCCTGGGATCGAGCCCCACATCAGGCTCTCTGCTCAGTGGGGAACCTGCTTCCCCCTCTCTCTCTGCCTACTTGTAATCTCTCTGTCAAATAAATAAAAATCTTTTTTAAAAAATAGTAAGAGTGAGGACTCTGAGAGTACTATGTTGCACAAGAGTCAAAACACCTGAGGTTTTGTTTTATTTTATTTTATTTTGAGTTAGTGGGTTGGTTTTTTTGTTTTCGTTTTTGTTTGTTTGTTTTAAATTTCTTTTCAGTGTTCCAGAATTCATTGTCTATGCACCACACCCAGTGCTCCATGCAATATGTGCCCTCCATAATACCCAACAGCAGACTCACCCAACCCCTCTCCCCTCCAAAACCTTCACTTTATTTCTGAGAGTCCACAGTCTTTCATGGTTTGTCTCCCCCTCTGATTTCCCCCAACACACTTCTCTCCTCGCTTTTCCAATGCACTCCATATTATTCCTTATGCTCTACAAGTAAGTGAAACCATAGGATAATTGACTCTCTCTGCTTGACTTATTTCACTCAGCATAATCTCTTCCAGTTGCATCCATATTGATACAAAAATTGGGTATTCATCCTTTCTGATGGAGGTATAATACTCCATTGTATATCTGGACCATATCTTCTTTATCCATTGGCTGTTGAAGGGTTCTTTCCACAGTTTGGCTACTGTGGCCATTGCTGCTAAGAACACTGGGGTACATATTGCCCTTCTTTTCACTACATCTGTATCTTTGGGGTAAATACCCAGTAGTACAACTGCAGGGTCATAGGGAAGCTTTATTTTTAATTTCTTAAGGATTCTCTACACTGTTTCCCAAAGTGGCTGCACCAACTTGCATTCCCACCAGCAGTGTAAGAGGGTTCCTTTCTCCACATCCTCTCCAACACTTGTTGTTTCCTGTCCTGTTAATTTTTGCCATTCTAACTGGTGTAAGATGGTATCTCAGTGTGGTTTTGATGTGAGTCTCCCTGATGGTTGATGATGAACATTTTATCATGTGTCTGTTAGCCATTTGTATGTCTTCTTTGGAGAAGTGTCTGTACATGTTCTGCCCCTTTTTTTGACATGATTATCTGTTTTGTGTATGTTGAGTTTGGGGAGTTCTTTATAAATCTTGGATATCAGCCCTTTGTCTGTAGTGTCATTTGCAAATACCTTCTCCCATTCTGTGGGTTACCTCTTTATTTGTTGACTGTTTATTTGTTGACTGATGTGCAGAAGCTTTTGATCTTGAAGTTCCAAAAGTTTACTTTTGCTTTTCTTTCCCTTGCCTTTGGAGACATATCTTGAAAGAAGTTGCTCTGGCCGATGTTGAAGAGGTTACTGCTTATGTTCTCCTCTAGGATTTTGATAGATTCCAGCCTCGTGTTGAGGTCTTTTATCCATTTCAAGTTTATTTTTGTGTATGGTGTAAGAGGATGGTCGAGTTTCATTCTTCTACACATAGCTGTCCAATTTTCCCAGCACCATTGATTGAAGAGACTGTCTTTTTTCCACTGTATATTTTTTTCTGCTTTGCCGAAGATTATTTGACTGTAGAGTTGAGGGTCCATATCTGGGCTCTGTACTCTGTTCCACTGGTCTATGTGTCTGTTTTTGTGCCAGTACCGTGCTGTCTTGGTGATCACAACTTTGTAGTAAAGTTTGAAATCAGGCAACGTGATGCCCCCAGTTTTGTTTTTCTTTTTCAACAGTTCCTTCTGGTTCCAAATCAGAAGGATTGCTTTGAAAAATGCTTGTAGATCTTTGAAAAATGCTTGTAGAATTTTGAACAGGATGGCATTGAAAGTATAGATTGCTCTAGGCTGTATAGCATTTGACATTTAACAATAAGCATATAGCATATAGCATATAACAAAAGCATATAGCATTTAACAATGTTTATTCTTCCTATCCATGAGAATGGAATGTCTTCCATCTTTTTGTGTCTTCTTCAATTTCTTTCATGAGTGTTCTGTACTTCCTCGAGTACAGATCCTTTACCTCTTTGGTTAGGTTTATTTGCAGGTATCTTATGGTTCTTGGTGCTATAGTAAGTGGAATCGATTCTCTAATTTCCCTGTCTATATTTTCATTGTTAGTGTATAAGAAAGCAACTGATTTCTGTACATTGATTCTGTATCTTGCCACATTACTGAATTGCTCTATGAGTTCTAGTGGCTTGGGGGTGGAGTCTTTTGGGTTTTCCATATAAAGTATCATGTCATCTGCAAACAAAGAGAGTTTGACTTCTTCGTTGCCAATTTGAATACATTTTCTGTCTTTTTGTTTTCTGATTGCTGTTGCTAGGACTTCTACTACACATTGTGTTCCTGATCTCAAAGGGAAGGCTGCCAGCTTTTCCCAATTGGGAATGATATTCGCTGTGAGTTTTTCATAGATAGATTTTATGAAGTTGAGGAGTGTTCCTTCTATCCCTATACTTTGAAGCATTTTAATCAGGAATGAATGCTGTATCTTGCTGTATCTTTTTCTGCGTCAATTGAGAGGACCATGTGGTTCTTCTCTCTTCTCTTATTGATTTGTTCTATCAAATTGATTGATTTGGGAATGTTTAACCATCCTTGCATCCCATGGATAAATCCCACCTGGTCATGGTGGATAATCTTTTTAATGTACTGCTGGATTAAATTAATGTACTGTTGTTGAGAATCTTAGCATCCCTATTCATTAGGGATATTGGTCTGAAATACTCCTTTTTGGTGGGGTCTTTGCCTGGTTTGGGGATCAGGGTAATGCTGGCTTTGTAAAAAGAGTCTGGAAGTTTTCCTTCTGTTTCTATTTTTTAAAACAGCCTCAGGAGAATAGGTATTATTTCTTCTTTGAATTTTTGATAGAATTCTCCAGGGAATCTGTAAGGTCCTGGGCTCTAGTTTTTTGGGGAAGTTTTTGATCATTGCTTCAATCTTGTTAATAGATATTGGTCTATTCAAGTTGCCAGTTTCTTCCTGATTCAGTTTTGGAGTTTATAGGTTTCAGGAATACATCCATTTCACCTAGTTTGCTTAACTTATTGGTATATAACTGTTGATAATAATTTCTGATGATTGTTTCTATTTCCTTATGTTAGTCATGATCTCTCCCTTTTCATTCATAAGTTTATTAATTTGGGTTCTCTCTCTTTTCTTCTGGATTAGTTTGGCCAATGGTTTATCGATCTTATTGATTCTTTCAAAAAACCAGCTTCTAGTTTCATTAATGTGTTATATTGTATCTCTAGTTTCTATCTCATTGTTCTCTGCTCTAATCATGATTATTTCCCTTCTTGTGTGTGAGGTTGGCTTAATTTGTTGTTGATTCTCCAGTTCATTATGGTGTAAAGAGAGCTGGTGTATTCTGGATTTTTCAGGTTTTTTTGAAGGAGGCTTGGATGGCTATGCATCTCCCCCTTAGGACTGTCTTTGCTGTATTCCATAGGTTTTGGACTGAAGTGTCTTTATTCTCATTGGTTTCCATGAATTGTTTAAGTTCTTCTTTGATGTCCTAGTTGATCCAAGCATTCTTAAATAGAGTAGTGTTTAGCTTCCAAATGTTTGAATTCCTTCCAAACTTTTTCTTGTGGTTGAGTTCCAGTTTCAAAGCATTGTGTTGTGAGAATATGCAGGAAATAATTTCAATCTTTAAGTTATCAGTTGGGCCCTGATTTGTGACCCAGTATGTGATCTATTCTGGAGAAAGTTCCAAGTGCATTTGAGAAGAATGAGTATTCTGTTGTTTTAGGGTGGAAAGTTCTGTATATATCTGTGAGGTCCATCTAGTCCAATGTGTAATTCAATGCTCTGGTTTCTTTATTGATTTTCTCCTTGGATGATCTATTACTGAGAGTGGCATGTTAAGATCCCCTACTATTAATGTATTCATATCAGTATGACTCTTTATCTTGATTAACAGTTGGCTTATGCAGTTGCCTGCTTCCGTATTGGGGCATAAATATTTACAATTGTTAGACCTTCTTGGTGGATAGACTCTTTAAGAATGATGTAGTGCCCTTCTTTATCTCTGACTACAGTTTTTAGTTTAAAATCTAATTTATCTGATATGAGAATCACAACCCAAGCTTTCTTTTGAGGCCCACTGGCATGAAACATGCTTTTCCATCCCTTCACTCTCAGTCTGGATGTATCCTTAGGCTCCAAATGGGTCTCTTGTAGACAACATATGGATCAGTCCTGTCGTTTTATCCAATCTGCAACCCTGTCTCATTTTATGGGAGCATTAGGTAGTTCACATTGAGAGTGATTATTGAAAGATACATTTTTATTGATATCCTGTTGCCTGTGTTTGTATAGATTGTCTCTGTAAATTTCTGTTCTATGACACCCTTGAGTTCTTTCTTCTTTTATAGAATCCCCCTTAATATTTCTTGTAGTGCTGTCTTGGTGGTCACATACTCTTGTAAACCTTGCTGGTCTTGGAAGCTCTTGATTTCTTCATCCATTTTGAATGTCAGTCTTGCTGGATAAACTGTTTTTGGCTACATGTTCTTCTCATTTAGTGCCCTGAATACATCTTCCCAGCCCTTTCAGGCTTGCCAGGTTTCTATGGACAGGTCTGATGTTATTCTGATAGACCTTCCTCTCTACATAAGGAATCTCTCCCCCATAGCTGTTCTTAAGAGCTCTTGTCTAAAATTATGACTCATCAGTTTCACAATTGAGTGTCTTGATGTCTTTCTATATTTATTGATCTTGTGAGGTAATCTTTCTGCCTCTAGGACATGAATGCTTGTTCCATTCCCCAGATTGGGAAAATTTTCAGGGAGAATTTGTTCAACTATATCTTCTAGTCTTTTTTCTTTCTTCTCCCCCTGAAGGACCCCAATAATTCTGAAATTGGAATGTTTCATGGCATCATTTATTTCCCTAGTTCTGTTTTCATGGCTTCTAAGCTGTTTGTTCCATACCTCCTCCTGATCCTTTTTCTCTATCAGTTTGTCATCTAGATCACTAATTTTGTCTTCTGCCTTGGTTACCCTAGTTGTTAGAGAATTTAGATTAGATTGGATCTCATTGACAGCATTTTTAATTTCTTCCCAGGTGGCTTTCACTTCTGCCCTAATCAATTCCATGTTGTCATTAATGGTTTTCTCCAACCTAGCCATTGCCTGAATAATTGTTTCACTGAATTCCCTTTCCAACATACAGTTTATGTCCATATCTAATAGCTCTGAAGGAGAGAGCACAATCTCTAAATTTTTCTTCTGTTGGGCACTCCTTCTAGTCATTTTGGTGAGAGGTGGTTGAGGGGATGTGTAACTGAATATATCAACCATGATCCAGGCAAGGTGCACCCTGGAAGGCTTCTAAGCAATCGGAAGTCACCACCAAAAAGAAAGAAAAAAGAGAGAGAGAAAGAGAGAGACAGGAAAAAAAACAAGTGAGAGAGAACATCCAGCCAGAATGGGCCCCAAAGGTAAGATTAGGTATACAAACAAAAACAGACAAAAAAAAAAAAAATGACTGACAAAAGTAAATGACAAGGGGGCAGGGGGGAAGAACCCAGCCAAAATGAACCTCAAGTATAAAATTTATACAATACCAGAACAAAAACAAATACACAGAAGCACTGACAGAAGAAAAAGATAGGAGGGTGGTTATAAATCCTCAATGTGGGTGAGGAAGATTATTTTGATTCTTTCTGGGTATATCTTGATAAAGGATTCAACTTTCCAGAGATAAAGGGAGATTAAAACTGGTTTATATATAGGGGTAGTATTGATTAGGGAAAGCTTCTATCTATATGTATATTTAAAAAAATAGAAAAGCAAAAGAAAAACACAGGTGTATGTATGAAAAAATTTCAAGTTAAAAGGTTATTATGGAAAAAAAAGGTTATTATGGAATTTGTTGTACTGAACCTCTCATAATGATAAAGAGGTTAAAAATTTTTAAAAGAACAAGAATAGTGAGAACTAATTAAAAATAAAAGTTGTATCAATGAAATATACAGGTTTTAGGGCAATACTGGTAGCTTACTATCTTGTTCTCCCCTGATAATGGGGTTTTGCAGTTTTATGGGGATGCTGTGGTGTTTGTCCTCTAGTTCTTTTGGCTGGCTTTCTGGGGAAGGGGGCTGCCATTGTCATTTTTCAGTCCCTCTTGCTTGGGTTGAGTCCTCCTGCCCCCTCTCAAGGGGCTGATCTCTGTGGAAACCGGTTTTTCAGGCTTTCGTTCTCTGGAGGTTTTGTTCTTCAGAAACTTCTTGTGGCTTTTTGGAGGTTTAGTGGAAAGCAAACTGTACCCAGACCTCTGTCTCAGGAAGAAGCCTCAATCTGCTCCCCTCTAGGTGATTCAGAGCACACAGACTCCCCCTCTGTAAACTCTGCTGAGCTGTGCAACCTCCAGGCAGTTCGTACCCCGCAGCCACAGTCTCAGGTGTCACCCAAAGTGGCCGCTTGTCCCTGCACCCCATGCCACTAAAACCATGACCGATATTGTTCCAGGAAGCCCACTTCCAGTGGCTGCCTTTGCTGGGACTGCTGTCTGGGGTCCAGGCCACCAGAATGATCCCAACCAGAGATAGCACACTGAGATTTTCCAGCCTGGGCTGGGAGTGTTGAGACTCTCCACCAGTTCTAGAAACCACTGGCTAGTCCCACACAGAGCTCGCTCATGTGAAAGCGGGGAGCATGGCTCAGACCCTGGCCATGTAGTGCACATGCAGAGTGCAAAAGGCTGTGGTTCTAGAGAGCACTGGCTGGTATCCACACTAGATTCTCTCATGTGCACCAGCGGGAACATGCCTAGCCCAGAGCTTGCGCAAGCAGCAGAAAGCTGGGGCTCAGGGACCACAGCCTGGAGCCTTCACCTTATTCTCTCTGGCATGGGTCTTTGCCAGTGGAGGCCATCCTGGGTCTGTGGGCTTAGGCTCGTGCCCATGACTGCCGGATTCCACCAGTTGCCCCTTAAGGTCTTTTGCTCTTTGAGTGGTTTTAACCAGACTCCAAGTTAATGCTGGTCCCCAATCACAGGGCACTCTCATATTGGGGTATTACTTTCCAATGGGTCACTTCTGGTGGCTCCCTCCCCCTTCTGTTTATCCTCTGATATCAGTCTAATCATTCCCAGTATGTTTTACCTCTTCACTGGAGTTTTCTGTCCCTGTAGAGATCCAGAAGTATATAATCCCACGTCTCATGCTGATTTCATGGGTGTTCAGAGTGTTCTGGTAGATAATTAGCTCACTTTAGGGTACCAGTTGAAACAGGTCTCCTACTTCTCCACCATCTTGCCCCTAAGACACCCAAGGTTTTAGCCCCAATTATGCTATTTGTTTGTTGTATATTTTCATGATTTTCCCTGAGCTTGATAAATTAGAGATAACCATACCCATACCCAGTGTGTTTTGTGAGGACCAAATGAAACCATGGTGTAAGCAATAAAAAAGTCTATTGAAACTAAGGTCTTCCGTGATCTCAGATACTATCACTTGCATCTTTCATTGATAATTTTGTTGGACATTACATGAATTCTTAAATGCTACTGGGTATGTCTTTTTCCCCAACCTGCCACCAGGAACATTTCTACTTATACTTCAAAAATCTCCTAAAGATGTCAGTTCCTCTGATATACCTCTTCTATTCTCATTTTGTATGTTTTTTTTTTAATTTTTAATTTTTTATAAACATATATTTTTATCCCCAGGGGTACAGGTCTGTGAATCACCAGGTTTACACACTTCACAGCACTCACCAAAGCACATACCCTCCCCAATGTCCATAATCCCACCCCTTCTCCCAAACCCCCTCCCCCCAGCAACCCTCAATTTGTTTTGTGAGATTAAGAGTCATTCATGATTTGTCTCCCTCCCAATCCCATCTTGTTTCATTTATTCTTCTCCTACCCACTTAAGCCCCCATGTTGCATCACCACTTCCTCATATCAGGGAGATCATATGATAGTTGTCTTTCTCTGCTTGACTTATTTCGCTAAGCATGATACACTCTAGTTCCATCCATTTTGTCGCAAATGGCAAGATTTCATTTCTTTTGATGGCTGCATAGTATTCCATTGTGTATATATACCACATCTTCTTTGTTTTTATACAACTTGTTAGCAGAGAGGATTTACATTTAGCCACGGTGTTTTGATTATTCTTGGTCTACCAGATTCTAGTGCAAGACTATAAGCTACTTAACTTTTTCTCAGTGACTAGAAAGTAGTAGATGCTCCCTAAATTTGGTTTGATATGAAATCAAAATATTACAATTATAAACCTTTGTTCAAATATGTGTATTCTTATGGTTCACTTTGTTAAGCAAGGACCTTGTAGTAGAGCTTGTAAACAATGAGAATGTCTTGCAAGAGGAGAACATGGCCTTTGATAGATTCTTCTCAACAGGATATTAGATATATAGTACTAAAAAAATTAAAAATTTAGAGGAACAATAGAATTTTGACTCAGCTCTAAGGAAAAAAAAAGAGAGAGAGAGAGCAAGAGAGAGAGAGAGAGAGAGAGGTTGAATTAATACTAATTCTAGGAAAAGAATTGGTCACAAATCACCTTTAAATGTGTTTAGAGAGTTTTCAATTACATTTCTCAATGTAGTTCCCTCACCTTACTGCACCTTTCACTTTTCTTTCCAAAGTATTCGTTTGCCCTCAGGTCTTCTTGGATAACCCAGAAATATTTAAATGCAATAGAATTCTTTCTTCTGAATTTAAAGTAGCAGGCCATCAATGTATGCCATGTATATTTTCCATGGTGTAATATTATTTAAAATGCAAGGTAAAGTGTATGTGTGTGTGTGTGTGTGTGTGTGTGTGTGTGTGTCGGTGGGGGAAGGGTAGAAAGAACTCACAATAGTAGAGGGATGATAGTTTTTCATCCATTTTCTCTGTATATTTTATCATAAATCATTTTAGGACACACCTTTTCAATGCATAGCTGCTCCTAATTAGATCAGTATTGTCATAGGAAGTATGAGGGTTTTGTTTTTGGTTTGGTTTTTGTCTGTTTGTTTGTTTTGATGTTGCCACCAGCATCAAAACATCCATTTCCTTATAATTGATTTTCAAGTTTATTTAAAATGCTCCATGAGGCATAGCCTCCTGAAATGACTCATCATGTTTACGGGAATATCTTGAGGATAAAAGTTATCTTTGAATGATTTTAGCATATTAAATATAGAATTGAACATGGTTCTTTGAAAATTATTTTAAAATGTTTTTGCTATACAGTTTTTAAATTTGGACTTTCTTCTCCCAAATTTAAAGTTACTGCTTTTTATAAGATCACGAAGAGAATTAATTCCAAAAACTTTAATGAAAGGATCTACATGAACTAAATACTAGGCCAGGCTTCAGGTATATACGAGAAAGTGAATACTTGTTCTCTCCTTAGCAACTCAAATCAGTTCAGTAAATATCCATATTGTCATATATGGAGGTCCCAATGATCCAGGATATAGATCATCCCTTCTAACTGATATTAGGAAATTCTGATTCCACTTGGAGCAATGAACTTACAGTCCATTTTGACAAGTTAATATCTAGCTACTGTATTGTGAATTTCTTTTCTAGAAATTCTGTGTAACTCTGAGTTAAACTTCATTTAATTAACTTCATATAAAGTGTGAGTTTTATACTCTATTTTCAGTAGCAAAATAAAGTTTATGATTGACTTATGTAAGTGGATGTGAAGAAGCAACTGCAACCTACAGAACTGTGTGGAAAAAATGAAGGATGAAATTATTTGAGTTTACATAATCCCTTTGTTTAATATTATATAGTGACATGTAAAGGTAGACTCATTTATTGATTTAATAAATATTTGAGTTAACAATATTATGAACAATGCAAAAATTACTAAGGTGGCACTGATTACTTTCAAATAATTTCTAATCTAATAATGAGAAGAATGGTTATAAATTTCTATAAAAGAGCATTTTATTTGACAGAGATCGCAAGTAGGCAGAGAGGGAGGGGGAAGCAGGATCCCTGCTGAGCAGAGAGCCCAATGCGGGGCTCTATCCCAGAACCCTGAGACCATGACCTGAGCCAAAGGCAGAGGCTTAACCCACTGAGCCACCCAGGAGCCCCTAAAAGAGCATTTTAAAATACCAAGAGTCATAAGATAAATATTTATAAAATACATAGTAGGTCATACAAAATGGGAACTGTTTCTCTAAAATATTTTCCAGAATATATTTTCTTTTTTACCCTCCTTCTCCCCTTTATGAGAATAGCTTCTCTTCTCTTTGAAGCCAGGGTAGTGAGGCTTATAACTGGCATATTTCACTTCTTCTTATTCCTTCTGTGTATCCTAAACTTCCTCCTGGTATTTTTAAATCTATTAAATGGTTTTAAAACAACTTCTAGAAAAGAAACAGAATATCAGATTTGAAGCCTGACACAAGTGAATAAGATCTTGACTTTTATGGTCTAGTTGAATGAGCAAGTTATAAAAATTTTTAATAGTATTTTCATCTGTAAAGTGGGATGATAATACCTTACTTATCTCAGATTATTTTATAGAGTGTACCTATAGTACCTAGTAAAATGCTCCAGTGCATTAATGTCTGCTCTTTTATAGCATGATTTCCACCTGGAGACATAAAGGAAAGATTAATGGAGTATGTACAACTACAATTGGTCTAGGTACAATAGATAGGTATACATGATCTGTGGAAGCCAAAGTGAAAAACATGAAAACAGAACCAGAAGGCAAAATCCCCCAGCTAGACTGGAAGAGAAAAGCTTTGACATCAAGTAGAGGGAAATAAACCCAGAGAGTGTGGAATAGGAACGTTCTTGTGCTGAGTCTAAACGTCATGCCAAAAAGAGATAGTTAATTTACTGGATGAGGAGAGCTGTTGAACAGTTTTGGATGGAAGAGCAATATGATCATAAATGTTCTTTGAGCGCATTAACGTTGTATTTGGCCTTTGAACAAAAGAGAATGAAGAGAGTCTAGAGGCTGAGAGATGATTTAAGAGATGATTGTTCAAGTCAAAGAAAATAAGTGTCTAATGGTGATAATATGGAAATAAATTGGCAAGATTTAATAGGTTATTATTTGTGGGAGGCAAAGGAAAAGAATGTTTAAGAAAATAGGTGAGAAGAAGTAAGGGAGAGTGTAATAAAAGGAGTTATTTTGGAAAAATATTTAAATAGTGCTTTGCATTTTATTCTGAGCAATTTCATCTTTTTCCTGGGCCTGGAGTAAATGGGAGTAGGGAAATGGCTTTTTTGTTGTTGTTGTTGTTTTGTTTTTGTTTGTTTGTTTTGTTTTTTGTCTCAATTTATCAGCTCATTAACAAGTAAATAAAGATTAAGAGGATACATGACTTGTACATTTTCTCTCAGCTAATAGAAGGATTTTAAACTTCTGGCTCCTAGATCACAGCTAAATTCACTACTCTTTCTTGGATATTAACATTCCATGGAATATCTCACAGGAAAATGTCCAGCATTATACTGATAGTTGAGACTGTTTTTTAGACTTTGGAGAGGTAAATTATTATGGGAGTCAACAACATTGTATCTACAGTCTTAAAGATAACATTGCCAAGAGAAAGAATTTATTGAAGTTAAATTCTTAAGGAATATCTACTTTGAGAAAGTAGGCAGAAGAGAAAGACAAAAGAACATAATCTGATTGATAAAATGTAATTTAAAATAAGGCAGGAATCTGTAAGTTCAAGGAACAAGAAAACTTAAAAATAATATGGAGAAGTTTAATGGATAAGGGTTAGGAAATACCACTTGCTTTGGACTAGCTAATCCACAAAGAGCTTTGAGAGGGTGTTATTTTACTAGTGGGAGATGAAAGCCAGGTTAAAATTCTATTGTAATGGTTTGAAACCTGAAGACAGAGAATACATACCTGCCCTGAGTTTAATGATATCTATTTGAATTTAGAGTTGTTGTTTGTAGGCATTGTGAGAGAGAAGATTTGAATGGTCTTAGAGTATAAAGAAAGAGGAGAAAATATTGCTGTTGAGATCTGGGAACCACTGACAAAAAGAACCAATTTTATTATTTTTTCTTTTTTCAGGATAAACCTCTAGGGCCCCTAAGGACATTTCTAGCTCTAAAATTCAATGGAACTCTCTTTCATATTGTAATATTTATGATTTACTGTGCTTTACTGCCAAAGAATTTCCTCTTTACTATTCCTTGGGACATTCATCCATATCACATGAAGTGGTAATTAAATACCAATGTCAAAGGGATTGGTTGACTGGCTTTAAGATATGACCACACAGGTGAGCAAGAGTTTAGTCACTGAGCACCTGCTCTGTAAGCCTAGAAACCCAATTTTATCATATTGTCCACAGTTGGTAAAACTGAATATATGAAGTAAATGCTATAAGTGTTGAGACTATGACTTCTCTGACCTTAAACCTAGCACAGGGTCTTGCATATAACAGGTATTTATGAATGAATGAATCAATGAATGAATGAACGAATAGGTGTCTGCTAGTTTATGATCTAATACACAAGATAATCATTTATTTTAAAAATTATGTGGAGAAACTAGTATTTTGGATTTCAAATCTTTAAAAAATGCATTCAATTAGTGAAGTGGTCAATAAAACAAAAATTATGGTATTGGTGTAAATATCCTTCTAGGCATATTGAATGAACATTTTAATTAAAATAAAGCAAAGATATACATAATTGAACTAGAAAAATCATAAATTACCATAAATCACAGCAGAAAACTTACTGTGGGCAATTTCTTAAATAATAGAGGAGAAAATTATAATGATAAATGACACCTATGAAGAGGGAAGGTGTTGGTTGATAAAAAAAAGTAAATGTAAATAATTTGTTAACTTAGATATTTTTTCCTCTCTATCTGTTGTATGGATAACCATTCCTTCATGGATATTGATTTTGACTGAATTTATAATTTGGAGATGGTCATTGATAAAATTCACCAGCCAAAGGAGCAACATGCAAGTGCCATGCCATTATGGTTTTTATGTATTTCCCAGACAAAGCTCAAATATCCCTATCATTCAGTTTGAGGCATAGCAGGCCATTATTTTTTTCTGAATAAAAATGTTAGTAATTTGTCTGCCAGTTATCAAACAGGTACATAAAGTTTTAAAACAGCTGGTGTTTCAAAGGACATCTGTGTTATGGCTAGAATAGACATTAAGCATTTAGTAAACAATGCTATAAAATATAAACTAGGCTTTTAAAGGATAAAAGGCTCTTCCTTGTCTTACCAATTGCTATAATAAAATGTGGCTGACAGCAATAACTAAAAGGAAACTTTTTAATGCATTTCAGATGTGCCTTTTCTTTGTAGCTATAAAGTATATTAATAGCTTTGAGGAAATTAAAGTCAATGAACTATATATATATCCTTGTAGTAAAAACATAAGATAGAATTGTTTTAACTCTATACTTGTAATTATAAATGATAAAATAATTCAAATGATAATTCAGATGTGACCAAAAGATGATATCCAGTCAATTACTGTTTTAGGAGGTATGCTTTGAAATGAAGCCCCAATGCAGTCAACTTTACATGTAGAACTTAGAATTTTACAAAATTCTAACTGAGCAATTAAACCTATTGAAATATTTTGCAGAGCTAACTACAGTTTGTATGAAATTGAGGGCTCTTTCCCCCAAATCCCTTAAAATTAACTTATCTTTCTCATTCTCTACAGATTACCTCTTCCTATTTTCCTGAAAATATTGAGATTTTTAGACAAAAGATTTATTTCTTTGTATTTAAGGTCATGCTATATGAATCTCTTTTTTCTTTATTGGATCTGATCTCTCACTAAAACCAAAAATCTCCCCCTCCCCCCCAAATCCATCTTTTGAATCTTTCATTCCTTACATCCTGCTGCCATTTTATTTTTTCTTTCTACTCTTTCAGTGCAAACCTCTTCACCTTACACTCATCCCTGAACTCAGTGATTCAATTTGGGTAGAAAAGTTTGACAAGTACTGTAAGATAAGGACCATAACTTCTTGGACCATGCGAGTCCTCGTTGATTTTGATACATGAGTTGGTTCTGTGGTGTGATGCCCAAGTATCTACCTATGTACAAACTTTTCTAAGTATATACACATGTATTAGGCTAAAAGTCTTGTAATAATGAAATGTTCTCTTGAAGACTTGTTTTTTATTACATTTTAATAAATAACACCATGTTCTTTCTTCTGAATCATTGGTTAGTTGACGATCCAGGAAGATCTATTTTTTTCCTGGTATTCTCTTCACCAACAGTTGATGAGTGTCTATACATAAGTTTGGGAAGTTTTTTTTAACTGATCTCTCAGTGGCTTTTTTTTTTTTTAAGATTTTAGTTATCTATTTGAGAGAGAGACTGAGCATACACAAGAGAGAGCATGCAAAAGACAGAGCACAAGCAGATGGGGGGGTTGGAGAGGAAGTGGGAGAAGTAGACTCCCCACTGAGAAGGGAGCCCAATGCCACCAAGCTCCATCCAAAAACTTTGAGATCATGACATGAGCTGAAGGCAGATGCATAATGGTCAGTGACATTGTTAAATATACTAGTATATAGTTTAGTATATAGTTTGTTTTTTTAAAAAATCTATTCTTGTCTTCTTTTCACCTCTTGAGGATCTCATCTAGTTTAGTAGCTCCAATGAGAATCCCTATACTGATTATTCTTAAGTCTACCTCCAATATAGAATTTTCAGTTGAGCTCCAGTTTTGTATATTCACTTGCCAAATGGGGTCTACTTTATTCTACACAGAGTGATGTCACATTAAAACAAACTCATTAATCCTGCCACAAACTAACTCCACCGCTTCTATTATCTGTCACTGAATGGTAACACCTTTCTCTTTATCACCAGACATTAAATCTTTTTAATCCTTTTTCTTTAATAACCAGCAAATACTTTAACTTCTCTCTACTTCTAGCACCACTATTTAATTTCAGGTCTTCTTTACTTCTAGGTGAGACTAGAAAAACCTTCTACATGACCTCCATGCCTCGCTTTTGCTCTTCTAAGCTAGTCTCCATATTGTAGACAAAATAATGTTTAGATTTCAATTATGAAGATTTTCTAGTGTCATGGAATAAAATCCAAATTCTTTAATGTGGCGTACAAAGTCACAACATGTCCTCTGTTCATTTCTTGTCGTAACAAATTCATGTTTTATATTCTAGATATTCTAAACTACTTGGATCCTTCCAAATAGATCATGGTTTCTCTTAAAATCTGAACGTTTTATCTGTAGCTCTCCCTGATGCTAATATTCTAATTTCTCTCTTCATACCTCCTGCATTCTATTTCTTAAAAATTTACCTTAAAAAATATCCAAACAGCATTTCACAGTCTCTCCAGGATGACTTAGTTATTTGTTCTGTTGCTTCTATTTGTCTTCTCATTGTAATCCCTTGCATATTTGTTTATGTTCCCATCTCAGTTATCTGCTATTTCAGATTTTTCATTTGAAAAATAAAAATAATAAGGGCTCCTGGGTGGCTTAGTGGGTTAAGCCTCTGCCTTCGGCTTAGGTCATGATCTCAGAGTCTTGGGATCGAGGCCTGCATCGGGCTCTCTGCTTGGCAGGGAACCTGCTTCTCCCTCTCTGTATGCCTCTCTGCCTACCTGCGATCTTTTTCCCTCTGTCAAATAAATAAATAAAATTCTTTCAAATAAAACTGCATACAAATGTTCTAAAAGAGAAAATATGTAGTTTATTTGGCTTAGTGTTTGGCAGATATTAAGTACTCAAATAGCTGCTGTCTTGCTAATATTATCATTATTAATTGTAGGAACTGTATAGTGTATGTCACAGGCCAAACATGTTGTCTGATACAAGTTAGGTTCTCTATAAATATTGTTAGAGTAAATAACAGTGAATAAATTAAAAAACCCTCCTTTTAATGGTAATACATTACTTTTCTTTTAATACTGGATCAAATATACAATACTTGGTTCTTTCTAACATCAGTCTTCACTGTTGTAGTCCCTTCACCAAAATCATAACTACAGTTTTTTTGGCCACTTGTGGCTATTTCTGTTAATGTTCTTGATTCATCTCTTTGCTGTTAATTACTAGTCTTTTCTGAGAGAATTAACTTCTTTGTTCCTGCTGCTTATACATTTAATAGGCAAATTTTAAGTTGATGATAAAGTTGTTCTCTTCCAAACAATACTGTGTACATGTGTTTTGGTATAATTATTTATTGGTTTCCATTTTCTCTACCAACTAGTTAATTTAATGGTTTAACTTCCACAGTGTTCCCATTGCCACTACTTTTGTTAAGCACAAACTTAACAGCATGTAACATGAAACCATAAGTACAAGAAGAAGGGTTGGCAATTTTTTTTTTAAAGATTTTATTCATTTATTTATTTGACACAGAGAGAGAGAGAGATCACAGGTAGGCAGAGAAACAGGCAGAGAGGCAGGCAGAGAGAGAGGGGGGGGGGGAAGCAGGCTCCCTGCTGAGCAGAGAGCTCAATGCAGGGCTTGATCCCAGGACCCCTAGATCATGACCTGAGCTGAAGGCAAAGGGTTAAGTCACTGAGCCACTCAGGCACCCCAGGTTGGCAATACTTATTACAGCTTATGCATTGCCTGTCATAGATTATATATTAAGAAAAAAATAATTATGGTTCTTCTCCACATGTAATTTAACACTTTGGAGATTACAGCAATGCCTTTTAGAGAGAAAAAGAGCGAGGTAAACTATAATGGAAGGAGAATGGTAATGTGAACATGGACACCTAAATGTATCAAATAAGGTATGAAGAGAGATGGAATTTCTATAGCTAGATTCTACAAAAAGACATTTACAACACATAAGCACAACTCAGGAGACTAGACTTTAAATGGACGATAAATTATTGCAAAGTTCTTAGAAATGTCTTTTACTTATTTCTTCCTAAGGTTTAAAAAAATTACATTCTTGTTAGAATTCATTTAGACAGAAACTGAAGTAAAATATACCATATGCTGAACATATACTTCCAAAACTACTAGAAAGAAGTAACCTAAGACTAAGGTGTTTTTGTTTGTTTGTTTGTTTGTTTTGTTTTAAAGATTTTTATTTATTTATTTGACAGAGATCCCAAGTAGGCAGAGAGGCAGGCAGAGAGAGAGAGAGAGGGAAGCAGGCTCCCTGCTGAGCAGAGGGCCCTATGCAGGGCTCCATCCCAGGACCCTGGGATCATGACCTGAGCCGAAGGCAGATGCTTTAACCCATCGAGCCACCCAGGTGTCCCAAGACTGAGGTTTTTATTAGACTATGGGTTTTTTTTTCCTATTGTGAACAGAACAAAAGTTAGTTTTAGAAAAACAGAAAGCTACATTGTTTTCTCAGCTTTTTATTAACATGTATTAAATACAATGAGTGAGGTCTTTTAACCAACAGAGACCTCTAAAAAATAAAGACAATCAAGACAGCCTGGAGCCCTGAGAGTAAAGAGCTTCAATTGCATCTTAGAGGTTATGGGAGAAATTCTTGTCCAAGAAGGTATATAAGGTTATAGGGTTCTTTATGTTCTTGGTGGTGGTGGTGTGTTTCCTGTTGTTGTTGTTTTGTTTTGTTTTTTGCTTGTCTCTGAAGCTCTTGCTGACCCAATGACAATTAGTCTTTAGACTCAGTCTATCTTAATCTGGATTCTTTGGACATTGTCCTCTCGATTCCAGTTAATACTTATGCTGGCTATATCCTTTGAAACTTGTCCTACTTGACCATACCCTGATTTCAGTTATAGTTGTTCCCCTCATTTCCTCCTCACAAGCATGTCCATGGCCTGGTTTTCCAAACCATATATTCAATAAAAATTTCTTATAATTCTAAATTCTATGATTTCCTTTCCAAGTTAGAGTAGGACCAATAGGAATGACCACTTTTCATGATTTAACTTAATTAACATAGTTCAGTTGGCATCTACCTCCTCTTCATCTCCCCCTCCCCCACCTCATTCTGTCTCAGAATTAGATGTCACAGATCACAACATTGTTAAGCAATTTGCCTAAGGCTATAAAGTTAGTTAATTGCCAGGTGAGATTCTACCTATCCTTGTATGAGAGGTATAATTTCCATTATACTTTCCTGCCTCTAGCAACAGATATTTGGAAATCAGAGAGAATAAACATTTTAGAAAGAAAATCTAGAAGGTAGAACAGCAATATGCCCTTCTTAGGTTCTACAGCTGTATTAAGTTCATGAAAGAGTACATATATGTGCAAAAAATATACTTATTATTTCCATAGGAATTGTCATCATTAGGAGTGGGGAGGATGGCTAACAAGCTGCTAGTGATTTAAATTGATTGGCTAATTTGTTCTACCATTGTTTCTGGAATTTGAAGATAAATATATTGGTCTTTAATCTCTAGAATCATCCTTTCCTTTTTTCTTTTATAAAGGCTGGCATTTCAATGGCTCCTTTTCAATTTGCAGGGATTCTGAGTTATTGAAAACAGTTGTGAATGAATTCATAAGCCAATTCTCAACTGCCCTGGAATTTATCATAATACGCTGCTAAATTGAACTGCTTTATATTTTAAAAAGCTATAATAATACATAATACTTAATAATTATATTAATCATATATTATAATTCATGATATAACATAAAATATAATACAATAACATGGTAATATAATTATAATATAATAATATACTATATAATATATAAGATATATAATACTATATTATATAGTACTATATAATATTAATATATTCATATAATTAATAGTATTTATATATATACATATATATACACATATGTTTGTGTGTGTATAAATATATATATATTTCTTTCAATGTGCTGAGGCACTATTAAGTGTTTTATATAGGTAAGACTTTTAAATTCTTACAGTAACCCTTCAGAGTAAATACTATTGTTGTCCTCATTTTATACGTGAGGAGTCTCAAACACAGAGATGCTCTTATGTGTCCTAAGTCACAGCTTAAAAGTGACAAGGTCGAATTCTGACTCGGAATATTCAAGTTCAGAACCCACCCTCTCAGCCATTATGCTATTCTGTCTAGCCTCATTTTCTTGCTCAAGATTCAACCTAACGCAATGAATGTAGTACAGATAAGTTCAATAAATTCATATTAAAAACCATTGTATTAAACATTTATAAAAAGCCAGTTTTCTACCATAACATTCTATGTGTATGTAACTAGTTAACCTAGATTATATTAGTTTTTCTTTTTTTCTTTAGCCTCCCTATACACACCCTGATTGAATACTTTGTTTACATCTGAACTTTTATAAGCATATTTTTCTAATATTTGGTAGTTTTTTCAAGTGTGAGGCTTTATTTTTAACATATGTAATAGCTGTGCTATACTACATAAATCTATGCAACACTACATAAGTGTTAAGGGGCTTAATTGTTGATAATTGTCTTTTCTTTTCTTTTTTAACTTACCCTCCGTATACCTTCTGCATCTATTAAGTAAACTTACCTAGATGACTGGTTCTGAACCACCACCAGAGGTTTGGCCCCATAGGGAATTATTTGACAACTGTCTGGGGACATTTTTCATTGTAACCATGTTGGGGAGTCCAGTATCTACTGGGTAGAGGCCAAGCACAGAACAGAACCCCACATACACACAAAATTTACCCAGCTCAAATTGTCACTAGTGCCATGATTGAAAAATCCTGAGTCCTTTGATGATACCTGGAGTCTTTTACCTTCATATAAATACCAGGAATGAACTGTGAATTTTTCCTCACAGGCAAATGACAGCTTTTTAATTTTTACTTTATTCCAAAATAACCCACACCCCCAAAAAATTCATATCAGTATTCCTACAATCAGAAGCCAGTGCATTGCTTTTTTTTTTCCCCTTTAAGGCATAAATATCTTCATGATAACATTGACTGACAAACATCTCTGAAATTTTTTACCAAAAATTCACTTAGCTCTCAATACTTCTACTATGCTATTGATGTTGTTTGCTAAAGTAAATATCGAGATTTCATTCATTTATCAAAATTTGGGCATTCTCTAATACAATCAACCATTTATCTAGTATCTTAATTTCCAATCCCTTTATATGTAGTCTTCTGTCATCAAGAACATCAAGTTCCTGGTTGATATGAAATTAAGTTTGCCTTTTTCAACTAGTTTGAGCAGAACTGTCATTTAGTAAAACAAACATGGCTCCATTATTTCTTAATGTCTTCCTTAACAAGTGTAAGATTAGACTACATCTTGCAAACTCCCATTGAGCAGCACTTAAGAAGTGAGTAATATTTCTGTCTGCCTAAATCAAGTAATCCCAAATGTAAGTAATTTACAGGAAGGCATCAGGGACTGTTACAATAGGCATATTGCAATATGTCACTGGAAATCAGCATCTCCCCACATGTTTGATCAACAGCCAGATGGAAGCTTTTATCACATTTATTTAATCTGAAATACACATGGTAATTACACTGGACCTTTGATTCAAGGCCTTATTAGTGTCTCAAGAGAAGTCAGGAAATGAGTTTGTCAGTTGCAAACTGATGTAATCCTGACCCTCTGGGTAGAATTTCCATCTATCACTGCCTAGACTAGAGTATTGCTGCAAATCACATGGTACCTCAAGGAAGTAAGATAAAGTAAAAGCTCTGTTAATCTATGTAAGAGGAGAAAGGGGCTTCTGATCAATCCACAGGATTGTTTATTCTTTTGTTCATTCATGTTCCTACAATGAGTATTAAGTAAAGTGAAGTATAAATTACACAGCTAATGTCTTACAAAAAATAATAAACAAAACACCAACAAGGACACACTGAAGTAAAATACACTCACATTTTTAATGCCAAACCTAGGATCCTGAATATCTGCTACACCTAAATTTAGTGTAAGGGAAAGTATATGACATTTTCTTGGATTAGTGATAGGAAAGGGAGATTATCACAGAGTCCACTTTTTAGAATTTTCCAATGAGAAAAGTGTTAGATAGCAAAACTTTATTTAATATTAGATGAATAAATCCTGACTATTCTACTTCAGCTGTTTTACATGGTGCTAAAATATGAATAAGCAAAACCAAGCCATGTTAGTATGTATAAAAATAATTTAAGTAATATGAATGATAAAATCGATGGAGGTTTCTCTAGAGAATGGAGGTAAAAAAAGACTTCAACTTAATGGTACATATTTCTTTAACATTTGGAAATTTGTATTATGATTATGTTATTTTATTTTCAAAGTCAGAAAAAAGGAATTTTAAAAAAGAAACACACACAGCTCCTAAAGTATTCACAAAAATGTGGCATCTTCTTATATATTGTTGATGTTTTTCAAGAGAAAAATGTAATTAAAATTTTGAAATCCATAAAGTGAGCTATAACTAAAAAAAGAAAAATAATAGGTCTCTATTAACATAAGATGGCATAACTAATAAGCAGTCAGTTAAATCACATACATATTCTGAAATGATATTCAAAATTGTTATTGCTTGATTAAAATTCTATTAATAGCTATTACTGTTGTCATAGTAAACTTGCATAAGATTTTTTATTCTAATTAAAATGCTAATTAAAAAACAAAATCACCCTATCAATAAATTATCTTTTTTTCCCCCTAACTTTAGGTTAATATGGTATACACTGCAGTTATTTAGTGGTAATTTTTCCTCTCAGTTAAGAATGTCTTTAAGTTTGGTGACTTCTTTATTTCTCTTGGTTTCACTAACTATCATTTCAAATTAGGTAAATCTTGAAAAGTGTCAATTGTATAAGCAAAGATAGCATATTGATTCTCTCTGCTGGGTACCATGCTAAGAACTTTTCTTGTCAGATGTTCTTTCACTACACTAAGTTTCCAATGACAATTAGAATATGTTTTATTTTAGGTTATATATTTAGTGGTATCTATGGCCATAATCTCTTCTAAATTTTATGTGTAATGCTTAATTAGAAGAAAGATTTAAGTCTCTTCCATTAAAATTCTAGGACAGTCTTAGGTATTAGGTACCACTTCAAAAAAGTTTTAGAAATCTATGTTGGGGCGCCAGGGTGGCTCAGTTGGTTAAGTGACTGCCTTCGGCTTAGGTCACGATTCCAGAGTCCTGGGAGTCCCGCATCTGAATCCCAGCTCCATGGAGAGTTTGCTTCTCCCTCTGACCTCCTCCGCTCTCATGCTCTCACTCTCTCTCAAATAAACAAATAAGATCTTAAAAAAAAAAAACAAAAACAACTATGTTCATGACAACAGGACAGAGTTTAGAATACAAATTGCAGGTATTTTAATCTTGCCATTTAAATTTTTTTCAGTATAGTTTAAATGACTTTAGTAAATGTATCTCAGAACTTTCAGTTAGGTCTTTTCATTTGTATGCTTGCTCTACAAAGTGCTGTGTATGTAATAGTTGTTAAAATGAGTAATTATATTTTATGCATAACAAGAATTTAGGCCCAGTGCTTTTTAATAATGATGTAGGACATAATTTTACATATAATCGTACTTCATATTAATTTGTAAGGGCAGAATTATTTTATGAGCATATCTGCCACTCATTAATATTTAAGTCAAATTCCTCTGAAGAGTTTGTTACAGGCTTAGTTGCACTTTGCATACTTATTTCTTAAATTTAAAAAAACACAGTCCATTATTTCATGAAATATGCAAATTCATGTGTGCTTAAATTGAAAGCATTGTCGTATATTAAGCATGGTATGTTTCATGCAAACTTTTCATTTATTTTGGGAATAACAGAGTTTATTTTATACTCACAAATATGCACACAACTTCTTCTGTCATATCCAGTGTCTAGATCTGAGAGCTATCTGATCACTTAATTATTGATGTCTGTGAGGTTAATGACAGTGAGGATATGGCAGCTCTTGACAGATATTAAATATATAAATTATGTACAATTGAGCCAGATATCCAAGAGTTAACTACCTTGGAGTTGAACTGATATTTTCCTCTAAATTCATGTTAGAGTAAATCACTAAATTTGATACAGCCTTCTTCCAAAGTTCTTCCTATAGGTGGGTAAATAAATATATTCAATAGTTCCAAAAAAAGAAGTGACATTCTGAATTGCTTTCCATAATATAATGTTTGAGATATCCCATTCAATTTTTATTATACCTTATCAATTAAATTAAGAGACTGATTTTTTTCTTGTAAATCTTTAATTTGAACTCCAAACATATTTTTCTACAAACCTTTTGGATTTGAATAAATTTATTGGTGAATTTATTAAGTCTAGCCACTGTTTACCAGCCTTGGCCATTGTGGAAGATAAATTCAGGATTATGGGGTAAAGAGGACACCCAGTGATGTTTGGTCTTTGATTCTTATCTTCCAATCTTCTGAAATGGTATGAAAAGAGAACAACAACCAAAAAGAAGAAGAAGAAGGAGGAGGAGGGAAGAAGAAGGGAACACAACACAGAGAAAGCAAAGAATCTCAGGAATGAAATCCCTTGTTAAACTTGAGAAAGTTGTTCACATGATCATTTCTGTGCAGATGTCAGTTAGTTTTTAATATACATTAGTCATGATATAACCTTTCCATGACACTTTTCCTCCAATGAGAATGCTTTCATACCAGTCTAATTCAGCTTGCATTAGTTTCCATTTTCAGTTTAGAGATTGGTACCTAAGTTAAATGATAAAAAGAATTATTGAATATTTACTATAAAATCTACTAAATTTGATATGAAAACAGTAACCATGTTGTAAGATTGGCTTATGGATAAAATAAGTTAATCATTTAATTTAATGATTTAATAAAATGATAAGAAAAATATTCTTAATAAATATTAACCATTATCATTATCTTTTATGGCCAGAGGTTGTTCTAAGATCTTTATTTATATATATTACTTCATTTGATTCACACAAAAGTTCTTTGTGCCTCTTACCACTATTATCCTGTGTTATATATGTGGATACTGAGGCAAGGAGAGTTTAAGTAACATACTGGTCCAACAGCTATTGTATAAAAGACTAGTAAGGGCAAAATAGAAGAGATTTACTTTCTCTTTGAACATAGCTTAGTATATGAAAAAATACTGGAGTAAGATTCCAGTAAACTTAAATTTGAAATTTAAAACATACATAATTTTCCCACTGGTATGTGACAGTCTCTTCCAAATGATATATAAAGAGAATGTGTATATTATATTCTTTAGAATATATTCTTTATTGTAACTGGAGAACTTATTCAATGAGCATTTATAGTAGTTTTAAAAAACTTATATGAACATAGTCAGTATGACTATTGTAATTATTACCAGGGTAATCAATTTAAAAATATTAATAGATACAAGGCTATTCATTTGACTGAATTTGACCAGTAATATAGCACACATTTCAGAGCTGACTGGTTTCTGAAGGGCAATTATTTTAGTAGCAGTGGTACTGTGTTTCTAATAACTTGGCCCAGTAAAAAAAAAAATGGACATTTTCACAGGTGATCCTTCCTCATCATTTTAAATATTTATTCTTCCATTGCAATCCTTTCTGCTATGAGTTGACATAAACAATTGCTCCAGACTAAAAAGTTTTTAGACTAATGTAGAGTGTTATAAATATTCTCATTGTCAAACATTTATTCTTTATATTTTCTAAGTGTTTTGAAATTAAATCTGCCCTACTATGGTTTTATCCAATAAATACTTCCTTTAGTTTGTATTAGGTCATTTCTTTTTAATTTAGTTTAAGAAGAAATATGCTTAAATCTAGATTTGACTCTTCTGCAGAAAACATGGCATACAAATTCTTTAACTTCCAGTCTGCTTAAAAATACTTTAATTCATTCTTTTAGATTTGCACAGAGTACATTGCCAACATAGACATATGGCAATGTCATATACTAGTAATTTGTCTACCTTCTTAATGGTTGTTCCCATTTATTTATTTAATGTGTGTAGGCTGAGACCAGTGATGTGCAAATAGTTAGGTATTGTTAAAATTGAAGGCAGAACAGTTCCTAGTGAGAAAGACATGAGGCAATAGAATAAAAAATACAGCAACTTCTATAGATCACATAAATGTAAGAGAAATTGCACACTGAAGAATTAATTTAAGCACATTTTATCTGAAAATAAAGTAAAACTACAAAATACAGATTTATAGTCTCTAACCTTAACAAAGCTCATTATTTTATATTATATATGGAGCACCTGTTAGATGTGACTTACATGTACAGGCTCCATATTAACAATAACTCTTAGAGGAAGGCAGAAAAGGTATACATCCTTATTGATAGTTGTAGAACAGTGAAACTAAGAATGTCAAACTGAAGTGATACCTGGGTCTTTTGGTTCTGAATGATACTATTTCAGATCTTCAGTCCTAAAGAGAGACTACTGTTTAAAGCAGTAAAATTACACTCCGTGTCTTCTGCCTAATGGATAACTTAACTAACTTGTTCAAGCAGTAAATAATCCCATGGCTACCTAAGACCTTGTTTTGTTCTCTTGATCTCATAGATAACCTTAAAGAACATTCCTCTCTTTCACCTTCCTCCTGTTATCACACAGGTAATCACCTTCTGGAAGTTCTCTCCCCTTTTGGATGTCAGTGCTAAATGAGGTGAAGCATTTGCGAAGGGCCCTTGCTCCTAATAGTTACACTACTCTCCTGGATAAGAGCCTTCTCTGGATTGTTCAAATTCTTCAGAGCTGAAAAGTTTCCTCATTTGAAGTAGTCAAAGAAATAGTATCCTGAGAGCTGAAGATTAGCAAAATGAAGAGATTTGTGCTGGAGCCTACTTTATCCAAAAACAAGAACACATTTTTGTGGAGAAATTTTCCACTTAAATTTTAGTTCTCTAGGACAAATAGAGAATCTTATTCAAGTGCATATGTTGTTTAGGTCCAGTGTATTGTTAACTATCTATAACACCTGTTAATGAAATCAATTGTTACATAATTAGGAAACCTGTAACCCATAAAAAATGTCAAAAGATCTTGAGTGGAGACAATTCTTGCAGGAGAGAATTTATAGGGCAGTGTATAAGGTCTGTGTAGGATGTAGCAACACTTCACTTTTGTGTCACTGATAATCACACCTCACTTGCTAAAACAGTTTATAAATTGATGATATCTCTAAGCAAAATAACCTTGAAACACTAAATTCAAAACAAAACAAACAAAATAATTTTATAATTATTGTTCTAATCTTTCTTAATAGGAAGGCTTAGATGCTATTATATCTAGAAATGTGTGACAGCATGTATATTTATAAGAGTGATAATGGAACACAATTTTGGGGGCAGAAGAAAGGCTAAGTATTGCACTTGCCGGGAATTTTCCTATTAATGAAAACCTGTTGTGTGATGTAACCTTAAGTTAGAATCCATAGATTTAGAGTCCCTATACACATTGTTCATAGTTAAAATTATGTGTAAATCACTGTACATATACAAAGAACAATATATTTTCATGATTTTTTTATCCTTTAGAGATTGTGCTTAAGTATTTTTGTTAGAACAGGGATTGTACATAAAATTAGAAGGTAATAGATGATCCTTGAGTGAATATACTCATATATTTTCCTCTAGGGACTTTGCAAATGTCATATACTGCCAAAAGATAATATATTTTTATCGGGAAATTATGTATAACTATTTCTAAGGTTTTGCAATAGTGATTTTCTTTCTGAAGCATTACTCCATTTAGAAAAAATAAAATAGGCCCTTAAATACATAGTAAGAATTCAAATTTAATGTTAGGACCAAATCATCCAAAGCCTTAAGTACAAATCTGGATGAGTCATTTTTACTTAGTACTAATTTCTAAAATATTTAAATAGTAACAGCATTATTATTATTATTATTATTTTTTTTAACCAATAATTTAATGCCAAGAGTAGTGATTTATTGCTTGGCACAACAAATGGTATCTAAAGATCCATGTTCTTTTTGGAATTTAGTATAAGAATTTAATATTATCCATTCACTCATTCAGTCTGCTGGGTTCTAAGAACTGTGTAAAATTGTTATTTTGGTGATTTTACAAATAAAAGATATAACTTTCCTCTTCAAGTAAACTTCTGTTAAGTAAACTTCTTTGGGGAACATAAAACTAAAGCAAGTGAATTAATTCCAGAGAAAAGCCATTTCTGAATGAAACAATTCAGGACTAATTGACAAGGGGAGCCAATCAATGTTGTTTGGACTTTACATAGGCATAGGGAAAGAAGAATATTTTAAGGGATGAAGAAACAACACTAACAGGAAGTCAAGTCACTTACCCAGGATGGGCAGTGAATGCCTCTTCATGACAGAAGAAAAGAAAATACAATTGTGTGAAAAAATATTTTAACAAACTTGTTCTTAAAATAGAAGTCATCTGACACATTCTAAAAACTGACTTACATAATTATTTTTAAAGTCTTTCAAAAACTATCCCCAAAACTTGCTTAGACAAGCTGTCCCATAATTTATCAATCTTTACATTAATAATAACTATGATTTTCTGAGTCAACACTTTGCATGCTTTGAATAAAATAAGCCATTTATAAAACAGAACCTGGCATAGATTAAAGACTCAATAAATTATTCTCTCATTTAATCCTCACCCATCAAACTCCCATTAGTTTCATTTTCTTCAATCTCATGTTATGCAAATTTTTTCTATTAATATCCCCTCCCCATTTTTCAAATATTCAGACACTTAGAACAGTTCACCATTATCATGTAGAGCAAAAGTCCTGAATGAGTTTTTTAGAAGTTGAAAAAAGAAGCCTATATTTTTCTACAGAGCAATTTATATTTTCCACCTTCTTCCCCCGCATATAACTGTTAGATAGTGCTTACATTACATTGTGTCAAATATGCCTTTAAGCTCTTTATGTACGGTAACACAGTTAATCTTTGACAACCCTGGAAAATAAGAATTATTCACATTTTAAAGATGAAAAGGTTAAGAAACTTGTTTAAAGTCAAATCAGTAGCAGTAAGTGGTAAGCAGTAAGTGGTTTGGTATAAACAATTAAGTAAGTGGTTTGGTATAAACAATTTGTAAATCCAGGATTTTGTGAGCAATTCTTTGACTTGAAGACTTTAACTGGCTTTTTTTCAATTCTACGGCTTTCCTTTTATTTGTGTACACAGTAGAACATAGTTTCATTCCAAGATTTATTTCATCTGATGTTCTGGGTGTCAATCATTACATCTTAACCACTGTGAAACGTAGGTGGGTGAGCATATTGAGGGGTTTTCAGGGTTAACTCACTACAGCACCTAATACAATGTACAACTCAATCATATGTAACTCACTAAAAGAAATTGATTGGTATAGTCTTGTGTCTTCTATTTGTCTCCAAAAAAATTGACTGGGAATGAGTATGGATTATCCAAACTTCCCCAAATCTATTTCCTATGGCCTTAAATTTTTACATAAGTCAAGTGAGAGAACACATGAAAAAGATCATAATACGGTTTCCACATTAGTCAGTTCAGGTTGCCAAAAATAAAATAACATTGATTGCCTTAAACAACAGAAATTTACTTTTCACAGTTCTGGAAGCTAGAAGGTTAAGATGGCCAGGTTCTGGAGAAAGCTCTCTCCCTAGCTTTCAGAGAGCTGTCTTCAAATTGTGTCCTCACATGGCAGAGCAGGAGAGACAGAGAGAGGGAGGGAAAGAGAAAGAGAGGGAGACTTAGCTCTGGTATCTTTTCTTTTAAGGGCATTAATCTCACTGTGAGATCCTCGCCATCATGATCTCATTTAAACCTAGTTTTCTCACAATGGTTCCATCTCCAAGTTCCACTACAGTGAGGAATAGTGCTTCAACATATGGATTTCGTGGGAAACACAATTCAGACCATAGCTGTTTCTTAAAATAAGAATAACCTACTTTCTAAAGTCTTAAATACACAAAGCAAGTACATTCCCAGCAAGAGAAGATTCAGTAGAAATGCTAGATGTCATTTGATTATGATTCAGAATCACTTAGGGAAACTAAACTTGAAAAGTTATTTATGCTTTCTATTTCTAACTGTGACAATCCCAGCTTTACACTTATTTTTGAGTTAAATTTCATACTTTTGAACCATTTTATAGTTAAACTGAAATTTCTCCAAGAGTTTTCAATCACTTTAAAAAATGCTCCCAAATGGGTACAGAATATAAGTGGATTTACTGTTGAAATGGCTCTTATCATGCAGTCTGGTCATATTTGGTCTAAATTTGTACTATTCTGGTCTTGATTCATTTGAATCTTGACTCACAATGACTGATGAATGTTACTAGGGAAATATTTAGTGACTTTTCTATAAGAGGCACTGTTTCTTTCATTAATTCTTGTATTTGTTCCAGCTTTTTCTTACTCATATTTTTCAATATTGACATTGAATTCTAATCCTAGATTTGTCAAAGATTTCTCTTTATTTTAGTCTCAAACTTAATTGGCAGTTTTCTGGTCTACTATCCAATTCATTACTCCATATTTTTAAAATTGATACTAATCTATTGGTGCCCCTCGGTGACTCAGTGGGTTAAAGTCTCTGCCTTCGGCTCAGGTAATGATCCCAGGGTCCTGGGATCAAGCCCCGCATCAGGCTCTCTGCTCAGTGGGAGCCTGCTTATTCTTCTCTCTCTCTCTCTGCCTGTCTTTCTGCCTACTTGTAATCTCTGTCTGTCAAATAAATAAATAAAATCTTTTAAAAAATGATACTGAACTATTGATAATGAATGTATCATCTGAACCCTGATATTTAAAGCTTTGTAGATAGTATTTATTAGATTTCAATAAGAAAATAGTAAAAACTTTTTACCAGTTTCATGAGTGACTTAGCATGTTTATTACAGTACACATCCTTAGAATCTTATCATTTAAAAAAATTACAATTGTTAATCCAAACGTGGCCTTGAAAACATATATATTTTAATATACAATGAAAAATCATTCTCTTAAAAAGAGGCTTGAAAACTAATTTTAAAATATTTACATAAATGATCTTAGTTTTACTTCTTTCTTACCATTTTTTTCAAGCTGGAAATCATATATGATAACTTATAAAATTACTTATCATAAGATAATTCTAACACTTGAATTAAAAACTATGTAGCATTTATGAATTCTGCATGATGTGATCCTAGAAAGTCAGATGTTCTTTCTTTGGAGTTTATACTTTTCATTTTAAAGGGGAACTTATGACAGACAAGCTACTTGATAGAAACCCCCAGCAATGATTTCAGGGATAGAATTACATAATTTAGGTTTCTCCTTGTTAAGGTGTTAAATAAAACTATAAGGTTACTTTCTACCCTTCTGAATATCAGAAATTATGAACCTAAATATTAGTATTTGACATAATTTTCTCTTTGGAGACCTTTAGTAAGTGTTCAGTAACCCAAATTGAAAAATGTTAAATTTAGAAAGTTTTAGTTCTACAGTATTCTTTGTGTTTGTGCATTGTCAACTAAAGAGACTGCTAATTATTGCCAAATCCACTGGGATTTACTTACTCCAGTGTTAATAGACTATCTCCCTCAAATCATAGACTAACACTTGAGAATGAATAATGGTCTAAGATATATGATGTATTTATCTGAATAATAATGAAGACTCAGCTATCACTAAAGGAACTTCAGAACGTTGTACTTTAAAAAAAATTTTTATTGCTATGACAGTAAGAGAGATATAAGAGAGGATATATAATAGATTCCAACTGAGACCAAGCCATTTAAATTATATATTATTTTTCGTTATGAGGGTGATACTTATCTGATCCTCAATTTCAAACATTTGTTTTAGTTGTTAAGAATAGAAATTACAGGCAGACTTTTAGCTCTAACAGTTAAGGAGGAAAAGGAAAAGCATAACCAACAGTGTTCATTTAAAAAAAATTAATTCACAAATAGATGTGCAGAGTAACATCTATATCCATCATATCTTTGAAACCTTAAAAATTATGGGACCGTATGTTGACTTATTTTGCTGATGAGGTGAAGGCTAAAACTTGAAGTGTTTACTTCACAGACTATGAATATATGTAGAATATTAATGAAGAGAGTCAAATAAATGTGTTTGCATTACTTTCTCTGAAAGTCCTATTAATATATCTACAAATGTATCTAAAACACAATGATAATATATGAAATGAAAACACTATAAATTTAAATTTATTTAAACAAATTCTAAAAAGATTGTTTTACTGTAAAGAGAAAAGGAAGAATGGTCCACATATCTGAGATTCTACTGTGATCATGAAGATTATAGGCAAAATACATAAAATAAATCAGTGAAATTTCTCACCAGTAATGATCTATATCCCAAGACTCTTTCTAGTCTACCCACTATGTACAGATGCCATATTATATATATTTTATTTTAAAGATAGTTTCTGTAGGTGGATAGATTTGCAGCATTAAAGCTGAGCAGGAATACTTACCAGCATCAGAACAAAGAATCCTTCTTCAAAACATTTCAACATTAATAATAAAGAAAATGCAAGTATGGGTAAACAGAATAAAAGCTAATTTGTATCCATTGAAAAATATTTTCAGTAAAAGAAGAGAAATAATGTATGCTCAACAAAGAAAAGCATTTTCCCAGATGTTTAAATGGAATTGTTATACTTTAATAAAGAGAATACTATAAAACTGTCACTTATTATTGTCAATAGTATGCAACTACCTAAAACATCTACTAGTAAGTACACAGTGGGATTAAATAGTGTGGTTAAACCTAAGTCACAATCAATAACAAAATTCTTTTGGAAGAAATAAGGAGAATCTATGGTAGAAAGTGAAATTAAATAAACATAAGATAAACTTGGGAAATATAACTAAAACAAAATGTAAATTAGTAAAATGATCATAAAAATAGGAAAGAGGGAATGACCCATATGCAACATAAAATATGAATTTTCTACCAGGACACATGTGGATTTTCTGAAGAAGAAAATAGAAAAAAAAGTATAATTGTTAATCAAAAGAGAGTTAAAAAAAAAAGAATTCATAATCTCAAATCAAATGAACTAATTTGATTTTAATTTTAAAAAGTAGGTTTCCAAATGAAAAAACATTTTGACTTGAGGCAAATTACAAAAATGTATCTAGGTAAAATATCAAAATACAGTGGAGGAAAAAACAAAGAATGAAAAACAAACCTGAATGATTTCAGATTTATCTTGGTGGAGTGAGGGAAAACAAAGAGCCAGAACACTGACTAATTGTTGTGAATTATAATGAATCTGAGTGTGGATTCATTATACTAATATATTGTACAAGGTAATACTTAAATATCCAAGGTTCAAGAATGTTATTATCATGAAAGTTTCGTATGAGGAGATGTGTACTGCAATTTGCCTTCAAATTTTAGATAAATAGGAAATGTAAATGTAACTCTAGATATTGGGATGAGTAAAGAGACCTACCATGGTCAAAAGAAGGATTCCAGCTTGTCCCTCTAGATTTTTGCTGCAATTCTGAGAACATCAGAATCAAGATGATATTGTCATCCATATTGGTATCAATGATAGAAAGAAAAATCTGGGGCACCTGGGTGGCTCAGTTGGTTAAGCAATTGCCTTCCACTCATGTTCATGATCCTGGAGTCCCCAGATCAAGTCCCACTTCAGGATCCCCACACAGAGGAAATTCTGCTTCTCCCTCTCACCTCTCCCCTCTCATGCTCACTCTCTCTCTCTCAAATAAATAGATTAAAAAAAAAAAAAGGAAAGAAAGAAAAAGAAAAACCCTAACAGAACAACTTAAACACTATTTAAACAAGTTGGAAACTGAGTAGGTTTCATGGTCATAAAATGAAAATAATAAATATAATCTTGACAAATACTAGACATAATATTTTAGAAAATAAAGTACAGGGGTCCCTAGAGGCTCAGTCTGTTAATTGTCTCTTGACAAATCAAAATCTCTTGATTTTGGCTCAGGTCATGATCTCAGGGTTGTGAGTTGGAGCCCTGTGTCAAGCTCTGCACTAGGCATGGAGGCTGCTTTAGATTCTATCTTTCTTCCTCTCCCTTTGCCCCTCTCAGCTCACTCTCAAAAAAGGAAGGAGGAAGGAAGTGAGGGAAGGAAGGAAGGAAGGAAGGAAGGAAGGAAGGAAGGAAGTTCCTTCCTTCTCTTTTGTTCTGTTTTATACTTTAGCATCAAACCATAGACCAAGATACATTTTAGGTAGATTAAAATATGACAATAAAAATGTTAGATGACAGCACAAATCTATATGTGTATAACCACATCATAGCTAAAGTATTTCAAATCATGACCCATAAGTCAGACATCATAACACAAAAGTTTGATAGATTTGATTACATAAAGTTATAATGCTTATCCATCACTGAAAAGATAATAAATGAAGAATAAGTAAAACTCGCTAAAAATATTCATCTTTCTATGGAGAAAGCTGTTGAAACAGAAAATTTGAATAGAAAAATGGTCAAAATGAGTAAGTATCCATTTCAAATTAATGAATTCATATGGGCAAAAGCAGTTAGACACATTTATGGAAACTTATAAATACTAAATATTTAACACTTAGCAATATTACATTGGCAATTTTTTAAAAAAAATTTAACATCTGATGTTAGTTTTATGGGGGGAATCCTTCAGATGTAGATGCTACAGGATAAATTCATACCATCTTTCTACAACATAATTTGGCACTATTTATCAAATGCCTTTAAATAATGTTTATGCCAACTGGTTCAGCAATAGCATGTTTCAGAATTTACCTTCAGGAAATGAAATAGGTACAAAGATGTATGAACAGGAGTGATTTTTCAGTTCCCCCAAAGAGTGCTCAGTTCTGAGTGATATTCAGCAAACAAATTGGAAATGATTTATGACTATCTGCATTTGGGGACTTAAGCAAGAAGTGGGGTTGGAAACTGGTTCTGAAGTGTCTAAACAAGTAATAAGATTGGGGAATTCTAAGACATGACAAGTTTATATTTTGCTTCATTTTTTCCTGTTTTTCTTTTTTTATAATTTTTATATTTACAGCCAATGCCAGAAATTAAGGAAAATACAAGAAATATATAATAAAAATATATTAACAATAGCTTCCATAACAAATTAACTTTTTAATGCACAGTGTTTTTAAAATAAACTTTTTATAATTTCTATTTTTATTATTTATTTATTTATTTTCCCCTTGTGCAGTTTGGTGCATGTATTTTTAATTGGGCAATTTTCTTCCAGGTGGAGACTGAATAATCTATTTCCATACCTACTCTTGTAGCTTCTCTCATTTTCAATTTATGTCTCCTGAGATCACCCTGGAGAGTTGCATGTGGGATGTGTTTTTATTGGCTGGACCTTCATTCTGTTGTTCAGAACACAGATCACATAGTTACATTCAACTGAAGTGAAGCTGGAAAATGTTTAGCTCTGTGCATGGAAAGAAGAGGAAAAAGTTTTTAATTAGCTAGAAATATCTTCCCCAATATATCCTTCTGATCACCAAATATTTCTTCACCTCTTCTTCTGACACCAACAACTGCCATACTCTGTCCAAAAAGACAACCTAATGTCCCATCAAGCCAATGTAACTAACTCAAAGACTAAGATCTTCAAATACCCAAAATATCCTCTTCATCATATCTGGATATATTAGTCTGGAGACAAATGAATCAGAAGACAAATTATTATTACTCCTCTCTACCCATACACAAAATACAGTGCAAGAACAAAGCCATGAGGAAGTGCTTCTTAATATAAGTGCTCCCATTTGGAAATGAAGAAAGGAAACACTGAGTAGTCATTATCCATAACAATTATGAAAACATGCCAGACTAGCCTTAAAGGATCCCTCTGCCTTGGCAGTAGTTGTAATTCCTTGAAGAAATGGAATTCTCTTCTCTACACTTATTTGCTTCCTGCAGTTCTACCCCACGGGAAGTTCAACCTGTCAGTTATATTCCATGGGCACATTTGGAGTGTATGTTTGGGAATATGTACTTCATGGGAACTGCACAGCTTTTATACTCTACCTCTTGCATTCAACCATCAACCTATTGCATTCAACCTCAAACAACTGAGGTTGTTTGAAGTTTTAAGTGGACTTTTTCCCCCTATCTAAATATATGCTACTTTCTCATAATAGTTTCATTAAAACACATTAGACTCCTAATATGTTATATTCATGTGCCAATTATCATACTTCAAGATCTTTTGAAAGCATAATTTCCAGGCCCAATTTATTTTTTTACTTTCTCCTTCCCCAAAATCCCTCCTTTAGAATATAAGTAGTTACTATAAGGATATTGGCAACACGGTCTTGGGAGGGTAGACAGTATACTTAACCTGATCTTTGCAGTAGGCTTAGTGGGTTTTGTTGTTCAAATCTCACTCCGTTTTATCCCTTATTGTGTGGCTTCTGTAGGTAGTTGATTTTCTAAAATTTTGAAGTTCCCAGTTGTCTAGGTTTTCTTTTGATCTTTTCTTTTCTGCTTGAAAACTGGTGATCCTTTGCTGGGTTCATCTCTTTCCTGTAATTTTACTAGAGACCAAATGTGAAAGTATATTATTAATCTGTATCTCTCCAGCTACTTTATCTAAAACTACAAGTCAAATAGGCAGTTAATCCTCTACACTGAGTATTCATTTTCCTCCTTCTGTCAATCACATTTAACCCAATTTGTAACAACCTCCTCTCCTTGAAATATGTTCTTTCCTTTGATCAACTACAATGTACTCTGTGGGATATTTTTCTATCTCACTGTTTTCTCCTTCTCAATCAGCTCTGCTGGAAGCACTTTCTCTTCTAGGACTTTATATATGGGAGTTCCTTAGTTCAGTTTTTAGACTTCTTTTCCTCTCTATCTAGACTTACTCCCTTGGGGAGTTCATCAATTGCTATAGCTTTAAATAAGATTTATATGATAATAAATTCCAAGTTATCATTTCAGTCCCAGCATTTCCCATGACACAGTTTTATTTTTTAAGTGAGCCAGCTGTATCCATCACACTAAAAAATATACATGTGTGTACACACACATACACACACACAGTCACACATATATTCAGAAGGAGAAGAGGAAGAAAAGGCATAAACCATGCAAAATTATACATGTTTATTTGACCTGACACCTGGGTGGCTCAGTTGGTTAAGTGTGGGACTCTTGATTTCAGCTCAGGTCATGATCCCAGTTCAGGGTCATGAGATTGAGCACCACTTTAGGCTCCATGCTGAATGGGGAGTCTGCTTAATATTCTCTCTCCTCTGCCTCTGCCCTTCCCCCACCCTAATGTGCTCTCCCTCCCATTTAAAAAAAATTATATATGTATATTTGTTTATCCAGTCTTACAATGTATAGTCAATGACAACTGTGATTGATGTGGCAAATGTTATAGCCCCAGGTATGTTTTATAAATGAATATCTGTTGACTAGATGGTTGGTTTAATACACATTAATGAAATTTTATTTCAATAGAAATGTGCTAATTTTTAAAAGAACTCATTCCAATGCAAATATATATATTCTATGCTTAAATAAGACATCATTGGTGTGATGTTTTATTCTCTTCTCTAGATCCCAATGCTCTGGCTGGCCAGACTGGCCCTGATCATGCTCTTATAGGAGGAATAGTGGCCGTAGTTGTATTTGTGACGCTGTGTTCTATATTTCTGCTTGGTCGATATCTGGCAAGACATAAAGGTAGGTAATATTTAACAGAGTATTCTTATCTTAAGTTTAACAAAAAACATTCTGAAGACTAGCTTTATCGTGAACAATTAAATGAGTATACGTATATATGTGACACAGAAAGAGATTTAAATATGAAATTACTTCATAGAAATCTTGATTATTTTACTTAATGAAGGTTGGTTTCGTTTAACAAAATAATGTCTAACCAATAGCCAAAGGTCACAGAGTGAGTCACTGGCTCAGGAAAAAAAAAAAACAGAAAAGAAGAAGAAGAAAGAAAAAAGGAAAAAACAAAAACAAGTTTATAATTTATCTCTTAGACTGACATTCAACTATAATATTAAACATTTGGTCAACATTTTTTGTTTGTAGGTTTATAGATATACATATGGCCATATTAGTGAAGAAAATATGTAATTTTTTTTTGCAATGAGCTAGGTAGCAAACTATTGACATAATCTTCTTTTAAGGGAAGTTTTCAAAATGAGGATGACACGTTTGATGTGATCATTATCAACATCTTAACAAAGGACCCTGATTGCTACAGCTGCACAGAGCACATGGTCTATATCCATCATTAAAGAAATCAAACTACTCATCACCCACACTAGTTAGGCAGTTGCCTCTAGTCAACCTGGCCACAGCTTCACCTATAATATATATCTGAAAACTGAAAGATAGTGTGCAACAGTAGAAGAATGAATTGTGTGGTTTATTATGTCACAGAATATGTTCCAACATATAAGAAATCTGGCACAAGCTTCTTCATAAGTGAATGTAGCTTTAATGCTGGCTATCTTACCATTCTCACAGAATTGACATATATATATATATATATTTTTTTTTTTTTTTCTTCCAATACCCACAGGAACATACTTAACAAATGAAGCTAAAGGGGCTGAAGATGCACCGGATGCTGACACAGCCATTATCAATGCTGAAGGCAGCCAAGTCAATGCTGAAGAGAAAAAAGAGTATTTCATTTAAAATGCAGGCCAAGATTATGAGTTTTCTTTACCAGGCTGGCTGCTGGAGAAAACTGGCTATCATCTTTCAGAATTCATTTCTACCATCTTCTGCTACCTTTATTAACTTCCATACCGTACTGCTATCAGTAGCCAGTGTATACCAACAATCAGCTGTCGAAAGCATCATTCTTTAATTACTGTACCATCCATAATGCAGGACATTTCTTACTGCCTAAATTCCACACCATTGCTCTTTTAACATACAGTGCTTGAATATACAGCCTTAACAATGTTAATCATCTCCTTGGATCATGGTATTGAATTGTTTTTATACGTTGAAAAAAAGTATGCAAAGGTGTTTTTGTTTTTGTTTTTTGCCCTCATTTTTTTCCCTTTAAATCATAAATTTTGTCAGTGTACCACTGGACAGTTTTTACAAGGAACAGGATTAGGTAAAGACCTAATACATCTAAGTTTAATCAGAAATTAGAGGTTTACAACAATGTTTTCTACATGTCTGCCTTCAAAGACATGTTTGGAAACATACGCCCTAGAAAACACAACTGAAAATACTGTAGAATATATTCTGGAATGTTTGAAATAATACTGGTGAAGCTGTATCAATTTGCTATTTAAAAATATAGTATTTGATACAGGAGCCATGTGTGTATGCATTGCAATCATGACATGACATCTTATATAATTATATAGATCTGACCATTTGGTTATTTTAGTTTCATTTACCAAAACATTTTTATAAACATTTTACTGCTTCAGGAATCACAAAGATTTCATTCATTTTTCTAATTTGATTCTATAATTTATTTGCTCCATAAAGACTCACCTGCCTAAACAAAATTGAAGTATCCATAGGGCACAATTTTGAGACATTTAGTATCTGTATATAGTGCATATAATAAATCCAATTAAACATTATTTGATACATATTTAACTTTTTTGGCTGTAGGTAATTCAGTCATAAGTAAGCATTTTCTAATGTCCATTATATCCCTTTAGATATTACTTAAACCAATATTATAAGTAGATAACATGTATTAGTATTTTTGTCTGTATGTCCTAGCACTGTTCAACAACAAATTTTTCTAGTTCTTGTTAATTTTTATTTGTTATACAATGGAAGCACAATGTTATAAGGAAAGGTAATTTTAAGCTAACAACCAGTGCACAGCCTCAGGTTTTAAATTACAACCACAGTTGAATAATAACCTAAAAGTAAACTCTTAGTTTGCTAAAAATTTACAAATTTTAATTTGGCAGTTCCAGAGCTGCTTACCTATGTTGGTTTGCCAAAAAGAAGTGTTTAAGACATGTTTTCTGTATAAATGAACTAATTCTTTATATTAAATTCCTGTCTATGCATTTTGTGAGGTACAAACTTATGAACAGTTAGTGATGGAGAATTTCTGCCATGCTTTTAACTCCAAGGTGAAAGTCTCTTTCTCTGGATTATTTCTGAAATTTTGGTGTATTTAACATTAAGAAATGCTGTATTCTTAAATATGACAGAGTCAATCTAAAGTCATATTATTTCTTCTAGTAAAATACAATACTGCTAGATTAGTTCTCATTAAATTTATTATATGCTAAAAATTAAAAATCCAGTTAGATAAAAATTGTTTTCCCATTCACAAGCATTGCACCTTTAAGAAGAAAACAAATATGACAATACGGTAGCTACACTTGTGATGTCTGAAAGTATGATGGCCTATGGTTTTAAAAATAATATCTTGGAATTTATTTTTGGGAAATGAGAATGGTTGAGTATGACATCATGTATTAATATCAAATGGAAGACAAGGGTGCTGTATCTTAGATTATTTATCAGAAAAGTATAAACTTTTAAAGACAACGTTAGAATTTTTAAATTGTTTTTTTTTATTGTTGAAGCATTTATCTTGTTGATTTCTCACAAAAGAAAAAGGACGATGTCAGTCAAGCAGCACTTTTTCAGAATATACAGAACATAAATAATATGATGTGGTTGAGTGTTAACATAATAAATCATATACAGTATGACATTTTAAGGAAATAAGTCTGCATTGATGTGATTGCATGCTTGTTTTTACAGTTCACTCCATACCATCTGTGGAAAAATGCAATAATATGTTAATATAGTATGGTAGTTTGAGAGAATCAGGTAGGTGCTACTAGACACATTGAAACTAGAATAGGTTTATAAACTGTTCATATCTTTCAATGCATAATCTTTAGAAAGACTCCACAAAACAAAATCCATCCTGTTAGTACAAAATGGAAAGGTTCTTATTACAGAAGTAAGTCGTATAAACTGCATCATCAATTACTATTTAAAACTTAATTTCAGGATGCACTTACAAAATTGCTACTCTTCATAGATGCTGTATTTACATCCCTTTTCATTTTGTCTATATTCTACTTGCTCCAACTGCTAAATTGTTGCCTAAATAACTCAATCATTATTTATAGCACTATAAAATTAGACATCAAAAATTGGTTGTATTTCAAAATTTTTGACTCTTTTAACCCTTTAGAGTAATATAAAAAGCCAATAGAACTCTTTAAAAGAAACTAATATTTTAAGATTTGTGAGCTCTAATGAAATGTTTAGCCAGTTAAAATAGTTAGATTTGAATTAGGTATCATTTTTAGTTCTTGAAAAATATAGCAATAGAACTGTATTTTACTCTCTTTAAAATTTATTCTATTTCCACCAAACAAGGGAATAAATTATAAAAATTCTACACATTTCTATAAAAATCAGGAAAAAATACAAAAATGGGACCATGTTGATTGCAATGTGTGAAATGTGCACATGTGTATGCACACAGCCAAATTCTGTCTCTGCTTGTTGAGCACAGTAGCTATGGAACTGAATGGAAGGAGTGTGAACACACATATACCCCTAGTAGAGTATGAGACATTATTCTTTACCCAAAGTAGCTATTCTCTGCCAGTGTACTGTTTACAGTGTAAATTGATTGTCTTCCATCTAAAAAGTGTAAACAGCATTCTTTTTTTTTTCCCATTTTTGAGTGTCCTAGATGGGATGATTATTAAAATTAGGAAGAAAAAGGAAAGTTTATGAATGCAAGAGCAAAGATGGAGCACATGAGCACATGACATGTGTGTTTGTGTGGGTGTGGGTGTGGCTGTGGCTGTGCGTGTGTGAGAGAGAAAGAGAGAGAGAGAGAGATTTCAACTTGTTTTCTTTTACCAGAGAACCCAAGAAGCAGTTTAAGGAACCTGATATTGGAGTTTAATCTAGAAACTGGATGATCTCATATTGATTCAAGATGCTTAATATTGCATTGAAACCCAACAATTAAAATAGAGAAAGAAAACTAACTTTCCTAAATATGGCAAAGAAGCTAACACCTCATTTATTTTTATTTCTTTGTAAAAATATAAATATCTCAGTAAAAAGGACAGGCTCACTTGTAATTATGTACTCATGACTGTAACAGCATTGAGATTCCATATAGACACATGTACAGCAGCTGTTTGACCGTGATGGTTCTTCCATGTAACATACCAGTTAACGTGTAATTTAGTGCCACTTATTGCAAAGTGTTACCAAGGGGAACATTTAAAATACATTTTATTTTCCTTTGGACATAAGGATAATTTTATGAATGATAAATATGAAATTCATGTTATGTTTTTTAATTGTGAAGAAAATGCAAAACCTCATAACTTTCTGCAACTTCCCCATTATATTGCGGATTACTTAGAGCCCACGAAAAATGCCCAATATTATCTCCCTTTGCAAATGGTAATCTGTGATGAATATACAAAGCAAAACAAACAAACAAAAAGAACTGGAAACCACAGCTGAAAGAAATGAAACACCTAATAAGAATTACTGAGTAATGCTTTTTATTAAGTGGCACAAAGTACACACTAAAAACTATGCAAAATATAGGTAACTACAGTGTACGTACATGTAAGTATCTTGTACTTGCTGTGTATGGATGTTGGAAACCCATGTAATTATAATATGCATTTTGAATATTGGGAAAGAGGAAATCTTAGTGTAGATAATAGAATTTGTTTTGAAATATACACTGGCAATATTGAAATATACTCAGTGCAATATCTGCAATTCTATTGCTGGATACTAATGCAAAGGGATTTTAAAGAATTCTTTAACACAGTCCGAGAGGTTGCTAATCTTCACCTCCCACACACTAAAACATTAATTAAAAATATAATTGATTCAACAACAGACACTTTAAGTTTTTTTATTTAATCATGAATGTGACACAATAAAATTATTTGGCCTAGTTTTTAACACTACTGGAGACAAAGAAATAACCTGAGTTGTAAACTTTAATAACTAATTGAATTTGAAATTCTTAAGCTTTTTTTGAAATGTGTGTATATTTTAATAGATTACAGTACTTTTATTATAAGTACAAATTTATTCAATCAAAGAACATAGGTTACCATTAATTAATAGTTAAAGTCACTATATCTTAATGGGGATTTTTTGGGACCTTTTTTCTGTTGTTTTTTTCCCCCTTTCTCTCCCTATTCTGTCCCAGACATACCCTTTGCACTTATACCCTTCCAAAGGCAATGGATTGAAAGAAAGTAGCAAAATTATAAAGAGAGCTAAAGGGGACAACATACAAGAATGGGTTCTAAACTCATCAGCATTTTTATGTATTGAGATTATTAATATTGAATGCAATAGTTATTGGATATAGCTGGTAAGTTCTCTGCCATGCATACTTACAATAATCCTTCTACCTCTCACTTTTAACATGGGCTATGATATAGAAGAAATAATTATTTACAGGATATCCCAGGAAGCACTCTTTGGGACTAACATGCAGTCCTCTCCCCAGCCCCTGGGAAATCTCAAAAGCCAATTTCTTTTATTGTATTCAATGGTGTATGGATTTGCATTTGTTTTTCCTTTCCTATCATTAACTTTTCCTATAGGCAAAATATGCTAACTTTATAAGGATAGTTCTTCTCATGCCTACTTAGTATTTCAATGTAATATAAGTGTGTTGATTTTTAAAAAATAATTTAAATGGCAACACTTTGGAATCCAATCTTACATTTCATTTAATATTTAAAATGCAACAGTTTCTTATAAATCAATACTGTACTTTTAAGTAAAAATTATGTATGTGATTTATTTTCCCAAGAACTGTTATCTATGTAAGACAAAAATTTAAGTATTTATAACTGCCTCCTTATTAACAAATAATATCTGAATAATGAATGCAAAGTATTGCCACAAATCCCCACTTTATTCTGTCTGCTTAGACATAATATGAATTTTTCAAATGATGTAATTTAATTATTCTAAAAGGAAATTACATTTTAAAAGCAATTTTTCCTAAGGATGAAAAAAAAAAGATGCAAGAAACTATTTAAAATTATGTTAAATCTATAAAATATGTTTAATGTAGGATGTTTCTATGTTATGTGGTTATGTTAAAAATATATTTGGTCAAATCTTTACCATCTTTTCCATATATATATATATATATATATATATATATATATATATATATAAGTGACAAGAAATGTATGGTTATTTTGGAGAGAATGGGCCCACATGTGAAAAAGATGTAAAGAAGAAACACTATTTTCCCCTATAAAACATACTGTATATTTCAAAAGAAGAAAAGTTAAAAGATATTTGAAGATTGCAGGGGCAAAAGAAAAACCTACCAGGGCTCAGCACTTAAGCACTTTTCCCACATCCAGGGTCAGAACAGCAGTGAATCCCACACGGACTTTTGAATGCCACATTACACTTCTCTTATACACAGTACTGTCAAACCTCAAATGTTTTCTTTCTTCAAATGCTTTTCCTTGTACATGATACTAGTAGACAGTTTTCTCTTTATATTTGCTGATAGTGAAAGTTATATGCAATAAAATGTTTGATGGTTGAAAGCAGTGGTCACCAGTTGGTTAAAAAAAAGTATGAAATGTAAACTGAATTGTTATCTCTCTATCCTTTTTGCTTTTCTCTGTGTTTCTGATGTATTGAATGATTCTCATAAATAGAAGAATAATTTAGAGATTTGTCAAAACTAGGACTCTTTCTCCTTATAAGTGTATAAAATTTTAATCTCGTTACAAATTTATTTAACTGTACCTGCTGTACTTATTGTAGATTCAATGATGCAGTTAAGGATTAACCCACGAGTTTGGGATTACTGACCTATTTTCTTCATATTCAGTTCACATCAGTATTTGTGAATTGGTTGTTTAGCTTTTCACTCAACCAAAAAGTATTCCCTCAAGAAAGCTCCATTTTTATCATAAGTATTTTAACATAATCAACATTGGAACAAGTCTGCCATGTTAAAAAAAAAAAAATTTAAAGACTTATCTCAGAAAATGGTACCCAGAAATGCAGGTGTTCCCAGTAATGTAGCTTCAAAAATAAAATGTTATATTTATATGACATGAAATTCATAACTTTTGGAAGGGTATATTGATGACAACATAAAAATAAATTCTGTGCTATAAAGATTTGCCCAAATTAAAAAAAAAAAACTGCACAGAAGATAAAGAACCACAATTATTGAATCTACTGTTATCATAAACATTTTCAAAAAACAAAATGCATATTGTAATATTAGGTACATGACACTTGCATGTTGCTATGCCTATATACTTACAAAGTATTCAATGTGTACTTAGTGGCGCTTAAAATATGTCATGTACAACTCTTAAAAACATTCTTACAGGGTTCCCATTTGCACTTCATTTTTCAGTAAAGTCTTGTCAGAAAAAAATTGTCTGATACATATGGAAAAATAAAATTTGAATTTTAGTTATCTGTTGGACATTACTGAATTGTCTATTCATTTAGTTCATTTTCTTAGGTCTGAAAGCAGACAATGAAAGATGGAACTTTCTTCCCACTGACAAGTTATAAAGGATGTCACAAAACACATTCCTTTATACCAAACACATTATTTTGTGTATCTTTTTCAACTGACTACATTATTCATTCATTTTAGATTTTCTCAGTGATGCCTAATTTCCTTGTAAATTTCTAAGTGAAAGTTTTAAAAATTAAATGGTAGTAAAAATGTTATCTTATTTGTACAACATTTAATCGTTACTCCTTGGAAAATATGAACCTTGTAATATGCTGACTAAGGGTAAAAAAAAAAAATGTTGCTGACTTAGGGAAATTTGCTTGAAATTGCCAAAATTTCAAAACTCTGTAAAGGTAATTTTGCATTCACTTATGTGTGTTTACTAATGTTGACTAGGAACAGAAGCAAAAATACCTAAACTTATTTTTTTTAATTTCCACATTCTAACCAGTATTATATATTTCAACTACCTAAGATAATACAATTAATAATATATCCATCCTAAGCTTATGCCAATAAGAATTTGAGATAAGCTTTTAAATTTATGGGGGATTTTCTTTGTGTCTTTGGAAGTTCACTTACCATAAGGTATTTTATAGTCTACTTTAAATAACAGATTTTGTTATACAGGGTAAGCCAAAGGCTGTACAAGAATTAGTGTCATTGGGTCTGATATTTGTGTTAGACCATGAGATATTCCATTAAAATTTATCTGTAAATACAAGGAAAGATTTTGTATCTGGTTTATTTTATTAAATAACATTTTATTTCTTTTAATTCATTATTCCCAGCAAAAACAACCCTGTAATACAATTTAGCACATTTGATTCTATATCAAAGATAGAATTCAACATGTCTGAAAGAAAATGATATTTGAAATAATCACATTCATTGACACAATCTTTGTTTTTATTTTCTGATAGCCAAAATGCCCACTCTTATATAGCTCATGTGTATATATACATGTGTCTATGTAGAAATGTGTGTACAAACATATAGAAACCTAGGACACTCATGTTTCCTAGATAAAACTCAACTCTGTGTTCTCATATTGGCAATTGTTGTTTCTGTCAAAATATCCTTTGGCATTTTTTTTTTAAATCAAGGAGGCATACTGGGAATTTATTTAATTCACTAAAGGGTAGAGTTAAGTTTAAGCATTCTTAATAATTGCATAGTGGCTTCAGTCCGTGAGAGGGACCTTCATTAAATGACAATCTTGGGATGATGCTAAAAATACTGTACACTTTTTTAAATCAAGAAGTTGAAGGAAATGCATAGTTTTAACATTTTTTCAAATGATATTTTATTTGTTTTGGGCAATTTAAGGATATTTTAATGCATTGAAATCTAGCAAATAAGAAACATATAAGGATGGGCGCCTGGGTGGCTCAGTGGGTTAAGCCACTGCCTTCGGCTCAGGTCATGATCTCAGGGTCCTGGGATAGAGGGAGGCCCGCATCCGGCTCTCTGCTCAGCAGGGAGCCTGCTTCCCTCTCTCTCTCTCTGCCTGCCTCTCCATCTACTTGTGATTTCTGTCAAATAAATAAATAAAATCTTAAAAAAAAAGAAACATATAAGGAAAAGATTAAAAGGAAAAAGCATTTTCCTAGTTGCATTTTAAATGCCATTTAGGGCTACTCTATATTGCATGTTATTTAATGAAAACATAATTATTGAACACCTATTATATATAATCAGTCCACTTTATGAAGTACACTAGGAAACTGAATATAGCATTCTATACCCAAACTGTTAAAATATTAGTAATTAAATCATCCTCTCAAGTAATGGCCACATTCTGTATTTTTGGCATTCTTATGTTGGACAGAGGAGTGGGGTAATTCTGTTTCTAATTTAAAAAAGGTGTTATGAAAGAAAACTTATGATTTAATCAAACTTAAAAGTAAATAAATAGTATATCTTTCAAACCAGTGTTCATGGTCTTAAATTCGATGGCTATCTCTCTCTGAAGATTTTAAATGCTGATTTTTAAAAAAATAGATCTGAATAATGAGCTAATACTTTATTATGCTAGAAAAATCTAGAAAATTAACTCATTTTCTGAGGAGTGGCCATAACAATGACTAGAGAGTGTACATTATTATTAAAAGTTCTAAAAACACATGCCCTGCACATACTATCAAAACCTGAATTCACTTTGCCTTTACTAACCTAAATCCTTATATAGATGGAGGGTGCATATAATCTGATAACATGGCAGTTTTAAGAAATATATTTTCACATAGATTGGAGACAGTGGGGGCCTTTCAAACTAATGAATTATTTCTGGAAAATAGCATAATACCCCTGAAATATGACAATCACTCACTCTAATATTTGAAAACACATTTAACTATTAAAACTGGTATATGGGAAACATATGTCTTCTTTTTTTTTTTTAATTTTTTATTTTTTATAAACATATATTTTTATCCCCAGGGGTACAGGTCTGTGAATCACCAGGTTTACACACTTCACAGCACTCACCAAAGCACATACCCTCCCCAATGTCCATAATCCCACCCTCATCTCCCAAGCCCCCTCCCCACAGCAACCCTCTGTTTGTTTTGTGAGATTAAGAGTCACTTATGGTTTGTCTCCCTCCCAATCCCATCTTGTTTCATTTATTCTTCTCCTACCCACTTAAGCCTCCATGTTGCATCACCACTTCCTCATATCAGGGAGATCATATGTCTTCTTTAATCACAAATTAAGAGAGTATCGGGAAGTGGAATATTTTTTTTTAATGTATTGGGAGAGAAAAATGATTAAAAGGCAATTGGAAAATTCCTAAAGACAATGTGTGTCTATTTGTCAATTTTATCATATGGGAGCATGTCCTAATACCCTTTTGCCAGAAATCAGGGAAACTTTACAAAATTGGATCTCAAAGGGTCAGTGACCCCACATATTCCCATGGTCTGACTCCATGGCAAGAGGATTTTGGAATCTAAGGACTCACACTCTAACCATATAATCTACCAATTGCATATTTATTTGCTTCAAAAGTAACTTTAAAATTAGATTTGTTTCCATGAAAATATAAGCTATCAGCTTTATTCCTTTACTATAAAATTAATTCCCACGCTTCAAGTAAACAACACTTAAATTAACTTTAAATAACACTTATATTATCTTGTGTGACACTAAAGTCCCTTCTTTGGCCTCTAGGTGTCATAGAGGACAATAGTATTTTTAATCATATTTGGCTTATAGATTTTCCGCTAATTGGTTGGAGTCGTGTTATACTGGACATACACATAGTACTTAGCTCAGAGACTGGGGCACAGTTCAAGTCCAACCATGAACTCCAGCCTAAGAATCTGCAATAACTTTACACCAAACGTCATATTCCCAGCTGCAGAAACACCTTTCACCCACGTTTTTCTTCCTTGTATGCAGCCACTAGCTATGATCTTTGTGCTAAGATATTATAATACGGCTCCTATTTCCCTTTCCTGACATACAGCTCCTAAAAAACTTGGAATCTCCAAAAGTACTAAGTGTCTTTTTGTATGTTATGACTGGTGGCTGAGGGTTTCTGGATAGCCTCAGGATAGAAGCTGATTGCCAGGGGAACCATCCAGATGATCAGAGGGTTGGAATTTTCAGCCCCAGATCCTGACCTCTGAGAGAGGAGAGGGTAGGAGGTAATCACCAATGGACAATGATTTAATCCATCATGCCTATGTAATGAAGCCCCCATAAAAATCCCCAAAGTATGGCAACATTTGTAGAGCTTGCTACTTGATGAACATGGCTGGTTGCTCAGAGGGTGGAGAGTTTGGGGAAGGACTGGAAATCTCCACTCCTCTTTCTCCATACCTTGCCCCATGCATCTCTTCCCTCTAGCTATACCTGAGGTATAATCTTTGTAATCTAGTAAGTAAACTTCTTTCCTGATTTTTGTGAGCAGTTCTAGCAAATGTTCAAAACTAAGGAAGGAGTGTGCTTGATTTGTAACTAAGTTGGACAGAAGTTGTGGTTAACCTGGGGACCCCCCCATTGGCATTTGGCATCTGAACTTAGGACTGGTCTTGTAAGACTGAGCCCTTAATCTGTGGGGTCTGGACTAACTCTAGGCACCTCATTTCAGAACTGAGGGATACTGTAGGACACAGAGGGTGTCAGAGTATTAGCTGATGTGAGAATCTTCAATACCCCCCATCCACCCTACAAAGACACTTAGAATATAGAAGTATTCAATAAGAGTAGAGAGTGGATTCTCTTTTCACACACAGTGTGATTCTTTAAATTCAGATGCTCCTTCAGAGTTGGAGAAGAAAGATTGTTTTCCCCTCAGAAGATAATTTTTAAAAAATCTTCAAAACTAACACCACATTTTAATAAAGAGAAAACAAGCATAGGAGGTCACATACATGCTAATTCAGTGAGAGTCAGATTTAGAACTTAAATCTAGCTCCTGAACTCTATCACCTCTCTATTGTGCAATTGTGTGCCTTTGGGGCCATCGATGCTCCTTTCCATAAGAATATTTGTAGAGCATTAGTGTTTATCCATCAGAGGCATAATCTATACTGCAGGGATCTTAGTCACCATTGTTGAAATTTGTAAGATTCGGAGCTTCTTTTAGTGCCTTCACAAATGAATGATTATAATACAACCATAATGTAAATTGTATTTAATGAGGTTGCTGGCAGTAAGTAGGAACCTAACTAGAGATTTGCTTTATTTTTTCTATGGGGTTTGTGGAAGAGAAAGGGGCAGTTTGGGAACACAGCGATCCATGGAGATAAAAACTGAACAACTTTCTACTAATAGAAGACTTGGATACCCTAGGGAGCATAAAGATGTTGGGGAGGATATGATGGAAATAAAGACATTTTCCCAATTTATTGTACAAATCGATTTAGAGCTCTGGAGGCAAATCCATTGAAATACCAGTGAAGATTATCTTTGCATAGGCAGTCAAAGCCCAAAACAACAAGCAAATATTTTTTTTTTTAAACAACAAGCAAATTAAAGCAACAAATTCCATTTATTGAAAAAATAGGCACATTTTGTCAAATATATAAATATGAACCAATTTAAGTCCAAATCTGTATAGCTAGGGGTCTGCTTACATTGATAATAATCTCAGGCAAGACTAGATCTTACGTGGAAAGACTTGGTAAGCATTGGCTTACGATTTCCACGAACAATAGGGCTGGCTTCATGGGTGAGTGTCCAGTAGAGGTGCACAGGACTTCAAACTAAACAGGGCCTCATGTTTGGAGTTCAATGCCCTGTGGTACCATTTTGAGGTTCTTAAAATTTTTCTTAGAATGCAATATCTTTTAAGTGAAGTCTGATGGAGCAATGGAGTATGTGCTAAGGGTTTGGAGCTCTAGTTTCTCTGTGATTCTGCCTCCCACCACCTCTTTGCCTACCAAGACAAGTTCTTAGATGCTTATTCTCCACTCATACCTAGTAACCACCACAGCCCATTGTTCCAGGAGGATCCCAGGCTCAATCTAAGGGAAACGTAGGTCAGGATGTCCTTGCCCCAAGTATGGAGTCACAAGACAAGCCAGGTGCTGAAGTGGATCTATACATATCATATGAATGGTCCCATGTCCAATGAATGGCAAATATGAGTCTTACAAGTAGATTCAACAACAATACAAGAAATGAATTTTTTTTCCTGATATTTGAACAAAGAATGTCATGGTTTCATTTTGCAGAGAGCCCCACAAATTATGTAGCTGGCTCTGTTCACCATTTCAGTAACATAGCAACTACCAATTATTTTCGAAACTATCATTAGACTGACCTTTGACTATCTTCGATGCCTTGATTTAATGGGTGTATGATAGGATATGAAATAATGTTTCTTCTCTTTTTTGGTTAAACATTCTACGAGTCTTCTCAGTTCTCTAAATCAGGAGAGACACACACAGGTCATTTTACTGGTTGTCAATCCTAAGGCAAAAGTTGCTTAGGAAATTAACATTTTCAGTTTTTATTTCTATGTTCTAATCCCTGTGTGAACAATAAAACTAAAAAATTGAAAGATGGTATATTCTTTTGAAAACAAATAATCCGGGGGGCCTGGGTGGCTCAGTGAGTTAAAGCTTCTGCTTTCGGCTCAGGTCATGGTCTCAGGGTCCTGGGATCGAGCCCCACATCGGGCTCTCTGCTCAGCGGGAAGCCTGCTTCCTCCTCTCTCTCTCTCTGCCTGCCTCTCTGCCTACTTGTGATCTCTGTCAAATAAATAAATAAAATCTTAAAAAAAAAAAAGAAAGAAAACAAATAATCCAAATTATATACATAAAATATATGGCCCAGTGTTCTTTTATATAACTCAGGGAGGGAATTGGCTAATCATTTCAGAACAAGGCATCAGTTTGATGTGACAATTATAGTGGCAACAATAAAAACAAAAAGACAAGCCAACAAGATAGCACAACCTGAATAATAGATTAAATAATAAATGGCAAATAAAAGTAAATAGCAACTTATTTCTCCTTTATGATTGAAGTTGAGAGCTAGGTGGAATATTATTTTGATCCAATTCATAAACCCTGTGTTCTAATGACATTCCCAATAGTAAGAATTCAAACCATTATCATTGGTCTTGTTGAAATGCAAATTAGATTTCACTTATTTCTCTAGACCACACATTAATAAGTCCCACTATTTTCAGACAAAATTACAGACACAAATCTTTCTAATTTAATCTTGCTTTTTGATCCGATTTAGATTCCTATTATTCCCTCTACTTTTACCCCATTATCCAGTTTTCTTAAAAGTTTTGCATTCCATGAATAGCTCATGTTTCTTTACTTTTCCCCCTCATTTATTGGGGCACTCTGGTGGTTCAGGTCATGATCCCAGGATCCCAGGATCCTGAGATCAGGCCCCACAAATGGGCACTCTGCTCAGCAGGGAGCCTGCTTCCTCCTCTCTCTCTGCCTGCCTTCTGCCTACTCTCTCTCTCTATCAAATAAATAAAATCTTCAAAAAAAATTGTTTTGCATTCCATGAATAGCCCCTACTTTCTTTACTTTCCCCCCCTCATTTATGAAAAAAAAAAATTAGGGACGCCTGGGTGGCTCAGTTGGTTAAGCCACTGTCTTCAGCTCAGGTCATGATCCTGGGGTCCTGGGATCGAGTCCCACATCGGGCTCCTTGCTTGGCAGGGAGCCTGCTTCCTCTTTTCTCTCTCTGCCTGCCTCTCTGCCTGCTTGTGTGTACTCTCTCTCTGACAAATAAATAAAATCTTAAAAAAAAATTAATCACTAGAAGATACCAGGCTAGTTTTATGAGCTGGAAGAACAATAACTGAGTATATAAGGCACTGCTCCTTCTTTTATTATATGTGTATATACAAAAATATATCATTTATGACATATGATATATATTTATTTGTTTGCTCATTTACTTTGCTGTGATGCTTCCAGACAGGATCTGGTGCTGTGAGTAAAAGAGGGGTCTGTCTGGTGGGTTCCTGAGACAAGGAGGAGATAAAGATGCCCCAGAAAAGCAGTTACGAATGACATGTTTTCTTACCTTCTCTAGTCTTCCACAAAAGCATTCCAGGTGCTTATATGGAAGCCAGAGGAGAAGGAGTCTTGGTGATTAACATTTTGAGAATCATGGCAAAAGTTATCCAACATCAAAGAGGGAGTTCACCAGCACCAAACACTTTCTATATTTATAGAACTTACAACCTAGTCAAGGAAGATCATTATTTTCTAGTGATGATTAGATAAACCATGGATGTACATATACATAATTTTTATTCCCACAACTCTTGTTATATGCACAGGAAATATGAACCAGCATTCACATTATAATGAAAAGTTAGTACTAAATAAATTACAAACTGTCAGATGCTTGAGGTTCAATTATAAATATTTGATAGCTGTGGTTTTTAACTCAATTTATTTCACTTATTTTGAGTACTCCAACTATTGATACATGTTAAATAATTTTTGTATATTTGAAGATGTTTTCATATCCTTTAATTTTATTTAAGCAACAAATTATACTGAGCACCTTCTATGTGGCACACACTATGTGCTACAGATATGGAGATGCAAAAGATGTATTCTATGTTGCTGAGAAGTAGTAGTGGAAGAAGCATCTCTGAAGATAATCACAATACATTATTACTGAATATTGCAAATAAAACTTGAAGAAAATTCTGTGGTGTCATAATGAAAAGAGTCACTATGATTGTCTAATGTTTCCAGAAAAGAAGATCAAAGTACTAGCTGGCTCTTAGAAAGCAAGAGTCATAAAGAAGAGAGGATGGTGGGGCGCCTGGGTGGCTCAGTGGGTTAAAGCCTCTGCCTTCGGCTCAGGTCATGATCTTGGGGTCCTGGGATCGAGCCCCGCATCAGGCTCTCTGCTCAGGCAGGGAGGCTGCTTCCTCCTCTCTTTCTGCCTGCCTCTCTGCCTACTTGTGATCTTTGTCTGTCAAATAAACAAATAAAATCTAAAAAAGAAAAAAAAAAAAAAAAAAAAAAAGAAGAGAGGATGGTAAAATACTTACTTGCCAAGCTCAAGGAATAGGACTAGCGAGGAGGCCAGTAAGATCTTGACATGTTTTAGCAACAAATCAATGGGAGTATGGTATTCATAGAGTTTTTCTGCACCAGTCGAGGAAAGTTAAACTGGTGGTGGAGGCTGAGTTTTGTTTGCCTATAAAGGGCTGTGCATTTAATTCTATAGGACATTTTATGTACTTTCGTTATTTTTTAAGGCATGGAAACTCTCATTTTTCCTAACAAAATTAAGTGTTGAAATCTAATATACAGAAGAATGAAATTGTAGCTGCTTTGTTAAATGGACTTGAAGAAGTCTCTAATTCCTTTTCACTAATCTTTTCTTTGCCACCCCAAGTTAATTGAATCCTTTAATTTATGGGATTCATTAGAAAAATTATTACTAGTATTAGACACTCAGCATATATATTTAAATAGAGAAATTACATAATTAAGGTGTGGTTTTTTTGTTTTTATGTGTTTTCTTTTTGTTTTTACAAAGAAAACTCTTATGAAAGGAAGAAGAAGAAGAAGAGATTCATTCATTAACTTGTTCAATAAATAGATGTTTACTGAGCACCAGCTTTTTGCTAAGCCTAGTCCTAGACATTAGGAATAAGATTCACTTCTGCTCTCAAGGTGTTAGTGAAGGAGACCCATGTAAACAAGTAATCCCAGTATATGGTCCTAAGGACTATTTGGGCTAAGTTCAATGTAAAATGGTAACCTTAAGGCGTATTGAAGTATCAGGGAGACTCTTGGGAAAAGTGGCATCTAAATAGAGATAGAGAAGGTGAGCAGGAGTTCTTTGATATAGAGAGAGAGGTCAGAGAAGGAGAACACTTCATGCAGATGGACAACAGAATATTCAACAAGAGAAATAAAAAACATAAAAAATGAATACAGAGATTTGAGGGAACTGCTGTTTAGTAAGAGCTTACCGATTACCAAGTTGGAGAGATGAGTTAAGAAAAGTAAGCAATAGCCAAATTGGGATTTCTTCTAAGTCTCATCGAGGATCAAATATTTTACTCTTGGAGAAATACTTTGTCATTGAAGTATTTAAAGAGTTTGGAGGCAGCAAAAACTGTTAGTGCTACTAATGACAGGATTGTTTACCTTTGCTGAGAGATTCAAGTATTTCAGAAGTAATAGTATTTGAAGCCTTAAAATTTGTTGTTTTTATACATCAACACATTGGTTGTTAGGAGATAATCTGTATTGAAGCTAGCTCCATCCAAAGCACTGACAGAGAAATGTGATTATATAATCCCATCTTCTTCACTGAAATTCTATTTGCCTGTCACTCATGAAGATAATCTTGCTCTCTATTAGTCCATTTGGTTTGGCCACTTTTATTTATTTAGGTATGTTCTATCTTTTCTTTATCAAAACCCAGGTTTTCTTTAGAGGACCTTCTCTTCACTCAAGTCTGATAATATTAATCTTCAACACCCTTCTCTGTTCTTTTTTGATTCAACTGAAAATTTCATCAGCTGCTGAAGTATTTACACTCAATGGAGTGTGTTAAAGTATAGGAGGATAGCATAAATTGAGGTTCCTATTAACAACTGACGTTCTGAATATTTAAAAATTCAGTATGTACTCAATAAATAATTGTTGAATGAATGAATAGTTCATTTAGATTATTTACTATTTTTCTAAAGGATGATACATTTATTCACTCATTTAACAAGTGTTTATTGGGTGCTTCCTGTATGTCATACTCTTCTGGGTACTGATTATATCATTGTAAATTAAGAAGAACATAATTCTTGATTATATGGTATTCCTGAGGGGTAAGATAGATAATATATAAAAAAATTAAATGCATATTTTCTCAGATTACAAAAAAGTTTATAAAAGAATGTAAAACAAGAAAGTAGAGTAGGTCATGCAGAAATGATGGTATTCATTTTTTAATAGGGTGGTTATTAAGAATTTCAGTGAGAAGTTCACATTCGAAAGACACAAAAAGAATAAGGAGTAAGATGTGGTATTCTGGGAAAAGTGTTTTAGCTGAATGAAGAGCAATGTAAAAATCTCAAAAATTTTTGAGATATGTTTGAAAAAAGAAAAGTCACTTGGGAGTGGAACAAAGGGAGAGCAAGAGGAAATGAGATCAGAGGAATAATAGGATAGGAGAAGGAATACTTCGTAGGATCTCCCTGGGTATTCTCAATAATTTGTCTTTCACTCTGAGTAAAATCAAAACCATGGGACAGTTTTGAGCAGATGAAGGGCATCTTCGAACATGTCGTAACATAAACACACTGGATTCAGTGACAAGAATAGACTAGTGAGTAAAAATAAACTATGAGTAATAAGACTAGGCAAGGACACTGGTTAAGCAATAATTACAATGGTTCTCTCAAACATGATATTATCAAGGTGATGATAAGTAGTTGTAAGAGGATACTAGGTACAGTTTAAAGAAAGAGCTGAGCATTTATTGAAGGGTTGGATTTGTGGTATAAAAAAAGAAAGGGATCAAAGGAAACTCCAAGGTTTTCTTGGGTCTGCACAACTGGGGTTAAAAAAAGGGGTTTCCATTAACTGAAATGAAGGGGGAGAAATTTGGAGGAAAAGTTAGGATATCTTCATTTTTAAATCCCTCTTAAACATGCAAGAGATACTGTTGAGCTGACAGCAGGGGTCTTAGCTAGAGATGTAAATCTAATACTTATGTGCTTATAAAGAGTATTTAAAACCATGAAACTGAAAGAGATGGAAAAAAAAGAGGTCCAAAAAAAGAACATTGGACACTCTAACCCATAAGAGCCGAAGAAATGGGGAGAAACCAGAAAAGGTATCTGAGAAGGAGTAGCCAGTGAGATAGGAATTAACAGGGACAACGTTGAGTTCTTGGATCTTAGTGAAGAAATTGTTTCTATGAAGAAGGAATAAACACACATGTCTAGTATTTCTGATAAACCAAGTAAGGATTGATGTTTGAACATTTTATGACCTTGACAAGACCAACTTTTTGGCTAGTTTTCTAGGGTTGCTTAAGAAAGTGCCACAAACTAGGTGGCTTAAAAAACTCAGAAATTTCTTATCTCACAATTCTGGTAGTTAGAAATCTGAAATAAAGCTGTTAGGGCCATGCCCCCTTTAGGGGATAATCCTTTGTCTCTTCCTTGCTTTTGGTAGTGGTTGATAATCCTTGGTGGTCCTTGACTTGCATCTACATTAGTCCTGTCACTGTTTCTGCTGTCATATGGTATTCTCTCTGGGTATCCTGTGTTTTCTTATAGGAATTCTAGTCATAATGGATTAAGGCCTCACACTATTCTAGTGTGATTTCATCTTAACTAATTGCATCTGTAATAGCTTTATTCCAAATAAGTTGCTGTAGGTTAGCACTTCAACATATCTTTTGGAAAGAGGGAAACAATACAAACCAAAAAAGAGTGGTTCTGGGGAGAATTATGTATAAGGATAATCAGAAATTCTTTTAAGGAAGTCTGTTAATACACAGAGATATGGGCCATAGCTGGCCGGAAAGTGGTATTACCACATGATATTATGAACTTTTATTTTAATATACAATTAAAAAACAAAAAACACCATGTTTTTATATTGATGAGAACTAGCCAAAAGAAAAATTAGGGGGAAAATAATGTCGATTCAGGAGACAGAGGGAAAATTTGGTGGAAAGATGACTGAAGAGTTAAGAAGGATTGAAGCTGGTGTACTCTTGAATTTAGCTTTATCCGCTTTTTTGTTTGTTTTAATTTAAGGAAAATGTAAAGCAGAAATGGAAAGTGATTAAGTAAAAGTGAGAAAAGGAGGGAAAGAGGTATTGAGGGAGAAAAGGTAAGTTATGAAACTGTTCTCTGGTAAAGTAGAGAAATGAATGGACTGGGAGAATAAAAGGCTAGGGAACTGTGACATAATTGCTACACAGAAATAAAGTCCACTGGAGTTAGTTAGTTGCCCTCTGTTTGAAGAGAGACCGCAGAGCTTCACTGTGCAGTTTTCTCAAAAAATAAAAAAATAAATAAAATAAAGAAAAAATAAAAATTGGTTACTCATTGAGGGTTATTTAGTTTTGACTTTATTATTATTATGCAATTTAGAAACCATTCTATACTTTATTATTATGCAATTTAGAAACCATTCTATACAGAAAGACTCCAGGACCAACAAAGTAAGGATTTTTTAGAGGCGTGGGGGTAGGAAGCGTGGGCGCCGAGGGAGTCGGGTCTCTGAAGGGCCAGGGGCGCTGTCCCCAAGGACTGGGCATTCTGTCGGGTCCCCTATGGGGGTTCAGAGCAAAGCTAGGGCCCAGATGCTGATCCCCAAATTCTCAGGGGTCGCAGAGTGGTTGGGGAGATCCGAGATGGGGGTCGAGGAAGGGCGGGGTGAGCGCGGAAGACGCGTGCTCCGCGCACTTCTGGTCTCGCGGACGGGTCTCGCGGGGAAGCCCCAGCCCACGTGCCGCCTTCTGCTCCCGCCGCCGGCACGCGGCCCGAGAGAGCGGGAGAGCGAGCTTCAGACGGTCCTCGCCGGCTGGCGGCGACGCGCAGGCCTGGGGGTTTCCAGTGCGGGGACACGGGTGACCCGAACTTCCCGGGGCGCGGGAGTCCCACCGCCGGAGACCCCCGCGGACCGAATGGCCGGCTCCTGCGTGAGCGCTCAGCCCCAGGCTCACCTGCACTTGTTTCTCGGCAGGTAAGAGGAAACCGGCAGGTAAGGGGAATGAGAAGGAGGGGGCTTGCAAGTGGGGGTGACGAGGCACCGTGGACTATAAACTGGGCAGAGAAGAAAGGAGAGGCATGAGAAAGTGGGCCACGGACGTGCGGTAATACCGCTGATATCACGGGTGTACCAGGGGGGTCGGACGAGATGAGAGAAAGCCGCGGAGGGGGCCTAATCCCGCGAGAGAAAACGCAAAACGGGAGCAGGGAGTCCGGCGGGAGAGTGGCCTCGAGGCCTCACTGAGGAAGGCGGGGGTCAGCACCTCTGCCTCGCAGCCTGCTTCGGTGAAGGCTGAGAGAGAACGGTGGGCAGTCGTGAGTGGCGATGAAGAAGATGAAGACCCAGTGTCTTTGGAATCTTTGTGGTTTAGAAATTTTGATGGTGAAAGGTCGGAAGAGGGAGGGGGGTGGTGGTGGTGGTGGTGGTGGTGGTGGTGGTGGTGGTGGTGGTCGTCGTCGTGGTGGTGGTGGTCGTGGTCGTGGTTCAGGAGAGTGTAGAGTGCTGGAGTTCTCCTTGGACTTCTGATTCTGAAAATTGGGAGAACGGAGATGCAGCTTTTACATTCTAACCACTGTGATCCCCCTCTTAGCTTATGTTCATGGTGTATATTAACGTATATTTTTAATTTTTTTTTTGAAAGCTTTGACATCTTAAAATATATTTTTGATTTGGAGGAGACTGGTTTAGAAGAGACCAGCCAATTCTTAGAGATATCAAAGCGCCTACCCGGAATCTGGAACACGAACCAATCCAGAGCCATACCTGGTCTACCTGGCCCCTGCACTTCAGGAGGGAATATTCCTCTAAGCAGTCACCCTAGCAACCAGAAGCTAGTCAAGCGATCACAGCTGTAGCCCAAATTTCAGAAGGAAGTGGGATTACTTAAACTAGCCAATTCAATAAACTGTTTAACCTGCCCTGCCTTGTCTTTTTCTTGAAAGCCCCAGCAAAGGCGCTGGTCTAATGCTGTCCTCTGCTCCTGTCTTCTTTCTCGTGACCATCTACGCCTACTGTTTCTAGGAACTGTAAATACAAACCCCCCGCCCCCCCCGCCCCCCCCCCCCCCCCCCGCCCCGCACTCCCTCCCCTGCTTCTCCTCTGTCTCCTCTTGTGGCTGCACATAACCAACCATCTCATAAAATAATACAAAATGTGGGGTCAGCATGTATTCATTACATTGCTTATTTGCAATGGCCAGATCAGACTAGTAGAGGACAGAAATGAACTAAAGTCTTGTAATTTGCTGACTTCTACTTTAGACTTAATTTTTTTTAGTTTCTACTACTTAGTTTTCCATCTTAAAGTGACTTATTTTGACTTATTTTTTATGCAAAAGAAATCTGAATTTCTTTGGGTAGTACTGGCATTTTTATCAATGCCAGTAATTCTTCTAATCCATGGGCACAGCATACCTTTACATTTATTTGTGTCATCTTCAATTTCTTTTGTTATGAAATATTTTATAATTATCAGGTCTTTTTCACTTCCTTGGTTAAATTTATTCCTAGGTATTTTATTCTCTTTGAAGCTATTGTAAATAGAACTTTCATTTTCTGATAGGTCATTATTAGTGGATAAAGATGCAGCAGATTTTTGAACATTAATTTTGTATCCTGCAACTTTACTGAATTCATTTATTAGTTGTAACAGGTTTTCTTCTCTTTTTTTCCCGCCATCTTTGGTGTTTTCTATATAAAATATCATGTCATCTTTCAAAAAGTAACAGTTCTAATTCTTTCTTTCTAAGTTGAATGGCTTTTCTTTTTCTTGCCTAATGGCTTTGAGTAGGACTTCCAGTACCCTGTTGAATATATGTGGCAAAAGTGTGCATCTTTGTCTTTTTTCTGATCTTAGAAGAAAGTTGACCTTTGAGTATGATGTTAGTATTGGTTTTGTCATATAAGACCTTTATTGTATCGAGGTGCAGTCCCTCCATACCCACTTTATTAAGAATTTTTATCATAAATGGATGTTAACTGTTGTCATATGCTTTTTTTGTATCTGTTGAGGTGCTCATCTGAGACTTCTTTCATTTGTTAATGTACTGTACCACATTGATTGATTTGCATATGTTGAATCATTTATGCTTCCTTGGAATAAATCCCACCTGATCATGATGTGTGGATTTTTTAATGTATCATTGAGTTAGGCTTATGAATATTTTGTTGAGGTAATTTGCCTCTATGTTCTTCAAGGATATTGGCCTGTAATTTCCTTTTCTTGTGTTTTGCCTGGTTTTGGTATGAGGGTAATACTAGTTTTGTGAGATAAATTTGGAAATGTTTCCTCTTCTTTTGTTTTTCTGAGATGAGGTTGAAAAGGATTAGTTAATAGTCTTTTATTATCCTTTGTATTTCTGTGGTATCAGTTGTAACTTCCCTCTTTCACTGCTGATTTTGAGCCCTCTTAAGCACCCCACTTTAGTGATTATAGATAAAGGTTTGCCAATTTTTATTTTTTCAAAAAGCATGCTCTTAATTTTATTGATCTTTTCTTAGTCTCTATTTCATTTATTTCTACTCTGATCTTTGCTATTTCTTTTCACTACTAACTTTAGGCTTCTTTTTTTTCTTATTCTAGTTCCCTGAGGCATAAAGTTAGGTTGTTTACTTGAAATTTTTCTTGTTTCCTGATGTAAGCCTTGATTTGTATGAAATTCCATCTTAGAATTGTTTTTGTTATATTCCGTAAGTTTTTACATGTTGTATTTCCATTTTCTTTTTTTTAAAGATTTTATTTATTTATTTATTTATTTATTTGTTTATTTATTTTGAGAGAGAGAGAGAGAGAGAGAGAGAGAACATGTGTGAACACAAGTGTAGAGGCAGAGAGAGAGAGAATCTCAAGCAGACTCCCTGCTAAGCATGGCTTCAGGTTTGATCTCACAAAACTGAGATCATGACTTGAGCCAAAAATCAAGAGCTAGACATTAACTGACTGAGCCACCAAGGTGCTCCTGCATTTCCATTTCCATTTATCTCAAATTTTTTTTTTTTTTAAGATTTCTTTATTTATTTTATTTGAGAGAGAGAGAGAGAGAAAGAGCCTGTGCATGAGTTGGCGGGGAGGGCAAAAGAAAGAAACACCCTTCTGAGCACGGAGCCCAAATGTTACACTGAGATCGTGACCTAAGCTGAAACCAAGAGTCACATGCTTAACCAGTGGAGCCAGCTGGGCACCCCTCAGGATATTTTTACATTTTTATTTCTCTTTTGATTTCTTCTTTGACCCATTGATGGTTCAGTAGCATTTTATTTAATCTCCACATATTTATTAATTTTTCCAGTTTTTATTCTTACAATTGATTTCTAGTTTCTTACCATTGTGTTCAGAAAAATATTTGATACGATTTCAACCTTCTTAATTTAACTAATACTTGTTTTGTGGCCTTACATATGATCTGTCCTGGAGGACAATCTGTGAGCACTTGAGAAGAATTTGTATTCTCTTGCCTTGGATGGCATGTTCTGGCAAAATCTTAGTCCATCTGGTCCAACATGTCATTTAAGGCCAATGTTTCTTTATTGATTTTCTGTCTGGGTAATCTGTCCATTGGTGAAAATGGAGTTCTAAAGCCCCAAACTGTTATTGTATTGCCATCTATTTCTCTCTGTAAATCTGTTAATATTTGCTTTATATATTTAGATGTTCCTATGGTAAAGGTATAAATATTTACAAATGTTACATTTTCTTGTTAGATTTATCCCTTCCCCATTATATAATGACCTTTTTTGTCTCTTATTATAATACCCATCTTAAATTATTTTTTTAAAGATTTTATTTATTTATTTGACAGAGAGAGAGTGCAAACAAAGGGAGCAGCAGGCAGAGAGAAGCAGGCTCCCCACTGAGCAGGGAGCCCAAAGCGGGGCTCAATTCCAGAGCCCTGGGATCATGACCTGAGCCAAAGGCAGACACTTAACTGACTGAGCCACCCAGGCGCCGCTTAAAGTCTTTTTTTTGTATAATATAAGTATAGGTATCCCAAGCTTTCTTTTAGTTTCCATTTGGAATATCCTTTTCCATCCCTATATGTTCAGTCTGTGTGTGTCCTTACTTTTGATAGAAGTCTTTTATAGGGAGCATATAGATCAGTCTTGGTTCTTCTCATTCAGCCAGTCTGTCTTTCTATTGGAGAATTTAGTATGTTATATTCTAGTAATTATTGATAGGCATGTTATTGCCGTTGTGTTGCTTTCTGGCAGTTTTGTAAGTCCTGTGTTCCTTTATTTTTCTCTTGCTCCATGCCTTTTTGATTTGATATTTTTCTTTCTTCATATACTTAGATTCCTTTTATCCTTTTTGTTTCTATTCTTGATCTTTGGCTTGTGGTTACTAGAAGACATACACAAAAGGTTTACATAAGGCTATATTTTTAACAGTTTATATTAAGTTGATAAAAATTTGAGTTTGAACACATTCTACAGGTCTATATTCTTATACCCCCCCATTTTATGTTTTATTATTTATTTATTCATTTATTTATTTTATTTTTAAAGATTTTATTTATTTATTTGACAGACAGAGATCATAAGTAGGCAGAGAGGCAGGCAGAGAGAGAGAGGAAGGGAAGCAGGCTCCCTGCTGAGCAGAGAGCCCGATGCGAAGCTCGATCCCAGGACCCTGGGACCATGACCTGAGCCAAAGGCAGAGGCTTTAACCCACTGAGCCACCCAGGTGCCCCCCGTTTTATGTTTTAAATGTCACAATTTATATCCTTTTATCTTGTATATCAATTAACACATTTTTTTAGTTATTGCTTGTATTTGTCAATACCTTTAAGTTATGCATGCAGAACATAGGTTATTATACATAGGTTGTACCTCAAAGAATCTGATTAAAAATTTGGTAATTAGATAAAGTATATGATAAGTTATACTGGGATAATTTTTAATATATATATAGAAAAATACAACTTTTTTTCATCATACCATATTAAAAAAATGAATTTTAGGTGGATTAAAGAGGAGGAGGTGATGGTACTAGGGAGAATAATCCAGAAAGACTTTCTTTCATCCATAAAGTTTCATTTATTTATTTTTTTTAAAAAGATTTTATTTATTTATTTGACAGGTAGAGAGCACAAGTAGGCAGAGCAGCGGGCAGAGGGAGAGGGAGAAGCAGATTCCCCACTGAGCAGGGAGCTGGATGCGGGGCTCGATCCCAGGATCTTGAGATCATGACCCAAGCCAAAGGCACCCACTCAACCGACTGAGCTGCCCAGGCACCCCCATCCATAAAGTTTTAATGAAAGAGTTGGAGAGCAGAGATGAAAGTAAGAATTAAAGGAGAGGAAAAATATGAAGAAAATACAAAAAATAAGTTACATTATGAGTGTCAATTAGATAGATGTATATTACAGTATGATTTGCCCATTCTGTACTCTAAAATAACAAGACTAAATAATAACAGTTTTTAAAAGAAGTAAAAAGAGATATAAGTACAAAGTAGAAATTTTGAAAACAAGTACAACTATTAATAAACAGAAGAACATTGATATTCAAGCATAATTATTTGTCATTTATTCTCAAGGATTAATCCTTCTTGAAGGACAGTAAATAATATAGGATATTATCATACTATATGTAACTACATTTTTCAGTGAATTTCCAAGAGGAAAATATATTTGTTGTAACCAATTATGTTTTCTAGCCATGTCCGTGACAATATTTCTAGTTAGACATCACATTTCCTTTTATGGGAAAATGGTTTCTGTGGCCCCTCCTTTTAAATCTGGAAGTGGGCTTGTGAGTACTCCAACCTACAGAGTATGATTTATACTATACAAATTCCAAGGCAAAGTAATATTGAAGCTCCAACTTCCCCTTTGCTAACTCTTGGGATGCATGTTTTGGAGCCTGAGAAACCATGTACAAGGCCAGCTATCTTGAAGCTTCTGTGTTGCAAAATCACATAGAAATGAAGAGAATCCAGAAAAACTTTCTTTCATCCAAGAAAGGAATTCCCAAGGAATTCCTTTCCTTAGTCATTCTGGTGCTCAGTCAAGCCTTCCTAGCTGAGGCTTTGCATCCCAGACACTGTCTTGTGAGAAGATGAGATTTGAATGATTACAGACTACAGGCTTCAAGCTGTCCCAGCTGATACAGAGTGGCGCAGAAATGAGTTAGTCCTGCTGAGGTGCCAGCCCAGACACCAGATCCATGAGCAAAATAATTATTTTACACCACTAATTGTGTTTTTTTTGTGTGTGTGTGCAGCATTAGAGATCTAAAACTTTTGCTTAAAAGGAAGGTTGGTAGGAAACACTGTCAAATGATGAAAGACAAAGTTATTTCTGATAGGAGTTTTTTTTAACTTATTATTTATTTTCAGCATAACAGTATTCATTATTTTTGCACCACACCCAGTGTTCCATGCAATCTGTGCCCTCTATAATACCCACCACCTGGTACCCCAACCTCCCACCCCCCACCCCTTCAAAAGCCTCAGATTGTTTTTCAGAGTCCATAGTCTCTCATGGTTCACCTCCCCTTTCAATATGAGCTTTTTATAGACATTTCATGCCTGTATCTTTAGACAACATGTAAAATGTAGAATAGACTCTTAGAAAAGAGATGTAGAGGAGTTGTAGATAGGGAGATACTAGCTCAAAAATGATCTCTTGTGAAGGTATGCATGCTGTACTTTCATATTTCCAAGAGGTGATCATTCCTGGTTAAAAGTTCCAGATCGTCTGGAAGATGATTTCAAACAGAATTCTTATAGTGTATTTTTCTTTATTTTCTATTTCTCACAACATCAACCTATTTATTCAAGTTACTGTTATTAACCCTAATTCATAGTTGTTCTGTCAGTTTTATTTAGGTTGTGTAAATTCAGGGTGATCACAAGTTAAAAGTTAAATTGGAACTTGGAATGGTTAAATTGATCCTTCTTTGCCTGGCACACAAGTAAAAGTTGTTTGTACAACTCTTTTTTGTTAAGTTTTAATTTAAAAAATATAATCCAATAAATGTTCTCTGAAAACCTGCTAGATTAGGAGCCATTAGGCAAGCAATCATGAGTTATAGAAAGATGCTGCCTTTACAGATATAAATATCTAGAAGGGAGAGTAAAACCTTTCAACATAAAACACACATATTTAAATAAATAAAATACAGACCAGGGTATGGCAAATGCTGCAATAACATAGAAACTCAAAATGATGATATCTGTCAAGTCAATGAAGGAAGCTTTTCATGCTATTGGCCTATAAGTAAATGCATATTGTTGATTGACCAAGAGACTATTTTAGATAGAGTAAACATTTTAGATAAAACATTTTAAATAGAGTTTGTGCACACTTGTAAACTTGAAGAACTACAGAGCATAGCTGGAAACACTGTGTAGTTGAATTTACTTTGATAAGTGCATGCATTCTGAGGTAAGAATATTGGATTTTATCTTTTGATAAAATTGCTTTTGATGGTTTGAAGATAGAGTTGGCATGATAAAAACTTCATTTTAGAAATGTATACTTTTATATTAAGGATAAATCTGAAATCCAGAGTATGAATTTACTAGTAGGAGATATATATACCTATATATATATTTGTGAATTTAAGTGGTATATGGTGTACTTTCAGTTTAAGATGATGGAATAAAGATTTGTTGTTATCTCCTAAATAGAAATAGTAAAAATAAGGGAAACAATAAGCAGAAATGCAATAACAAAAAACAAAACAACAAACTTGTTTTTAACCAGAATTGGGAAGCACCAGTGGCTACAGCATCAATACATGAACAAATGTACTGAGTGTGTCAGACTTTTGCCAGGTTCTCTAGGCAACTATATTTTCTAAACTACGAGACACAAACTGAGGAGTAAAACCAACCTATTTTGAAAAAACAGATCAAAGTGTAGAAGCTCGTTGTAGAAATCTCCTGAATTTTGATTGGTAATACTTGGGTTAGAGGAGAAGCTGGAAATCATGCAGACATTCCATCACTGCAAAAGCTAGGCTTTAGTGTGACAAATTAGAGGAGAAACTATGGGTTTCTAAGTAAGAAACCTTACTGCTGCCAATATTTGTCAGCTGAAGTTAAGTAATCATTTAGTAGTAATCATTTTTCTCTCTCTCTTTGTCTTTCTCTCTCTCTCTCTCTCTCTCTCTCTCACACACACACACACACACACACACACACACACACACCTTCCCTCCCTCCCTCCCTTATTCTGAGGGAATGGTTTTGGCTCTCTTGAATACATTCACTTTTCTCCTCAGAAAGATACTTTGTTGTGTGTGACTTTCACTTATAGTCTGTCTGGTCCAGGTAAAGCTAATTCCATCCTTGGCTTTAGACCCCCATGTCCTAGACATTGTTATTTGTTTATGAATGACCTATCACTCAACAGAATAAATACGTTAGATTGAATTTCAGGAATTTTAGAAGTGAAAGCCAGGAAGTGAAATACTATCCCTTTCTTATCTTGTGATTTGGGGATTTTATTATTTCTGTGTACCAGATATTCAACTATAGTCTCTTAAGAAAATAAGCTTTATTTTTCTTTTGGGACTACTAGAGCATAATATATATATATATATATATATATATATATATATATATATAGTAAGTCAGGTGCAAGTACAGTCATTACAAGACTTAGGAGTCTGGGCTCCATCCAGCTCCATTCACTGTTCTCCCTGTTGTGACTCTTAAAGTCATAAAGTGTTTGCTGCATCTGCAGGTAGAAAACAGGGGGAAGGGCAAGGAGCTAATACCTGGGTCAACTCAATCTATTCAGTTATTCCAGGAAAATAGTGTCATTACTGGATCACATCCTGTAGAGGTCTTCTTTTTCATTTTAAGAACTGGTTCATGTCACTCCTCATTGTCACACAGTCTGGGAACACAAAGAGTGCTCAACTGGATACACTGCAGCTCTAAACAAAACTGTGCTTCTATTAGTAAAGGAGAAAAGAAAAACAGATATTGGATAGTTAATGCATTTTCTGACAGATTTGGTGAGAGGAGTATTAAAGCCTAGAACTCCTGGAAATAGAAGAAATCCAGAAGAAAACAGGACTGAGAGACCTCCTAAATAAGGTAGGCTAGGTCCCATAACCCAAAGGGGGGTCCCACCGGGCCAGCCAAGAGGGTTTTTGATTCATACAAGATAGAAATCAAACACTAGCTGGAGGAAGTAGAAACAAAGTTTACTGAGTAGTGTAGGTGACAGAATAGTAGATGAAGTGTCTGGGAGACTCAGGAAGGAAAAGAGCATGAGTCTTGTTGTTGCTTGGGTCTAGGGGTTTATATTGGAAAGGGGAATAGAGTACGTGTTCCTTCAGAGATCCATGGTAGGGTACAATCAAAGGCAAGTGTCAGGTAAACAACAGGTGTTAATCTGTAAATTATTGAAGATAAGGATATTGATGCCAGCATCAGCTGAGGTTTATTTAAAGCTAATGTCCTGAACTATGTTCTGAACCTGGCTCTTCTTAGATCAGGTGCTTGGGAACTAGGACAAAACACAGAGAATTATTTGCTTTCTTGCTTCCCCTTGAAATGGGAACAAGAGTTTCTTTAGCTTACTCAGAAGCAAAATATGGAAAATGAGTAAATGAGGTACAGTAGAAAAACAGCAGAGATGGAGCTTTTCTAGAATGGATTCCCTTCAGCTTCCCTACCTCACTCCAACTCCAGAGAGTAATAATTCTGACGACTCTGATATTCTGGCTTCTGTGTGTTGGTGAGCCCTACCCTGGAATTTTCAGACCCTGAATAAGAGCAATTCAGGTAATTCCTTAATCCATTTGAAGGTGTGTGTGAATGTATTTCCTTGCAGTTGAATAGGTCCAAACATAGTCAGCAGACCCAGAATGAGACTTCTGGCTATACCAGAGTTGCACCAGGCCACATTAGAGATGCTCATAAGAAAATGACAGTGCTCTAAGTTCAATGTCCCTGGGTTTAATCTGTCATCACCCTAATTCACCACTCTATTTTGTCTTTATTATAAACTTCTGCAAAGGTTTTTGTTTGTTTGTTTTTTTGAAGAACCATCATTCATCAAAAAAAAATTAAAAAGCAGTATTGGGGTGCCTAGGTGGCACAGTCATTTAAGTGTCTTTCTTCAGCTCAGATCATGACCCCAGGGTCCTGGGATCTAGCCACCCACTGGGCTCTGTGCTCAAATTGGAATCTGCTTCTCCCTCTCCCTCCACCCCTCTCCCTGCTCGGGATTTCTCTCTCTCTGTCTTTCATGCTTTTTCTCTCCCAAATAAATAAATATTATTTTTAAAAATAGCTGTATCATGGCAAAAATAATTGAAAATAAAACATGAAGATGGGCTTATCATCCAAAAGGTATTTATGAACATACTAGAAACATGCTAGACAGATTATACCATAAAGCAGGTAAAATTTAGTGTACACATTTTGTCATTAAGTAAATTGAAGTAAATATCAATAAAACCTCTTTATAAAACAAGATAGCATAGTGAGATGGGAGTGAGACAATGCAAAAAAAATGAAAAATTATCTGACAAAAGTAATATATTCATATATTTAGATATCAAGAAGAAAATATCACAGAAATAGAGATTGCAGTAGAAGTAGACAAAAGGAAATATATTCTCCTAAAAATAGTTAGAGAGATAAAGGAGATAATTAAGAAGATTGAGCCAAATGAAATGTAAAAGAAAATTTGTAAAAAAAAAAGTTTTGGAAAAGAGTAATAATTATGTGTTATAGAAAAAGATGATCTAATGTATGCATTATTACTGACCCTTATAAAGAAAGCAAAACAAGTAGATTGGGAAAAATGAAAGCAGAAACATATTTTTCAGAAACAATCTAAGAAAACTGTCATAAAATAAATGAAAACTTGAAGCTACATACTGAAATTACAAGGAAGTTTAGGGGAAAAAAAAGATGTTTAGGAAAAATAATGCAGATCAATTAACATAAGCGTAATTCCAAGAAAAAAAAATTATGCCACTCAGAGGGGAAATGGAATTTGATTATAGGTTGGAATAAGGCTGGCTTTGGAATACAATTGTAAGAACATGACATCTAGAAAATGAAGTATTGTTTCAAAATCAACAGGGAAGTAAAGTGTGAAATCCAAGACTTTTAGATTGAGCTAACCTCTCACTCAAGCATGAAGGCAACAGAAAACTTTAAAAATTCAAGAAACATACCTGAAGTAAGCCAATTTAGAGGACAAGTTTTAAGAGATGAATTGGGCAGCTTGATAATATTAGTTAATTCTATGATCTTTGTCAATGTCAATTAAACAACACAATTTTGGCAATTAAGGTGACAGAATGTGGAAGGAAAAAATGTATGCATAGATACATAAATACTACCTATACAGAGGTGATATTTAAGTAATAATTCAAGCCAATAAAATTCAAAAATGTCAGGATATGAAGAAAAGAATTACTAGGATGAGGCCGTGAGGCTGTGGAGAAGGTAGAGGGAACACAGGGAATACAAAGGAATCTTCACTTTGTAGTGAAGTATAAGCCCTTGTGTCAAGATTGTTCTGGCTTTCAAGTCTTGGCTCTGCCCCTTACCAGCTCTGTGACCTGCTACTTCACATCTGTATAAAAACGTGTACCCATGGTGTTCCTCCCACATACGATTGTTAGCAACATTAAACTAATGAGTCAGGTGTCTGTGGAGTACTTAGAACAGTGCATGGCACACATTATCCCCTGGACAAGTCATCTTAACTAAAAATACAGGGTCATGTTTAACAAGAACTGGGTTTAAATCTTAGGTTCTTTAGAAAAGAGAGTCTAACTTTCAGTTTTATCTCTTACTCCCTTTGGAGTCTCTGAAACGGAAATGGACTTAAATTAACCCACTGGTATGAATTATACTATTCTTTTCCAATTTGGAATAAAGAAATAATTACCGGGGCATCTGGTGGCTCAGTGGGTTAAAGCCTCTGCTTTCCTCTCAGGTCATGATCCCAGGGTCCTGGGATCGAGCCCCGCATCGGGCTCTCTGCTCAGCAGAAAGCCTGCTTTCCTTCCTCTCTCTCTGCCTACCTGTGATCTCTGTCTGTCAAATAAATTAAAAAAAAAAAAAAAGAAAAAAAAAAGAAATGTGATTTAAAAAAAAAAAAAGAAATAATTACCAAATTCTTTTTTTAAGCTGCATGTATATATAAGTGCATTCTGTGTGTGTGTGTGTGTGTGTGTGTGTGTTTTAATGATATAAAGATTTTTGCTATATTATCTGGAAAGCGATTTACAATGTTCAGTGTATTTTTCAATGTCATGTAATGTTCTCTTGGATATACTCTAATTTATTTTACTTTAATTATTTTTTGAGATCTTCATTTTTTGTTTGTAATTTAAAGCATGTTATGATAAATAATCTTTTACTGAAATTTTTAAGTCCATCCATTGTTATTTCTTTTGAATAAATTCTTAGAAGTAGACTTGCTGTCTCAAAGGGATTATTTGACTGTTAATAACTAATTTTAAAATATTACTCATAAAAGTTATGGCAACTTATGTTCCCATTAGCACTGAGAGCTTCTGTTTGTCTCTGCCAATAATCTATATCAGCATTAGTTTTTAAGTTGAAAGTGATATCTTATTACTTGATTTTGCATATCATTTGTCACTTGTGAGATAGTTTAAGATAAATGTTAATCATAGGATTTGAGGGGCACCTGGGTAGCTCAGTCAGTTAAGTGTCTGCCTTCAGCTCAGGTCATGATTTCAGAGTCCTGGGATAGAGCCCTGAGTAGGGCTCCCTGCTCAGAGGGGAGTTTGCTTCTCACTCTCCCTCTGCTCCCCGCCCCCCCACTTGTGTTCAATCTCTCTCTCTCTCTCTCTCTCTGAAATAAATAAATTTTTAAAAAAATGGAATTTGAGAGCCATAATTATTTTGCATCTAAATTCTGGATTTGCCAGTATCTGGCAAGGTGTACTTTGGTAAATTAATCTCACTGATACTCAGTTTCTGGATCTGTGAAATAGGAAAATTACAGTGCCCTGTACAAAGCAGTTTTAGAAGCTTTCATTGATATATTGCATGTTGAATTGCTTGTACATGGTATATAATGAATAATTTGTATCTAAAGTAAATATATCATTCATATATTAATAATAGATTATTTTAGGTAAAGAGCATCTTCATATTCTTCATACTTTTTAAATGAAGTGTTCAGTGTACCTTTATTTCTGTTTCTATTTTTTTTTTTTTAAGTAGTAGGATCATTATATGCAAATTGATCTCCAGAAGATTGGCCTGCCACTTGCTAACTTTCAGTTTGCTGTGACTCGTTTTTGCCCTGTGCTCCTAGAAAAGCTGCTTTGGAAAACCTCTGATTGTCACTGCCAACTAGTCGTTGTCTTTTCCTCAACTACGCCTAGCCTGCCCTTTTCCCTTTTCTCTGCTGACTCTTCTTATAATTCTCCTTTCTCTGGAAGAGTAACTTTGAGTGTGGCCTTTCTGTCTTCTTTCTATCTTTTTCCTTCCGTACTGTTTCTAATGGATAGTAATCCACATTCTTTGCAGGTGTATGCTATTATTTCCTAGTTCCTAGTTTTGATGAGGATGTTTTTCTTCCAGGATTAGTTCATGAAGAACTTGTATTCATGTTGATACCTTACTGAAACTTAATCCAGGAAACATTTCAGCCAATCAGTGTTTATAAATATTGGTTTTGTCAACTTATCTATGTGCTCCCCTCCAGGGAAACAATTAATTTGACATGATTTTTTAAGATGTTCTTGGCTAGCATCCAGACATTTAAAAATAAATAGATAAAAATATGCAAAAGCATGTTTAATTTTATGCCATCTTTGAACTCACTTATATATTCTTTGTTTAAATGAACACTCTATTAAATGTATATCTATTACTTTTTACTTTATCAGAACTAGAAAATAATGGTCTCATTAGAGATTGAGTTCTCTACCCAGAAGTGCCTCCAACTGAGGAAACAATGCACTATGACATATGAAGTGATTTCTAATAAATTGCTAATTAAGGTATCTGTTTTCTATTTTTTGATGAGTGGGGAACAAAAGTACTGAAACTTTATTCAAATATCATAATTATTATAAGTAATATATATTTTACTTAGCTCTTTTTGTATCTTCTTCTGTTACTGTTTTATAAGCTGTATATGCTTTATATAAAAGGGGGAGAAAGAACATCTTCGAGTGTAGGGAGAAAATGAAAACTGAACTTTGGAAGACACACACACACACACACACACACACAAAGGTGGTTTTTCTATCTCTAAAAGCCTCAACTACTTTTCATGTGTTGCTTTATTAAATAAAAGTGAAAGCTTATCCTTTTTCATGATCCATCTGTATCAGGATTGAACAAGCACAATACTATTACCCAATATTTTTGGTTAATCTTTTCCAACCCACACCTGTAAAAACACTTGATAATTAAGTATTAGCAAGAGAAAGATTTACCAAAAATGCATCCTTGCTTCATTTATTATTTCTGCTTAGCTTGACCTTTTTTCAGTTGAGCTCAAAGCATTCCATCTTATTTCCATCCTCTCAATCCCTGGAATAATAAACATACTCTATTATTTGTTTGTTACTAAATCAACCTGAGCACTGTACAGTCTCATTACATAAGTTTGATTCGTGGGCCACCTGCAGTGGTATTACCTACAAGCTTTTAAAAATGCAGAATTTCAATCTACATTTCAGATTCACTAAGTTAAGATCTACATTTTAAAGTCATGATTATATGCTAATTAAGGTTTGAAAAGCAGAAGTTTGATCATATCAATATCTAATCCTCATCAGCCATTTATTCTTTATAACTTTTTGCTTGATTTATGTCCCACCCAGTGTTGAGGTTGCTTTGAAAGAGGCTACCAAAAAATTCCTAATAATCAAATCAAGGTTTTCCACATCACCCTTTCTTCCAGCCTTTTTTCAACATATTTCAGTGTCTGTGAACTTTCCTTTCTAAAGTGTTCTTTCATAAGTCTTTTATGGTGGTAGTGAGACTTCTCTTTCTTCTTTTGGAACTGTATCTGTTTTGTTTCTATTCTTTCTTTCAAACACTGATGGCAGGAACACTTTAACATTCTGGATTTTGTTGTTATTCTTATTCTGTTCCTTGATAAAATTACAATCATTTTTAAAATTTGCATAATTAATTTGAAGAATCTGACTTCCAAGTCCTTATCTCTGGTCTGCATTTACTTACTGAGATAACTCTTTTTTTTTTAATAAGATTTTATTTATTTATTTATTTATTTATTTATTTATTAGAGAGAGAGAGAGAGAAAGAGAGAGAGAGCACAAGCAAGCAGAGTGGCAGGCAGAGGGAGAGAGAGAAGCAGGCTCCCTGCTGAGCAAGGAGCCCGATGCGGGACTCAATCCCAGGACCCTGGCATCACACCTTGAGCCAAAGGCAGATGCTTAACTGACTGAGCCACCCAGGCATCCCTTGAGATCTCTTTTATCTTAAACAGTTTGAAGAGTATCCCAACCTGGTCATCTGTGGGTTCAGACTGAAATTAGACCTTTCCTTCCCAAACTAGATTTTTTTTCCTTCTCTTTTGGATATTTGGCAAAATGTCATGGTTTATTTCTCAGTACACTGTAAATTTCTTAAAGTTGTAGATCAATTTAATCTATTTAGCTTATAATTTGAAGGCAGAATACAAAACAATTACCATATAGCTCACCTGCCTAACCGAATTCATACATTCATGTCTGTTGTATCAAAGTGATTCTTCAGAACATCTGGTGGGGTTCTCTAAATTAGGGTTATGATAATAACATAGGAAAGGTTTACACTAAAATCTCTTTACAGAATAAACTATATGAAGAATTCTAAATAACTACCTCAAATGCATGCAAGTCATATATAGTTGTATTTCCATGTCTATATATCTGTCTCAAACTACCTGTCTTCCCATATATTAAAAAAAGAAACTACTGGGGACGCCTGGGTGGCTCAGTTGGTTAAGCAGCTGCCTTCGGCTCAGGTCATGATCCCAGCGTCCTGGGATCGAGTCCCACATCGGGCTCCTTGCTCAGCAGGGAGCCTGCTTCTCCCTCTGCCTCTGCCTGCCATTCTGTCTGCCTGTGCTCGCTCTCTCCCCCTCTCTCTCTCTGATAAATAAATAAAATCTTAAAAAAAAAAAAAAGAAACTACTGGAATATGCCAATGTGATCATAATAATATCCTCTTTGAGGACTTGGTGGAAGTATTTGCCAAAAATTGTAGATGAAGTATCTATACATTATTCATGGTGCAGATCCTTTTCTTCATTTATTGTCTTATTTCCTTGTTCACTCATCTTGCTAAGTGTTATATTTGTCATTTATATTAATATAAGTTGGAGTTTTCTTTTTTAGGATTGATGTACAACCCGTAGGGAAATTTTGGTTTCTTTAATGGCTCCAAATTAGAAGTTAATACAGAGTCCAGTAACTATATTTCTGTAACCTTTTCTGTTTGTTAAAGTACATGCTTGTGAGTGCAGGCCCAGTGCCTGTCTCCTACATCAGAGGGCTTGAAATGCAGTGGAGGCTGAGATCAATGGAAAAAGAAGATAGGTTTGGACTTGACTTTAAATATTTGCACTCTGTTAATATATTTGCACTCTTTGTGGCCTAGATAAATAAATGGAACTTTCTGAGATTCCATTCTTTAATTGTGAAATGTTGTTGCACATGTTTTGTGGGAATATTTTAAAGAATAAATTATTGTATATGAGTGGTTAGTTAGCATAGACAGTAGGAATTAGCCTGACCTCAGCAGAAAACTTGGTTCTAATCACTACTACTCATATAACCTTGTGTAGTTTATATAGCTTCTAAATCTTCAGTTTCTGTATGGATGAAATAGTGATAATTCCTCTCATTTGGTTATTGCCACTATTAAACAAGGTAATATATGTTGAATCCCCCCCAATTTTTCTTATAGTCTTTAACACTGCCTATAATTATATTAACTTATAAAAGGTGACCAGTTTATGTCATTTTTTTTCATAATTTCCTTACTGTTGCTGTGCTATATAGATTGGATTTGGAGGCTCCAGTTCAAGTGTTTGCTTTGCTGACTTCTGGTTGTGAGTCGGTATTATCTCTGAACTTTATTTTTTTATTGATGGAATTGGGATCATAATGTTCTGGTGAGATAAAGCATGTAAAAGTGCCGTGACAAGTCTAAAATGTTACATAATATGAGTCACTAAATTGTAGGTAATACTGGTCATCTAATTCATTCAACAGATATTTATTAAATGGATAAAAATTCTAGGCTTTGTATTGAACACTCAAGAATGAAACAGAGAGGCTCTGCTTTAAGGTATTCATAAGTCTATGGATGGTATAATCCTATATATAGCAGCTGCAGAAGTATGATGTATTTAAGAAGAGACAGGATGACTAAAGAATGACCTTTCATCGAGCAGTATCAAAATACATTTTTCTGAATTTTACATGAAAATATTGTGATTGAAGGTTGATTATTCTCCTTTTGATGATCAACTCCTATTTTGTCTATACGGTCATAAATTTTATATATAAGCTTGACTGGGCCACAGGGTGCCCAGACATTTTGCCCAGTATTATTCTGGGTATGTCTATGAGAGAATTTCTAGATGAGATTAACATTTAATTGTTTTAAAGATTTTATTTATTTATTTGACAGATAAAGATCACAAGTAGGCAGAGAGGCAGGCAGAGAGAGAGAGAGAGAGGAGGAAGCAGGCTCCCTGCTGAGCAGAGATGAGGGGCTCGATCCCAGGACCCCGGGATCTTGACCTGAGTCGAAGGCAGAGGCTTTAACCCACTGAGCCACCCAGGCACCCCAACATTTAAATTTATAGACTGAATAAGACAGATTTTCCCACCTAAATGTGGGTGGGCCTCATCCTATCAGGTGAAGCTCTGAATAAAACAGAAAGGCTAACAGTAAATAAGAGGGAACTCCACTTGCCTAGCTGAATAAGGTGAGACATTATTCTGGCCTTTAGATTGAACTGGAATATTGGTTCTTATTAAGTATTGAGTCTGTTAGCTTTTGGAAAGCAACATGTACCATCAGTTCTCTTGATTCTCCAGCTTGCTGCCTACTGATCTTGGACTTTCTAGCTTCCATAATCACATGAGCCAATTCTTTACAATAAATCTGTGAATACACACATATATGTGTGTGTGCGTGCATGCACACACACACACACTTCCTATGTATTCTAACCCAGATGTCTTAACTGTGTTTCTCATCTAACTTCCCTACCTTTTTACCGTATGGTTGGATCCATTAAATGACTGAAGCAAAATAATATGGTTTCATAGCCAATCCAGCTAAAAGTGTTTCTTTGGGAGGCCTGAGACTGTAGAAGAATGTGAGAGAAGATGATTTATGTACCAGTTAGTGAGTATGTTTTTCCAAGTTTTTTTTCAACAAAACACCTTGAGGTCCTATGCCGTTCTCAACTCTACTAATATCTTGTAATTTGTCCTTTCATGTATTCCTGTCCACAAAATGATGACCTTTATCTTTGACTTCAAAAGACATATTCCTAACATAGCTCTAACCCCAGGGAAAATTATGCAGAATCTGCTAAACTACCATTGATGTGAGAAACACTAATGCAAAGCTGTTAGCTTCTTAGTCATATCCTTTTATTATCATGTTTGTCTTCATGGTTCAAAAGATGCCAAATGCAAACTCTACAGCAGTGGCTGACAGATTCTTTGCCAGCAGCAAAATAGTTCAAGTAAGTTGTAAAATCTGCATGGTCAAATCAAATTCAAAGTTTGACTTACTCCTAAAGGCAATGATTAATTTTATTAGGAGAAAAAAAAATGCCACCAAGTTAGTCTGTCAGTCATAATATCTAATTTCATTGACATGCCTAAAAGGTTATAGAATATAAGCCTTGGTTCTATGTGAATTCTCAAATAGTTAATGACAGAAGAACACAAACCAGGTACTAGCAGTTAATTATGTATGAGATAGGTAAGGAAATAGAGATGCATCTAACAATATATTGTCTAGGCTTAACCACTAAGCAAAATTTTCCAAAGGGCCTCCCTAGGGACTAATATCTACAGGAATGTGTTTAACACACATTTTTCCTTAAATAATATATGATGCTTTCGAGCACTAAGTTTGCTTCAAATTTAGAATCACTATCAACAAATAAGAACAGAAAATCATATAAAACTAAAGCTGGGAGAAAGAGTAAGCCAGAAAGAGAGAGGGAGGGAAAGAATGGGTGGGAAGAGGGAAAACTTTGTAAAAAGGTGTACTTCATTTGCACATTAGTCCTACAGGGTTAACTATTAATTGTTATGTGTGTGTCTGTTCATTACATAAAGTATAGAATACTAAACTGAAAATATCTGAGTGACTTTGACACTCCAAATAAGGGTTTTGGCTAGACAATATCAATATCTCTGATATCTCCAGAATTCTAGTTATCTTTCAGTGTATAAAATTTCATTAATATAAAGATGAATTACTTTGCATTTCTTTGCTTAGACTGACCAATTACAAATAATTATATGACCAACAAAGTTTATTCCTAAAAGAAAACAATGAAGATACACTCTACAAAATATAGAACTATTATTATATATTGGCTTAATTAGGTTGGTGGGTCATCACTTCATTAATAAACTCATATTTATATCAAATAAGGTAATGTTATTTGCAAATCCTAAAATTGTATATAATTATAAGGCATTATTACCTTTGTAAACATTCAGAGGAATATTTTAAAGATTTATGGCATTAAATCATATTTATATATCTTCCAAGGTCTCATATAAAAGTAGTTGGAATATTTGGTAATTACGGTTAGCCAACATGGAAGAAAGAGTGAGAGATAAGTGAGCAGGTCCTCTTCATTTCCAATTGTAATGTGAACTAAATCACCAAATAATTGATGTGTAATTTTATAAATGTATATATGCTAACATATCTCTGGCAAAAACATACAAGCATATACATTTGCATTAGAGTAGGGAATGTGATTGACTAGGAATTTTTAAAAAAAGGTAAGAATTTTAGATTCTAGAAATAAATATCTATGCTGGTTGTGCTTGATTCCAAAGTTATAATGATGTTGATACAAAAAATGGACAGTGTTAAGTCCTTCAACTTTATTATTTTTCAAGATTGTTTTGGTTACTTAGATTTCCTTGCATTTTCATATAATTTTTAGAATCAACTTGTCAGTTTATGCAAAAAAGTTGTATCTGGGATTTGAAAGGGAATGCATTGAATTTGTAAGTCAATTTGGAGAGTTTTCCTATCATAATAAATCTTCCCAGCCATGAGCAGGTACTTTCTTTTTTTTTTATATCCAAGCCTTTATTTTTTTTTTTTCAGTAATGTTTTGTGACTTTTTTCAGTGTATAAGCCTTGAACTTCTTTTGTTAATGTATTCCTCCATATTTTAATCTTTATGGTGATCCTATTGTAAGATGAATTATTTTCTTAATTTCATTTTTGGACTCTTTATTCCTAGTATTTGAAAATACAAAGGATTTTTGTACATTGATTTTGTGTCTTGCAATCTTGTTGAACATTCTTAGTTTTAACAGTATGTTTTGGATACCTTGGAATTTTCTTTATTTTTCCCCCCTTGGAATTTTCTATGTACAAGATCATATCATCTGAATAGAGATAGTTTTGCTTTTTTCTTTCCAATCTGAATGCATTTAACTTATTTTTCTTGCCTAATTGCTCTGGCAAAAATTTCCAGAACAGTGTTGAATACAAGTGATGGGTATCCTTACTGTTTCTTATTTTGCGGGGCTAACATTCAGTCTTTCATCATTAAGTATGATGAGAGTTGTGGGTTTTTATTCATGACTTTCATTACTGTAAGAGTTTTCTTCTGTTCCTAGTTTGTTGAGAGTTTTCACAATGACAGGGTGTTGGATTTTGTTAAATGCTTTTTCTGTCTATGATGATGATTGTGTGGGTCTTGAAATTTATTCTACTACTTTCGTGTATTACAATGATTAATTTTCATATATTAAGCTGAACTTGCATTCCTCGGACAAATCCCTTTGACTGTGATATATTCTTTCTACAAAGAGCTACTGGACTTTTTTCAAGTAATTTGAAGATTTTTCTTTTTTTTCTATATCCATAGGGGATATTGGTTTACAGTCTTTTTTTTCCTTGAGTGTCTTTTTCTGGTTTTGGTATCAGAGTACTACTGGTCTCAGAAAATTAATTGAAAGGCATTTCCTCTTCTATGTATTTTAAAGTTTTATAAAGGACTTTCACTCTTAAAATCATTTGATATAATTCATCAGTGAAATCACATGGGTTGGGTTTTTCTTTGCAGTAAGCTTTTTAATTCAACAATTTTAGTTATTTACTCACTTAAATTTTCTATGTTTTGGGAGGGGTCAATGTCAATAATTTCCATCTTCAGAAATTTGTTCATGCCATCTAGTTATCTAATTTGTTGGAATACAGTTATTCATAGTATTTTCCTATTATCATCTTCTATTATTTATGCAACAGTAGTTTTTTTTTAATTCTTTTTTTTTTAGTTAATTTTTAATAATGTGATTCTTTCTTTCTTTCTCTCCCCCCCCCCCATTACTAGTACATCTAAAGGACTACTAGTTTTGTTGCTCTTTTCAAAGAATCAACTTTTGGTTTCATTCATTTTACTCTATTGCTTTCCTTTATTTTTTTTCTCCACTTTTGTCTTTAATAAAAATTGTCTTCTACTTGATTTTGGTCTAATGGAATTTTTCTTGAGTTATTTTTTAAATTATATATATATTTCTAGGTGTCTTAACTTTTTAGAGCAATTTATGGTTTACAGCAAAATTGAGAAGAAGGTCTAGCAATTTCCCATATAGCCTATGAGCTCAGACGTGTAGCCTCCCCCATAGTAAAAAAAAAAAAAAAAAAACTTACCAGAATAGTACTTTTGTAAGTAGGATGAGCCTACATTGACACATCATAATGACCCGAAGTCTGTAGTTTACCATAGGGTTCATTCTTGGTGTTGTGCATTCCCTGGTTTTGGACAAATGTATAATAACATATATCAATAATTATAATATAACATATAGAGTATTTTCACTGTCATAAAAATCCTCTGTGCTTTGCTTTTTCATCTCTTGTCCTTCCCAGCTCTAGTAACCACTGATCTTTTATTCTCTTCCTCATTTTGCTTTTCCAGAATATCATATAGTTGGGATAATATAGTATGTAGCCTTTCCAGATTTTTTTTTCCCTTAGTAATATGCACTTAAGGTTCATCCATGTCTCTTCATGGCTTGATATTTTATTTCTCTTTGGCATTAAATGTTATTCCATAATTTTGGTGTATCACAGTTTGTTTATCCACTCACCTACTGAAGGGTATCTTGGTTGCTTCCAAACTTTGGCAATTATGAATAAAGCTGTTATAAACAACCTTGTACAGAATTTTCTATAGACATAAGTTTTTAAGCCCTTTAGGTAAATATCAAGAATTGTGGTTGCTGGATCATGTAAAAATATGTTTAGTTTTTTTGAACTTGCCAAACTGTCTTCTAAAGAAGCTGTGGCATTTTGTGTTCCCGTAAGCAGTGAATGAGAATTCTTCTTACTATCTGTATTCACTAGTTTTTGGTTTCTCAGTGTTCTGAATTTTAGCCATTCTGATATAGGTGTATGTTTTGTATCTCATTGTTTTAATTTGTCTTTTCCTGATGACATGAGATATTTTTTTGTGTGCTTATTTGCCATCTATATATATTCTGTGATTATGTATCTGTTAAAGTCTTGTATACATTTTTAACTAGGTTATTTATTTTTTATTGTTAAGTTTTAAGTGTTCTTTGTGTATATTGGATAGCTGTTCTTCAGGTGTGTGTTTTGTTTGTTCAGTTTTGGTTTTTTTGTTTTGTTTTGTTTTGTTTTTATTTTGTTTTGGTGTGTGTGTGTGTGTGTGTGTGTGTGTGTTTTGTAAATATTTTCTCCCAGTCTGTGGCTTGTCTTCTAATTCTCTGAGTTTATTCTTGGACTCTGTTCTGTTCCATTGATCTATTGTCTGTTCTTTCACCAATACCACACCACCATGATTACTGCAGCTTAATAGTAAATATTTAAGTTAAGTAACATCAGTTCTCCAGCTTCATTTTTCTCCTTCAATATTGTTTTGACTATTCTGGGTATTTTGTTATTCTACATAAACTTTAGAATGAATTTGTTAATATCCATAAAATAACTTGCTGGAATTTTGTTATTGCATTGACTCTATAGATGAATTTGGGGATAAATGGTGGCATGGCAATACTATCTCCCTACCCTTGAATTTATTCTCCCTCCACTTTTTTAGTTCTTTAATTTCATTCATCAGAGTTTTGTAGTTTTCTATGTAGATCTTGTACATTTTATATTAGATTTAGACCTAAACATTTAGTTGGGGGGTGCTAATATAAATTGTATTGTGTTTTTAATTTCCAGTTCTACTTCTTCATTGTTGATATATAGGAAAATAATTGATTTTTATATATAAACCTTTTATTTCACAAACTCATTATAATCACATTTATTCCAGCAGATTTTTTTTTTGAGGGGAGGTGGAGGTTTCTACCTAATCATATTATCTGTGCAAAAAAGACCATTTTATGTCTTCTCTACCAATCTGTATATACCTCTTCTTTTCCTTGCCTTATTACATGAGCAAGTATTTCCAACTGATTTTGAAAAGAAGTGGTGAAAGGGGACATCCTTGCCTTATACCTGATCTCAATGGGAAAGCTTTGAATTTCTCACCATTAAGTATAATATTAGTTGTAGGTTATTTGTAGATAGACTTTCATCAACTTGAAGAAGTTCCCCTCTATTTTTAGCTGGATTCTTTAGATGAAAATTTAAGCTATTGGTTTGATATTACTTCTCTTCTTTAATATAGCTATAACGTAAACTTCCCTTTAAAACATTGCCTTGGCTACATTCAGTATATTTTGGTATGTTTTATTTTCATTTTCATTCATTTCTATGTATTTTAAAATTTCTTGTGTTATTTCCTCTTGGAACCATTCATTATCTAGAGTTGAATTATTTTATTTCCACCTGTTTTTAAATTTCTGTTTTTTTCTGTTTATTGATTCTTAATTTTATTCCATATGGCCAGAGAAAGTTCTTTGTATAATTTTAGTTGAATTTACTGAATTTTGTCTTATGGTTAATAAATGGCCAAATTAAAGAATGATTTATGTATATTTAAGAAGAATGTGTATGTAATCTGCTATTATTAGGTAGAATGTTTTATAGTTCTCTGTTAGAGCTAGTTGTTTCATAGTATTCTTCTTTTTTTTTTTAATTTAAAGATTTTATTTATTTGACAGATCACAAGTAGGCAGAGAGGCAGGCAGAGAGAGAGGAGGAAGCAGGCTCCCTGCTGAGCAGAAAGCCCGATGCGGGGCTGATCCCAGGACCCTGAGACCATGACCTGAGCCGAAAGCAGAGGCTTTAACCCACTGAGCCACCCAGGCGCCCTCATAGTATTATTCAAGTCTTCCATTACCCTATTAATTTTGTTTTTGTTCCATGCATTACTAAAAGTTGGGGATTAAAGTCTGCAACTATTATTGTAGAATTGTCCATTTCTACCTTCAATTCTGTTACATTTTGTTTTATATATTTTGGGATTCTGTTTTTTATGTACATATGCTTATAATTTTAATGTGCCTTCTCAATGAATTGGCCTTTTCTATTTTAAAATATACTTCTTTGTGTTTATTGAAAATTTTTATTTTAAAGTCTATTTTGTGAATGATACCATAGCCACTACAGTTGTTTTGGGTACTGTTTGAATAGTATATCTCTTAAAATGTTTGTACTTTCGACCTATTTGTGACTTTAATTTCATGTGTTTCTTTGTTTGATAGTATATTTGACCCTTAAGCAATGTTGCGGCCAGGGTTACCAAGCTCCCGCACAGTCAAAAATCTAACTTTTGACTCCCCAAAACTTTATGAGTAGCCTAATATAGATTGGAAGTCTTCCCAATAACATACCCGTTGACTAACATGTACTTTATACTGTATTCTTACAATAAAATAAAATAAAGAAGAGAAAATGTTACTAAGAAAATCATAAGGAAGAGGAAAAACATTTATAGTATGGAACTGCATTTATCAAAAAATAAACAAGCAAACAATCTGTGTATAAGTACATCTGTGCATTTCAAACCCATCTTATTCAAAGATTTACTGTATATTGCTGGTTTATTTTTTTAAAAAATGCTCTTTTTCAATTTCTGCCATTAAGTTGGAGTATTTAGTCTATTTATATTTAATACAATTACCGGTTAATTGAGTTGCTGTAATGTAACTGCTTACTTGGACTAATTCTGTGAACTCTGTCATGTGAGGTCACTGAAGTCTATAGTTAGTTCAGTTATTAGTTAATGACTGGATGGAGATTTCCTTAAATGATTTGAACCAATAATTCTCCCAGCCTTTGTTGAGAAGTTTCATGTGTATATTGGGGTATGTGTTCAGTTGTCTGACAGGTAGTTTACAATTCTGTTTTAGTTTTTAATTGCTGGAGCAAAGCTTCAGGATCAGTCAGAAATATGAGATTAGGGCCTTCTCCTGTCTTTACTGGGCATGCTTTGCTTGAGCTTCTAGATTCCCAGGAATATATCAGAGGAATATGACATTTCATTCCTCAGTGTTTCATTTTAAGACTTTGGCCAGCCTCTTGGTAGCCTAAAAGCCAGCAGGTTCAATGTTAAACAATTAGCCATGATCATTTGCCATGAATGCTCTGGGCATGTGTCTTTTTCCACTGAGTGAGCTTCTTACAGTCATGTCAAATTAAGGCAAACCCTGTTAATGGAGCTTTCAGAAAGCTGCCAAATAGTCAAATAGTGACATTTTGGGGAGGGAGGGCCTACGGTTTTTGTAGACCTCCAAATCTGTTCATATTCCTCTAATTGCTTCTGGGATGCTGGTTTCCATAGCTACCATTGTCACAAGACTATTGGTTTTCTAAACCACTAAAAAGAGAAGAGTGGGATTAGGGCAAATGAAAGTGACACAAAGCTCACTTTTTAAAACTGAGTTTCAGATGTTTCTTTCTATCTTTTTTTTTTAAACAAATGCCTCTTAGATAGTTACAAGCCTTTAGTAATTCTCACAGAGTTCTGAAAAAGTTGGTTTTGACCATTTTTGTTAGTGTTATTTTTGCTTTTATGAAGAAGCAGATATTCAGAGCTCTTCAATCAGTCATTCTGGACCATTCTCCTGTTCTTGTAGTTTCTATTTCAAAGTTCCTTAAATCACATTAAGGATATAGATAACTAGCTAGTAAAATACAAAATGGAGGGAAAATCAGAGTTGAGATTGACCCTGAGGGTAGTATAGGGGATATTGATTAGAAAGGCGTATCAGAGAGAATTGTCTGGGAATGAAGTTTATGTATATCTTGATAGAGATTTCAGTTACACAACAGTAGGCTATGTCAAATATCAGTGAATGAACGGTTTATGAAATGTGTGTTTCATTGTGTGTAAATTTTACATCAAAAGAAAAAATTGTAAATAAATATTGAACTCTAGTAATGTTCTTTTTGGAAATATTTAGAGAAAAAATTAGTAATGTCTGCAATTAATTTACTTGCAACTTCTGCAAAATAAAGTGGCTCATGAATGGATAGAGGAATGGATAGGTATGTGAAAGAGATAAGTTCAGTGAAAGTTAATCATATGCAGGCATTCACTGTAAAATCTCTCAACTTTGCCTTATTTTTGAAAAAACTAAAATATTAGGGTAAAAGCTTATTAGATCTTAAAAATGCTTTTAAAAATAGCGTCACAGTATAAATGACTAGTATTTCTCCAGAATTAAGAAAATTTTGCCAACATTGAAAGAAAACTAAAGGAATTGAAAAAAAAAAATCCTTGCCAAAGAGGTAGAGTTAAAATCTTCTGGAATTGAGAAAATGTTAGGAGGAAGAAAAAAAAGCTACATCTCTTCTAAACTGTGAGAAGAGAAATTAGTATCATTTGCAGTTCCATAGAGGTGACATTTTAGAGGTTTTTCTGTAATAAAATACAAATATGAAACACTGCTCTCCATTTTTTAGTACTGTTTCTATAAAAATAAGAGAGGTAGTAGATGAATCAGATATCAAACTTTTATGAGACCAGTGAATACAATGGTTTAGTTCAAAGCTCTGTAAGAATAAAATTGGTTCATAGGAATCCTGTGAAGTGAAAATTGTCTAGGCCAGCCTAAAAATGCAATCCAGCTGGTATATACTGGGGCCATCTTCTTTTCCCCAGAAACTTCATTAGCACAAAGTTTAAATTTTAACATAAAGCATAATGTTATCATCCAGACCAGATTATTTGCCTGTCTTTTGAAGACCAGCTTGGTTGTTACTGAATGTGATTGTGTGATGCAGAGCTTGGGCTACACATGGTAAAAATGTGGCAGCGGTCACCACCACAGTAGAATCCTACTATGTAATTAGATGCATAGAGTAGAGCCTTTGGAATTGAGAGGAAGAAATTGAATAGCTGGCTCATCACATTGTTAAACAAAGCAGGAACCAAGACTGTAGGCAGTAACACACTGACATCACAGGTTGTCCAGGCTGTGTGGATTGCTATAGCTGAGAGAATGGATGGAGTCCAGAAACACAGAGCTGTTTGAGTGCCATTTAATCACCTTAGGAGGTGTCTATATTGTGTTTATCTTGCTTTCTTTTATGGACAAGTAGGAGCTGTTAGCACAATAAATGTACCAAATCTCTGGCTTTGGATGGAAAAAAAAAAGAAAAAAGAACTTTGTGATCACCAGAAAAGACATCTTAATACTTAGTACCTAATACAGAACCAGGTCCATAGTAATGACTTGGGCAATGTTTGCTGAGTAAATAAAAGCATGAATTAATTAGTGCATTTTTTCAGCAGATGTTTATGAAATAGATACTCGTTGGGAAGATCTGTGCTGGGTGCATTCTGAACACAAAGCTTCATGGTGCTAGGTCTTGAGAGACCTTAAATTTACCAGAGAAGATGAATTATTACAATTATTTATACCACAGGGCAGAAAATAACAAGTATGTGAGACAGATAATTTGAAAGCTACTGGAACATGCAGCAAGTTATATGGGAAGACTTTGTAGATTCAGCTACATTAGGAACGATGCTAAGATATCAATAAAATGAGGATGGGAAGTTTAGGATATTGCAGGTAAATTTAGGTAAAATAATGGGAATAAAATGAATATAACAAAGTTTAATTTTTAAATCAACTTTATATAATTTACATATAATAAAAGTCTATAGTTCGGTGAGGTTTGATACTTTTTTTTTTAAAGATTTTATTTATTTATCTGACAGAGAGAGATCACAAGTAGGCAGAGAGGCAGGCAAAGAGAGAGGAGGAAGCAGGCTCCCTGCTGAGCAGAGAGCCCTATGAGGGACTCGATCCCAGGACCCTGAGATCATAACCTGAGCCGAAGGCAGCAGCTTAACCCACTGAGCCACCCAGGCGCCCCAAGTTTGATACTTTTATATAGTTTTAAAACCACTACCACAATTATGATATAGACCATTTCCATCACCTCTAAAAGTTCTCTCATCCTCTAGATGAGTATACTATTATGACTGAAACAAACTACCACAAAATTTGTGGTTTGAATCGTCACAAATGTATCCTTTTAAACTTCTGGACAATAGAAGTCAAAAATACATCTGAAGGGAACAAAATGTATTGTCAGAACTAGCTCCTGAAAGCTCCAGGGGAAAATCTGCTGCTTTCCTCTCTCAGTTTCTAGAGGCTGTCAGTATTTCTTGACTTGTGGTCATATCCTTTCAGTCTTCCATTGTCCCATTGGTTCTTCTGTTGATGTCACTCCTCCTGTGCCCCTCTTGACTCCTGCACCTGTTCATTGTGTTTACAAAAGGTCCACCTAGATAATCCAGGATGATATCTCCTTCTCAAGGTTTTTAAATTAATCACATCTGCAAATTCCCTTTACCAAATAAGGTAACATTGATAGGTACAGCTGACTATGATATGGACATACTTGTTGTGCGGGGGATGGGTTATTGAGTCTTTAACACATGTACTTTTGATATCATTCCTCTGTCCTGAACACTTGGTCTTGAAAATCACTGATCTGCTTTCTATCACTATAATTTTGCCTTGTCCAGACAGTCATATAAATAGAATCATATGGCATGCAGCAGTCTTTTGTGTCTGGTCTCCTTTACTTTCTTTGAATGATGCTTTTACGATTTACATATACTTTGAAAATAATAGTAGTTTTGTTTTTTCCTTTTATTGCAAAATAGTTACTATTGTATGGGTATGTGACAGGTTGTTTATTCTTTTATCAGCTGATAATATTTTGAGTTTTTTTTTTTTCCAAATTTTGACTGTTATGAATAAAGCTGCTGGGGATATTTGTGTGGAAGTATTGAGATGTGCTTTCATTTTTCTTGGCTAAAAGCATGGACATTTGTAGAATATGTGCATCATATGGTAAAAATTTGTAAGAAGCCATTAAACTATTCTCCAATGTGGGTTGGGCATTATGCATTTTCAGTAATGTTTGAGAAATTCACTAAATCTCTATTTTTACCAATACTTATTGTTGTTTTTAGTCATTCTAGATAGTATGCCATGCTATCTGATTGTATTTTTTATATTTCAGTAGTGACTGACTATCTTCTCATGGCTCTATTTGCAATTGAAATATCATTTGTTCAATTTTTGCCCATTTTTAATTGGGATGTTTAACTTTTTATTGAGTTGGAAGAGTCCTTTATATATTTTGGATATACATCCCTTATTAAAATGTCTTTAAAAATATTTTCAGTCTGTGGTTTGCATTTCTATTTTATTCATAGTAACTTTTAAAAGCATGTTTTTTAATTTTGATAAATTGGAATTCATAATTTTCATTTTATGTTTCATACTTATTGTTGTTTTTTTTCTAAGGATTATTTGCTTAATGGAAGGCAACTTTGATATTCTCCTGTGGTTTCTGCTATAAGTTTAATAAATTTAAGTCTTACATTTAAGATCACTCTGATCAACTCAGAGCTAATTATTGAATATGGTGTGAGGTAAGAACCAAGATTTATTTTCACTGGTATGGCCAATTATGAAAGAAGGGTGGGAGATAGACAAACAATAGAAAAATATTTTCTTTTTAAAGATTTTATTTACTTACTTACTTACTTACTTACTTATTTAACAAAGAGAGAGAGATTGCGTACCAGCAGGCAGAGTGGCAGGCAGAGTCAGAGAGAAGCAGGAGCAAGGAGCCTGATGTGGGACTTGATCAGAGGACCCTGGGATCATGACCTGAGCCTAAGGCAGTGAATTAACAGACTGAGCCACCCAGGCAGGCCAGTAGAAACATATTGTCTTAAATAACTTTTGCATTTTGGAAACTTTTTAAAATTAAAAATAGTTGCAAAGATAATACAGAATTGCCCAAGACCCCTTGCCAGTTTACATGTATAGAAAATCTATGCTGTTTCATCTGTATGCCTTTATTTTTTTTTCAATTATTTATTTATTTATTCATCAAGTGTAATTAACATAGTGTTAAATTAGTTTCAGGTGTTTAATATAATGATTTAAAAACTTTAGACATTTCTCAGTGCTTTCCAAGATAAATATACTCTTAATGCCCTTTGTCTACTTCATCCATCCCCCACTACTTACCCTCTGGCAACTCTCAGTTTTTTTCCTATGTTATTTAAGAGTCCAGTTTGTTCTGGACATTCTTACTTTGTTCATTTGTTTTGTTTCTTAAATTCCACATATGAGTGAAATCATATGACATTTGTCTTTCTCTGATTGACTTATTTCACCTTTACTCATTTCACCCTTGTTGTTGCAAATGGAAAGATTTCATTCTTTTTTATGGCTGAGTAATAGTCACACATATATAAAGTCACTTCTTTTTTTTTTTTTAAGATTGGGTTTTTTTTATTTATTTATTTGAGAGACAGAGATCACAAGTAGGCAGAGAGAGAGGAGGAAGCAAGCTCCCTGCAGAGCAGAGAGCCCAATGTGGGGCTCGATCCTAGGACCCTGGGATCATGACCTCAGCCGAAGGCAGAGGCTGTAACCCACTGAACCACCCAGGCGCCCTATAAAGTCACTTCTTATCTGTTCACCTATGCATGGACATTTGGGTTGCTCCCACATCTTGTCTATTACAAATATTGCAATAATATAGGGGTGCATGTATCTTTTCAAGTTATGTTCTTTGGAATTACTGGATTACATGGAAATCTATTTTTTTTTTTTTTTTTTTTTTTTGAGGAGCCTTCATGTTATTTTCCACAGCAGCTGTGGAAAGTTTGCATTCCCATCAACAGTGCACAAGGGTTTCTTTTTCTCCACATCCTTGCCAAAACTTATTATTTCTTGTGTTTTTGGTTTTAGCCATTCTGACAAGTATAAAGTGATATCTCCTTACAGTTTTATTTTGCATTTCCCTGATGATGAGTGATGTTGAGCATCTTTCTATGTGTCTGTTGGACATCTGTATGCTTCTTTGAAAAGATGTCTATTCAGGTTCTGTACCCACTTTTTAAATTGGATTATTTGTATTTTTGTTGTTGAGTTGTATAAGTTGTTTATATACTTTGGATATTTACTCCTTATTGGATATATCACTTGTAAATATTCTCTCCCATTCATCGGGTTACCTTTTTGTTCTGTTGATGGCTTCCATTACCGTGAGCAAGATTTTTATTTTGTTATAGTTTCAGTAGTTTAATTTTGCTTTGGTTTCTCTTGCAGGAAGAGACATATCTAGAAAAATGTTTCTGTGTCTGATGCCAACGAAATTACTGCCTGTGTTTTCTTCTAGAATTTTATGGCTTCAGGTTTCACATTTAGGTCTTTAAACCATCTTGCATTTATTTTTGTGTATGGTATGAAAAAGTGATCTGGTTTTCTTGGCACCATTTGCTGAAGAGTCTGTCTTATGCCAATTGTATATCCTTGCCTCCTTTGTTGAAGACTAATCCCCATATAAGAATGGGTTTATTTCTCAGTTCTGTTCTGTTGCATTTATGTTCTCTTGCATTGATGGATGTGTCTATATTTGTCCCGATAGCATACTGTTTTGATCACTACAGCTTTATAATATATCTTGAAATCTAGAATTATAATATTTTTAGCTTTGTCTCTTTTTTTTTCAAGAATCCTTGTTTCGTGGCTGTTGTGTTTCCATACAAATTTTAGTATTATGCATTCTAGTTCTGTGAAAAATTCTGTAGGTATTTTGATAGGGGATTGCACTGGATTTGTAGAATTCTTTGAGTTTTGGACATTTTCACAATATTTGTTCTTCCAGTCTCTGAGTATGGACTACCTTTCCATTGTGCCATTCTTAATTTCTTTCATCAGTGTTGGATAGTTTTTGGAAAATAGGTCTTTAACCTCTTTGGTTAAGTTTATTCCTATGTATTTTATTCTTTTTGGTACAATTATAGGTGGAATTATTTTAAAAATTTCTTTCTGCAATTTCATTACTAGTGTATAAAATACAGTAGATTTTTGTACATTAATTTTGTATCCTGTGACTTTACTGAATTCCTCTATCGTTCAAGCAGTTTTTTGGTTGTGTCTTTAAGGTATTCTATATATAGTATATCATCTGTAAATAGTGAGATTTTTACTTTTGGCTACCAAATTGGATCCATTTGATTTCTATTTGTTTTCTAGTGAAATTTTTACTTCTCCCTACCAATTTGGATCGATTTGATTTTTTTTTGTTTTCTGATAGCTGTGGCTAGGACATCCCTTATTACATTGAATAAAAGTGGTAAAGGTGGATATCTTTGTCTTGTTCCTGATCTTAGAAGGAAAGCACTCAGTTTTTTGTTTGTTTGTTTGTTTGTTTGTTTAATCATTGAGTATGATGTTAGGTGTGCGTTTTCATTTCTGGTTTTTATTATGTTGAGGTATGTTCCCTCTAAACCTACTTTGTTAAGAGGGTTTTTTAAATTATTATTATGAATTGATGTTGTACTTTGTCAGATACTTTTTCTGCATCTGGCTGTTTTTAAAAGTAAATGCTATTGTCTTTCTCTTCTCAAGGATTATATTTTCTAATTACTTCTTTCTGCTTTTCTTTCTGGAATTTCTACTTGTCAAATGATGGAGGTGTTAACTTTATTTTTTAAAAATTTTTTCTCTGTTTATTTTGTCTCACTGAGAAACTTCAGTGACTTTATCTTTACTCTGTTTTATTACATTTTTTAATTAATTTACCCAACCATAATTTTAGTTTCCAAGTCTTCTCATAGTGCTAATGGTTCAGTTCCACACATACATGTTTTAGAGATTTAATGACTGAGTTTTATTACTCCTTTTTTGCTTCCCGTATCATCTTATTTATACATTTATATATGATTTGGTTTTCATGCTGTACTTTCTTAAAAAGTTCATTATCCATAGTTGTTTGTATTTCAGCAAGGAGCATAAAGTTGTTTGGCTACTTGGTATAAATAGGAGGATTGAGTCAATTTATGAGTTTTGATTTAGGGAGATTGCATAGAGTTGACTGAAGCCTTTGACAAATGTAGAGATTTTGGCTTTACCATTATGTTAATCCACTCTAGAACTTTGGGATCCCTTGCCTGGTTAAAATATGTCCTAATGCAGTGTGGAAAATCATCCTTGTAAGACTTTTAGATAATCTCTTGTTCCCAACCCCCAGTCATGATTCTTCTGCTATCTTCTATTCCTAGCATTGCTGAGTCCTAACTCTGCTGGAGTTTCACTGAGCAGAAGAACTGCTTCTTGTCCATAACCACCTCTGGAAGCACATTAGTTTGCAGCTTATCCTGTCTGTTCAATTAATTTCTACTCCTACATAGTCAGACTTTCATCGAAATGTCTTTTCTAGTATTTATTTTTTTACTTATTTGACAGAGAGAGATCAAAAGTAGGCGGAGGGGCAGTCAGAGAGAGAGAGAGAGAGAGAGGGAAGCCGGCCCCCCACTGAGCAGAGAGCCCTACGTGGGGCTCAATTGCAGGACCCCGAGACCATGAGCCGAGCTGAAGGCAGAGGCTCAACCCACTGAGCCACCTAGATGCCCCTTCTAGTGATTTTCTAATATCTCTTTTCTTATTCTCATCATTATTATGATTTTATTTGTTTTTATCATTCTGTTTTGATTTTGGGATAGTGAGGAAATTAATGAATCTGCTATTGTTTTCTGTAAATCTATAAATACAGTTAGTAAGAATAAAAGTTTTGATGAATAAACCAATCTTTAATTACAGGTTATGAGTGACAAATTAAACTCATATCAGTATGAGTATCTAATTCATATGTTTATTTCACAGTCTTGAAATTTTGACTCACATATAAGTTTTTGGAAGTGGTGATTTTTTTAACATGTATATTGTCCTATTAAGTATTTTTTTTAACTTTCTTTATTGAAGGTTAAAACTTCTATCCAAAAAGTGGGGATTATAGTAGTGGGAATACTGTTAAAAGTGATTCACCAATGATACATAATAATTTCTTAAGTTCCTTAAGTCCTTTTCTAACAGTAGAAAAATTTGACAAGGCAAAACTGACATAAGAACTCTATATAAGATGATATCATTATGCTATGTATTACTCCTATTATATTTTCACTTATTCATGAGTATTTTATGTACTATGTAATAATGATTGAGCCCTGCTTGTTCTTACACACTTAGTTTCATATGGGGCATCTGTACTATGACCTGTGCCTATTATAAAATTTTATGAGCAGATATGCAGATATAACAATGCAAGGAAAACAATGACACATTTATACAATTTCAAATTTAATCCCATAGATAGTAAGAAAAAGTTTTATTCCAATGAAGACCTTTCACAGAATCAAATAGAAGAGATGAGGCAATGTATTAGAGATAAACAGTTTGTTAAAATGTGAGGTTATGTACCTTTGAGTGATTTAAAAACATTTTAAATGAAGTCATACTAAAAATATAGAGTATTTGGAACAACTCTCTATAATCTTTGATATCTCAGACTTTAGTTGTAAATTACTCATATAAATCAACTTGAAAATGTTTTCAAATTGAGAGCATATAGTATTCCAAAAATATATACTTGAATGTAATAAATTTGCCATGCTTACTGAGTATTTGAACTCAAGTTGCCATATTACCTGACGTCGTGGAACATATTAAAAAAATTGCATAGCAAGCTTTATTCAATATTCCTTATTATTTTAAAGAGGATCATAGGATGATTCAAATTAGAATTCTAAATTTGAGAAACAAAGAGCTACAAATATGCAGCAAATTATGAAATGGGAACTGTATTTTGGTGGCATAAAGTATATGAGTAGTTTAATTAGGATTCTGTAGTTTCACATACTAGAAATCAACTTTCACACACAGAAATAATACCAGTGACGCAAATGGCAAGTGGACATTGGGGAGGGTATGTGCTTTGGTGAGTGCTGTGAAGTGTGTAAACCTGGTGATTCACAGACCTGTACCCCTGGGGATAAAAGTATATGTTTATAAAAAACAAAAAGTTAAAAAAAAAAAAAAAAAGAAATAATACCAGTGAAAAGAAAACTATAGACCTTATTTAGAAATGCTATCTCCAAGCCCACTGGAGTGGTAAGTACAAGTCCGGTTTCATGAGGGTATAGTAGAACCAGGAGCTAGATGGAAACAAGGAATAATGCAGCTTCTCTCTCAGTTTCCCATTCTGGATCCATATGTTCCTTTGCTTGTGCATGCCTGTTTCAACTTGCAACCTCCTTTTACTGCTGTTCCATGAATATTGCAGCAAATGCTCCCACCTCTCACCTGTCCCAACCTTACCCATCCCTTCTCCATAGACCTCATTCCCTAGTTTTTACATGTGGAACTCAGTTCATCCATATTCAGAAAATCCTACTAACCCCACTGCCATTAGGTGTCCTTTCCTGATCCCTTCAACTCTGCAGTCACAGACTGTAAAGAGGGGCTCATATACCATACTGTGGAGTGGTGGGTTGTGGCTGATAATTGAAGAGTGAGTAGTTGTAGCTCTTAGGACAGGGAAATATGCTGATTAATAGAGAATGCATTTCTCTAACAGAAATAAGTAGTACTGGGAAGATGGATTCTTTACTCAATTATTAACGAGAGAATTAATAACTTTCTAATCTCTTACAGGAATTTGGTTAACTTTGCTTGATTGAGACTTCCTCTAACATGCTTTCGAAAATACAAATGAATTATTTTAACCCTAAGTTCTGTGGAGAAATTTCTCTAATATTACATTGCTCTGTTATTGTGAAGAGATAATCAGAATTTGACTCTTTGGTTGTTTTGAAATTTTGAGTTTTCATATGAAATGAGGTTGAATTCAGGTTAAAACAATAAGAAATCAAGAGTGAGCTGCATGCTCCTTTGGTAGCTGATGGAAGTAATTACCAAAATTATCTTGGGGAGAGCTTTTGATAATGTTAGTAACCCCCTTGTAATGTAGTTAATACTCTAGTGAGGAAAAGAAGAGCACAGAAATAAAATTAACATCATAAATTCTCATCAGTGTGATGCTTGATGATTTTAGGTGGGGCTTACACAAAATCAGCCTATAGGTACTAATGAGATTGGAGGATACAACACCTCATATTGGTGATACCTTATGAAAGCAAAGAGCATTCTAATGACAGGGATGATGGACTTTCAAAGTGCCATGTGAATACATAAAGAATGTAAATCTGGAATATTTTTTGACCTGGATGTTTGACTGATAGTTTGTGGTTTAAGCAATATCCAAGGTTTCAGTAAATTATCCATGTTTAGAGATATTTTAAAACATCACCTCACTAGAATTTCCAAAAAATATTTTTCAAATAAGCTAATCATATATGGATCAACTTTTAGTCAAAGCTTACCATCTAGAGAAATATTCATATATTGTAGATATAAATTTTAGCATTTTGGCATTTCAAAAGTTGATCATTACATACTATTTTCATAATCTTTCTGTGCTTAAAGGGATAAGGAATTAAGAATGTCAATGTTAAAGCTTCTATTATAGAGTTTACATTACAGTTCTCACTAAGAGACTATCTTACAGACTATTTTTGGTGTAAAACACAAGGGTACTTTTTTTTTAAGATTTTATTTATTTATTTGAGAGGCAGAGATCACAAATAGGCAGACAGGCAGGCAGAGAGGGGAGGAAGCAGGCTCCCCGCTGAGCAGAGAGCCGGATGCGGAGCTTGATCCCAGAAACCCAGGATCAGGACCTGAGCCAAAGGCAGAGGCTTTAACCCACTGAGCCATCCAGGCACCACAAGGGTACCTTATTTTTAAAAGTGGATAAATCTGGGGTGCCTGTGTGGCTCAGTCATTTAATCATCTGCCTTCGGCTCAGATCATGATCTCAAGATCTTGGCATGGAACCCCACATTGGCCTCGCAGATCAGCGGGGTGTCTCCTTCTCTCTCTCCCCCTGCTCGTGGACTCTTTCTCTCACACACAAATGAATAACTTTTAAAATTTTTTATAAAATAAAAGTGGATAAATCTGAATGGCAGAAGTGTCATTTTCACAGGCAAGTTTGAGGTTGGAGATATTTCTCTCATGTTCTTTTCAGTGGGGTCTTTGATTTTTTTCAAGGTGACATTTTCCCCTCATTTGAACTACTAACACTTTCATGAACCATATATATATGGATTTTATTTATGTATTTGACACAGAAAGCACAAGCTGGGGGAGCAGTAGAAGGAGGGGAAGAAGCAGGTCCCCTACTGAACAGGGAGCCCCATGGGGGGCTCGATCCCAAGACCCTGGGATCATGACCTGAGCTGAAGGCAGATGGTTAACTGACTGAGCCACCCAGGTGCATATTTAGTATGCATTTTAACAAGAAACACTTATATAGTATACATTGGCAATTTGATAATGTATTTTCTTCCCTTAGTGCTGACTTACGTAGTTTTGACATCATATAGCTAGTATAGATTGCCAGAAGTGAAGTGAATCAAGCTATGCACACTAAAGTTTTTGCAGTTGGTTAAGTGAATTAAAGAATAAGTAGGCATTCCACCATCAGAAAGTACAGTTACAATAGGAAAAGATAATTGTGTTAGATAACAAAACAAAATTAGATATAGTAGAAAAATTAGAAATGTATTCATAATGAATTAGATTTTGACACTTACCCTTTTTGTACATGACCAGACTGAGTACAATTCAATACCATAGACCTCCTAAGAGCTTCCACTGTTGGAGTTCCACCCTGCCATGGAGACACACCCAAGGACACCGAGCAACAGTGTTGTCTGTTGTTCCTAAAGCAGCAGGCTCAGGTGCATCCAGTAGATTTCTCCTTTCTCTATTTTTTTCCCTAATTTTATTATGTTTGAGATTCAAAGTAACAAAAAAAAATTTAATAAAGACCTGCTTGATATGTAATTGCTCAGTTTGATTCCTTTCAGTCCATGCACCTCTTTAACAAAAGCACCCAGTAACAATCTTACCTTAGCATCATTAAGCAGAGGGTACAAGATTATACGAGTCAAGTGGAGCTGGGCTTAGAACTCATGTTTGGCTTTTAGAATCTGTGGTCTCAGTTGTTCTACAATAGGATACTAGCTGTAGCACCCACTATAACTGAAAGTGACTTGAAGGGGAAGAGAAGCAGGAAAGAAGAAAAAGAGACTACCCTCACCACCCCCATTCAACTGAAACCCATTAAAGCCTCCCTCATTTAATCAGAAGAGTTTGTGCTTTAAAGCTTGCAGATTGGAAAAAGTCAGATGAGCCACTCCTGAGAGCCGCACGGTCCATGGATTTTGGAAGATGGGAATGGTAGCAAATCGTAGAGCGAGTCCTAGGAGACTGGCTGCTTCAAATGGAAGTAGGTAATGGTTTTGTAAGTAATTACCAAGAAAACCGTTAGTGGCGTTTTAGGGACTCCAGTTAAACCAATCACTAGGATCCAGGAAATTATGAGTTTTTCAGGTTTTACATATGGGTCAGGTGAATGGGAGTAGCCAGAAATTCTCAGTCCACATACTTAATGGTTTTTGTTTTAATTAACCTTCTGAATAAAACAGAGAACATAGCCCATTTATTTCAGAGAGTTCTAAGGTTTCTTGGAGAGAGGACTATAACATAGATATGACTCCACTTCACTAATTAGTGGGAAATCCATGAAAGTTTGCAGGAAATATTGTGCCAGATAGTCAAAATATTATTTTGTATTTGATGCAAACTTGGTGAAAGATCCTGTGCTGGGGGCTATAAAAAGATGACACGGAAAATCTCAGTGACCTCAAGAGAGATTAAATTTACTAGGGAGGCTAAGAGGTGTATAAAAATAACTGTGATGCAAAGCATTTAAATTGGTAAATTAAATTACCATTATAGCCAGAATAAATATTTTTAGTAATAAGGGAAAAAAAGTTAATGAAATGAAAATTCAGTTGTTCAAGGTTAGGGAAGCAAAACTGATTATTAAGGCATTTCAGCAACATTATGATTAGGAGGATGATTCAGTTTTGCACCAAGACCAATTTGACCTTACAGAAATTAAAATCTCAGTCTCTTCACAAGACAGAAAATATCAGATGAGAAATGAGCAATTATCAGTTGATGCCCAGTCTCTGACAACTCTAATGTTTACAGTAAGAATGCATCCTTTATGCAGTGCAGGAGAATTTTGTTAGACAATAATGCTTGGAGGTATTAAAAAGCACTTGCTATTTTAAAAAGTTGTGCCCTGGCAGATAGGCATCAAACTGGAAATCTTGGGTACAAATATCTGTTTTTTGGAAACCTCCTTTTTTACTATAGGGTAAAAACAAGGGCTATTTGTGGCACACTGTCTTTGGTGTATAATTAATAACTCTCTAACACTTGTTTCTTTTACTACATAGACTGTGCTAATGAATATGCATGTGTGTGTGTTTGTATTGTTAAAAAAATGATTAAAGAGGAAAATTTAATGATACAAACTGAACTTTAAATAGGCTATCCTGTGTAGACAGCCACCATTTGGAGAACTGAAAAATCAGGCAGAAGGCAGCTTTTATAGGATGAAAAAACAAAGAACAAGGGAAAAAATCTGATTATCTGGGACCCATAATCAACCTTTTGGGTGAGTAGGAACAAAGAATTAAATATAGACCTCACAGCTGACTTGGTGTTTTGGGACTGGCTCACTGGATATGTTATGTTTCTGATCAAGCGAGATATTTACAAGGATAAAAAAGTCATCTAAGTTTCAGTCTTCTGACATGGCACCTGGGGAATAAATGATTCCACCTTAAGCCTCAAAAGTTATTTCAACAATATGTATATTATAGTAGCTTACTGTATGCTATTTAAAGGAAATTTGTCCAAAAGTAATCAGTTCTATAAGTACCCAAAGTCATTTCATCTTTTTCTACCTCTACGTAGTTTAAATGTAGTTGTAATCTACAGAATGATTGAATATGTAGTTTTGATCTCCGGCATTTTATTAGTGTGTTATTGATACCCAAACAGATTACTACACAGTGACTTACAAAAAAAAAAATATTATCTCACATTTTGTAGATGAGATTTTGGGTTTCACTGGGTTAAAATTAAGGTTTTGGCAGTGTTGGGTTTCTTTCTAGAGCCTGTAGAAATGAATCAATTTCCATTCTCATTCAAGTTTCTTTCTGGAGCCAGTAGAAATGCATCCATTTCTAATCTCATTCGAGTTGTTGGGAGAACTCAGTTCCATACAGTTTTAGCTCTACAGTCTCTGTTTTCTCATTGTTTGTCAGCCAGGAGTCATTCTCTTCTTCTAGAGGCTACTCATATTTCTCGATTCACAGGCCCTTTCTTCATTCTCCAAGCTAGTAATAGTTGAATCATTCTCCCTTCTGATTCACCTCCCCTCTGCTTCTCCTGCCACATCTCTGCTTTCTACTGAGAAATTTCTTTGCTTTTCAGGTTCAAGTGATTAGAAGGGGCTTGCCTGGATAACCAAGGATGCTCTCCTTATTTTAAAGTCAGTTGATTAGTAACCTCCTTCCGTTAGTATTTGATTGAATAATAACCAGAGAATGGAAGTCTTGCAGGAACCGTTTTTAAGATTTTGCCCATCACAGTCATTACTATGTATCTGGTGATTTTAAAAACTAAGTTTGAGATGCAATGTAATTGTCACCACTTATTTTATTGTACTGACAAATTAAGTAATTGAAAATTGAAAAACAAATTACTTCAACATGAACAGATTATGAGTATCTTTTTTCCATGAAGAACTATTCATTCCTGAAACTTACCAGTATTTGAAAATCATGGTTTTGATAAATAGTGATATCCCATTTGGGCCTATGTACTTGTAAGAAAATAATATATTCTCTTGATTCTACCTCATGAAAATGGTATTTAAGCAAGCGGATATAAAATCCTTCTTGTTTGTTCATTCTACTGTCTTGACTAACACATGCATCAACTTTAAAATTGTCCCGTTTGAGGAAGTCACAAAACTTCAGTATGTAACTTTTGCTGTGTTTACTGATTTCACCTAAATTCTTTATGTTAAACCTCAAAATGTAAATCAATATTTCCAAGGTCAAATGACTGCTTACTTAGAATGAAGTTTTTATATTTACTTAGGTATCAAAATATTTATTGGTGTGGGTCATTTTTTACTAAACATAGAATATAATTTTCCCTTTGGTATCCAAGTACATTCTTGGGTTAGTCTTATCATCTCTTAAAAATTTTTTTTTTTAAGTTTTCTGATATTATTATCCTATTGTTTATAGTTACCTCTTTCCCTGACTTGGATAATGTTCAAATTTACTTTGGATATTTTTAAAAAGATTTTATTTATTTATTTGACAGAGAGATACACAGCGGGAGAGGGAATACAAGCAGAGGGAGTGGAAGAGGGAGAAGCAGGCTACCTGCAGAGGAGGGAGCCCAATGCCAGGCTCCATCCCAGTACCCTGCGATCAGAACCTGAGCCAAAGGTAGATTCCTAACGACTGAGCCACCTGGGCACCCCTGTGCATATGTTTTTGTTTTGTTTTATTTTGTTTTGTTTTATTTTCAGTCATCAAGGTTACTAAAACGGTCAGTGCTGAATTAGACAAAATTTAACAATGATCAATCAATAACTCTATGTGTGTCCTTGTGACCAATTATGAAAAACTGCTAACATGATAGATTTAACATTTTAATTTAGCTATTCATGAGTTTAACAAGACCAAAAAAAAAAAAAGTCTCATTAATGCAAACTTTTATCAAATGTTCTTTTTCTTGAAACTCTAAGCTTATTTTTAAAAATTTTTACTATAAAGTGATGCATCTGCATTTTGATGTAGCTTTGTTGGCTCTGCTTATTGGATCTTTTAAACAAATAATTATATGATCATGATCTTTCCAATATTTTAGACACTTTCAGCTATTATTTAATCTTGGCTTATTTTAGATATTACAAACTTATGTATTCAAATTATTTGTAATTTTTTAAAAATAAAATCACATTACTTCATGTCCTTTTCTAGTTCATCCATCTATTTGGTATGTATTGAGAAGGTATATTATACTCTAAGTGTTGGGGGCCACATGATGAAAAGTTGTAATTCTTGCCTTCATGACCTTTACTTTCTTGAGGGGAGATAAATAAGAGACAAAGTTTTGGTTTCAGAGAGTTTAGGTAATATGAACAAAATAAAACAAGGTAAACAGAGAATAAAGGGGGCAAGTGTGCTGTTTTGCATCCAGTAGCTGGGAGGAGTTGGCAGGAGCCCTGTATGGTGTGGACACCTGAGCCAGGGAAGATCTTTATGGGCAGAAATTTAGCAGGTGAGTGTCCTGAAGTGGGAATGAGCTTGTAGACACAAAGGAACTAGCATCTGGAGTTGCTGGGACAGGGAACCTTTTGGAAGGCTAAGAGATTTCAGGATTAGGTTAAATTCAAAATGAAGGTTAAAATTTATACATCTAGAAATTTAGCAGTTATAAATGAAGCTATGCTCACGGCCTGGCCAGCATTCCTACTTCATGACCTGGAAAAGAAAGGAGCACCTTCTTGCTTCTTTGGCCAGACTGACATCTACAAGCCTGCCTGAGAGCCCTGATCTGCTGAGGCTGAGAGCGGGGGAGAAGCTCAGCTTGCAGGCAGGACTCCTGAATTATGACTGGACCTACCTGAATCCACTTGAGAGCTTAACCTGGTCCAACTCCCAGAGAGTTGAATCAGGACAGATTTTTCCTCCCCATGCCTAATTTTGCTGACTTGGGATTTCCAGGTTACTTAAAAAGTCTTTCGGGGGGTGGAAACACTTGTGCAGAGAAGGCAGCACAGATATCTAGGGCGTCTGAGCTTTTGATAACTTGGAAGAGATCCCAACTTTATTTTTTTTTATTATTTTTTTAAGATTTTATTTATTTATTTGACAGAGAAAGAGACAGCCAGAGAGGGAACACAAGCAGAGAAGACTGGAGAGGGAGAAGCAGGCTTCCCGCCAAGCAGGGAGCCTGAAGTGGGGCTCGATCGCAGAATCCTGGGATCATGACCTGAGCCGAAGGCAGATGCTTAACAACTGAGCCACCCAGGCACCCCAGAGCCCCCACCTTTAAGTAAAGGTAGGCTTTTTCTTTTTCTTTCTCAGTTGTGCATCCTTGCTTGCCTAATTCCTGTTTAATAGTTACTGAACTTTTAAAAAATGTTTTAAAGAGATTGAAAAAAAAGTTCTTTTTGTTATTTGTGAAGCACATTACTTGCTAATATGCTAATCCAAGAGCAATCCTCAAGATGGGCTGAGAGGTTGTTAGGGCCATACCTTGTAGCAGTTTCAAAGCTGCTTAGGAAACACTGATATTCAGCTCCATGTGCTGGGAAGTGTTTTTGGAGGGTTGAATCTAGACTTAAATTGAAAGTGTATTATACATCTCCTTCAACCAAAATGTTTCTCTCTCATTATGAGTTGGCATATTGCACGTCTTCTATCTAGCAATCTCGACTTTATCCATTGTGGGTTGTTGCATTGTATCTTTGTGATTATAGGCTGTGAATTCTTCTAAGATTGATTCATTTATGGGAATACTGGGGCACCTATTATGACATTCTATACATTTGTTGGTATGCATTTTTACAACTTTGCAAAATATCAAACTTACACAAATGTTAAAAGCATAATAAAAATAAAAATCTTTATTTTTCCTCCAACCATTTGAGAGTAGGTTTTCAAAATCAATTTCCATCAATTCCAAATATTTCATTTCTACAAATATGAATATTGTATTTTATAATCACACCATAACTAGCACAAGAAATTAACATTAACCTAGAATCACTTTTAGTTCTCCCAGAAAAGGCTACATGAAATTGAGACTATGGAGAGGTTGTGGTTATTTGTAAGAATAAAGATCATTGATTTCCAATGGAGTGAATGGCTGAAGTCCATGAGAGGAAGAGACTACTTCTTGAAGGAGAGAAATTAAAGGAACTGAGAGGCCATAGTAGGAAAGGTATTTTCTATATCTATATTGAAACCACTATGACAGGCCATTCTAATAGACCTAAAATTATGAAGAAATCAAAATAAATGATTTGGGGGTTAAAGGGAAATTGTAGATTAGGTGGTAACATCACATGATAATATGAGATTCAAACATGCATTTGTTGTTAAAGAAAAATAAGAAATCTTCTAAAAGTCTATAAAGGACCATCATGGAGAACAGTGTAATCTTCCCTCCCAGAGACTCAGAGCTGCAACGGAGAAGATAAAGCCCTGCCTGATGGGACCACAGGGAAACCAAGGTCTTCAGAAGAAAACCAGAATTGTCTTGAACAACAAAGCAAATAGGATGATTTTTTTAAAATTATCTTAAATTACTGCAATCCCAATTATATGTTTAATATTACATTCCTTATAGTTTATTCAGAATGTTTCATATTTTTTATTCAGAGGTCTTTAGGATATCTGATTGCTTCATTTTCAGAAGTTTTCTGGACTTTCTATAGGTAAACAGAAGGGGGAGAGAGTGGAGAGAGGAAAGAGGAGAAAGAGGTGCAGTACCAAAGCATAGAGCTAACTTCATTTTATTCAAAGCTCTTAAAATCATCGTATACTGTAACATGAAATCACCCTTGAAGGGTTTTTCTCCTTACTTTTAACCCTTGGTGGTCAATTGAGTCCCTCATTTTCTATCTCAGAAATAGTCTTTTGTTCTCCAGCTCTCACGTGCCACCACTCTAGACTAACCAGCATCATCCCTTGCATCTTTACTGCTCTCTCTGACGCCAGCTTTGACAACTTCAATTGATTCTCCACATTTTAGCCAGCTTAATAAAAATAACTCAAATTATGTCACTTCATAGACTTAAACCCTTCAACCACTTCCCACTCTCTTCAGGACAAACTACCATGGACAGCAAATTAGTACATGAAGTGTCTGCCCACTTCAGTGTCATTCCTCCATAGCGGCCAACAATTCAGCCTCATGGACTTCCTGTCAGCTTTTAATATATTCTAAACTCTTAATAATACAGAAATTGTCACATATTCTACTTCTCTCTTTCTGTCCCTTTCTCTCCCCAACATATATATATAGATAGATAGATAGATAGATGAACTGAAGAAAGGATAGTAAGGATGGAGATATATCTATCCTATCTATATATGGATATCTATCCATATATAGATATAGATATATCTATCGACAGATATATCTATATATAGAGAGATAGATAGACGGAGATATATCTATCTCTCTATATAGATAGGTATATATATACCTGTCTCCATCCTATTCATGGCTAATTTCTTTACATACTTCTGGGTACCTTCTTAAAGTCTTATTCTTTGAAAGTTCTTTCCTTACTATTCCTTTCTTCAGTTCATACCCCATTATTTTCCATCTCTGCATACAGTGTGTTGTCTTCATAAACTATGTCTCACATTTCTTATTTTTTTCCTGTCTATCTCACACAATGAGTATGCTGGGAAAAGGCAGAATCCATGTGTACTTCGCTAATTAACAAATGCCTCCTATTACATCATTAGTACTTAATAGTTGTTGGATGATTGAGTGAATTCAGTCATCTGGGGAGGAGGTAACTAGGGATTAAGAGAATATCTTGAAAATGTGATAGTACTAGGTACAATGGAAGCAAAAAAAAGGACTTTTTAAGACTTGATTACTACTATAAATGAAGAAAACATATATTCATTTACCTAGCTACTAAGTTTGTAACTTTAGCCCTTCTTGACAATGTGTGAAGCATGTTAATGAGTAAATTTTAATATCTCACAAAAATTGTTAGGTATTTGAGCCCAAGGAATGTTAAAAAAATACTTAGCAGAAATTAGTTCAGATGTCTAGCTCTGAATTTATCATTTTTGAGATCTGAAGTCTAAAGTCCAGAAATGGGCAAAATTATTGATATTAATCCACATGAAGGATAAAAATCTTATGGTTGACTAATAGTCACTAGCCAGGAGAATTCATCAAGCAAATTGAGTTAGGACATTAAATACATACATATTTGCATGTATACCTAGAAACATGGTGTATCAATCATGATTATTGATTTAAAACCTCAAAGGTGGGCTCTAGTAAACTTTAGAAGAAAATAAATTATTACAGGGTTTTTGAGTGACTAGCATAAAGGATTAGAAATCTGGAGAATATGGCTTAGAAAACTGAAAAGGATTGATTGAGCCTAAGACCTTGAGAACAAGCCAGGGTCATGGAGCAGGATATCAAGCTTTCACCATTGGTGAGCCTGTTCCAGGATACCCACCTGTGCGGCACTCTGATGTCAGCCTCCATCTCCAATCCCCTGGGAACATCTCTTTTGCAAGATTTAGTCTCTCAAGTCCTTTTCTGCAAGGCCTACTTGCTTTCCTTCTAACTATTCAGGTGAAAGAATGGAGTTCTTGACTCTCACCAAGGTGACAACATAAGGAGTGCTTTCTTCCCAAACATAAAGAGTGTGAAGGCACTGGTAATGGTAATGTTCTAGTGACAGTTGTTCACTGCACATCTTCTACTTCTGCATTTTTGATCAGTAAAATTGTAATGACTAATCTGTTTATATTGGCACTGATTCATTTAATGTGAGTGTGGAAGTAGTATGGACATTATTTACAGGGCGAGATCACTTATCATTAAGTTTCCAAGACTGCAGCTTTCAAGATACCAAATCCTCAGGCTTCTATTCACTTCTTATTGGCACCCAGAATGAAATATCTGAATCTTACACTTTACTTTCTCCAGTAAATAATGAGAGTAGTTACCACATGCCTAATTCCAAAAATTCTCTAATTGGTGAAGGTCACTAGTCTTACTAATTGTTCCTAATGTAGGAGAGCAAAGGCCTTGTAGAAATAATCACTGAAGTTGGACACACGGGTCTAACTTTTATGACAGTCAAATGGATAGGAAAGATTATAATGGTACCTAAGCATCTGTGAAAACTAACCATATCAGTGATCTGTGAACCAAGCCATGCTTTTGTGATAGACTATTACCTCTTCAGAGACCTAATTATGGACTATAAGGTCAAACATTTACTTTTTAAAAGAGCACTTAAGTATAAAAATTATACATTGCCCTATAGCACTTTAGAATGTTATCAAGTAGAACCACATCCCCATCAAATATAAACATAAATAGAATAGATATGACTCAGAAGGCATTTACCATGTGTTATTTTTTGTTGCATGAAAAGTTAAAATTTCCATGAGACTTGCAGTTTGCAAATATTGCTTCTTAATAAAGCATAACCATTATTTGTTTCGGGTCTGAATGAACCACATAATAGGCATAAATCAGATAAATGCTCTTTTACCCTGGAGCCCTCTTTAGGGGATATCTATCGATGGAGATCTGTGACAATGGACACACTCCAGTAGCTCATGAATCTTAGCTGCTAAATATAGTAGGCAACAGTTAAAGATCAATGAGAAGATTAATGGTTTTAATTACCCCTATGTAACCAGTTGTGGGTAAAATTTTACTTGCTACTTTCACTGAGGATAACACACCACAGTCAACTTTCCAGTAAAGCTAATTTGACTTTCTGCTTGGTAAATTGCTCATTGACAAATCTGTAATGAGTCTGCTCTGTGTGTGACTGAATACTGAGCATGCTTCTGCTTTCTAAAAACAGGGAGAAAAGGCCATAAAACTGATGAATGAAACACAAACAGCTTCCTTGTGAAAAATATTAGAAAATAAGACCATTTCCAGGCAATAGTTTCCCTGCTTGAGCTGTATGGGGCAACCGGAAGAGTACCAAATGAATGTCGTATTTATGGAACTGCATGGACAATCCTAATAAACACTGACAGACTTCTTCTAAAGATACATGAGGTACCTGACAAATCGTCTTTTTGACAAAAGGACAGAGGCACTTTAGTCTATATGATTTGCTTATATGATTATTGATTATTGGAGAGAACTGTATCATAGTCTGTGCATGTATTTGTAAGTCACCTTTTAAGAAAGGGGCTCCCAAAGTTTTCTAGGAGTTCTTAAATGATGTACTGTGTGCCATAGTTTCATCTCCATAATCCCTAAGTAGACATTGTATACAAGGAATCAAGACACAACATTATAGTATCAGCTGTCCATTAAGGGAGAAAGTATAGAACCATAGTTTAAACAATTTGTTAGGTTTTTTTTTTTTTTTTTTTTTTTATAAACATATATTTTTATCCCCAGGGGTACAGGTTTGTTTTTATTTTAGTTTTAGTTTTGGTGGTGCAAAGGATGGATGTTACAGTATTTAAAAACGTAATCTTAAACTATTCACCTTCGCACATTGGTATGACTGTATAGTTTTTAGTCAGCCTCTTAATTAACATTAAGAATGTTCTCTGTAGAACACTGAATTGGGTGGTGACAGTCATATGTTAAGAATTATTAAATACAAATGCTCAGGAATATCTGTGCCGGGGGTAGGAGTTCAGAGGGCCTCTCAAGCTAAGAGTAATGAAAGGGAATACTACTAGGCGCATGTATAAATGTATATATACATTTATACATAAATATATATATTTATACTAAAATACTATTTCTATATATAGTATTTTAGTCATAAAGGAAAATACATTTCACAGAGCAATTCAATTTCCAAGGTGAACTATCTTGGCTTATTTGCTCAATAAACTTGTCTACAGCATGTGACACATGTGAAAATTGGCGACTCAGAGACCAATCTTTATTTCTGAGGATAGGAGACAAGTATCTGGAGTGTCACCATCTCTGAAAGCAAACTTTTACCTGGAGTTCAGGGTCTAAGCGATCCTAGAATTCAGATCTCATGAAGGGAAAGGGATTTGCCAGAGGAAAAAGTTAAATTGTAATACGAGGCCAATAAAACTCAGTAAAACTGGTGGGAAGATTTGGATTAAGTATTTTTTGTCAATTATTTGACTTTTCTACTTAAATTATGCTCAGTCACCAAATGTTTGCTCTCTGGGCAAGTACCTGACCTTCAGCCAGCTCTGTAGCTGAGGAAGACCTTAAAATACTTAACAGCTGACAGTGGCTTCCTGGTTGTACTTTTCACAATTGACTGGCAAATCCTAACTTGAATGAGGATCTAAGTATCTCATCTCTTTGTCACAGCCCACTTCTGTGTTGCCAGGAAGCACTTCTCCCTGTGGATTCAGGGAATAGTCCCATCAGGATTTCAGTGGATTTTTTTATTTTTTTTAAGATTTTTTTTTTTAATTTATTTGATAAGACAGAGATCACAAGCAGACAAAGAGGCAGGCAGAGAAAGAGGAGGAAGCAGGCTCCCTGCTGAGCAGAGAACCCAAAGCAGGGCTCGATCCCAGAACCCTGGGATCATGACCTGAGCCGAAGGCAGAGGCTTTAACCCACTGTGCCACCCAGGCACCCCCAGTGGACTTTTTATCTTAAAAGAACATTAAGAACTGAAGTCAGTGGGACAGAGTAGTCAGTCCTCACTGCTACAGTTGATTTTGGCTCTGTGGTTGACTTTTCTTGTGTCCCTTCCCTGATTTGCATTCTAGATTCCTCCTAATCTCAGCTACCCCCCTCTGCCAAGCTCAGTGGCTTACTTGCTGATTTAACTGAGAGCCTCCTCTCTGAGTGATACAAAACCCCTAGTCATCATGCCTGTCTTAGGCTGGTTTGCTCTACCTGTTAACTCAGAGTCACAGTGGCCAAGAGAATCAGAAACTGCTCATACATATTCCTCTCTGCTTTCATTGTGTAAAAGCAGCCCTGCCTTAGGCTGGTAGTCAAGGTCAACTAATCTGCACAAATGATCCTCTTTTTTTCTCTTTGTGTCTGGAAACAAAAAAGTGTCTATACAGCAGCAGATTTATTATAATGGTCACTTACAGTATCCCCAGGCAAAATTGTGCCTCTTTGTGGGACCAGGACCTCCAACACCTGAGCCCAGAGTTGTGGGCAGTGGAAGCATGGATTCTCCTGAGAGATATTGGGAACAGTAAGTGCAGCAACTCCTGCTTTACTGCCTGGATTCCAGAACCATGTGGTCCTCCTACTGGGAGCCCAGCGCCACCGAAAGGACTTTGAGTCACAGAGTATACAGCATTGAGGAGAAGAGTACCTCATACTCAGAGTTTTGTCTTCATGCTGGCTCTTTAGCTATGTTGTCCACAGGCTGTTTTACCACCCTATCCATTTCTGTGCAGCTTCTGTGTGGTACAGTACGTGATGCAAAGGAGCCTGCGTTCATGGACCTTTTCTAGGACTTTCTTTTGCTGTAAAATGGGTCCCTGGTCTCTTTAATGTTCTGTGGAATTCTGGAACATTGGAAAGGGCGTGTTATAAGCTTTTGTGAAATAGTATTGACTGAGCCCTCCCTCAGTAGAGGCCAACTCTTACCGGGATTGCATATTTATTTCTGTTAAAGAAATACCTGGGCCTTCCAGGATGGAGGAGTCTGAAGTTGTCAGTCTATTACTGTATAATGATTTGGTCATCTTAAGAAACAGTGCATAAGTAGTAGTAATTTCTGGTACTAAAAAGGCTGCTAGGAGAGAAGTCAAAAGTAGCGTGTTCTAGTTCTTGTAGTATCAATAGGAGGAGGAATTATAATTTCAGATTTGTCATGAAAGCATGTTAGTATTTATTGGAGTTGCTAAAAGGAAACAAGTTTTACTAAGTGATCTTAAAAATTGGAAGGAAAAAATCACAAAAGAGATAAAAGGGAACAATAAGCTGGGTAAAATAAAAAGCACAAGATCAGATAATGGAAATAAACACAAATGTAGCAATCCGAATCTATGTAAATGGAATAATATCTTTAGTTAGATAAAAAATGGCTAGACTAGATGAGAACATACATATACATACAGTGAAACTGTGCCATTTACAGAACATAAAAACTAAGGTCATTGAAATATTGAAAGAGAAAAAATAACAGACAATAGTTCATAGAAATATTAAAATAATGCCTATCATAATAGGAAATAGACTTTAAGAAAATGTTAAGCAAAAAATATTCATTTCCTAAGAAATATGTACAATTTTTGGCATGTATGTATCCGTGAAATACTTAAAAATCAAGAATGAAATATGGAAATAGGCTTTTAATAGTGGAAGAAATCAGCAACACCACATGAAGTAGAATTAGATTTTTTTAAAGTAGTTTATGCTGAATATATAAAGAAAACTGTTAGGGAATACAGATTAGGAACAAAAATGGAAATAAAAATATTAACATCTGCAAGACCAAAATTGTAAATAAGTGTTTTTAAGGGAAATATTTTAAAAGATTGCTTTGGAGAGAGAAAGATTATGGGCAGAGGGGGAAAGGGAGAAAATGTGTTAAGCAGACTCCCCACTGAGCACAGAGCTGCACTGGGCAGGGCCTGATGCCATGACCCTGAGATCATGCTGAGCTGAAACCAAGAGTAGACACTTACCAACAGTGCTGCCCAGCCGCCCCCTTGAGGAAAATATTTTTAAATGACTAATCCAAATGCCTATGAATTTAGGAAGCCTACTAAATGCACCACTTAAAGAACTATGGGATTAAAAAAAATTCTCCAAAATGTATAACAATGAAAATATCACCTATCACAATTTTATGCTAATATTAGGGAAACTTAGATGAGAAAAAAAAAAGTGACAGTTAATGAGCTAAGCATTGAATTAGATAGGCACAAAAAGAGTCCTAAAATGATCCTTACTACTGTCTTACCTAAGCATGAATAAATATGAGAGTTAATGAGATATAAAAGTATATAAAGCAAAAAAAAAAAAAAAAAACCCAAAACCTACAAGGTTAAAGTTCTAAAACTAATAAGATTGAAAACCTTGAGAACATTTTATAAAGAAAATAAGACAAATGTCAGAAATAAGACTGAGAAGTTGATCAAATATATGTATATATGTATATATTTAGCAGAGATTGTGCAGTCAATAATTACTAAAAATTATAGTTTAAATTTGAAATTTAAATGAAGTTGAATTTTTTTTCTAAAAATAAATACTCTTTACTCAAACAAATAGAAAATATCAATAGAAATATAACCATTAGAACTGCTGAACTGATGGGTAAAGTATAATTTTATCCTCCAAAATAAATATCAGGCCCAGACAAAACTTGGCAGATACAATTTCAAACTTAATCTAATTTTTCTAAATAATGGGGAAAAAGGAACTCTCCCAAGTTTTGTGGCCAATATAGCCTTATTATCAAAACTGACAAGGATAATATGAAGCAGAAAAATTATGGATTAATATCATGGAGCAGATACGCAAACACATAATAATGCACGGTAAAAATACAACATGACATAAAATGACAAAATAGTATGACCAAGTTGGGTTTATCCCAACCCAAGTTGGGTTTGTCTGGCCTGCTAGTGCCAGACTGATTTAACGTACAGAAAATCTATATTGCAATTAAGCATATTAATACATTAAATGAACAAAAGTGATGATCCTTGCAGTATATGTAATAAAAGCATTAAATAAAATTCAGTATTCATCCATAAATTTGTAGCTAAATTACATGGAAATTAATGAAGGTTAAAAAACAAAACAAAACAATGGAGAGCAAGCATCATACTTAACAATAAAGGTTAAAAGATGTATTTTTAGATAAATGATACCTGCCATCACTCTTTCTATAGGCAGACAGGGGGTAGATATAAGAGAAAGACCAATCCCATATGATTTTACTCATATATAGAATTTAAAAAGCAAAACAAGTGGACAAAGAAAAAAGACCAAAAAAGCAGACACTTAAATACAAAAAATTTTGGTTGCCAGAGAGGATGTGGGTGGGGAGATCGGCGAAATCAATACAGGGGATAAAGAGGTACAAGCTTCCAGTTAAAAAGTAAATAAGTCATAGAGATGAAGAATATAGCATAGGGAATATAGTCAGTATGATTACAAAAATGTTTGATGACAGATCCTGACTATACTTACTGTGAGCAGTGCTGAACAACATATAGTATTGCTGAATCCTATTATACACTTGAAATATAATGCTCTATAATATTCAGACTTCAATAAAAATGACTTAAAAATTTTGTGGTTTGGAAACTTAACTTGGGCTCACTAAAATGGCTCATCCCAGCTCTGCATACCCCTGACTGGGCTTGATCATGCACTTGTAGGGAGCTGGTAGTTGAGTTTCTCCTTTCACATCTGTAAGGAGGTTGGCTATTGACATGAATGATGGAGTTAACTGTGCCTCTCATCAGCCAGCCAGGGCACCCAGATTTGTTCATATGGTGGTGGTCACTGGGTTCCAAGGAGACTATTTGCACAGAGAGGTCAAGCCTTAACATGCAAGGATTTTGCAAGCTACTGTGTATTTAATTTCTGTTTTGTTTTGTTTTGTTTTTAAAGATTTTATTTGAGAGTGTGTGAGCAGGGAGGGGTAGGGATGGAAGGGTGAAAGAATCTGAAACAGACTCCTCACTGAGCTTGGAGCCTGAGGCAGGGCCTTGATCCCATGACCACAAGATCATGACCTGAACAGGAACCAAGAGTTGGTTGCCTACCCGACTGAGCCACCAAGGTGCCCCTGTGTGCTTTGTGTTTTTAAAGTGGCAATGTATTAGGGTTCGATGTAGAAACAGAACCAATGAGAGATCTACATCTATAGAAGGAGTTTTATTTTAAGAAATTGGTTTACAGGGGCGCCTGGGTGGCTCAGTGGGTTAAGCTTCTGCCTTCGGCTCAGGTCATGATCCCAGGGTCCTGGGATCGAGCCCCGCATCGGGCTCTCTGCTCAGCGGGAAGCCTGCTTCCCTCTCTGTCTCTGCCTGCCTCTCTGCCTGCTTGTGATCTCTGTCTGTCAAATAAATAAATAAAATCTTAAAAAAAAAGAAAAGAAATTGGTTTACAGAATTATAGAGATGGGCAAGTCTAAACTTACCCTGTCCCTGAAAGGGGCAGCAGAATGGAGAATGCAGGAGAAAGCCTTACACTGCATTTCAGGTCTGAAGGCTCTCTGCTACAGATTTCTCTTGCTCAGGGGGAGGTCAGTCTATTGTTCTATTCCAATTTTCAGCTGATTGGATAAGACCTACCTACAAGATGGTGGACAATTGCTTACTCAAAATCCACTGATTTAAATGATAAACTCCTCCAAAAACACATTTTTACAAAAACATGTAGAAGAATGTTTGATCACATGGTCAGGCACCATGCCTGACCCCAATATGACCTAGAAAATTTACCATCATAGTCAATTTAGCCAAAAAAAGCTCTAACAAAGTCCAAGTTCTACTTATTCATGAGTAGAATTGAAAGTTCCATTGCAGGAAAGTATACTATATAGGAATAGGAAAATGTGTGGCCATGTCGGGGGTGATAGATCATGTAACGGTAAATTCTTTAATATTATGGTTATGTCTGTGAGGTAGGACATGGGGAAAAACAAAGAAGATATATAAGAATATAGGTCATGTTTTATCAATATCTGGGCAGTAAGTATAGTAGTACTTACTGTACTTCATACCTTAAAAGTTCATAGCTATGAATATTTATATATAAATAATACATACATATTATGGTATGATTTATAATAGATGTTTATCTGGCACAGAGCTCTTAAAACCACTGGGATTTCCTAAGTGATGATAGCAATAATGGTTTCTTTTGTTATGTTAATGAGATGACTCTTGAAAAGTGAATAGGTAACCTAAAGATGGGGTTTGGTTGGTAAGGTAATCAACAGCAATAAGAGATTAGAATTTCCTTCCTTCCTGGCAGCCTCCCTACCACCTCTGAGGAAGGGAGGAGGACTGGTGGTTGAATCAGCTACCAGTGGTGGATGATTTAATCCATCATGCCTGTGTAATGAGATCACCATAAAAACATGAAGGACAGCGTTCTGAGAGCATCTGGATTGGTGAACATTTAAAAATGTGGGGAGAGTAGTGTACTCCAACATGGAAGCTGTGTGACCTTTCCCTATACCTTGCCTGTTGCATCTCTTCTGTCTGATTATTTTGACTTCTATCCTTTTATAATAAACTGGTAACCTAGGAATTAAAATGTTTCTCTGATTTCTCTGAGCTACTCTAGCAAACTAATTGAACATAAGGAGGACTGGTTGAAATCTCTGATCTATAACTAGTTGATCAGAAAGCACAGGCAACAAGTTGGACTTGAGATTGACATCTGAAGTGTGGGAGAGTACATTCGTATAGGTCTCAACCCTTAACTTGTGGAAACTGATGCTATCTCTACATAGATGGATAGTGTCTGAAATGAATTGAATTTTAAGATACCTGGCTAGTATCCAGGAATTGCTAGGTAGTATAGGGAAATCCCCCCCAAACTGTAGAAGTGGTGACCAGAATTGTACTTATATGCATGTGTATACTCAAAATAATGTGATCTATATTGTCCTTTCATCATACCGTAGGAAAGTTGGGATCCTAGATAAAGAAAATCATGGATTTCAACTATTATAGCTTGATCAGAATTTGTCACTATAAAGAAAATCTTATATTTGCAGCACATACTTATTTTTTTATATCTTATTAAAGTTGAATTTATATCCTGTGCAGAGGGCCTTGTTTTCAAGTCACATAATGCAGCCCTGGTAACTGCTAATTTCAACAAAGACAGAACGCATGCATACACGCACATGGAACTAACTATGCTTTTTTTTTTTAAGTTTTTTTAGTTCATGAAATATTGAAAATAATGTCTTCACAAAGACACCATCTTTCCTAACTACATGGCTAGTACAAACAAAACAAGCACATTTTAAAATAAGAAATAAAGACTTATTACTCAAATTCTTGTTTGAATCAGGTACAAGTATGTAAAAACTAAATTATGTATAGGTAGATTGTGTGAAGTTGACATTAGAATACTTAAGACACAAAGCATTAGGTTTTGACTTTTGAGGTAATTGATGTGAAACAAAATGTGATTGGATTACCTGAGGCCATTCTTATTTTGTGCTTATTTTAATGACTAGAGACTACGTGCCATTAAGAATGAGACTAAGTGGTAGTGAGATGCTCCATTTCAATCACTAGCTTGCAGAGAGGTCTAAGCAAATTACTCAGCTTTCAGGGCCCTGATTCCCCATTTCTAAAACCAAATTTCTGATCTTTCTCTCAAAGAGCCTATGGATTATGATTTCCATTCATATGAAAAGGCTGACTTTTTACTTTGTGATGGTGTGCCCTATCACTCGGTTCTAATCAGGAAAATAGTTTCACTGTAAATAGCAATACATTTTATTTCCAATTTCCTAGCATTTGAAATACAAGTGGTACTTAAGGAACTTTCTGTAGTTGTAGATAAGTTACCACTCATTGGTTTCTGTCATTGATTTATTTTTCACATATGCTAGTTCTTATAAAGCTGTGAGATTTTTTCACATTCCATGATCCAAGTTATTTAATGGTGGCTCTAAGTAAAACCAAGGTGTATATGTATTAGTATTTTTCATATCATAGTCATAATTTCATGGTATACATTTTTATTGGTAGACGAATAATTACATACCCATTTCTTTATCCAGTTTATTTATTGAGCAACTGAACAAAATTAGTTTTTACTATGATACAGTGTTTATAATCAATGGGTTCTAACCTAGCTGGAGATTGTTTGTTTTCTGGAAAGGAAATGCATGCTTGTAGGCAGGGGAGAAAGTAAACTTAAAATAATCTTAAAAAGCAGAAAATCAAAGTAAGTATTGAAATGCTATTGTCCAAAGGCTATTGTAACATATTTTGGGATAAAGTTAAGAATATTTTAAAATTATTTTAGTTGTATTCTTGACTTTATAATTATTTTAATTATAAAGTTTAGCAAGGTTTCTGAGCATATAATCTTCCAAAGTGTTTATAATGAGAGGTAGAATTATATAGTGGTAAGAACTGGACATTATAGCCAGAGTAAGAACAGTGCCTTAAGTACAAAAATACCATGCATGTATGCTGAACTTATGTCCAAATGGACTCCATCATTGGCAGAATGAAGCACTGTGATAATCTTGCATCTAAAAATATACTTTAATTGGATATATGAAGCAAAAATACTGAGAAACAGGTGAGTAAGTTTTTATTGGACTTACAAAATCTTTATTTTGATTTTTTGTTGTTGTTTTAACATATATATCAAAATACCATAAGTAACATTTGCAGAACAAACAGAAACCTACCCAGATGGAGGTATTACCATAGAACTACCATAGTTATGCTAGCTGGCCGTTGTCAGGAACAAGGCTTCCTTTACCTGATAATGACTGACTTGTGCTCAAAATGTTTTTATGCTCCTTTTTCATTTTTTTACATCGTCTAGAAAAAAAAAATAGAATTGTCTATTAAATAAGGCATTTTGATAAGAGACCTTGTGACAAAGATTAGCATCTACTTGAGACACATTTTGAGAATAATCTCAGGGGTCAGTGACCAAGGCCAAACCGGGAAGGAGATAGTATGTGACCTCTGCACTCTGCCGCATGCATGATATTAAACAATGTAAGCATCAAAGAACTAAGCTTTTTAATATTTATTGAAAATGTGCTAAATACTATGTAACATTCCGGCATTCTTGAGGAAGATACTGCCTGCCAGTTTGTGTTTAAAGGCTGCATAGAGGGGAAAAAGGATGCATAAGGCTTTAAAGAGTATAATCATCAGCCCTATATCAATTATTAATTTCAGGTCACATGGTATCTACGATAGACAATCCTACAGTATTGTCTACAGTATTGAGTATGATTGCAATTATTGATGATTATGTCTTATTTGTGATATTAATAAATGTATACAATAATAATTACTTAAATGATAAATTACCTCACTGAATAGGGTTTAAGGTGAGGGCAGTGAGTATTGATTTTGTATTTATGTTGAACCATAACTAGAGAAGGTCAATATGCCTGCGTTCTGAGGACTCTGTCCTAAAGAGTTAATAAGAATAACATAAAATGAAGGAAATAGAAGTTTAATTCACAGTTTATCCGAACACATTTCCTGATAGAAAGACTAAAATTTCCTACCATAACAATAGTTCTGTTGAGAAGAGTGAGAAATGAATTTATAAGATGTGTTGTACCCACGGTTGCCTGGGTGACTCAGTCAGTTAAGCATCCAACTCTTGATCTCAGATCAAGTCTTGATCTCAGGGTCCTGAGTCAAGCCCCATGTTGGGATCCATGCTGAGTGTGGAACCTGCAAAAAAGAAAAAGAAAAACCTTGTACCCAAAGTGTAATAATTGGTAAAATTACAGGAATTTCCATCAAAAACTAATATTCTATACTAGTAAAATAGCAGTTTTAACTAGGATCTTTTTTTAATTTCTTTAAAATTAGACTTTTAAAAAAATTTTTGGTTAGTTGAATTAAGGGTACAGGTCAAATTCAAATAATTTTCTTATATTTTCAAATTTTTCTAACATATAGCATTAATTTACAAGCAAAATGAATGAAGTTTAAAATTATATATAAAATTTCTGTTAATGCAACATAAGAGTTCCCCTATGCAATGGACATAGTGTTATATACAAATTTTATATCCAAGACCCATGCAGGGGAAAAAAAATGACTTTTCAGAAATTTGTAAAACTACAACAGGAACTTGGGCCTACTGTTCCTTGTATCTCAGCTGGTGGTTTTGTTAAGCTCAATAACCAGTGTGATTATAGCCTGAAGGTTTGAATAAATACATTTCTAGGTAAGTGTATGAGGGGTTTGGATTAGGGGATGGAAGTATATAAAAGAGAAAGTAGAAAATAAGAGATGCATAGGGACTCTCTTAGCTTGAGTTCACTGGAGACAGAGGCTGAGACAGTGAGGGTGAAGGAGGTTTACTGAGGGAGGAAGTATTCTCAGGAGAAGGACAGAAATGGAAGCAGGACAGGGCAGAGGCATAAAAGCATAGCAGAGATGTGTTCTTATCTGGAAACTCGCTTCTGCTTCATCCTGTAGTAGACTCTGAAGCATCAACTAGATAGCACAGAGTTGATCTCAACTTGAAGCCTTCATGTTCTAGCCTGTGTATGTCCGTCCTAAGCTTCAGGCTGTGCCTCCCTTCTGCAAGGGATTTCTTCAGAGGTGGAGGCAGCCAGTACTCAAGAGCTGGAGGATTAGCACAGCCATTTAGGAGATATAAGTGGAGCACCAAAATTACTCATCGCGAGATATTTAATGTTCGGAAAACTTAACTTTCTGCTTTGTTTAAAAAACAAAACAAAAAGCAAAACAAACAAACAAAAACAATAGGAAAACAGGTTCTCTTAGAGGAAAAGATGTGCACTTTTGAGCCATACATGGGTGATGAATTCCAAAACCATCCCATCCTAAACTTTGCTGAACCTCAATTTTCTCGATTATGCTATGGCAATGTCAATTAGATGTATTTCTTTCTTTCTTTCTTTCTTTCTTTCTTTCTTTCTTTCTTTCTTTCTTTCTTTCTTTCTTTTTTTTAAGAAAAAGACCACTTAAGAGTTTATTTATCTATTTGACAGAGAGATCAACAAGTAGGCAGAGTGACAAGTGGGGGAGTGGGATGGAGAGTTAAGCGATTATTTTCTCTCTCTAAAACTTTGAACATTGTACTTTTTTAAAAAAGATTTTATTTATTTATTTGACAAAGAGATCACAAGTAGGCAGGGCAGCAAGCGGGGGCAGGTGGGGGAAGCAGGCTCCCTGCTGAGCAGAGAGCCCCAATGCTGGGCTCGGTCCCTGGACTCTGAGCTCATGAACTGAGTCAAAGGCAGAGGCTTAACCCAGGTTCCCCTAGATGTATTTCTAAAATACCGTGGAAGGTGCCTGGAATATCTTAGGTATTTGTTTAATAATAGTAATTAGTTGCCTTGTAATACTAATCACTTTTGTTAACATTGTTTATTCCTTAAGATAGCTTGTATTTATAGAGTACTTAAGAGTTACATCATCGTTTTTAAACTTTACAAAGACCTCTGAGGTTAGTAGGTTACACATTATTTACCGTCTTTCATAAAACAGCAAATGCAGATTCAGAGAAGCAATATGGGAGATAAACTGTATTAGTTACCTACTGCTGGATAACCAATTACTCCTAAGGATAGCAGCTTAAAACCCTTCACCTCTGTTATCTCACAATTTCTGTGGGTCGGGCATCAGAGCTTAGCTTTATTGGGTTTTCTGCTTTAGGGTGTGTCACAGACAGAAATCAGGATGTTGGCCCATTTCTCTCTCACAAGGTGGCAGTCACTGTATTGGTAGGGGCTGTAGACATCTCCGCATTCAGTTAGGGCCAAATTCAATTCCAAGACCACTTAAGAGGCAATTTGGTGCCTCACAGTCTGGTAGTCTGAGGGTCTCAGTTTCTTGTTATCCATGTGTGTCCACCATTTGTATTTCTATCAAAGCGAGCAAGATCTGGATGCAAATCTGGAGGAAAAGAGTATCAGTAAGAAAGTACTGGCAAGAGAGAAATTGTGGTCTTTTTATAATCAACTAAGTGAAATTCCTCTTTTTTTACTGCATTCTGTTCTTCGAAAACAAATTACTGGATTCAACCTACATGCAACGGGAGATTATACAAGGGTATGAATACCAGAGGTGGGAATTATTGTAAGCCATATCAGAGCTTCTTACAACAGAAACCAAAGGTTTTTTTGGTATCTACTGTGTGAGAATTTGGTTAATGTAGAATGTAATCCACATTTTGATTATCTTCATCTTTTTACCTTTGACAAAAGGACACTTCAGATTAATTTTACAGGGTCACATTGATAGTAAGTAGCAAATCTATACTCAGATTGCAGTAATGAAAATTGAATGTAGGTTGTCTGCCTTCTATTAGATGTTAAGAATGGCATCTGATTATTTGTTGTGCCTTACGGAGTGGCTTGTTTTATAAAGTTAACATTAAAAAAAAAGTTGTTGAATAAATAAACTTAATAAAATGCTAACTGGAAGGATATTATCCTTTATTTTCTTCATTAATCTTGTTGAATTCCCAAAATAAACTTTTCCAGACATGTGCAGAAAGTGAATACAATAAAGACAGTTCTGTTAGATGATGAGTAGTACATTCAGTGTCGCCTCTAAATCTTCAGTATGTGGTGGGAAATTTTTTCCTTACACAGGCAGACTGAACTGAATTCTGCCCAATGTGTCAATACTTATGATTGCTTTATTATGCAGGCTTATGCCACTCATAGCTTATCAGATTTTAAATTACCATATAAATTTCCATAGTTAGACAATACAGGAGACATCAGTTTAAAAAGCATCTAATCTTATTTTCAAAATTAGATAAGAAACAATCAACACTTTAGAATGAAAGCAATACCCCTAAGCTGGAAAGTGAGAGCCTAACAATATTATCTAGACTAATCACCACTTGTTATCACAATCATAGTACATGCAAAATAGAAACACTGGTTTAATTAATTGTAACACCTGCAGGGTAAGAAGATTCAGAATCTGCTGCTTTTTCGTGGACATGGGGGTTGGCTTAACACAACCCAGTTTTCATTGAACAAATCTATGAATTAACCCAAAGTACATGATAAAGGGAATGCAAATGCCATCCTATCTGTGAAGTTCAGTCCTATATATAATCTTATGGCAACAGTTTGTTTGTTTGTCTTCCACCTTTCCTTTTTAATATAAATTTTGTATAATTTCAAATAGTCTTTTTATCAACTTCTTTTACCACAGGTGGCCAGATAGGACTCCTTAGCATCTAAAAAAGGAATGGGACCAAATAAATTAAACTACAAAGGAAAATTTATCTTCCATTTGGAATTTTGTAGTTGTCTAATTTCAGATTCCCTTCCCGGCCATGATGATATTTAACTGCACATATGACTTTCTACCCTATTAGATGGCCAACCACTTGAAAGTAAGGAATAAATCAGATTCATTTCTCTCATAACATATGATAAAAAATCCTATATCTATGTCAGGATTTAGTAAGTATTAAGACATCCTTTGTCATAAATGAAAAGTTGGCAGTGTCAGGAAACTTTCAGCATCCCAGGAAGAGAGTAAGTGAATCTAGTTAACAACAGAACCTAATAAAAGGAATTTCAAGGTTTAGGCATTACTATAAAGCATAGTTCTAGGAAATGGTATTATACAGACTAAAACCATGATTAAATAAAGACTGATCAACATGCTTGCTCATAAAAAGCATATGATCAGAATTCAGTTAATATTTCTATAAGAGTTTCTGTGTAGCTTGTAGAATCATTAATTATTCAGCTGTAATGGCTAATGAACACTTAAAATATTCACTCTCACTAATAATTAAAGAAATGAAAATTAAGATAATAAAATTTGATTTTCACCTATAAAATTAACATTTTTTAGCTGCAGCAGTGAAGTGCTAAAGGATGCAGAGAAATCGCTCACACATGTACGCACATACCACACATATACACATTCAACTTAAAAACGGACAAATATTCCACAGTACAGGCATTACTCTTGCAGCAGCAAGAAACATAAAAAACTTTAAAATACCCTATACAACAACCTATTAAATCAAGTTGAACCAAATCTAATGAAAGATGTTCAAGACAATGAAATGATATTAAGAAAAGCTTAAAGACTTCAGTCTCCACTGATGTATGATGATCGTGGTTTGGAATATATTGCAATAGAAAGAGGCAAAAGGAATGGAAAAAACTTGATCTTATCCTCAAATTGACTGATAGTAAAATCACAGTGAAAATCCTCAGATTTGTGTGAGTGTGTGGAAATGGACAGGTTGATTATAAAATTCATAGGGAAATGCAATTGTCAAGAAATTATAAAGAAGCGCACGGGGCAGGATTTACTCTCTAAGGGATCAAGACTTATTGTAAAGCTAGAATGAGTGGTATTAGTATAATGATAGATGAATAAACCATGGGAAAATAGAGTCCAGAAACATACCCATGACTGTGTATTTAGTAGGGAAAACACACACATACACACAAAAGACTTATTATAGATTCTCATGGGGAAATGAAGTAACTGAATAAAAGGACTTAATTCCATGAGAGAATACTTATGTTAAAAAAAGATGAAAAGCTTATTAATGTGATTTTAACTGTTTAAAATGTGTGTATATATGGAGAAAAAAAAATCACCAAAATATTATAAGAGCTCCTTTCTAGGTGATAATAGGGAAGTTTTTTTTTTTTTTGTCATTTCATATTTTTTTGCATTTTTACATAATATACATATAACATGTAAACATTTATAATCAAAAATAGTCTTACTACTAGAAAACAGAAGTACAAGACAAGAGAAAATTTTTAGACAGTATATAATTACATTAAATAAGTTATTCATTTCAAATTAATGAATTTAGGTATGATCATTCTTGATTTTCTCTAAAATCTTAGAGAATATGAAAATTAGAAGTAAGCAAATATTCAGGTATTCTAGAGGTGAATTTTGAATCTATAGGCTGATGCTTATGACTCTAATAAAGAGTGCTTGGGGAGTATGACACAAAGTAAAAACTGAAATGTAGGTGACAGAGAGCATAAAATTCTGTTTCTGGTTTGAATATCATTCTCTTCAACAAAAATGCACAGAGCTACCAGTGGCAAAATTCAGCTTCTGCAGCCTACTTTGAGTCTTGTAAGATTGTGTTAGGAGAGCATAGCTTTTAAAATTTTACAGAAAGTTCCTTTAGAAAGGTTGTTTTTTGTTTTTGTTTTTTGTTTTAGAAAATGTTTCTCTTGGTCTAACTGATTTAATATATATTTTTAAATTTTTATGATGTTATACTTTATTAAATCCTCTAAAAAGAAAATATTAGTGATTTTTTTAATTAAAGTAATCTTTAGTTTTCTCTAATGACTAATACTTTGAACCCCTTCAATTATATACATTTAAATCCATTTTTTAAAATTCATGTATCTAAATGCTCTAATCTTGGAAATCATTGCAAGCTTTGGAACATTGGAAAGGAAATAAAAGACAATATGGAGGAGAAAGGAAAAGAAACCTAATGGTACAATTATAAATACTTACGTAAGTCCAAGGTTTCTTTATGTATAAACACTCCTCTCCCATATGTCATCAGCATTTCTGTCTGAGGCCAGCCTCAAGGCCTAGTACCACATATAGGAATGTAACCCAAGTTTGCAAACTCGGATTTTTCTCACACCTTCTCCTGATCAAGTAATTAATTGGTCCAGATCTAGAGATGAGATGGATAAATAGCTATTATGAGGGTGTTTGTGTGTGTTTTATGAATACATGGAACCAAGAGGAGAAAGTGTTTTCTTTATATACAAAGCTAGAGATTCTGATGTTGATTTTTTTACTTTCTTTTTTTTTTTCAATATGTGAGGAGTTTAAAGTATGCAAATATCTTCTCCCATTCTCTCAGTTGTCTTTTGATTTTGTTAACTGTTTCCTTTCCTGTGCAAAAGCTTTTGATCTTGATGAAATCCCAATAGTTCATTTTTGCCCTTGCTTCCCTTGCCTTTGGCGTTGTTCCTAGGAAGATGTTGCTGCGGCTGAGGTCGAAGAGGTTGCTGCCTGTGTTCTCCTCAAGGATTTTGATGGATTCCTTTCGCACATTGAGGTCCTTCATCCATTTTGAGTCTATTTTTGTGTGTGGTGTAAGGAAATGGTCCAATTTCATTTTTCTGCATGTGACTGTCCAATTTTCCCAGCACGATTTATTGAAGAGGCTGTCTTTTTTCCATTGGACATTCTTTCCTGCTTTGTTGAAGATTAGTTGAGTGTAGAGTTGAGGGTCTATTTCTGGGCTCTCTATTCTGTTCCATTGATCTATGTGTCTGTTTTTGTGCCAGTACCATGCTGTCTTGATGATGATAGCTTTGTAATAGAGCTTGAAGTCCGGAATTGTGATGCCACCAACGTTGGCTTTCTTTTTCAATATCCCTTTGGCTATTCGAGGTCTTTTCTGATTCCATATAAATTTTAGAATTATTTGTTCCATTTCTTTGAAAAAGATGGATGGTACTTTGATAGGAATTGCATTAAATGTTTAGATTGCTTTAGGTAGCATAGACATTTTCACAATATTTATTCTTCCAATCCAGGAGCATGGAACATTTTTCCATTTCTTTGTGTCTTCCTCAAATTCTTTCATGAGTACTTTATAGTTTTCTGAGTATAGATTCTGAGTCTCTTTCGTTAGATTTATTCCTAGGTATCTTATGGTTTTGGGTGCAATTGTAAATGGGATTGACTCCTTAATTTCCCTTTCTTCTGTCTTGCTGCTGGTGTAGAGAAATGCTACTGATTTCTGTGCATTCTGTATTCTGACACTTTACTGAATTCCTGTATAAGTTCTAGCAGTTTTGGAGTGGAGTCTTTTGGGTTTTCCACATATACTATCATATCATCTGCAAAGAGTGATAATTTGACTTCTTCTTTGCCAATTTGGATGCCTTTAATTTCCTTTTGTTGTCTGATTCCTAAGGCTAGGACCTCTCGTACTATGTTGAATAGCAGTGGTGATAATGGACATCCCTGCCGTGTTCCTGACCTTAGAGGAAAAGCTTATCAAAAAGAAAAGAGAAAGGACCCAAATAAATTTAATCATGAATGAAAGAGGAGAGATCACAAATAACACCAAAGAAATACAAACTATTATAAGAACATACTATGAGCAACTCTACGCCAATAAATTCGACAATCTGGAAGAAATGGGTGCATTCCTAGAAACATATAAACTACCACAACTGAACCAGGAAGAAATAGAAAGCCTGAACAGACCCATAACCAGTAAGGAGATTGAAACAGTCATTAAAAATCTCCAAACGAACAAAAACCCAAGGCCAGACGGCTTCCCGGGGGAATTCTACCAAACATTTAAAGAAGAACTAATTCCTATTCTTCTGAAACTGTTCCAAAAAATAGAAATGGAAGGAAAACTTCCAAACTCATTTTATGAGGCCAGCATCATCTTGATCCCAAAACCAGGCAAGGATCCCACCAAAAAAGAGAGCTATAGACCAATATCCTTGATGAACACAGATGCGAAAATACTCAACAAAATACTAGCCAATAGGATTCAACAGTACATTAAAAGGATTATTCACCACGACCAAGTGGGATTTATTCCAGGGCTGCAAGGTTGGTTCAACATCCGCAAATCAGTCAATGTGATACAACACATCAATAAAAGAAAGAACAAGAACCATATGATACTCTCAATAGATGCTGAAAAAGCATTTGACAAAGTACAGCATCCCTTCCTGATGAAAACTCTTCAAAGTGTAGGGATAGAGGCACATACCTCAATATCATCAAAGCCATCTATGAAAAACCCACCACAAATATCATTCTCAATGGAGAAAAATTGAAAGCTTTTCCAAGTCTTGAAAAACTTCTTACAGTGCCTTCTATTTATAATCCAAGTCTGAACATTTACTTGTTGTCCACTGCCAAAGTCCCTATCTAGACCTTTCCCAGAGATAGAGTTGGCTAAAACACAGATTACCCCCTCTTACTGCTACTTACTTCCTTTCCTTTGCATGTCTGAATTTTAATTTTATAATCTTGGTATTCTTAGGTAAAGTCATCATAGCCAGGACAACCAAGAGGTGAGGCATGCCCAGTATGTTCTTACTTGTGTGAGACATTCTTTCTCCTTATTTGTTTTGCTGGTTTTGAAAGCACCTTCTCCTTATGCTGATCAGGAAAATTCAATATAGCAGCAAAGAACTCATATCAACATATTTCTCTTAGGTCTAAGGTCTTTCTTAGTATAATAACTAGGAGCATGGACACTGGGGCCAAACTGTGAAATTGTAATACTGGCCCTAATTACTAGCTGTGGGATCTTGGGGGAAATCACTAAATCAGTTTGTGCCTCAATTTCCTCATCTCTAAAAAGGGGAGAAAAAGAAGACCTAATTAATACTGATTTTGTCAAGACTGATATAATTGTATTTTTATTATTTTAGCTGTATTATATGACCTCCATATATTGCATATAAAATATACTCCTTATATTTGCCAGCTTATTTATCTAAAACAAGCCTAATTATATATCTATATGTATATTCCATTCTCTGCTCTAAGATGAGAAAATTTCTAAATTGGTGAAGAGAACTTTTAATCACAACAAAAGGGTTACAATTATCAAATTAAAACCATAACTCTTTCTGCAAACCATAACTCTCTCTGCAACACCTCTTCTTTGAATAAAACTATATTTTATAGTATTAAGGAGTTGTCTTTACATATGTCTTTGCTGTTAAAGAAAATTTTCAGAACCTCATAAATCAAGCTTTACAGTCTTTTGATTGCTGAGGAGGCAAAACTTCATCTTTCAAAATTCTTCTTCAAGATTTTCTTTCAAGCTGGTCTAAGAATCAAATTGACATGAGACATATTAACAGGAGAAAAATCTAATTTAATTAAGTAGGGGGAATCCAAGTAAACATGAGAGATTTTGAAAACCAGCAAAACGAATTATTTTTGTCGTTTTGGGCAAAAGTGAAGTGGGTGGGAATCTGGGGTTTCAAAAGAAACAAAGGAAATTTACAGGGAGCGTGGAAAAAGTAAATGTTAGGTAAACAAATCTTTGCTTGAACATCCATGAACAATGGGTCTTACAGATGAAATTTTTACATACTTTGCATGGTTCTTCCCTGTCTACAACACCTAGTTCATGTTATACCATAGTTCTCATTAGAAAACCTGTTTCAAGGTGGGAGCTATCTAAATTCTTTTAGGTAATTAGTGGGAAGGCAAACAAAAAAAAAACTTCTGGAACCTTCGATTTCTTAAACATATTCTACCAAAAACAATCCAAATGCCAAGGGAATACATTTTGGGGTAGCAAATGTTGCTCTTCTATATATCACTTATATGATAAAATAAGGATGGATAATGCTTCATATGTGAAGGTTAACTTCTTAAAATTCCAGGTTAACTTCTTAAATAGTAACTTCAAAGTGTGCTTTTTGGTGTTGCAAAAGTAAAATTATGATGATTATTTATATAAACATAGCTACTTGTCTAACTCTGTCAGTTGTTAAGCATGTCCATTTCAACTTTGCCTTCTGAAAGTGGGAAAGCAAAGACAGACCTGGACCAAAATTCCATCTATCACCTGACATTCAAACCACAGTTCAGAGATTATCATCCCAGTATCCAGTAATCTCATTTCTTTTCTCCAGTTCAGTTACATTGTAAATGATTTCAGGTCCCTTAGGGGAAGTATCCAGAAATATGTACTTGTAGAACTGTCAATCTTAAGGTTACACAGTCCTTTTTAAAAAGGGACTCCTAGTATTTAGACTGGCTCGGGTCTGGGCATTGAATGAAAGATCATGACTATTTGTTGTGTTGATTCATATTAGGCTTTTGTTCACCAAACCTATGATTTTTGTTGTTATACATTTCAAGTAAGGTTTTGAATTAATTGCCTATCTACTTCAGTGCTAGAGATACCAAAATCAGTAAGTTACTACAAAAGAAATCTAATGGTCATATTCTGATCACTATTCAGGCCGTGGTGCCTATGGTCACGATGTTCACCATTCCAAGTCTCCTGAGATCAGGAGTCTTTTCCGCTGTGATTCCTGCCTGCAGGATACAAGGATGAAAAGCTCTACAATGGATACAGTGTATACAGTAATACAGTGTATTACTCAATAACATAATGAAGAAGTGATTAAAATTTTAACACTGATAACTTACATTACTTGAAATTCTGTTTTAGCACTATTAGGAAATTTCTCTCTTTTAACATTCTGAATTCAGTCATTCTCCTTTTGGCGCATGTGAATTTCTGCATAGCGTTGTTGGCTGGAGAGTCTTCTGTAAATCAGCACAACATAGACTCTAGTCTTTTACATTCCACCTGACTTTTCATAGCTAGTGGACTTGCTGCTCAAAGAAAGAAAAAGTTTGTCAATGAAGTTCTTAGATTTGTGTATGCGTATTAAATACAAGCACATAACCCTATTTCTACAATTCTGTGATGTAGTAAATGATAAAAACATTTTTCCCCTCATTGTTTTGGCACTGAATCACATTTGGTGACTAAACTTAACTATACTAATATTACCATTGATACTCTTATTTATCCCAATTGGTGTGAATATTGAGGAACAATATATTAAAGAGTATGGATGGGAGGTTTATATAATATATGATATATGCAAATTCCAATGACTGAGGTTTCAGATGAGGAATTGTAGACCTATGTTTTGTTTCTTCCTGAATTTAATATGATGATTATTTTCCTATTTTCATCAACCCTAAAAGGTACATATATTTATTATCTACTCTGAATTTTTGTGAAGTAAAACCTGATATTGTTGACCTTCTTTGTTACTCCCCCCAACCCTGACCTGGGTCAAAAATGGTTTTATTTATTTATTTTTAAAGATTTTATTGATTTTATTTTTATTATGTCAGTCACCATGCAATACATCATTAGTTTTTGATGCAGTGTTCCATGATTCATCATTTGCATATAACACCCAGTGCTCTATGTAATACATGCCCTCCTTAATACCCACTACAGGCTAACCCAGCCCCCCAAACCCCTCCCCTCTAAAACCCTCAGTTTGTTTCTGAGAGTCAATAGTCTCTCATGGTCGGGGGGTAGGGGGAAATTGGAGGGGGAGAACCATGAGAGACTATGGACTTCTTTGTTACTTTTATTGGTTGACTGATTTTATTGATTCTTAAGAGGCTTAATAACAAATTCCTTTTAGAAATTACTAAACAATATTTTTAAATGATATCATTTGCTGAAATTGAACCATACCTTGTCCTTCCAGAATTTAATTATTAAATGAAGCTTAAAATTTCAATATTCTGTATTTTTTTACCTTACGCTTAACTTTTAAAATTTCCATATGATGTACTTTAAAGCATTTATAATACAGATCATCTCTTTTACTGTTTTGTGTTTTTTTTTTAAGTCCATATTCTGAAACTACAAAGGACTATTTTTAAATAATTATAGGTCTTACAGATATTTATTTTCCTACTGAAATAGACAATACAATATTAAAGAAAATATGCTAAAAAGACAGTTTTAAATATTTTTATATACCTCACCATATTCTCTAGAATTTAAATGTCTTATGATCCATAGAACTATATCAGTTTTCCTCATTGGAGTCAAGCCAACTGTGCCAGTTTTTTTATAAAAATATTTACTAGTTAGCCTTAATCTTTAGTCTCTGAGGTATTTGATTCTACGAGGCCACAGTTCATAGATTTGAAATGAAAAAAATAATAGAAATAAATGCATCCCCTCCTTTTTGAAAACACTAGCCTCTTTGATCCTTCTGTCTTCTCAAGGCTTTATATTTCCCAGTGAACAGTTGCATCCAGCAGTGTCCCTGCTGTGGTCACTTCCAAGCTCTGGGATTGTCAGTTCCTCCTATGGATAATACTAGTAATGAGTGTGAATGTCACCTGGTGTTCTGTACATCACCTCCACCTAGGCTCTCCTCTGCACTGAAATAACTCCCTGCCTTGTTCCATCTCCTCATTGGGCTTCCCACTCTGCCTGCTGGGATGGTGTGAAGCCCCTCCTCTTTCAAGTAGCACTTCTCATTCATCTGGGAAAATCTCCCCCAAATTTGTGAAAACTCACATAGGCTGTCTGATGTTTTCTCTTACATCTATCAGACAAGAAAATTGCAGAATTGATCCCCTCGTGTGACACCTTGAAGTGAAACTCGAGGGAGGTCAGTAGTTTCTCATCTCTGTCTCAAAACTTCCCCTCACCTGAAGAGTGAGGACATTGAATCTCAGAATGTCCTACTTCCTTCTCTCTTGAAGGAGATTGGAGTGACCTGGAGAAAGTAGTTCAGGTCTTCTGTATATTCTTGTATTTTGACATCTCCTGCTGATGCCCATCTGAGATGTGGTAGATGATGAGGTGATGAATTTCCAGCCCACACTCAAGCTAGCTTTTCTATCAGACTTTCCTAATTAATAAATATATCTGTCCAAAGCCTGCAAATCACTCATTTTCTCCAGGGAGGGGAAATTTCATCTAGTGTAGGGGCTTAAAATGCATATTCAAGAATGTCTTATCATGTCCTCTCATTACCTCATCCCCCTGTGCTTTGTCACAAAGCAGCCATTTTATTCTAGACACATCAGTACTTTAAGGTTTTAAAGGATCCTTCAGTTTTGTTTTTAACTTTGTATATATGTATTCTATTCAAAACCTGCATTAAAACAACAACAACAACAAAAATGAGGCACCTAGGTGTCTCAGTGGGTTAAGCCTCTGCCTTTGGCTCGGGTTATGATCTCAGGATCCTGGGATAAAGCCCCGAATCAGACTTTGTGCTCAGATGGGAACCTGCTTCCCCCCCGTCCCACTCTGCCTGCCTCTCTGCCTACTTGTGATCTCTCTCTCTGTCAAATAAATAAATACAATCTTTAAAAACAACAACAACAAAAAATTGTTTCAGTCTTTACCCAACCAAACCTACTTCCTCACTACTATTTTTCCTCATTCTTTAAGCATGTAGTATGAGGCGAGTAATGCATGCCCAGAGGCATTGAACACTCTGCATGTTAAGTGTTTATTTGGGTACTCATTTAAAGGCTGGACTGCATGGGGTAGAGCATAGAGTGGTCACATCTTTTGCTGTCCAACATTCAGGAAGTGTGAGCTGATGTGCTCCCATTGAACTCGATCGTAGAAGTCTGCAATATTTCACAGTATTTAGAGATGTGTTAAATATCTTTAATTTGAAGTGGACTAGAGCTGTCCCTAGAAACAAAAAAGAAAGTGGATGCTGAGCAAGGAGCAATCCATTGGTGACCTAGATTTCAGAGTCAGAAGGCCTTCCACAGACAATCCGTTAAGAATGCCTATAGGAGAAATACAAAGTGAAACTCCTGAGGTTCCAACACGGGAAATCAGTGGAGTCATTGACATCATCAGGTTTCTTCATTTTAAAAGACCTTTAAAAGAAAGGAGTTTAAAGTAAATATACTAGACTCTGAACAGGGGTGGGTCCATTAGCACATTCAAAGGGACATCAGCCTTGATGGAGAGGAGAAAACTGGAATTAAATTTTCTCACCAGGATTTTCTAATGTGTCACCATCTGTGATGAGACAGCCACCAAGGGAAAATTCACATTTACATTTTCTCACTAATTTGGGAAGCAAAGAAGAGGCAAAAAAGGAAAGAGCCAGTTAATTTTCTCTTCGCAACTGACTTCGCTGCTTCTCCGAGAACAGGATGAAGAAGGCAGGAGTATGTATATATAATAAATATAGTCCTGCTCTGTTGGCTAGGAGACAGTATTGCTATGCTACGAGTTCTGGGGGCATAATCCCATAATTCAATGGTTTCACTCCAGTGCATGTTCCACTTCCTTTCCCACTGAGCTAATTTATAGTCCCAAACAGTTTCTTCCTGTCACTTTCCATTTGCATTGCCGATTTCTATGTTTTTTCTTTCCTTTGGAGATCGTCGCTGTCACAACCCATCTTACTTCTGACTTGTTGTCATCTTTCCTTGAGCTGTTCCAACCCCTTTTTTCTGCTGTCTCCCTCAGTTGCCATCACCTAAAGGTTAATGAGGCAGACTGTCTCCTGGGTGAAAATGCTCTGCGTGGACTTCCTTCGCGTGAGAATCAGGACTGTCCTTTTCCCATGTTTAGGGCATACCTCAGTTTTAGGAGTTGTGAGCTATTTGGCTTTCCTCTAGTTACATTGATCAAAATGATAAGACTAGTCTTTGAAAACTATAAAATATTTAGAGACTTCTTGTGACTACTTCCTTTTATTTCCCTTTGCCTCTTACTGTTCTGGAATTGGTGGTGGGCTGTGTGTGCTTGTGTATGCAAGAGGGCCAAGAGCGGGGGAGGACGGCTGGGGGGCTCTATCTTCTACCATAGTCATTTAACATATTAGAAATATTTTAAGAAATAGCCAACATCATAGATTTTAGCTAATTGTACATTTCAGTTTGAATCCAAACTTCCAAAGTTCTGACTTGTTCTCTGTCTACCAGGATTTTTGATGAGACAAGTCAATTGTCTTCTCATGACTGTGGACGTAAGATTATAGTTGGTGTTATGCATACAGTCTCTAGAAGCTAGTTAAGAATTATCATATAGTAATCATTCAAGACAGCTTTCTCCAAATCCAAACTGATCAATTAAATTTATGATTAAAAAATTAACACATGCATACTCATTTAAAAAACACAGGCATCATAGGTAAATATAAAGAAATTAAAATTTTCTGTAATGGATGTTGTTTCTAGATATATATTTTGCCACTGAGTACTAAATATAGGAGTGTGGTACATTCAAATATATAAATAAATAGTATCAAAAATGTGTTTTAAAAAATGTAGGCTTTTTATTTTAAGAATGCTATATAGAAGTTATACATTCCTCACTATATTTTCTTCCACCATTAATATTAGCATTCCTTGGAGGGTCACCCTGCTGTTCCAACAATGTATTCAAAACTATGAATAGTCTTTCACTTGTACAGATATCCAGATGTTTCATTTTAAGGGTCACTGTATGTATAGATTAACAGTCTGGATCATGGAGCTAGATTTTCTGGGTTCAAATCTTAGCTCTTAAGCTTGTTGGCTGTGTTACCTTTGTCAAGTTGCTCAACTTCTCTGTGCCTTAGTTTTCTCATCTTAAAACAATGAGATTGGGGCACCTGGGTGGCTCAGTGGGGTAAGCCTCTGCCTTTGGCTCAGGTTATGATCTCAGGGTCCTGGGATTGAGCCCTGCATCCGTTCCCTGCTCAGCGGGGAGCCTGCTTCCTCCTCTCTCTCTGCCTGCCTCTCTGCCTATCTGTGATCTCTCTCTCTCTCTGTCAAATAAATAAATAAAATCTTAAAAAAAAATGAGGTTAACAATCATAACTAACTTAAGGTTGTTATGAAGTTTAAATGTACTAATAGATATTAAAACACTAAGCCTATATCTAGCAGAGAGTATTTTGTGTACATTAGATATTACATTTTTAGGATTACAGCTTCTCTGATAAACCTAATTAATGTTTCTAATTGTCTGATTTATTTATTTTAGACTTGTATAAGGCTACACATTTCCTTGGTTTGATATTTAAAGATAAGATTTACTATTGCTATTTATTAACATTATCATGGATTTAAAAATGATATTAAATTTCTATTAGTCTTGGGGTGCCTGACTAGCTCAGTCAGTTAAAGGTTAAGAAGATTTTTATTTATTTATTTGAAAGAAAGAGGGCCTGAATGTGAGGAGGAGGGGTAGAGGGGAAGGGAGAGAGAAACAAGAAGATTCCTCATTGAGCAGGACCCTAATACGGGGCTTGATCTCAGGACCCTGAGATCACAACCTGAGCAGAAACCAAGATTCAGACACTTAACCGATTGCCCACCCTGGTGCCCCAGATAAATAAAAATCTTTAAAAAAAATATTTAGTCTTTCCTTTTAATATAGGACATGTAAGTCTTGTATAGTCCTCCCATATAACCCTCTGCAAGCTCATCACCACCTTCTGGTGGTATAATTCCTCCAGATGTCATGCTACAATAATTGTACTCCCTGTCAGTGGAGTTCACGCAATTAACAAATTAGTGATTATGTATTTACTTGCAGAGAGGAGAATCAGGGTGAGAAGGTGAGGCAGATCCTTAGTTCATTGAAAGGATGGCATCACCTCTAAAGGTGTGTGAACACATTCTATGATGTGATTTTTTTTTTTTTTTTAAGGAGATGAAACTAATTTTGGAAGGTTGGATTATGAAATGCCACTGGGGCTTCAGAAAAGTTCTGAAATGGAAAGAGGCTGAGAGGAAAAGAATTTCATTTTTCTGTAATAGCTTTTGTTTATTCACGTCTCTACCCTGCCTTTTCAAATCTTTTTAAAATAAGCCTTAGAAAAAAAAAGTTCGAGCCAAATGGAAATAGGCTCTTTAATTCTACCTTTTTATAATTCTGAAGCTACAACTGACCCTCCTCAATATGGTCTTCCTTTTTAACATTAATTACCTTGTTATCTGAGAGATGCAGCAGCTCTCCCCTGTCTGCTTAGGAAGAGTGCCAGCAGGGCAACCGTTGGAAGTAAATTACCATGATTGTTTGGGGCTTTAGAAAGCCCTCTCTGCTGTCTATTCTTCTTAGATTCCTGGTAGAGTCACTTGGGTGTGTTTTCTAATTCAGTATTCCTGTGTCCACTGTCCAGTAAACGTATGTTTATACTGTATGTATATAACCAATTATACTGTGGCTAGGGGCAATGTCTCTTCTGGATTCTTCACATGCCAATGATTAGAAAACCTGGTGTAGCACTCCTGGGCATGCCCTTAGTCAAGAGGTAGGGGGAAAGGTTTATTCCATTTGCCTACATCTTTTGCTCATTCAGATGATTGGCTATGACCACTGGGGTGAGCAGACATCTTGCTTTGTGCTCCCCAGAACTAATGTTTTTTCACTTAGCAGGGACCAGAGCTTATTAGCAAAAATGTTAGCAAAAATTAAATCTTAACATTTAACATGATAAGGGCAACATATCCTTATCCATAAAAAGGATATTGAAGTGAACACACCCAGTCTATTTACTTAGTTTGATTATTTTGACTAAATCCATTTGTCACTTCAGCTTAAGGCCAGTTTGGCCAATTTGATTAAATTGACTGGTTCTTTCACTGAAGTGACCAGTCAATGCTAACAAATTGTTTGTGTTTGTAGAAACTCATTAGGTTTTATCTCTTGCATTGTGTCTGCAACTGATATGGAATCAAGAATTTGACACAGGCTTGCTTTTAGCTCTTCTGGCAAGGGGTGTGGAGAAAGAATCATGTCTGGAATTTTATAGATTTGAGATGGGGAAAAATAAACATTATTGATTTAAGGTATAAGCTAGCCCCCAAGCATTAATTATTATCAAGGCAATCATGTTTGTGATTACTTTCTTAGTTCTTTCTTTTTTTTTCTTTCTTTCTTCCTTTCTTTCTTTTCTTATAAACACTTGGTGTTACTCTCGTTACTCTGAGCACCTGGGTAGTCAATTAATGTGTGGCCGGGAGGAAAAGTAATGTCTACAGCAAGCGTCATGCAAATTGTTTCTTGGAAGAGGAGAATCTGCTTTCTTGCCAAGAGGAGCAGTGCTGACCATCAACATGACTCTGGTATTTGAGTTTCATTTATTTCAAACTTCTTGTTTGCTATCCCAAGAGCCACATATCTTCAAGGCTTCTGCATGTCAGCTATGTAATTGCTGTAATAATAATGTGGTATAAAAGTCAGTAGCTTTTTACTATCCAGCAAAATAATTTTCTGGCATTTTTGTTTGTGTCCAAGCAACAGTTTTAGCTACTAGCTACACTAATCACTAGGAAAAATTTGTGAGGATAAATTAGAGGATGAGTCTAACACCATCTTTTTGTGCTACTTCATTTTCATTTTAAGCAAAATATACTTGTCTCAGCGCTGGTTGCTGGGAATGGTAAGGCATGCTCTAAGCCCCAGGAATGCAGTCAGTACCTCTGGGAGGATCCACGGTGTGTCTGTTAGGAATTCGGGACTTCAAACAAGGGAAACTGAAGCTAATTAAAGCAAAAGGAAATTTCGTGGAGTGATTTATGGAGCTCACAGGGATAACTGGATGCTGAGGAAGCAAGGAAGGAACGGGGGCAGAACCTGATTTTCGGGTGGCAAGAAATAAGTTTCTTTAGGTTACTACTGGTGGGTGAATCTATGATCAGCTTTCCCAGACTTTTTTTTCAATCTTGGTTGACCGTATCACTATCAGATAGTGAAAAGGTCATATCCCAGCACAAGAGTGGAATGATTATAGGAAGAATAGGAAATGGATGTTGGATTCCAGCCCAAAAAAGTAACATATTAACTGGTAACTCTCACACATATTTAATGGGTTGTCAAATGAAATGATCAACCCCTACTCTAGGATTAGTATATATTAACAGGAAGCTGGCATGAGTGTGGCACTTTCATTGATCTTGGGCAAAGCTGTGAAGGTATGACTAAGATTGCTGAAAAAGAGAAAAGTGAGTTCAGGGCATGGCTTAGTTTATAAAGTGGATGGTAGTGTTATTCACTAAGATGGAAACTACCTGAGGAGAAACAGGGTCAGGGAAGAACCTGACCGTTTCTCAGGGTGAGGGACCATAACTTACCTTCTGTGAACTCTTTCAATAACTAATCATTGTGGGGATGCCTGGATGGTTCAGTCGGTTAAGCCTCTGCCTTTGGCTCAGGTCGTGATCCCAGGGTCCTGGGATTGAGCCCCTCACTGGGCTCCCTGCTCAGCGGAGAGCCTGCTTCTCCCCCTCCCCCCACCTGCCTATGTTCTGTCTGTCAAATGAATAAGTAAAATTAAAAAAAAAAAATAACTAATTATTGTCAAGTATACTGGCATCTGTGACAATTCCGATTTTGTCCTAAATGCCTATTTTAAACATTTTGTGGGTGTTTTGTTTTTTGTTTCCATTTTTGTTTTAATTAGCTTTACATCTTTAGTAGTGTGTGTTTCTGGGGAGATTTGTCCTATTTCCTTTTTACGGTGAGGTGTGGGTCATGAAATGGATTACACCAAAGTCCCTGTGCTTCCACAGTACCCCAGTTGCTACCTTAGTCACATCGGAATACAGTGTCCTAATTTAGAATTCACCGACCTGATGATACATTTTGGCAGTTCTACATCATAATTTTTTCATTCAGGTATGGAAATTACTCCCAAATAAATGCTTGGTATAGACTGGAAAAGTCTGTTTAATATTAAAACCACAGTAATTAGAGAAATACAAAATTTTCTGAGAAAAAAATAGTCTTAACTAGAATCTAAAGCTTCATTTTTAGAACATGTTCTACAGTGAATCTCATTGTAAAAACAGCATTTTCCAGTATAAATACATTCTTACACTCTTTTTTTCTTCTTCTTCCCTTCAAATCAATTGTCAGTGACTACAGGGCATACTTTACCTCCAAGAACATCAGAGGCAAGTTCATTCATTCTTTACTGTGTTTACTAAAAAGAAAGTTTATTCAAAATGAAGTCCAGGTTAACTATTTGTATAGATGGGATTGTTTCAAAGAGGCATTCCTTAAAATCACCACAAATATATATCATTCTGATACTGAGTGGTCATTCTCCTGTCAATCAAACTAAGAACTTAATCTATCTGGTAGTATTTACTGTTTTTACCTATCCAACACTGAACTAGATATAGAAGAATCAATAAAGAAATCAGACTTTGGCCTTTCAAGGATTCACAGGTCTCTGTCTACTAGATCCTCCCAACTCAATACCTTCCACCAAAAGAGAACTTTCCCACTGTTGACATTTTATGGGCTCTGAGTTTTCTTAATTTCCATCCTGAGTCATTTGTACTGTAGTCAAAATTAGTTCTTAAAAACTAAGGGATAAGAGAATGAGTCTTTGTACATTCTCATGTATGTAGAATGATTATATAATACTTCTCTTGGACACCAGAACTCTTTGAGAATAAAAGCAGACAATAGTTTAAAAAAAAAACAAAACACCAAAAACAAACAAACAAACAAACAAAAAACTAGTCATAAGCCAGGATTATCCTACGCAAACCAGGACATATGTGGACCTGATTTGTAGGTGGTAGGTAGATTTATGGACAACGTGGCAAAGCATTTTTGATAAATACTAAATAACCAATAAAATTGCTATAATTAATCCCTGTTTGATCAAAAATAAATGGGTAAAGAATTAAGTCATATGACTAATCCCAGAAATAATAAAAACCAAGACTTGCCAAAAGGGCAGTGTAAGGCAAAGTCTCTTCAAATATGCAGGGTTTTGTTAAATTCTTGTTAATTCACCTACATGAGTTTCTCCATCTCTTTGGATGTCATGTTACCTCTATGTAAATGTATGCAAAGCAAGAAGGACTTTTTATTTTGCAATTTTAGTAAGTGTGATCTTTATCCAAATACCTGGGAAATCTTTGCTGTGTAGAGAAATACCCTGAAGCAAAAAACCAGCATATTCACTTGCAATTATACTAATCACTGCCTATCAAAAGCAAGAACATGCCTGCTATTAGGTATTTCTGGTAAATTATGGTACGTGCCCTGAGGTGTTCACAAACCAGTCTTTTGCCTGAATAGCCTCTGACTCTGACATGGCTATTCCAATACAGGTTTCCAAACTTCTATCCATAAATTGTAGTTATCTTCAGCCAAGCTGATGTTTTCTCATGCAGAGCTGATGTTTATTTTCCAAGCTCGGACTTGGATGAGCAGAACTTTATTCCTGAATAGTGTGGAGTCACTAGAATCCTGCATCTAACTGCTGGATCTTTAGTCAGGAACTCTAAAATTTACCTTTGCAGACTATATGATGCCAGAAGAATGTAATTAAAAACAAAGTTTTTCCATGACCTCAATCTCAAATCATAGGGAAAACAAACAAATAAACAAACTAGGAAATCAAATTTTAATATTAGAAGAATGTGAAAACTTAAAAAGCCATGAGATATTCAGACAACATATTAATGTTTTAGTAAACTTTATTAATTTGAAAAGCCTAAGGAAGTGTTTTTTAATTCCATTAGCAAGAACTAAATAACTAAAAATCCTGACCTTAAGTTCAGGTCTTAGATATCTACCAGGAGGTTAAGGAGTAAGCAGATTTAAATGGTGTTTTGATAAGTATGCTTATTACTGCCTTTAAGAGTACCTATAAAGAACTTACTCAACTTTATCAATAGAAAGTATTTAAATCTAATACTGGGAATACTAAGCAGGTCTCTTTGAACTCCAACCTTTGGGTTTCTTTGTAAAAAGTTCTATTAACATGTAAGAATTTATATTTTATGACTTTTATGCTTTTTAAGATCTTTAATGAATAAAGAGAAAATTTATATTTTTAAAGCAATAAAACAACTTTTATTTTGCTTTTTCCCTAAGGGTCCATTGGGCCCTTTTATAATATAAGATTTATTACGGAAACTTGATGATCTTCCTTTCCCATATCTTTTGTGCACAAATGCCTCTGCTCAGGGAGATTCACAGACTGGAGCAGGACCAAGGGAAAGTACAAAGATGGTACCTGCTGGCCTTCCTGTCTCTGGAGAAAATTGCAGTCAGCCTCTAGTTTTCTGTTAAATTAGGAGCCTGACCCTGAGCTGTGGCTTTTAAGATATGCAAATAGGCTTCTTTCTAGGAAAGACTGGGGGATGGGCATTTCAAGCTCTTGCCTCAGTGCTGAGCCTTGGGAGGATAGCCAAGGTGAGTTCTAACAAGCCCCCAAATTATTTGTTTGTTGTAGTCTTATAGGTATCTTGAAGACAAGTTCCATTGGCATTCAGAGCTAAGTGTTTTGGGAGCCTATCCCTGAGATGGAAGTCTTAAAAGCAGAAGCATTAGATATTGGGTCCAAATCCTTCAATTTTCACGGTGAGTGAGGAGTTTTAAGTTCTTTCCAACTATATGTTGCCATGCTGGGGTGAAGTTTATAGCAAAATTTTTGCCTCTGCCTCTCCCCATTTCACTGTGGGTTTTTTTTCTTTTGCCCAATATGTAGGAGTCACTCAGTTTTCTGAATTTCTTTGAGAGGAAATTTCTCCCTGTATAGCTATCAATTTGGTACATTTGTGGGAGAGGGTGGGCTCAGGAAGTCTCCTATGTTGCCGTCTAAAACTGCAACTTACCAAGCGATTCTAATAAAAATTAAAGTAATATGGAAATGGAAAAATGGAGGAATCACCTGGTAGAATGATACAGTAGTGAAATAAATAACCAAGTTTGGATCATTTGTCAGTTTGTCTTATTACATTGCCTAAAGGATTGCCTCTTTCTTCAAAAATGTTTAAGGGAAATCTGGTGCCACCTTCTTGGCAGGATTTTAGGTAATTTATTCGAAGTTCTCTTTGAACAGAATTAAGGACTCTGATTCAAAAACAAACCAACCTTTCCATCTATAATGGCAATGAGTAGGACACGTATAAAGGACAACTTTTCAAAATTACTAGGTAATAAGATTAATGCAGAGCAAGATAGACACACGTCAGATTCTAATGATGTTGGTGAAGTTGAAATAGAAATCTCAGGTTATATGTCTTCAGAATAATCTATGTTACATGAGTTTCCTCAAATGCAAGAATTAGTAAGCATTATTGAATCACTAGACCATTTCTAAGAACAGAAAAGGAAATATGATCTCATGCAGTTCATTCAACACAAGGCATTTTATCATGCATGTTTTATGATAGAGTTGAGGCATGCTTTTTTCCTTTACAAAACATGTGGCAGTATTTTCTGTGTTTCTGATATTCACCGAAATAAATGCACTTGACACATTTCATTAAGTGGAAAAAAGCCAATGGCCAAGGTAATACAAAAATGGCAAAGAAGAAATTGATCAAATGGAAATGGAAAATGATTAATTGGCTTCTTTAATTAGTGTTCATAAATCTAAAAATAAAAATGTTTTACAGTTATGAAGGATAAGTGATGGCCATTTCTAAAAATAATTATCTTTCTCAAATAAAAATCTTTTAAAAAATTATTAACAGTCAAAATATTCAAGGGCATTATGTTTTGGTGACGAAGGTACAAGAGGAAGAATAAGAGTAATGACAAACTAGAACCCATTGGAACTGTATTTGAAATCTGAAATCAGCATTTACAAGATGGGTAGGTTTCTATCCACGCCTAAAATTTGCTGAGCAGTTAGATGTATTTATTTATTTTTAAAATTTATTTGTTTAGAGTGCAAGAACGTGTATGTGGGGAGGGGCAGAGAGAGAGGAAGTAAGAGAATCTCAAGCAGACTCCCTGCTGAGCATGGAGCCCAACCCCAGGCTTGATCTAATCCCAAAACCTAGAGATCATACCCTGAGCTGGAATCAAGAGTCAGTCACTGACTGAGCCACCCAGACATCCCAAGCAGTTGAAGACATTTAAATGATATTGACCAAGGTGTCTATCTATATCTATATAGATTTATATAGATATATAGATACCTATATATATATATATATATATATATGATATAAATATCTATAGATACACATAAATAGTTTTTTATGAAAATCTGCAATTTTTATCCTCTCTTCCTTTCTTCTCCTAGATGACCTTAAATGGAGAAACATGACTATTAAGGAACTATGGATTATGTGTGCTGGTACATTTTGAGAGCTTAGATTGTATGACATTATAGAATTCCTAGTTTGTGATGGGTAATCCCTTTTCACTGAATTAATCCATTATTAGAATATTTAGGTTAGTGTGACACTTGAGATATGTGTAAATAACAATATTTCACTCTCTTATAGAAACTAAAACATAACCCACTTTATGTGGTATATAGTACTACTCACTCCTATTGCCCTTACAGTAAGTGTGGCTTTTGAAAAACACTATTTGTATAAGGTACCATTAAAACATTTTGGCAGAATTTATGAAATGAAAAGAGCAAGGAAACTGCATTTTTTACTTTTCAAACTATCAGTAATGGGCTGTGTGAACAAATTAGCCCTCTGAGCCACATAATATTTTTTTGTCATTTATAAAATGAAGGACTATATTATGATCTCTGAATTCCCTCCTACCCCAGAAAAATCTCTGTATTAATATCTTAGATGACCCTAGGACCATCCAGGGATTCAATCTGGACCACAATCTCTTTTAACTGAGATCTGACCCGGAAGGTACCTAATAATTACAGAAATTGCTAGAGTTGGTCTACAACGTGAGCAGTTTCTTCTCTCATTATTGCCCTATCTCAAACCCTTTAATCTTTCTTTATATGAAATGACTGAATAATGTGAGTCTTTCCCCTTAGGCTGTATAATATGAAAATAGAGCCCAATTAGGATGGCCTACTGTTATAACTCTAGTGACTAGCACAATTTCTAAAATCTAGTAGGAGCATAATAAACATTGATCAAGTAAGAATATAAGTTAATGTACAAATAAATATAACAGAATATTTTACCTTTTAGTTTATTTTGTTTTCTTCTCTGTCAACAGGAGGAAAAAAAAAAAGTTCCAGAAATTCAGGTAGCACAGTAAAATATCAACTTCTGGGGATTTCTGACAACTTATAAATATTATTCCTTTCCCCTGCAAACTAAATCTATTTCTCATGCTTGCTTGCTTGCTTGCTTTCATACCCACACACAAACAATCGGATTTTCTTGATTTCCGACTCCAATAGAATCAGGTCAGCAGTGAGGATAGAAGCAATAAATCTCTTTATCTCTGTTGACTTTTATGGAACTGACATCTCTTAAAATATTTTTCTTGACTTTGGTGCTCTTTTACTGACTGATTAGGCAGTAGAGCACAGCAGTCAATTGAATCTCCCCAAATCTAATATTAAAAGCGAAAAAGGAAAGACCTGAGGGGCAACAGAATAAGTGAAGAGGACTAAAGAAGGTCCAATAATTCCTTCCCCAAAAATAGGAAATTGCATTTAAGTGTTAGCCTTTCTGTCTGCCCGAGTTACTGTCTTTGTGGCTCTGACATTCTGTTTTCTATCATCAAGGCCTCATTCCACTGTTTTATGTTAGTAATAGACTCAGCTCCTGAAAATTGATTGATGATAAGCATATTACAAAGCAAAATGTACGTATCTAATGCCAAGTAGGAACGAAAACATTTCTCCATTGTGATGGAATAGACAACTTATCTAAGATAATGGAATGTGCAGAACAAAAATATAAGCACTAGGAAATTGTGTTTGTGTTTTGGGGTAAAGCTTTTGATTTGGGCATACTGGCATTTGCAACAATAAATAACAAGTAAAATCTGGAACAGTACACTGCAAACAATTCAAGTACTGTCTCTTTCTAGTAAGTATAGATGTGGATGACACCAACAGCAGTAATTGAATAGTAGCCAGATGCTTGAAGACATAATTAAATTTTAAAAAGCCACACAGAGATTTTTGCTAAAGCATCATGTCACTAAGCCAACTCTTTATAAATAATTTCCAAAGTGGCCTTATTTAAATCCCCTGGACAATATGAGAGGCAAAAACAAAAACAAAAAGCAAACAACAATGAAAACCCTTACAAGCTCCTCCCACAAGGAGATAAATATTTTTCCTTAAGAGCTAGTTGATATTTGTACAATGACCTAAATACTGCGTGCTATAAGGAAATAAGGAAGTCTGACAATTCCATCTTAGAGACTGATATCCAGGAGCTCCTAATTTCTTATCCTTTTCGTGCAGCTCTTTACTCTGCAGCTCATAGAGAGGGCTTAAGTTAGAGGCTGTCGCAGAACTTAACAGCTTCTTATTTATTTTCCCTGAAAGGCCCAAGAAGGCTTGGATAAGAACCATTCAATTTTACTTTTTGTATTTTTACTGTAACAACTTTCCCAAAATATCCAGTAACATAAGGAAGGCTAATCAAGAAGCATGGTTGCAGGATGAAAAAAATCAGTCTGTATCCATGATTTTCATTATATAAAAGTTTTCAGTATTGTGAAATTTGCCCACCTTCAAATTCAACCTGAGAAGTGGAATGCCAGTTTAGTTAAAGCCATTTAGAAGATTCCATATACCCATAGTCAAAACAAACTATAACATGAGACCTGGGTTTGCCAATCTAATTATTCTTAGGTAGTCACAGGAATGAGATCTTTTGATAGAAGAGAAAAAGTATTTAATATTTGAAATTTCATCACTACAGAGATCTTTACAATGAAAATTATGAGTTCCTTCTTTATGTTTCATCCACCTAACTCTGGACCAATTTTGTGATGTGGTTTTGTAGTTGGTATAGAAATCCCCTACAGAACAATTCCACCTAGAAGACCCTAGGATGGATGTGGTTCAGCAACATTTATCGAGGTTTATGTTTGTATGTTTCCAGCTTAGTGATGCTTTTGAATGGAACTTAAATTGCATCAAAGCTTCCAGCATTTAACTTGCCTTGGCATAGACTCAAGTCGGTCCTTATATCAATAACCTAGAGCCAAGTTTTTAATCTCACAGACTTTGTTTAACTGAACAGTAAAAGGAAAGATAAGGAAAGGAGAAACTTCACTGACCCTTCTTGTTCCCCGAGCCATTAGATTGTTCAGGTCTATGTGTGTGACTTAGAAGTTGCAGCACTGAAACAGAAGTTAAACGCAGAGCTATGGTTACGAAGCTATGTGTATTGCTGCCTTGTTTTTGTCCCAGATCCTCACTTTCAAGCTGTGATAAAGAAATGAGATCTGAAAGAGGCAATATGCAAGATTTTGAACTAATCAGTATTCAGTTGCAAGAACCTAACAGCTAAAACATATTTGAAATCTAGACAATTATCTGAAATCAATTTCTAAAAAAAAAAAAAAAGCCTTTGTTTACTCAAACTTTTCTCCTTCCTTGCAAGTGTGTGTTATACCCTAAATTTTAATATGTTTGCAAGGAATGACTTATAATAATATTAAATATGTCCAGAAATCATACTGTATATACTCCATCACCAATTTTTTGGACATTTATTTGCATACATATCGTTGCTTCAGAAACTGTAAGCTCATATGAGAAATAATGGTAGCACTTATAAAACTGAGCTCTAACCTTGTGAGAGGAAGGTATATACTGTTTAAATTACTAATGTCAACTTGAGTTACTTAAATTCATGTTATAGATGTTAATGGTGAGATATGGATAAGCAATATTATACTGTCTTTCAAGGTAGTTTTGAGGATTTTGAGGATTAGATAATATAAATATAAAAGCATATTTAAGATATATCAATTCAAGGGAAAAGAATATAAAATTATAACTATTTTTATTAACACTTGCTCTTAGAGCTGTTACATAAGAAAATTTTTTCTCTACTTTCTGAACATTCTCCTGATTGGTCTAAAAATTAAATTAACATGAGTCAAATTAACAGGAGAAATAAATTTCTGTACACACAGGAACCTCACATCCATGGGGGGTTCAAAGACCAGAACAATGAGGTATATATATGTCATCTTGAGCTAAGGATTGGGATCAGGGCCTGAGGCTTCAAAGGGGAAGAGGGCAGTAATAGGGCGATAAGAAAAAGAGCAGATGGTTGATAATTAAATATTTGCCCTGCCATACGGAAGGGTCACTCAGATCAAATTTTATCTCTGGTAATAACACTTATTCTTGGAAAGATCCTCAATTTAGATTCTCCTCGGTAGTTAAGGGAGAAGCAAAAGTCTCTCTTGAGCCCTCATAGTCTCATTTGGCTTCAGCTAAAAATAGCCCACATGCCAGAGTGGCACATTTTGGGGACACTTGCTCTGACCCCCTCAGAAATAAAAGAATTTGATTGGGCTTCATAATGTTAAAGTGATCCTTACCACGCATTTTATAGTATACATCATCAAAGTTTATATTGAGCTTCCTTTTCTTGGTAGATGAACTATGTTATACCTGGTTTTTTTCCCTAGCCTTGCTCATGACTGATGTTAATTTTAGCCTGGTGGCAATTAAGAATCCTGGTTTTCTCACCATCTGCAGAAGAGTTATTCATTAGGTAGGGCACCATGAGGAACAGATAAGTGTCTAAGGATAGATAATTGAAAGTCACTGCAATTCCCCTCAAATACTTTACCCACCTGTCAGGCTCTTTGGCATAACAAAATTATTTTTGTGTCAAGTTTCAGTTTTCCAGCAGCTTGGGAGATTCTGAGGAAATATCAGCCTATTTAATGGTTGAAAAAAGAGTCTCAGAACATCAGAGCTTTCTGTTTCTCAGGGAAAAATGATGAGTTCGCTAAATATAAATAAAAATCCAGTTTGTCTGACACTTTGGAATATCTAAAGTAAGTATGCAAATTTGAAAATCTTCTTTACCAGAGTTGTATTAGCAATTGGAATTTTTTTTAAAAGGTTTCAAAAAGGTGAATTGAAAGTCATTTTACTAAGTTCTTTTTGCTATTGGCCCCCACTCCTAACCATATCAACCCTTTGCTTTCCTTCCTCCAAACTTTCTTCCTTTGAAGTTCACCCCTTTGAAATGCACTATTATTATCTTGTCTCTTATCTTTCCTTTCCTACAGCTTCTTTCTATCAGCTTTTTGTTAGATTTATAGAAGAAGTTGTATTTGTGGCTGACCTCTGAGTGGTTTTTGGCTTCAGGGATATACTTTTGTTTTTTAGCCTGGTGATCTGGGAAGAGGGCTTGAAAGCTTGGTAAGTGAATATTGATCAACTTTGGGGTGGTAGTAAAGTTTGTCAGAATTACTTTTGATGTATATGCAAGTATATATGCATTCCACTACAATCTCTTGCAACAGAGAATGATGTCTCCATTCTTCAATTTAGTATTAAGTACAAAATCAAAGCACAGAAACCTTAAACCAATATTTCAAATCACAGCTAAATGTATTCCTTAATTATACTATGCTTGTCCGCTCTTCTATCTTTTTTTACCTTAAGTTGGATATTTTCCCCGTTCATCCTGTGCCTCTAACATGGTCTTCCCAGCACATTCATAGCAGAGAAGGGCTCTAGATGTGTACAGAGCTGAACTGTGCAGGTGTGCCTGGACAACCTGCCCCATGATTCTAGACCCTGAACATTATCCTCATAACACTGACATTCATTATTAATCTTGTGGCCAACTGGATTTCCAGATTTAGCTATCCCATAACTTGCACAATGGATTTTTAAATTAAATATAAGACTTTATTTGTAATATTGCTATTAAATTTAATCTTATTTCTTCAGACTAAGCTTTCCAGCTTGCTGAGATAATTTTGTATCTGATTCTTTCATTTATTATCTCTTTCAACCATATGCCATTTAAAATTTGATAAGCATATTTTGTGTCCTATCCTGGCCATTCATTTTGTTGTAGAGAATAAGACCAAAGATGGAGTTTTTCATCAAACGAGAAGAAACTTCTAGTCAGCTTGACACTAATCAATATGCTCAATGTATTTCTCTACCAGCTATAAATTTATTTCTAATCCTCAAAAATATTAAAGTCATGTCACATATCTCAACAAAATTTGAATAGTCTGTATGGTAGTTTCTAAATTGATGATAGTTGCAAACCTGCTAAAAAGCAAGTTAATTTTTTTAAAGATTTTATTTATTTGATAGAGAAATAGAGATAGTGAGAGAGAGCACAACATGCAAGGAGAGGGAGAAGCAGGCCCTCCACAGAGCAGGGAGCCTCATGTGGGGTTTGATCCCAGGACCCTGGGATCACAGCCTAAGCCGAAAGCAGACACTTAACTGACTGAACCATCCAGGCACCCTAGCAAGTCAATTTTCATGTGACTCTTTAATAAATCAATCCAGTTACTTTGATTTTATTTAGTAGGTGCCCACAGGCCTCCTGTTTAATAATTTCTACCCTTGAATTTCAGGTGACTATTTTAATCACTTCAACGTTAGAGATGTTTAACAGAGTCTAGTAAGACCTAGTTTTTTATGGGAAGAAATGGCCAATTTGATAATGGAAGTCACCTAGGAAAGGGAATATATATTATAATTAGTTTTCCCTAAATGCATCTATTTTTGTAAGTGAGGATGAATGAACAAATTTACTAGAATTCAGTGCCCCCAACACCACTGTCCCCCTTCATAAGGTGATTGAACCAGTCAAATGACTACATTGCAATGGAGAATGTGAAGTAAAATATGGCTTTTGTAAGTCAGTACCTTTAAGGGGTATAAAATCTAGAATATTAAGATATAAAAAATAAATTAGTAGTAAGAATGCATATATAAAATAATGTTACATTCTTGCTATTTATTCAGTTGGATACGGACCTCAGTGAAACTTAGACAGAAAAACAGCAGATTAGTGTATTAACTTAAAGATCATTTTTGTGTACTTTATCTCATTTTATAAGAAGATTTTATGGGAAACATAAGACATGATTGTGGTGGAAGGCCTAAAATCAAGGTCCAGTATTGTGTCCTGCTTTGACATGTAGAGGGTCCCAATAGACTTTCTGCAAGTTCCCTTCAGCACTCTGCTCCTGCACAAATATGTTTCCCTAGCCAAAGAGTCTTCCTCACTAAAGGGACAGATAATTTCTTGCTTATTCCTGAGTAGGAGGTTTCATTTTCCTGCTAGACCATGGAACTAATTCAAAGAAATCAACCATGTCTCTCTTTTGGAACTTTACTTTCTTGACACTACAAAATCTATTTCCCCAGCTGATGATTGTTCTCTCTGTTCCTAAGTACATGCATTGTGTGACACTGTATGACATATGGTGGCCCTCCTTTCCTGGGCTGAGTATATGTGGCTGATAAACCATCCATATCACTTTTCTGGAGTTGGGTATTCTGTGTTCTGCCATTCCCATAACCTTAGGACAAGAATTCCTCCCTCACCAATAGTGGGCTAAGTAGAAAGTGTTTAAAGCAGTAAGGCAGATCTTGAAGAATGCAGGCATTATCCTAAACAGAAATTTAAGAAGGCATTCTGAGTTGTAGGACAGGGAAAATGGAGGTAGTGCTGACCAAGGTGTTTTGGTGACCATGGTAGCACAAGATAGAAACTGTCCTGGCTGGAATGGAAGATACTTTTGAAGGACATATGCATTGAAATAGAGATCACGAGTCATAAGAATCATTCAAAGGAACTTGATTCATTATGGTTTAAATTAATGAACTTTTGCAAAAGCAAGTATCTGAGGATAGTATTCAAGAAAGATTAAAAATGTGGACACCAGAAAGGCAAAAAATCTCAGGTTTAGTAGAAATTCTAGTCCTATAGTTTTCTCAGTGCTTGATTTTCCTCTCCCAGATACTTGCCATGTAATAGTCTAGTATAAAATCGTGCTTGAATATATACTGTGCCTTCTTCCCATGCCATTTTTAGGTAACTCTGACTTGAAGAAACTTTGATGTTAAATCTTATGCTTGTACTTCTTAGTCCTATTATAACTACTGAGATACAAAAGGACCCAAATTTAATTATCCTTCCATGGGACAATTTCTTAAAGGAACTTTTTTGGTACTTCATCTAGCTCCCAAAAGAAACTCCTACCATACTTTGAGCAGTCATCTGTAAAGCAGAATTCGAATCCCAGTTTTTCCAATTAGTAGTCTTTCCACTACACTATCAATACCATTGGCATAGGGAAGTTTGAACACATATATATGGATTATTTTACTTTTTCAATTAAAAAAAAATCTGATCTTATGGTGGGAAGCTTGAAATGACTACACATATTGTTGTATTTTTCCCTTGTCTATAGGAATCACTGAATTTTAATGTCCTAGAAGTTTATAAAAGTAAAACTAATTACTGCTTGTTTCTCATTGTAATTGGTTATAGTTTCTATTCTTTTGTTTTGAAATAATTATAGAAAGTCTTTTGAAAAGATGGGTATTCATCTACAAAGGGAATTTACTGGTAATAATGACTCTGTAAAGTTTCTGTGCATTAGTCAAATTCCCACATGGAAAATATGCATTCACATACTTTCAAATACTTCAGATCCCCGAACTACAGAAACTGACACTTCATAGCTGTTTTGTAATTAATGATCAGCATGATTATATTAAAAAAAATACAGGTCCAACTTTCTCATGTGAGAAGTGTTCATCGCTCTACATTTTGTACTATGTTTTTTATTAGTGTTATTTTGGATTTAAAAAACACAGATGTTGTCATGAATGCAGTTCCCCTTGGCATATGAAAAGGCATCCACCTTTCTGTTTCATTTGGAAGATTATTTTACAGGTATATTTTGGTATGTAGTCAAGTGTAATTCATCTGTTTTCTTTCTGCCTAAACTGGAATCATAAAGTTGAATATCAATCACATTAAAGTTTGCATTAGTTATTTGGGTGATATTATTTTTTTTTAACACAGAAGTGCCCTGGAGCGTGAATTTTTTTTTTTTTTTTTGTATTCATCTTGATAACTAGAAAAAGAACTTTGTAGTGGTTGATTGAAAACGAAAACTACTGGGAACTGAGGGAAAGTAGATGTGTGCAGTTTTTTGTCCTGTGTCTCACCTTGTGGGGCACACGATTCAGCCATGAAGAATGAGGTCTGTGGGATTTTAATGCCTTTATTATGAAAAATAGAAGTTTGAACTTGGGGCTATTTTCCCCTTTTCTATGACAGTGTAATGCTCTGGACAGATAAATTCTAAACTCTAAGGAGCAATCTAAAACCTTTGAAACATAAAGACTGAAAGTAACAAGTTACAAACAAAAGGAGCTTTGTAAACTCTACAGTAGGACTTCAGTTCATCACATTACTTTTCATATTTCTTTTCAAAGCAGGCAGAAGTTCTCAGGATATATTGTTAATAATATATAGCACTAATTCTCATGATCATTTATTAATCTGTGTTCACCTTCTTTTATTAGCAAAAAACTTTCCGAGAAACCTCAAGTCCAGGTGCAATAGGTCCATGGGGTAAGGGGGATGAGAATGGGAGTAAGGGAGGTACACAGGCACTAATGAAAACTCTGACCAAGGACACATATATCTCGTTAATATGTTAATATTGCATTAGTGAGCAAATTATAGGTCTAATGGGACATATTGGGGTAACTGCTTGGTCTGACATAGGTACCATTCTTATGATTGTTTTTCTCCATTGATATTTAAAGAAGTTTTCCCATTCCTTTTTGGGGTTAAGAGGAATAATGAGGTATAGGCATACACAGATCTAATTCTGGAGATAACAGGCAAATATTATCCTAGGATTGGGGAGGAGGTAATTTTCAGAGATACTCTTGCCCTTCAACTAATAATAGCTTTGGGAAGGCCTAGAAAACATCTTTGGCAACATACCTGCATTCAAACAATGCTTACTTATCATTCCAATGAAGATAAAAAGTACTGAAGTGGTTTGGTTGCTAATGGATTCCAGCAATACAACTCAAGCAGGATACCAGAGGTGACAGGTTCTTAACCTGGCTTATTAGGAATATGGAACATTTTTTTTTTAATCACAAGATTTAACATAATCAGACTTACATTTAAAGGATCAAAATGGCTTTAGACTAAAGTGTAAGATTCAAAGCAGGGTGATCAATCAGGAGGCTACTACAATATTCTCTTTAAAAAGTATGGGGCATGAATCAGAAGGGTTGCTGTGGGGAAGGAGTCATGTGAAGAGATTTAAGATGATTTTGAAGGCATGCTGAATCAATGTGTGATGTGAGAGAAAGAGGGGGGGCAAAAATGACTCCAGCTTTTTCTCATTGAGTAGGTGAATGAGCAGACCATGGGAGTGGATACGGGAGAAAGAAAAACTCCAGTATTTAGCCTCAGACATGTCAAGTTTGAGATGTCAATTAGACATCTAAGAGAAGATGTGAGCAGATAGAAGTATGAATTTTGTATTTGGGTGATAGTTGGAAAACAGAGTCATTTGAGTGTCATCAGCGGAAAGATAATTAAAGTCATCAGACTGGATGAAAACAGGAGTCACTGTAGCTCATGATGGGGATTCCTGGACAAAGTCTTCTGACAAAGAGAAAGTTTATAGCAAAGACTATCCTGGGAGTCCAAAAATTGCCAGGAACATTTCTGCCACAGCCATGAACAGATTGCTATGCTTCCCCAATACGAGGCTGATAATCCTACTGCTCCTATTGTCTAACCTTTAGTGATGCATTTTGTTTTCCTTAGCTGATTAAAATCTTACTCAAGAGGAAGTCCAAAGCTTTCTTTAAATATCAGCCAGCTTTTACTCAGGTAAAGTCTCATAAGATAAAGTCAACCTTTTGTTGATTTAAATACTTCGAAGCCTAGCCTTGTACTTTTTGACACACAACCACGTGGGACATATTCACCCACCTTTGGACATTCAGGCAGTCAACGTTTCTCCTAAACTATGGAATGAAATATCTATGAAATGAGATAGGGGTTTCAGTAACATTGAGTTGTCTGGCATTGACCTTCTGAACAAGAGCTGCCTGATGTATTTTACTTGTTCCTCCCTCTACCTGAGGAGCTTGTGGAGGAATGTGCAATAAGAAACAATGGGTCTTCCACCACTTCTTGATGTGCGTAGAAATAATGCTTTTCCTTTGAGTGATATAGAGGAGTAACAGTAATTTTCTTCCTTTTGAGCTTTTGGCTGAGACCCCTCTAATAAAAGATAAATAAGAAAAGAATGAACAAAGTTTCCGAACATGTATAGGTCATGTAAACATGAAGATACCCAGGGAAAAGGGATTCTCTCCAGAGTGGTTTAGAATTCAGGATTAATAAGTCCATCTTAATAGGGAAAGTGAAGGGGATATGGGTATCTTAGGACAATGTGATTTTTAGGAAAAATAAATGGGCTCTCAGAAGAACAGATATGTGGTATGTCAGTTTGCTATGGTTTGGGTGTGGTAGTAACTTCAAGTCTCCTCTTCCTTGGTAAGAGTTGATCTTCCCTGGCTGATCAAACTCCCAGGGAGGGCATTTATGACAACTGAGTTCCTTTCATAGGATCAGTCTTTAGTCAGATAAGGAGAATTTAGAGAAAACCTCTTCCTGAATTTGCTTTTTTTCAAGTGCCTACACCTTAAAGTACTATACCAACACAACATATTTTGGCACACCGTGTCCTGCTACCTTTAATGATTACCAGAGTTATCCCTTTACCTATAGACTCTGAATGGCTTAATCTGTGTGCCCCATACAGAAAAGCCTCTGTGAGCATCAAGGTCAGTGCTAACACCTACACCCCCCCCTCCCCCAAACTGAAGGCTGTTTGGCCTTCAGTGCCTACTTTCCCAGAGGATAGTGCTCTGAGCACCTGACCATGAAACATAAGGATGCTTTGCTTCAAGACTTTTGACACATTGCTACTGCAGAGTGTATTTTGTGGTCCTGCATTTTTGTTGTTTTGAGAACTGGGACTCCTAGTTTTTCTTTTGCTATATAACAAAATGCCACAAAATCTAGGTGCTTAAAGTAATAAGAATTTTATTAAATTCTGTGAATACATGGTTAAGGAATTTAGGAAGACTTGGCTAAATGATCCTTCTGCTCTACATGATTTCAATAGGTATCGCAGGTCACAGGTACTGAACAAGGAGTTAAAACTAATTTTAATAAGGAAGAGTCAGGCATCTGAGCTGATATGATGAAATGAGATTTCTGGGGAACTTGAAAGGAGATATTTTACACTTGGGGTGGACGTAAATTAGTGGAGGCCAGAGGATAGTGGGGGGTAGGGAGTCACTTACTATTACTTCCAGCGATCTCTATGTCTTGGTATTTCTACCCATGTGTAATCTCCTTTCGAACATGGCTGCATCTAATGCTTTGTTTCTAGCAAAGAGAATATGTCAAAATTTTTCTAACTCTACCTCCACGATTAGCTTTTAAAAAGAGTGTGACTTTTGTCTTTTTACCATACTTTTTCTCTTTGCCTTCTCAGCATTATATTGTTTTTATTGGGGGGGGTGACTGAGGGAAGGGGCAGAGGTGGAGACAGAATGTTAAGCAGGCTCCACACCCAGTGTCAACCCTGGCCTGGGGCTCCATCTCACAGCCCTGAGACCATGAGCTGAGCTGAAATAAAGAGTTGGACACAACCAAGCAAGCCCCCCAGGGGCCCCTAAGCATGTATGTTTTAATGAAGCAAGTTACATTTCTTGAGAAGCCCACCTGGCAAGGAACTAAGGGCAACCTATGGCCAATAGTCAGTGAGTGAATAAGGCTGTCATTCTGACAACCTTCTAGTAATGGAATCTTGCCATTAGTCACATGATCTTAGAAGAAAATCTTTACTCAGTTGAGATTTGAGATGACTAAAGCCCAGCTGTCATGTTGTGAAAGACCCTGAAGTAAAGGTACAGGATAAGTTGTGCCAGATTCCTGCCCCACAGAAACCATGAAATAATAAATGCTGTTCTAAGCTTCTAAGATCTGAGGTAATTTGCTACTCATCAAGAGACAACTAATGTAGAACGCTTATTGTCTTTCCTTTATTTTTGCTTCTCTCCAATATTTGTTTAAATTTGTATTGTGGTTTGGTTTCCTCCACAAGGTAGAATCAGGCCCTCCAACTGCTTCTGAGTTTTTTGTCTCCTAGGTTTTGCCACCATAGGACTGACATTTTCCCCCTAATGATGTTAAGCATTTAGATATGTAAACCAAGTGGTATCTTTGATCCCCTTAAACCTCTCACTCCCAGTGGTTTCCCATTACACTTAGAATAAAACCAAATATTCCATAGGCAAAAACCTTATATGTGTGGGCTATTGCTTCTCTCACTCCCCACCCCACTTCATCTTCCTTTATCTGCCCCCTTTTGCCCCCCCTTTCCCCTTCCACACATACCCTCTGAACTCTCCACTGACCATTTCCTGTTTATTTTTGTCCTTTTTCTCCTCAGTCGTGCACACTCACTCAGCCTTTTCCCACCCCAGTAGGCCATCTAAACATTTACATCCTTGCCTCAATTGTTCCTCTTGATCTTTGTTCTCCTGGATCTTTCCATTTTTTCTGGTTTTACTAAAAATATTTCCTGCTTAAAGAACTGTCCTCCCATTCAAGCTAAAATACCATCCATCTCTAAGACAACCTGTGCACATTTTCCTATTTAACTTTCTAGATGATTTTTAATTGCTAACTGAAATCACCTTATCTGTATACATTTTTATTTTGTTTTCCTCTTATTAGACTGTAAGTTTCTTGAGATCAGAGGCCTAATAGTCTGTATTTCATTGCTATAAGTTCAAGATTTGTAAACAAATGATGAGTAAATGTCATAACTAAGAATATTGGACTTAGAATATTATATTTACAACTCAGAGCATGATTTTTTTCTTTTTATAGAATAAGGGGCTATTTGAGAAGTCAGTATAAAATTGGCAGTGGCTGTCACGGAAGTTTGTATAAAGGAATTTGATATGGAGGAATATTGTCTGAAATAGATTTTCTGTGGAACAGAGGGAATTCTTTTCATGTTGGGTACAGTTAATAGTAAAGAAATACCAACTTAAACATCCTTTTGCAATTCATCTTCAAGGAAGAAGATTGTGAGTTTGCTTTTGGGCATCTTAGTATCAAAAGTTCTTAGAGACATCTTGCATATGACAAATGAAGATTGGATATTAGATTTCTCATCCACAAAAGACTGGATCAGGATTATGATAGACATTTGCATGTGTTGTGTACAGAATGAAATGGGAATGGAATGGATGAGATCTCCTAGAAAGAGTGTAGGGAAAGCAGAAATAGATTAAAGCCAGATTTTGACGTGCTCCATTATTTAAAGGGCTGGAGAACAATCAGTGAAGAGGACTGAGGAGAGTTCAGAGATATTAGAGAAAAATCATAAATAGAAGCTGGGGAATATATTTCAAGAAGCAAGTTGAAGCAACATGTATCCAAAGTTAAGATGTCAGACAAGGTAAGAAGAAATTGGCCATTTACTTGAAAGTCATAAAGGTCACTGTAACCTTAATGAAAGAAATTTCTGTGAAATGGGAGCTAAAGCCAGAGTGAAGTGAAATGAAGACAATGGAAAAGTTAGAACTAAAATTTTATGTCTGGAGAAAAATTGAGAAAAACTGAGAGCAATTTATTGGTGGTAACAATTTTACTGGCATGATTCCATAATCTTGAACCTTCTATATCCCTCCTTTAGGAGAAAGTTTGGCCATTTTATTTAATCTCCATATGCTGAAAGCAAGTAAAGCCTTTGATATATATATATTTTAAAGATTATTTATTTATTTATTTATTTGACAGGCAGAGATTACAAGTAGGCTGAGAGGCAGGCAGAGAGAGAGAGAGAGAGGAGGAAGCAGGCTCCCTGCTGAGCAGAGAGCCCGATGCAGGGCTCTATCCCAGGACCCTGGGATCACGACCCGAGCCAAAGGCAGAGGCTCTAACCCACTGAGCCACCCAGGCGCCCCATTGATATATATTTTTATCTGAATTATTTTCTTGGGTTTGCATTTATTGGGCTTTGTTTCCCAACACTTTTTTCCCTCTCCCTTATTCTTTAGTAATATACTGAGAATAATGGAATCCATCCAGGAGCTGATACTGAATTGAAATAAACCTGGAAGTGAGACTCTAAATTCAGCTTTAATATGATCTAAATATTTTCCTTTGAAGAAGTGCATTACCTGTAAGTTAAGCAGATTTTACAAACTCTCTTCACATCCTTCAATTCTCTCAATTCCATATGAATATTTGAAGACCCACATTTTACTTACAGCCACTGTGAGTAATTTGCATTTTTAGTTGTGAAATATGGGCATAGATAAACAATTATCCAACCTTCTAGGGAGCTTTTTAATTTAATTATTAGAATCTACTCACTTATTATTTGTCTTCAACAGAAAATAATTAACAGATGTTATATTTTCCACATAGATTTTAATTTTCTGCAAATAAGTTGACATTCTATCTAGGTAAACATCACAGGCATACCAAAGTGGATTATTCAAATAAAACCAGATGAGAGTGTATTCTCTTTTTAAATAAATAATATATAGTTAATATTTTGTTTTAGTGTAAGACTTTCACTTCCTCCATCCAGAACACTATAAAAGAACTGCCATTTTAGTTTCCATATAAAACTAAAACCACATATGTGTATAAAAGTAAAACCACAAAGTTATCCTTTTGTTCAACTGAAGAATTTATCTCTAATTATGAGTTTTATAACAAAAAAAAAAGATTTTCTCTTATAAGGAATAGAGACAAAGACTTTTGTGAATTTTTTTTGTCAGATTACAATTTGAATTTTCTGTCAGCATTTCAAAATCAAAATTGTCAGTATGAAAGAAGAAAGACAGTACAGACACTTTTCATGATGGCTGCTATGTTTTGCAAATTATTATTTTTGGCACTTATGCTTTGCTGTAGCAAAGAAATAAAATAAAAATAAGGTTTAGATAATTTCAAGTTGTATGATATTATCTGTAACTTCAAAATGACAAAAATAAAGCTGAAACATGTCCACGTTAATATATTGGCACCCAATTCCGTAGTTTCTTTCCTGGACTCAACCATGTTATGTAGGTGGTATAGTTTAGAATCAAGTATTTATAGTTGATATACTTTAGAATCAAGTATTTATGTAGGTGGTATACTTTAGAATCAAGTTATGTAGGTGTTATGTAGGTGGTATTCTTTATAATCAAGTATTTATAGTTCTTTTATAAACACACATAAAAATTGGCCTCTGTAATTTTTGAAGGAAATATTTAGGTACATTAAAAACCAAAATCTTGCTTCCAGAGTAAATAGTGTATAGTGTTAACTTTATGGCAACTTTAGAAAACAATTTTTTTGTATGTCAGTGCCATAGTAGGCTTATTAGAGTTCAGTAATTTATTATGAGAAAAGTGAGATCTATCTTTGGTGAATATCCAATCACATTATCTAACTTTTCCAATGTAGAAGTAATTCTACATAATTTTAATAATTTTCCTGGGAACATGGTTTTCATGGAGCACATCCAGGGCTAGAACAAAATCTGACTCTTCACTTGGCCATGTCATTTACTACCTGCCAATACCACTCATTCATTAGACACTCATGTTATTCTTAAAGTTATAAGTGTCACAACACCAATAACCTACACTTTAATTCACTAGGTCTAAGAAGTGATAAAATCATCTCTGATCATATATAGAGAGCTTGGGGAATGACCGTTTCAATACTCAAAAGTTGTTACTAGCGATCACAGGATGTTAATCTTCCTTGGCAGAATGGATAATTATTTATAAGTGTATCCACTTTGGGGTCAGTTGCATGCTTAGGACATGTTATACATGCTATGGAATGCACATATCATCACTTGAAAAACAATACTTTTCTGTTTCTATAGTTTTTACTTAACACATATGTTGGTGCTAGGGAGACATAACCTCAACGGAAGGTCTTAGTGTGTCATGAGATACATTTTGCATGTGTATGCGTGTATTTACCTTTTTCTGAATACAAGGTTTCTGAATACTAAAGAAGCTTTTACTATGTCAGGCTTATCTTTTCCTATTAGCCAAAAGCCTCTTTCCATACAAACTAGAAGGTGTAAATATTCTTTTTCCTCCTCCCACCCCCCATACTTTGTTATTAGATGATTGAATACGATTTCTGATCCAATATTTTTTATTCCCCCAGATTCTGGGTGGAAGAAATATCAGGCATAAAAATATAGCATTGGTTCTACAAAATTTTTAGTAGTTTTTTGACTGAAAATTACATATAGGTAAAATACCGTTATTTAAGAACATAGCTTTCATGTTAGAGAGCCGTAACTTGGATCCGGTCTTCAGTAGTTTCTAGTTTTTGTTTTTTTTTTTAAAGATTTTATTTATTTATTTGACAGAGAGAGATTACAAGTAAGCAGAGAGGCAGGCAGAGAGAGAGGAGGAAGCAGGCTCCCTGCTGAGCAGAGAGCCGGATGTGGGGCTCGATCCAGGACGCTGGGATCATTTGAGCCGAAGGCAGAGGCTTTAACCCACTGAGCCACCCAGACGCCCCAGTAGTTTCTAGTTTTGATACTTTACTCAAGTTACTTGGATTCTCTAAAGTCTTCATTTCTTTTTTCCTTAAGTTTAGTATTTTCTTTCTTTAGGAATTGCTCATGTATTAATCTCCTAGAGCTGCCACAACATTGCCACACACTGGGTGGCTTACAGCAGAAACTGATTCTCTCTTAGTTCTGGAGCCAAGAGTCTCAAATCAGGCATCAGCGGGCTATACTCTCTTCTTAAAACCTCTTCCTTGCCTCTTCCAGCCTTGCAGGCATTCCTTGGTGTTCCTTGGCTTGTGGCTGCTGTACTCTAACCTCTGCTTCTCCTGTCACATAATATTATCCCTAGGTCTCCCTATGTCTCTGTCTCCAAATCTCCCTTTTTTTTTTTCCTTTCTGAGACCTAAAGTATATTAGTTTAATTCCATTTATGCTATGGTGTAACAATTCTAATTTTTTAGGCATTTTACTTGTTTATTTCAGGACTAGAAGTTAGTGATTCGTCACTTAGATATAACACCGGTGCTGGGGTGCCTGGGTGGATCAGCCATTAAGCACCTGCCTTCGGCTCAGGTCATGATCTCAGGGTCCTGGGATTGGCCCCTATTGGGCTCCCTGCTCAGAAGGGGAATCTCCTTCTCTGTTTTCCTCTCTGCTCCTCCCCTTACTCATGCACACCTGGATGCTCTCTCTCAAATAAATAAATAAGATCTTAAAAACAAACAAACAAACAAACAAACAAAAAAAGCCACCCAATGCAAATCCTAACAAGTGCCCTTCTTAATACCCATCAACAATTTGGCCCAGCCACCTCCCTCTAAAGACTTCATTTCCTAATCTATAAAATTCAAATAACATTTATTTTGCACATTATTACTGCATTAAATATGAGAAAGCATGTGAAATAATTCTCACAGTACCCAGGACATATAAGTATGGTTATGACCATAAATTGATAAAAAAAAAATTCATTATTGCATGAATTAATATAAATGAAAAAAGGAATATAATATTCATAGCATGCTTATTGCTATGGACTGAATGTGTCTCCCCAATATTTGTATGTTGAAGCCCTAATCCACAATATGGCTGTATTTGGAGATGAGACCTTTAGGAGGTAATTAGGTCATAGGGCTCCACTGATTACTAAAAGTAATTAGTGCTTTTATGGTAAGAGACACAGAAGGATGATCTCTTTCTCTGCCATTTGAAGACAAAGTAAGAACTGTGAAAAAAATTCCGTTGTTTATGCTACCCTCTCTATAGAATTCTGTTATAGCAGCCCAAACTGACTAAGACAGAAATATTAGAATAATACTAAGCTATTCACAGAAATAAAGAGATGGAAAGAAAAGCATAGGAATCATGAGATCCATGAACCTTCTTGCCATTTTCCAGAAGCTTAAAAACAGCCATTTGGTCCCCATGATCCACATGTGTCCACTTGGGCCACATGTATTCTGTAAGGAATGAGGGGAGGAATATGCAGAGTAATAGGTAGATCTTTGATATTTCCATGAAGAATATGGGGAATGTAAGAATTGTTCTATAAAGGAAAAGAGGGGTACTGATTTTTAAAGAAAAGGGATGAGAGAGAATGGTTAGAAAACAGGTATCTACTATATTTATTCCTTGTGTGTTTAAAATATAAAAAGACATTGGCACACATATTTCTTTCTGTAGGTAGTTTTAAAACTGTCTCCACTTCACATTTAATTGTAGCATGTGCATGCAGGTACACGTACACACCACTGTATATAATGTCTACACAGAGTGATGGGCTGAATCCCAGTGACAAGTCCTTGGCTTTGGGTGATATTCCCGTCTTCTGTAGAATGTTATAATATGATCTGATAGTTTATAAAATATGAATGTAGAGGTAAATTGATGTACAACAAATACCGTTTATATGTATTAGTAGGGAAAAGATAAGTGGAAGGGAAGATCATAGCAAGACATGTGGTTAGAAATATATTTGGATTATGAAGTGAGAATATGATTATTTTTCTGTAACTGGACCCCAAGCTATAATTGATTTTCTTCATATGGTATAGATCATCAATCAGTATATCCATTGAACCACACTCTTCATCCAGAAGCTGGTAAAACCAACAGTATATGCCACTTCCCAGATGGCCTTGTAACTAGGTTTTTAGATATGACTTATTTTTCACTGATTGCTACATTTGTGTGAATTGCCAAGCTTGTGTGAAGTTTGGAAGGTGCAGTTGAGGTGGAGAATGGAGAATGACTCTATGACTTCTCCTGTATATAGGGCTTACCCCAGTCATGGAGATGCTGGATTTTTGGTGCCAACATACAAGAGTGAGAGTTATATTTTTTATGTGTTCCTGGATTGATTGCCCATGTAGATTAGTAGTAGTCATGATGGTAGGACCTAGAGTTGCAGGGATGGGAGAAGTCTCTGTTTCTCGAAACTGAAATAAAGGCACCTGTGTAACCATAGGTATCCATCCCAAATGTTGTTTTTTAGTTTCCTTACCTTAGTGATTGTGTCAGAGAGCAGAGCTTTCTAAACCAGGTCTGTAATGGTGTTTTGTTTTTTTTTTTTTTCTTTCACTGGTAGGTGATCCAAAATTTCTTTAAGTGATTTGAAGCCTTCACAATCCTTTCTGTCTTGTTTTCTAGTAATCTGACCATAGCTTTGGACATGGTTAGGAAAAAAAAATCCCAATCATTTGAGTTCCAACTGTACTTTTTCTAGGCTCCTATTTTATAGTGGTTATCTTATTGTTCCTCATTACTATTTTGTTACTGTGAAATACTCATTCAACACTGAAATACCCTTCTCCCCCCACCCCTTTATTTGTTAAGGGGCGTGAACAATGCTAATGACCAGCTCTTAGATCCAAATCATTGGAACTATTGTTCAATCCTGTAGTAGAAAGTATTTATCCCTAGGGTAGTAAAACTTAAATTCTATAGAACTTGAAGGTTTGGGAAAAAAGGTTTAAAATATTATAAAGGTGTATATTTGGTTATAAATATGAAGTCACCACCAACTTCAACTATTAATTCTGAGACCCATGTATTCTATCTACAGGAAAAACTGCACCATTAACTGGCAACTGGCATCTGATCCTAATCACATCCTACAAGTCAGTATGTCATTGCACCATTCAGTAGGAATTGTTTCTGGATGATAAACTAGAGAATCCTGAATGTTGAATGAGCTCTATTTGTGACTCAATATTGTGCAGAAGAACAGGACAGTGTATAATGCTTGCAAAAATCATGTTTTTTTTAGAAGTATTGGTAGTTATTTGGAAAGAGAGGAGGTTCACCCATCTCCTTCTATTCCAGAGAAGGAACTTAACTTCAACTTATAACATAAGGGAGCTCAGTATAATTACTCGCTTCTAGGTTGGTCACTTGAAGACATGGACCATAAGAGTTACTTGTTTGTTTTTTGTTGTTTGTTTTCATTCTAGAAATATACATTCTAGATCAGAGTCTGTCCTAGTCAAGTCTGTCCTAATGAGTAGAAGTCTTGGAACAACCTTCATCTCTTTATGAGTCCATAAAATGTCTGAAGATCCTCCTTGCACTGGACTGGATGGCAAGGGTACTGATTTTTCATCCAGAGTGGATCATCCAATTTGCTTGATTGTTAAGAACTTCTGATGTACAGAGAGTTTTCTGATGGGCTTTGAGGAGGAACATGAATATCTTATTTTTCTGAGTCTATTTCAAAAGGATACTTTTAATATTCATCCCTTCATCTAGCAGTCAAGTCAAAGTCAGAAACAACAACTTGTTTATACTCTGCTTTTACTTATCTGGAGACTCTAGGTAGATCAGATATCTTGGTTTGTACTTTTAGGAGTATAGTTTCTAATTGGTTTAATTTTTTTCTCAAAATGGTACTACATAAATTTTAGTTCCTTTATTCACACTTTTTGTCTGTTTTTCTTTTATTGTGTTTATTACTTTGTTTAGCGTGGTTCTGGGGTTTGCTGTTTTAAATTCCCTATCCACATCCAAGACATTTAGGAAACTGAGTTTCTGCAATTAGGAGGTAGCTTGGTAGCATATGAATTAGCCAAAAGGTTCTTGAGTTGATATTTAAGCGTATAAGAGTTGTTAACTGGAAATTCTAACTCAGCCAGTGAGGGTGAAGTTTTAACATATTCTTAACCATTTATACCTCACTTACATGGTGATAGTTTCTAATGGCTTTCTTTACATTATTCATAGTTGTACTTAATGTCATGGTCATCTTTTTTTTTTTTTTTTCTTTTGAAAGAGAGAGAGGGAAGGAGAGCCTGAGTTGGGGGGAGGTGCAGAGGAAGAGGAAGAGGGGAAGAAAGAGAGAGACTCTTAAGCAGGTTCCATGTACATTGTGGAGCCTAAGGTAGCAAGGCTTGATCTCAAGATCCTGAGGTCATGACCTGAGCCAAAATGAAGAGTTGGGCTCTCAATCAACTGAGGCCCCCAGACACCCTTGCCCTAAACTTCTTAAAGAGAGATTTCCCCTGCAAGCCACATGATAATTCCCAGGAGAAAAATAAAACAACAACAAAAAAAACTACTCTACTGAAGTTGTTCTTGTAGGTATAGAAGCAAAACAATCACACACATGCATACAAATCACTCATAAAAATGCAGAACACAAATGTTTACACACTATGATATATGACTTAAGAAAAGAATTAAAACAGCACAGTAAAATCACTTTCAAGCCTCCATAGAATTAAATTTTAACATATTTTAATATCAGTAAAATTGATATAATTTTGAGGAGATTTCTACTTAATTCGGAAAATGTAAAAAATATGTGATGTGAAATTCTTACGGATATAATAATTACTCTCCATTTGAACTAAGTCCATATTTTTGCTTCTTAACCATATTAATATCAGTTGGATATGGAATTTTAAATTTTAAGGTTTTCCTTTATCCCTTAAAGAAGATGTGGTATATATACACAATGGAATACTATGAAGCCATCAAAAGAAACGAAATCTTGCCATTTGTGACAACATGGATGGAACTAGAGCGTATCATGCTTAGCGAAATAAGTCAAGTGGAGAAAGACAACTTTCATATGATCTCCCTGATATGAGGAAGTGGTGATGCAACATGGGGGCTTAAGTGGGTAGGAGAAGAATCAATGAAACAAGATGGGATTGGGAGGGAGACAAACCATAAGTGACTCTTAATCTCACAAAACAAACTGAGGATTGCTGGGGGGAGGGGTGTTGGGAGAAGGGAGTGGGGTTATGGACATTGGGGAGGGTATGTGCTTTGGTGAGTGCTGTGAAGTGTGTAAATCTGGCGATTCACACACCTGTACCCCTGGGGATAAAAATATATGTTTATAAAAAATAAAAAATTAAAAAAAAAAGTTTTCCTTTATCCTTAAAAGTGATAGTCTGTTTATCCTCTTTAGAGGAGAACTTTTCTTGCCACCTACTCTGTGAAAGAAAGGACATTTTATAAGTCACCATGTGTTTTATATCTCTTGAAAAAGCATTTCCACAAACTCTATTACACCATTAGTGGGAGAGAATTCTGTAACCATCATGTATGGATGTTTATAATTGAGAGTCATATAATTTGAAACATAATTTAAATCTCTTAAGGTCTTTGTCTAGAGCCAAACATGGTGACTTTGTTTTCCTCAGTCATTCAAAGTGCATTTTCAATGGTCCAATGTGTCCTTGATTGACAATAAGATGGTATATCATTCCTACCATGATTCCTAGAGTAAACAGAGAAGGAGAAGACTAAATATGAACACTGACCTTTCTAAACTTTGATCCTTCAAGCTTACTTTTTCATTCTCTGGAAAAATAAAAACTTGGCTATTATCTTACTTGATGCAGAGTTATGTAATTTCTAATTAGGAAGGTAGTACTTGTTACCATAAATTAAGTGGTTGGTGTGAATCCTTAAAATACATTCAACATATTTTACATACTTCTTTCTTATGAATGGTCTTAAGATTAAAATTTAGTATATAGAAAGCACTGCAAACTCTTCAACTGCTAGTTGAGGGGACTTCTGATAGGGGCTGAGTAAAATCTGGAAACATTCCCACTTCTACCAACCTCCATAACCTTTAGTTTCAAACACAGCAACAACAGGCTTAAAAAATATATTATTGTCAATGCAAAGGCATAGCTGAGAAGAGGAAAAGAGGAAAGAGGAAAGAGAAATCTTCAGTTAGTAAAATGGACTTCCTAGCTGTGCAGTAAAGTGGAAGTTGAAGCTATATATGACTCATAGAGGTACTTGGGCTGGTGCAGACTTGAGAACCTGGGATATTAATGTACTTGAAGGATCCAGAGTTGTAATTTTAAACCCTAGTATGGCAGAGCTATATGTGGTTTCCCTTAATAAAACCAGTAGTTTGGAAAGCAGTGCATACTCACTGAAACTTCCAACTCCTGGTTAAATTATACCTATGAGAATAACTGGACCTGAGCTATGGCCATTTGAGAGAGTGAGTTCCCTTTTCACAATACTTGAGATTCTTTTAGTAGATGGGAAGATATTCCTAAGTCATACATGTGGAAGGAAGGTTTTGTTTAAGCTCCATTTTTTAAAAAAATGTTTTCTTTATTCATTTGAGAGAGAGAGAAAGTACACAAGGAGGGTATTCAGCACAAGGAGAGGAAGAAACAGACTTCCCTGCTGAACTGGGAGCCCAAGCAGGCTCACAGTGAGTAGAGTAAGAATTGCGTCTGCTCAGAAAACATGTAAGACTTTTCTGGCTGTTCCATATAACAATGCAATGCAACATCATCCTCTTATCTTTCACCATGTGTTATTTTTGTGCTCATTACTTATGTCCACCTCACATTTTACATGTTGTTAGTTTTTTATTTTTAAATCTCCCTTCATTAGAATAGAAATTGTATATATCAGTGTTATTGCTGGTTTTGTATGTTGCTACATATTCGGAGCCCAGAAACTATGCCGGACATCTAGGATGCATTCAGTAAATATTTGCTTAAATTATTGAATGAAACTTTGAGCATAAGTAGACAATAAATATGACAGATGTTGTCCAATTTAAGCATGAATATTGGAGTAATTTGAATCAAAGAATAATACTGAAAAATTGTAGCTTTCTAGGTTTTCCTATAATATAACTTACTTTGTATTATTTGATAATCAGAAAGTGGCAAATGTGGAGAATAGGCAGAGAAAGGACCTGGGCAATTACATAAATTAAAAATGATATTGGCTTTTTAGTGGCCATTTTGAGTTATTAGCTACCAAGTATGAGTTCCAGTGTCACACTGAGAGCTGAGAATAGTCAAAAGAAGCATGAGAGAAACTTTGGTGAAGTTAAAAAAAAAAAATCCAGGTGCTAATATTCAAAACCACATCATACCTTGTTAAGGGTAGAACATATACATCTGCTGGTGGTACCCAGTTTTAAATACAGTTCACCTGTTGATGGACTCCGCTTCTGAACTTACTTTATTAAGCACATACCTGGGTAGAGGTCCACCAACCTCACCTTAGGCATAGATTAAAGCAGCATGTAAAGTTACTCAGAATTGTATTATACAGCAAGATCATTTCAAAATTTAAATAACAAAGATCTTTTCCTATTAGGATATTATAATCTACAACAGGAAACAAGAACATCGTGATACCAGGAAGAACAAACATTTGTTGTATTAATTATTGTTCTGTTCTGTGTCCACATTTGTCAAAACTCTGTAGCATACAAAATGACTCGTCAGGATGCCACAATGCCTTTTACCTCTGTCACTATGTATTGCTTTGTTCTGATCCTCTAAACTATACCCACTGAGAATATATTATCTTGTCACAAGACATTTTACTAGAATCTTATTTTTTTTTTCATGGGTGTATGCTTAGTTTAGGTTTGAGAACAATGTAGTTAGTTATAATGCATGCGATTTTATAAGCTTAGTCAAACCTAGGATACAGGGCTAAGAAATTTTAATATTTTTTCACCCCAAGATGAACTTTTAATCAGAATTTGCATAATATTTGAGATAATAATGATCATATCATACCCATATTTACTAGTTACTTTCATTTTTTTAATCATCCTGACTTTCCATTGTCCCTCCTTTTGTTATTTAATTTTGAGATCTGTTTGATGTCATTGTCCATAATGGTGATTTATATGGCTGTGTTTGCATCCTAAGATTCTCCTTTTCCTCTCCCTTTTTCTTCATCACTTAAAAGAATTTCATTATTAAAATGTATATCCAACTTTTTGCCAGCCATTCTTTCATATAACTCCTATTTGGAATATCTAAATTTTATTTAGCTTAAATTAAGGATCACAGTCAACTTAACCTTAATTACCTTTATACAAAATGATATTATAAATGACTGAAACACAGTGGGGAAGAGAGGTCAACATTCTGTCCTCAGGAATTTCTCACAATTTTCTATAGATTCCAAACCTAGAATTTCATAACCTATAATAGTGATTCTCAGCATGTGGTACAAGTACCGGAATCATCCAGTGAACTTGTTAACAATGTGGTGTCCTGGGTGTACTGCTTTGGAGTCTTTGGACCTAGAGCTGATAGTGATTTTAATGTGTACTATATTTTGAAAACCTGTGTGTCCAAGAGTTCTAGAAGCTTTACATACAGAAGAATAAATGAGAAGAGAATGACCATGGGAATTATGTATGTGTATATATATATATCTTTTTTTTCCTTTTTAAGGACCTTTATATAAGTAAAACTGAGCAAAGAAGTATGTGTTTAGTCTTTGTAGCCTGTGATAACAAGATAATTCAAGTCCCAACTAGGTATATAGATACCACTCAATGTATGTTGAAGTTCAATATGTCTTGTGACAAGGAGATTCTTATTTTCAGGTAAATATATTTTAATTCATTCAGTGAAGGAACTGAATATTGTATGTTCTGGAAACCTGGTATAATAGGGTTGCATTAGAATTTCACTGATACAATAGCTCTAGATATTACAAGTAATATCACTAAGAATAGAAAGCATTGTTAAATCACAGATTTAGATATTTGCTTGGTAAAAAAAGGATCAAAATATTGACTCTCACAAGAAAACTTAAATATGTATGAAAAACTTATCCTTCATAGATGAAACAAAGTTTGTAGTAAAGTTCAGAGTTTTTAAATTTTACAGATTTCCTTGATTAAATATTCCACAGACATTTTTGAAAGGTGGTGTGGTGGAATTAAAAAACATCTAAATGTGGCATTGAAAATGGAAGGGCATTATTATTCACTCATGACTGAAGGAATCTCACAAATTATGATAATTGAAAGTGGCTTTGAAATATGTCCTGGGAGTTTAGCTTTCTCCTAGGGAAATTAATGCCTTATTTATTTGCATAGGGCTACGGGGAATGGGATTTAGTCTTATTAATTTGACATTATTTATTAAATGCATATGTTTTTATAGACATTATAAGATAGAGGTGGCTGAATATATGATTTATCTTAACTACATAGGATTTTAAGAATGTCAAGAAGGATTATTCTGAGAATATGGCTGTAGTCAAAGCTAAATCAAATAAAAAGTATGAGGACAAGCAAAGTACGAGGACAAACTCTAAATGCATATACTATTTCTTGAAAGCCCTCAAATACTCAGTTTAAAATTTTTACAGCCCCAAAACTGAATTCCGTTAGTGAGGTTGGGTTTTGGGGAAAAAAGAGAGAGAGAGAGAGAGGAAAAAAAAATAATGGAATATGGGTTCTCTCTCAGAATCTAACTTTATAGGAAGTTTGAAACAGGTTTTTCATATCTGAACCAAGAATAAGCACATAATGTTTATCATGTCAGAAGCTAAGAAAAGCCATCCATCATCTTTTTTCCAGCCAAATTTTTCACCTGATTTGTCTTTTCCTTATGTCCCTTCATAATTTATAAATAGCAAGAATTAAATCTAGGATACAGTTTTAATCAGATTTGGCATTAATTACATTTATTAATAGTAATTGAAGACAAGAGAAAGGGAAATGCATGAAGTAAAAAAAAAATTAATTCTCTAACTTTAGAGTGCCTACTATGTACCATGTATTAAGGATTGGGGTAAAGAAATAAAAGATAGAATCCCTGCTACTGTGATCGCCATCAAGTGAGAGTTAAAGGACATTTATAATGAGAGGAGTATCAGGGGACACATTGTAGAAGAAAAGACATTTTAGTTAAAAATCCAAAGTTCAAATGGAAACCAGGAAAAGACAGTGAGGTAGTGCATTCTACTGAGGGAATATATGTAGACAATTATGCATCCAAATCATGGCACATTGTTTGCTCAAAGAACAGTCCTAGAACCCACCAAGATGACCCAGTATTATTAGAAATTCTATAAATTCCTAGAAAGAAAAAGCAAAAAAACCTAAATGGAATATGATTATAACAGCCCAAATAGAAAAAAAGACATATCTTACTATAATTTTTAGGTATTCAATAATTATTTACTAAAAATAGTAATATTTAATACATTAAAAAACATAGTCAAGACTTTGTTGTCTAGGTTGTTAAATTCTAAAGTAGAGGAATTTGGTTCCTCATGCTAAATTTATTTAGGATAAACTATAGGTTTACCATGTTGTGGGAGCTTTTTAAGAGAAAGAATGGAGATCAAGCCATTATTTTAGCCTTTGTTATTCTACTTAAAGTAATGTATTCTATGCAGAACACTACTTCTATAATATATGAATAAAATAACTTTTGAACCTAAATAGATTTCTAATGAACAGAGTAAGAAATGTTTCATGCAAGTGTAAGGCAAAAAAAATCTAAAGCAGTTACAAAATATGAAGTGATAAATGGAAGTCTAACCAAAGGTGGAAATTAGGCGATAGGTAAATGGAAGAAATATATATAACCTTTGGAATTTCCAAATATTAGTAAAGGCATTGAATGTGGAGAGGCTGGCATCAGCTATCAAAAATGTTCATAACCTCACTATTTATCAAAATTTCATAACTTTGCTATTTAACAATCTTACCCAAGCAGAATTGGAAGAAGTTATTTTGTCATATATAAATAAAATCTACAAATTATTATTTTTAAAAGATTATTTATTTATAAATTTGTCAGAAAGAGAGAGAGAGTGAGAGTGCAGACACTCACAAGCAGGGGAAGGACAGGCAGAAGCAGAAGCAGGCACCTTGCTGAGCAAGGAGCCCAGTAAGGGACGCTATCCCAGGATTCTGGGATCATGACCTGAGCTGAAAACAGACGTTTAATCAACTTAGCCATCCAAGCATCCCGTAAAATTTACAAATTATTTTACGATAGACTTCCATTTATAACAGATACAGATAAATTATAACAAGCATTAAGTAAATATGCCGTAAGACCAATATTCTGCTACTCAGGACGTTAGTTTTGCCCTCTCCTTTATTCTAAAAGCACCTTTAACATAAGCTGTGAGGAACAAATATTTAAATGATGGAGCTTGATGGTGACAAGAATTGGATGTTTGCATGATCTGGAAATCAGTATTTTAGATGGGTTTCATTTGTATTGATAACCAATAAATATCTGTAGAGACTCTATTTTTAAAACAAGTGTACAGGAGACTGTTAAGAACACAAAATAAAACAGTTAAGGGAGATGTCAAAGGCATTGTCCTTCTTAATTTCAGGATACATTTTGACAGTAAATTCTATTCACTGTCTGGAATAACATTTCAAATGTCAGGTATGATGCCTTTATTCTTGTCATTAGCATTTAAAAACTAAATTCTCCTAAAAATCTAATTTGAGCCTCTTAATATAATTTCTATTTCTATTAATTTTCCAAGTTAATATTATTTTATATATAGTAAATGTATCCTTTCCTTGTCATTATATGGTTTATTTTCATTTAGCCCCCAGCAGAGTCCCATAACATGGTTATAATCTATATGTTCTTTAAATGCAGTTTTGTTCACTTAAGTCATAAAGAAAGTTCTCTTATATCCTGTCCTCTGTTCTAAGATTTGAGTTTAAAACCCAATTGCAGAGTGGATTAAAAGACCAAATAGATATAATTAAGTTATTATTCAGCATTCTGAATTTAGTGTGAGTTAGAAACAAATTAATCTATGAGGGTCATGATGAAAAGATTTCAGCAGAATTCATATGATTGAGCATTTCTAAATGAACTTCATGGAAATATTTTTAAATGTTTATTTATAAAGTTTCCTCTCACAAAAGAATGTGTATGTTAGATATTTAGCTATTAAAGATGTATTTACATATATTAATTTACATATTCAGCTATTCAGAAAACATGCAACCTTAAATGCATGTGCTCTAATGTCTATGAAAAATACATTGAAGGATAAAAAATTAGTGAAATATTTTAACAGTCCTTACATTTAAATGAATGTATGATCCTTCTTTTATGTAATTACTTATTAGATAAAAAAGTAGACTATTGAAGTAAAAGAAATAAAAGATTAACATACCATGGAACTCTTACTTTTTGGTTTGAAAGTTATTTGTAATATTTGTAATCCTTATTTTATTCTTCAAGATAGAAAGAAAACAAGGAGAAAGAACTAATTTGTTGGGTACATAATACTATATGTTAGGGACTATTCAGGAGGTTTTGGAAATATCCATGTTTTCAAATATGTAAAATTATCCAATGTGGTGAAGACAGTTTCTCCTTTTTGAAAACAGGCTGAAAGAGTTACATGACTTCAAAGACACATAGCTGGTATGATGAATTCAGAAGAGCATATAAGACATGATATGGGATATATATATAATGTATGATATAAGAATACAAAATATAATATTCTAAATGGAATAATAATATTTTAAATGGAATAATAATATTCTAAATGGAATAATAAAAATGAAAAATTCTAAATGGAATAATATTCTAAATGGAATCATATATAATAGTCCCCCCCCAAAAAATATATAATAGTCCCGATCAGAAACACTTAAAAATATCATCTTCCTATCTTCCCTTTATCTTGTTCTTTAATAGAAAACACATAAATTAGAAAGTAAATTTTGTAGAGTCAAATCTTATTGTCCTTGGATTCATAGCTCTTTATGTTCATTAAATGAAAAAAAATTCATAAAAGTCTAGCCACAGAAATAGAAAATCTGAATGAACTATAATTAGTAAGAAGATTGAATCAGTAATCAAAACCTTCCTAACAGAGAAGATCCCTGGACCATATAGCTTTACTGTGAATTATCAAATATCAAACATTTAAAGAAAAAAAAATCAATCATTTTCAAACTCTTTCAAAATATTGAAGATGAGACAACATCTTCTAACTCATTTTATGAGGCCAACATCACCCTAGCACCAAATCCAAATGAAGATACTACAAAACAAAAACAAAAACAAAACAAACAAACAAACAAAAAAAAACCCAGACCAATATCCCTTATGAATATTGATGCAAAAATTCTTCAGTATACTTTGGTTGGAATTAGCAAACTGAATTTGGCAGTATATTAAAAGGATTACATACCACGAATAAATGGAATTTATTTCTGGAATGCAAGAATGGTTCAACTAAAAATAAATTCAATAGTCAAAATAATATACCACATTAAAAGAATGAAGAAAAAAGTCATCTCATATGATGCAATAAAAGCATATGGTCAAATTCAGTACCAGTTTTGCTGAAAGAAAAAAAGAACACTCAACAAAGAACAGATAGAAGGAAAAACATCCTTGACATAATAAAAGGAATATATGAGAAATCTGCAATAATGTCATACTCAATGGTGAAATACTGAAAGATTGTTTTGGATGATCAGGAACAAGACAGATTCCTCCTTTGCCACTTGTATACAATATAGTTTGGGGAGTTCTAGCCAGAGCAATTAGGCAATGAATGACTAAAAGTAACAGGCGTCCACATTGGAAAGAAAGAAATAGAATTATCTCTAAGTGGATGACCTGAACTGAGATGTAGAAAAAAACTAAATATTCCACAAAATAGTTGTTAAAGCTAATAAATTATTTCAACAACATTTGAGAACAAAAGTTCAACAGAATCCGTTATGTTTCAATGCACAAACAATGAACAATACAGAAAGGAAATTTTTAAAAAGCCATTTTTCAAGAGCATAAAAAAGAATAAAACACTTAGGAATGAACTTAGCCGAGGAAGTAAAAATGGTATGCTGAAAATTTAAAAATATTGGTGAAAGAAATTAAAGACAAAAATAAATCAAAAGATACTTCTACTCATGGATTAGAAGACATGATATTGTTAAGATGTCAGTACCACCCAAAGTGATCCAGATTCAATGTAATCCCCTTTTGAAGTCCCAATAACCTTTTTTGCTGAAATAGAAAACATCCTAAAATTTGTATCTCAAGTGACTATAAATATGACAATCTTGAAAAAAAAAAAACGAGTTGAAAAACTAGCATGATCTGACTTTAAAACTTAGTTGAAATCTGCAGTAATCAAGAGTATGATACTGGCATTTATATGGTAGACCTATACATTAATAGAATAAAATAGAAATCCCAGAAATAAATATCTCACAAATAGGGGCGCCTGGGTGGCTCAGTGGGTTAAGCCGCTGCCTTCGGCTCAGGTCATGATCTCAGAGTCCTGGGATCGAGTCCCGCATTGGGCTCTCTCCTCAGCAGAGAGCCTGCTTCCCTCTCTCTCTCTCTGCCTGCCTCTCCATCTACTTGTGATTTCTCTCTGTCAAATAAATAAATAAAATATTTAAATAAAAAAAAAATTAAAATAAATAAATAAATAAATAAATAAATAAATAAATATCTCACAAATATAATCAAATGACCTACAATAGTTTGGTCAAGATCATTCAATAGGGAAAGGACTTTTTTTCCAACAAACAGTGCTGAGAAAACTGGATATCCATATGCAAAAGAATAAAGTTGGACTCTCACTTCACACCATATGGAAAAATTAATACAAAATGGGTCAGAGTCCTTAGCATAAGAATTGAAGCTACACACCTGTAGGAGAAAATTCAGGGTATAGGATTCATTAGATGTGGCAATTATTTCTTGGATATGATGTTAAAAGCACAGACAACAAAGCAAAAGAAAATAATAGATAAAATGGACTATATCAAAATGAAAGCCTTTTTAAAAAATTTTTAAATTGAAAGACCCCATCAACAGAGTGAAAGGGCAGTCAACAAAATAAATTATTTACAAATACTATCAAATGGGAGATTAATGTCCAGAATATATGATTAATGTCCAGAACACATAAATATATATATGAATATATATATGAATATATATATATATTCAACTCTTTAAACTCAGTGCCAAAAACAACTCAGCTTAAAAAAAAGGGCAAAGGACTTGATTAGACATTACCCCGAAGATCTACTAATAGCAATGCAAATCAAAACCAAAATAAAACATCATTTCATAACAAATAGCATGGAGGACATGGGGAGTTAGAGAGGAGAAGGGAGTTGGGGGAAATTGGAAGGGGAGGTGAACCATGAGAGACTATGGACTCTGAAAAACAATCTGAGGATTTTGAAGGGGTGGGGGGTGGGAGTTTGGGGTACTAGGTGGTGGGTATTATAAAGGGCACGAATTGCATGGAGCACTGGGTGTGGTGAAAAATAATGAATACTGTTATGCTGAAAAAAAAAAAAAAAAAACATCATTTCATATTCATTAGGATGACTACTATCAAGAGCCAAAAAACAAACACAATGCATGCAACAACACTGTTGGCAAGGATATAAAATTACTGGTGGGCTTTAAAATGGTGTATCTACTGTGAAAAATGGTATGGTGCTTCCTAAAAAAAATTAATCATTAAATACCTACATGATTCAGCAATTCCACTTCTAGGTATAAATGCCAAAGAGCTGAAAGCAAGTTGTCAGACAGATGTTCACACACCATATTTATAGCAGCACTTTCTCAATACCTAAAAGTTAAAAGTGACCCAAATGTCCATGAAAGGATGAATGGATAGACAAAATGTTGCATACACAAGCAATGGAATATTATTCGGCCTTTAAAAAGAATGGAATTCTAATACATGCTATAATATGGATGGACCTTCAAAACATGATATTGAATGAAACAGGCCAGATGTAAAAGGACTAATGTTTTATGAGTCTGTTCTATGTAGTAAATAGAATAAACAGAGAAAAAACAGAATATTGATAACCAGATACTATGGACAGAGGGAAATGGGGAGTTACTGTTTAACAGGTACAGTTTTAGTTTGAGATGATGAAAGTTAGGAAGATTGATAGTGATGGTGGTTGCACAATGTTAACATACCTAATGCCACTGAATTGTACACTTAACAGAACTCACCAATTTAAATATTTTTGTCTATATTAGCCAAAGCTTTTTTTAAGTATATGAAAAATATCTATTTAGACTGTGTTTATCTGCATATCTGATAAAGGAAGAAGGAAAATTTAATACTTTTAGAGATACCACTGTTAGTCAGATACTGTATACTTTATACTATATGAAGAATTTTTTCTCATATAATTCTTATAATATCTACGTATTTTGACTGACATTCTTTTTTTTGAAGGAGGATGTTGCAACTCACAATTTGACCCAAAGTTATGTTACATGTAAGTAGTAGATTTGAAATTTTAAAAGCCTGCTTCTCAGGACTCCAAATTCATAATCGTTATACTTGTTTGACAACATAAGGGAATATATTTTCCTACATTCAAAATAAAGAGTTTTCTCTACTTAAATTCTGTTCATTTTGCACATAAGAAGGATTATAGTCATAATAAATTAGTGCTATCATGATCAACTAAATTTTCATGAGCAAAGAGATGATCAGTTTGTTATGATCATTGGTTTTATTTCCTGTTGTATATACCTATAATCATAAGAAATTATAATTATAGAGAATTTATCACTTCTTAAACTGATAAAATATACACATTTATACTTACTTAATCATCTATATTATAAGATGATTGTTGTCATAACAGATAAAAGAATAACGTAGCTAAGTTACTATAATTTGGCATTTTGTCTTCTAGAAGCATCCATAATAACACCAAGCATACAAAGTAATACGGAAATCCTTTATCATAAATGCATTGTTTTTGTAAATGTATACTATATTTAATTTATCAATGAATACTTAAAAATGATTAAGCAAAATCTGTCTTGTCACTATTAATTACTAAATATATCATAAAGTTATGATGTATTGAGAAACAAATATTTCATAAATGTTATTGGACATGGCTTTCTAAGTTAAGATGTTAGAACATAATTCATATATATAAATATACAATAACTAATATAGTTTCATTGTAAATTACTTTATAAATAAGTTACTTAGTCCAAATACCTTGCTTTCTTAGGAGACCATTTCAAATAGATTATCAGGGAAAAGAGGCACATTCATATATGGTATTTAAGAAAAGTATATATATGTTTCTATCCTTACTACGACCTTTGATTTTCAAGTGTGTATGATTCAGTCATTTTCTCAAATTGTCAAGTGAACCAGATGAGTGTTTGTGGCACATTTTAACTTTTCAACAAGGGATTAAGCAGTATATAAGGATTATGGTTTCTTCTGAAAATAAGCAAAAATGGTTTCCAAATGAAATTCCTAAATATCCCACACTTTTAAGCTATATGCTATTTATTTTCAAATATACTTAAATATAACTGAATATGTATTCTCACATAAAACCTCCTGAAAAATTGAGTTTTAAAACAAACTTAAGATGAATATTAATTATATTTGCCAAAATCATCATCAGCCAACCAATAGAGCAGACTGGGGTTTCACTTTCATTTTAAATTCTGGTTAAGAATTGAGATAATGGGGCGCCTGGGTGGCTCAGTGGGTTAAGCCGCTGCCTTCGGCTCAGGTCATGATCTCAGGGTCCTGGGATCGAGTCGCGCATCGGGCTCTCTGCTCAGCAGGGAGCCTGCTTCCCTCTCTCTCTCTCTGCCTGCCTCTCCATCTACTTGTGATTTCTCTCTGTCAAATAAATAAATAAAATCTTAAAAAAAAAAAAAAAGTTTTCATTTAAAAAAAAAAAAAAAGAATTGAGATAATGGCAGGGCATTTCAATTCCTTTCTGTTTAGGAGGAGCTGTGACAATTCTTGTTTCATTACCTTATCCTACCAGAAACTAGACCTTCATCCAAATGCTAATTTTCTTATGGTCTTACTGGTTAGGAAACGTTGTTTCATTTTTGTTCAAAAGACTAATTAATAGGGTAGACTAAAAGAATATTAAAAAATAAATACGTTAAAATAATCAAAAATTTAATTCGTATATAAAACCTGCTTAACAGACTGGTTGACAAGAAATATATTAGCTAGCATAACATGTTCTTTCCTCCTTAGCAGAGAGGTCTTCATAAAATATTGATATTATAAAATGTTTATCTAATATTCAGAAAATAAAATCTCTTTATTAGATAATGATGTTCTTTTTAGAGGATAAGACTCCTTTTGACAATTTAAATATTATCCACATGTAGATTGGATCATTATCTGGAGTTTGAGAATTAAAGTAAGAAAAAATCCAATGGATTTGATAAGGAGTCAGGTGGATAAAACAGAAAAAGGAAAAAGATGGTGGTAATATGCAAAGACAGTCATGTGATCTGGGGAAGAGTGAAGAAAAAGTGGGAAGTAGAAGGGAAATGGAAAGTTGCTACTCAACAGGTATTAAAGTTTCAGTTTTACAAAGTGAATTAAGCTCTAGAGATGAGATGTATAACATCATGTCTATAGTTAACATACTATACTGTGCACTTAAAAATTTAAAATATTAGATATCCTGTGGTCTTACAGTAGTAGTAGTGGTAGTAGTAGTTAGTAGTAGTAGTAGTAGTAGTAGTAGGCAATGAGTGATTCAGATGAATAAATAAAGTAGTTCATTAATGACTAACAAAGATCACCAACAAATAACTAATGAAGTGGATGACACAATATGTAGGGAAGGGAGGGAAATAAAATTTGCTCATAAAACTGATTATGTTACTTAACTCTTAAATTTTGGGGTGCCTGGGTGGCTCAGTGGGTTAAAGCCTCTGCCTTCGGCTCAGGTCATGGTCCCAGGGTCCTGGGATCGAGCCCCGCATCGGGCTCTCTGCTCAGCGGGAAGCCTGCTTCCTCCTCTCTCTCTGCCTGCCTCTCTGCCTGCTTGTGATCTCTGTCTGTCAAATAAATAAATAAAATCTTAAAAAAAAAAAAACTTTTAAATTTTAAACTACTAACTTAAGGTGTATGTTGTGATATTTGAGCAAATGTGATGAACAATTCATAGTGGCAGGAACATCAAAGACATCATAGAACGGGATTAATCTGTTAAATAGTAAATGATTCCATTCTTGTGTGTATTTTAAGTGTCTTTCTTGAAGCATCATAGTTTCCCCTTTGTAAATACTATAGCCGTGGTTACCGGGGAAGGAAGTATCAGAGGAAAAAAGTATGTTCTTCTTTTTCGCAATATGTTATTGTAGGATTATTATGTAAATGTTTTCCACAATTAAAGCAACTCAAGGCATGCCTATTATAGGCTTATATTTATATAAATTCACATATAGGGGAAGATTGATTTTTAAAAATGCATATATTGTGAGTCTTGATCAAGTCACTGAAATGCTATTAGTCTTGGGAATAGATGGTGAAGATGAACTCTTGGTAAGTTCTTCCTTGATTTTAAATATTTTTAGAGTTGTTTTTTAATCATTATTTTCCAAAAAGAGACTTGTTATGTGTTCAAGACATAACAGAAAAATTCAATATTTTGACAATTCCTCATGATATTACCTCTTAATTACATTAAAAGAGCAGGATGTGTGGATCTAGACTATACCTAGTGACACTGAGCATGTCTGTCATTCTTGATCAGAGACAAACAGTAGGACACGGAGAAATTGCTGTAATCCTTCCTAAGGTTGTGGTGTGGCACATTTACAGGTCTGCATGAGCAGCTGGACGCTTTCTCAGTTCATCATTCATGAACTGTTTCCCCAGCCCTGTCAACAGTCATTCCTCTGAGGAGCAATCATCCACATCTTGCAATCCTCTAGGACTACAAAGTCATCCCGCAACTAGCAGTTATATTGACGGTGCTTACTTGAGCCTCAAAATGGCACTTGTGTTGTGATATAACCGTCAGTTGCCAGACGGAAATAGGGTCCAGTAGTAATTGGGAAGCTCCAAGTGTTTGGCATAGTAGTATTCTCTAGGTTAAGCACCTGCCTTATGGCATTTTCCTGTATTTTTTGAATATTAATGGTTATCATGGGGAATAAAAAAATACATCTTAATGAACAAAACTAAAGAGGTATTCTAATTTCTAATGTTCTTGAACTGACAAGCTAGAGACCGAGATGGGCTCTACACAGATGACAACTTTTTTTTTTTTTTTTTTTATGAGAATATAATAGCCTCTGGAGATACTGATCAGGACAGATAGATGTTTCTTCTGGTCTACTTAGACACTAGAGATTTATGATATGAATCTATTAGAATATTTTTCATCTGCTTCTTAAATCTGGAACAAGGAAGTGCCCTTGATTTGAAGAGAAAAGTTTTTAAAAAGGCGCATCAATGTGAAATAGATGATTTGGACATTTTTGCTGACATGGAAAATTTTTATTTGGAAAGGAGCATTCTTCTAACTTGAGAGCCAGAACCAGTGATGTTGAGCAAGTGACATGGGATATTTAATTCGAAGCTAAAACTTAATTGAAAAGCATCCTCATTTAGTTCCTTTCCTTCTCTCCATATATGTACATTTAATTGCTTTTAACTAAAATCTTTATTTTAATTCATATAAAATGAATCCTCACCTGTTACTGATGGCACAATGTGTTTTTTACAGCCTTAGTTTTCTGACTATAACTAGGTGAGAGAGCTCTATGATTTTTATTTTAAAAAAAAGAACAAAGACAAAAATTGGTAACGTGTTTTATTTTGCTTTCGGGCATCATGGAACAATCGTATTATTTGCATAAAATATGTCACAAATTTGTAAGTAATGTAGCATAATAAAAAAACATATCAATGAAACCACAACTATTACTGCTATCTATTAGTTTTTCCTATTCCACTGGCATGCCTCTCATTATAGTGAAAATTGCTTGAATTTTTTTAAATTTACAATTTAATTTGTATGTTCATCTATATGTAATTACTATAGGTATGCATTTTTGCATAATGCATTAATTTTATTTGAGGTTTTAGAAGTGTTTTTATACTTTATGAAGTTTTTGATATTTTTATTTATTCATGTTGTTTCTAAATCTCATGTTATTGCTATTTTTTTCATTTGTTGCCATTTCATTGTTATATAAATACATTATGATTTATCTATGTATCTTCTATATTGGGGGGCAGTTCTTATTTTTTTGTTGATACAGATAATGCTGATTTGAATATTCCCAGTTTTCTAATGTGTGTTTGCAGGAATTTGTCTAGAAGGACAGTTGCAGGCTTTTAATATTTAGATGTATGACTTTACAACATAATGTCAAATTTATTTCCAAAATAATTATATCAATTTATTCCACTAGCAGTATATATGATTTCCTATGTACTCTTAATGTTTTTGGTATTGTTGGGCATTGCCAGTTTATGAATATAAAAGTTTCTTATTGTAGTTTTATTTTACAAATTCCTAGTTATTAGTGGGGTGTATTTTTCAATTGTTTTCCTTGTTTGGACATTAAAATTGTAACTTTCACCACAAGATGCATTTAGAAATGTGAAAATAGAAAACAAAAATCAGGAGATGGAAAACAAAAATTTCTATCACATATATTTGAAAAATTATTATGAAAAATATATGTTTCATGTATAAAACATACATTCCATACAATGCCTGTAAACAATGACCAAACAAGGAACTTTTCCTGTGTTTGAATAGTATTTCTATGCTACGGCCAACAGGAGGTTCTTTTGTCTTCTAAAGTTTTTATAATTTTTTCCTATAAGTCTGTATGTGAAGTTGATTATTGTAGATCTCATGAACTGGGGACCTAATTTCATCTTCTTTTTTAATATGAATAATCAATTGTCCCGTCACTGCCAATTAAATACTCTTATTTCCTCATTTATGATGATGAAATTATTTCCAGTAATTCTTTTGTTATAGATTAAATGTTCTTCAATTAATATATTTATCTTTGATCTGTTTTATGCCTTAGCTTAAATATATTTGTTTTTTTTTAATAAATCTTGATATTTCATGGAGGAAGATCTCCCAGGCTTGCTGTTCTCCAGGACTCCATTGGTTACTTGTGGGTCTTAGAACTCCATGTAAATTTTACAAAAATTGTACTGAAAATGTTCTAACAATTTCATAGAACCTACAGGACATTTTTACATGTCTTGCAATTAAGTTTGTAACTTTCTGCAAAAATATCTAACTATAATTATAGATTACTCAGAGATGACTTAAATCATTTCGTATTTAAATTTGAGTATTGGCAAAAAATATTACTTTAATTTCAGGTGTATAGCATAGTGATTCAACTTCTGTATATGTTATGCTGTGCTCACCCCAAGTATAGCTACCACCTGTCACCATACAATACTATTACAGTAACATTGGCCACATTTTCTATGCTGTGCCTTTTATTCTCATGACTTACTAATTCCATAACTAGAAGCTTCTACCTGTTTTTCTCCTTCATCCATTGTGTATATCCCCCTACATCCAAGAAACTGATGGTTATCAGTTTCTTACCTGTATATATGGATCTAATTCTGCTTTTAGTTTGTTTATTCGTTTTTTAGATTCCACATAAGTGTGAAATCAAATGGTATTTGTCTTTCTCTATCTGAATTATTTCGCTTAGCATGATCCCTTTTAGCTCATTCCATGGTGTGGCAAGTGGTAGAATCTCATCCTTTTTTATGGTTGTGTGATATTTCATTGTATATATACCACATCTTGTCTTCTTTATTCATTTATCTATCAATGGGCTCTTAGGTTGCTTCCACATTTTGAGAAATCTCCATACTGTTTTCCACAGTGGTTATGCTAATTTATATTCCCAACAATACACAAGGGTTCCCTTTTCTCTACTTCCTTGCCAGTTTGTTATTTCTTTTTTCTTAATTTTAGCCATTCTGACAGATGTAAAGTAATATCTCATTGGGGTTTTTATTTGCATTATTTCCCTGATGACTGGTGATATTGAGCATCTTTTCTATTGTCCATCTATAGGTATTTTATGGAAAAATGTCTATTCAGGTCATTTGACCTTTTTACAATTTTTTGGTATTTTTGTATAAGTTCTTTATAGAATTTGATATTAACTTCTTATTAAATATATCATTTACAAATACTTTTCCCTATTCAATAGGTTGCCTTTTTGTTTTGTTGATTTATTTTACTGTGAAAAAGATTTTAATTTTGATGTAGTCCCAATAGCTTGTCTTTTCCCTGTTGTATATTCTTTCCTTCTTTGTCATAGATTAATTGACCATATAAGCACGGGTTTGTTTCTGGGCTCTCTGTTCTGTTTTTCAGTGATCTGTGGGTCTATTTCTGTATCAGTACCATGGTGTTTTGACTGCTACAGCCGTGTAGTATATCTTTGTAATACCTCCAGCTTTGTTCTTTTTCAAGATTTCTTCAGCTTCCCCCTCTCTCTCTCTGCTTGCCTCTATGCCTCCTTGTGACCTTTCTCTCTCTCTTGTCAAATAAGTAAATAAAATCCTAAAAAAAAATAAAGATTTCTTCAGCTATTTGGGATCTTTTGTGTTTCCATATAAATTTTAATATTATTTGTTCTAGTTCTGTGAAAAATGTTTGGTATTTTGATAGGGATTGAAATGAATCTGTTGAATGCTTTGGGCAACAGAGACATTTTGACAGTTGTCCTTCAATCCTTGAGCATGGAGTATTTTTCCATTTGTGTCCTCAACTTCTTTCACAGTGTTTTGTTAAGTTTACTCATAGGTATTTTATTATTTTTGGTGCAAATGTAAGTAGGATTGTTTTCTTATTTTCTTCTTCTGGTACTTCATTAGTGTGTAGAAATGATACTGATTTCTGAGTATTAATTTTGTATCCCACTACTTTACTGAGTTTATTATGTCTAATAGTTATTTGGTAGAGTTTAAGTGTTTTTTGTATAGTATCATGTCATCTGCAAATAGTGAAAGTTTTTCTTCTTCTTTATCAATATGTATGCCTCTTCTCTCTTTTTCTTACTTGATTGCTGTACCCTGACTTTCAGTACTATTGATTAAAAGTGATGAGAATGGACATATTTGTTTTGTTCTTGATCTTAGAGGGAAAGCTGTCATTATTGCACCTTCAGTATAATGCTAGCTGTGGGATTTTCATATATGGCCTTTATTATGTTGAGGTATGTTTCCTCTAAACCTATTGTTGAGAGTCTTTATCATGAATAGATATTGAATTTGTCAAATGCTTTTTCTGCATTTATTTAAGTCATTCTATGACTTTTCTCCTTCATTTTGCTGATGTCGTATAGGATGATGATTGATTTGTGAATTTCGAATCTTGCATCCCTAGAATAAATCCTACTTGATCATGGTAAATGGTACTGTTAATGTATTGTTGAAAATGGTTTTCTAATATTTTGTTGAGGATTTTTATATCCTATAGTTGTCCTTTAATATAGTTTGGTGATTCTTTTGTTCATGGATTTGTTTTTGTTTTTGTTTTTATTGTCTTCTCAGATTTTGAGAGTGCATTGTTGAAATCTCCCACTATGATCGATAGAATATTTCCCTGCAGTTCTATCAACTTTTTAAGTTTTTATTTTAATTCCAATTAGTTAACTTAGTGTTGTATTAAATTCAGGTATAAAATACTGTAATGCAACTCATCACCCTATGTTCTTCAAAAGTGTGCTCCTTAATCCCCATCACCTACTTAATATTTAACCCATACCACTACTCACCTCCACTCTGGTAACCCTCAGTTTTTTCCTCTGTAACTGAGTCTGTTTCTTGATTTGTCCATCTGTTTTAATTTTTTCCCTTAGCTTGTTAGTTTCTTAAATTCCACATGAGTGAAACCATATGATATTTGTCTTTCTCTGGTTGGTTTATTTCATTTAGCATTATATTCTTTAGCTATATCCACGACCTTGCAAGTGACAAGATTTCAAACTTTTTTATGTCTGGATAATATCCCATGTTTGTGACACACACATTACTTTATCCATTCATCAATTGATGGACACTTGGACTGCTTCCATGTCTTGGCTATGATAAATAATGCTATTGTAAACATAGGGGTGTGTATATCCCTTTGAATTAGAGATCTTGCATTCTTGGGGTAAATACTTAATAATGTGAATCCTGGATCATAAGGTAGTTAAATTTTTTAACATTTTGAGGAACTGCCATACTGTTTTCCAGAGTGGTTGTACCAGTTTGCATTCCCACTATCAGCGCATGAGTGTTCCTTTTTCTCCACATCCTTCCCAACACCTGTTTCTTATGTTGTTGATTTTAACCATTCTGACAGGTGTCAGGTGAAATCTCATTGTAGTTTTGATTTGCATTTTCCTGATGATTAGTGATCTTGAGCATATTTTTATGTGTCTGTTAACCATCTTTGGGAAACTGTTTATTTCTTCTGCCCATGTTTTAATTGGATTGTTGGTTTTTTGGGTATTGTATCAGTTCTTTACATATTTTGAATACTAACCCTTTTCAGATATGTCATTTGCAAATATCTTCTCCCATTCTGTACATTGCTTTTCAGTTTTGTTTGCTGGTTCCTTCCTGTGTAGAAATTTCTATTTTGATATAGTCCCAATAGTTTATTTTTGCTTTTGTTTCCCTTGCCTCAGGAGACATATCTAGAAAGATCCTGCTACAGACAATGTCAGAGAAATTACTACCTATCTTCTCTTCTAGGATTTGTATGGTTTCATGTCTCACATTTAGGTCCTTAATCTATTTTGAGTTATTTTGTGTATAGTATAAGAAAGTGGTCCAATTTCTTTCTTTTTCATGCTGCTGTCCAGTTTTTCCAACACCATTTGTTGAAGAGACTGTCTTTTTCCTACTGCATATTCTTTCCTGTTACGTTGTAAATTAATTGACCATATAGTTGTGGATTTATGGGTTTTCTATTCTATTCTATTGATCTATGTGTCTTTTTTTGTGACAGTATCATACTGTTTCAATCACTGTAGCTTTGTAATACAATTTAAAGTCTGGAATTATGATGCCTCGAGCTTTATCTTTCTTTTGCAAGGTTCCTTTGGTTAGTGAGGATCTTTCATCCTTCAGAACAAATTTAAGGATTGTTGGGGCACCTGGGTGGCTCAGTCAGTTAAGCATCTGCCTTCATCAACTCGGGTCATGATTTGAGGATCCTGGGACTGAGCCTTCCTGGGCCCTCCCTATCAGGGATGACCCTCCCTATCAGGCTCCCTGCTCAGCAAGGAGTCTGATTCTCTCTGCCTCTTCTCCTCTCCCCTACTTGTTCTTTCTCTCAGATTAATAAGTAAAATATTTTTTTTTAAATAGGGTTGTTTGTTCTAACTTTGTGAAAATGATATTGGTATTTTGATAGGTATTGCATTAAAACTGCAGATTGCTTTGGAAGATATAGATATTTGAACAATATTTTTTCTTCCAACCCATGAGCATGGAGTGTTTTTTTTTTCATTTCTTGGTGTAGTCTTCAATTTCTTTCATCAGTGTGTTACAGTTTTCAGAGTTACAGGTCTTTCACCTCTTTCGTAAGATTTATTCCTAGGTACCTTATTATTTGGGGAGTCCTATCAACTTCTGCTTTTTGAATTTTGAACCTATTGAAGCAGAAGCTGCTGGTTACTTTCTGAAATCTGTTCTCTACTTCTGCAATAATAGTGACACTTAACGCATATTGCCTTTGTCAGCCTCCTTTGTATCTCCACATGATGTTATCACTAGATATGGTTCATGACTAATAGCATATAAGCAGTATAATGTATTTTTTGAAAATCTTTAAATGGTTCTTGGCAGAGTCTGTGTGTCCTCTTGTTTGTCCCTTCTCTAGCTTGGCATGGGGCACGATGTCACTGTCTTGAAAGAAGAGGATGAAGATTATACCTAAGTCTGACCGAGAGAGAAGGTAGAAGAAACCTGGTCCTTAAATTTGAATTGCAAAGTTTTCATACCAACACTAGATAGTTTGCTGCTGAATTTTAAATTCACTAGAAAAAAATAAATTACTTCAGGCATTTTTATATTTAATGACACCTGTGGTTCAATCTAATCTTAAAACTAATTAAGTAAAAGAAATACATGATTGGTATATATTATCCTGGTTAATTAAACATTCTTCATTATGTAGTGACCCTCACCTTCCTATAGATATGTGTGTGTGCATGTGTGTGTGTGTGTATGTGTGTTGCCATGAAGTCTACTTTTTGAATCTTAGAATATCTACTCCTGTTTCTTGTTCTAACCTTTATTTTTTGAAACTTTTGGAGTATCTATATTTTGTGTTTCTTACAAACTGCATATTGTGAAAAAAATTTTTTTTTAATTTTTATTTTTTATAAACATATATTTTTATCCCCAGGGGTACAGGTCTGTGAATCACCAGGTTTACACACTTCACAGCACTCACCAAAGCACATACCCTCCCCAATGTCCATAATCCCACCCTCTTCTCCCAAACCCCCTCCCCCCATCAACCCTCAGTTTGTTTTGTGAGATTAAGAGTCACTTATGGTTTGTCTCCCTCCCAATCCCATCTTGTTTCATTTATTCTTCTCCTACCCACTTAAGCCTCCATGTTGCATCACCACTTCCTCATATCAGGGAGATCATATGATAGTTGTCTTTCTCTGCAGAGCGAATCATGCTTAGCGAAATAAGTCAAGCTGTGAAATTTTTTTTATTTAGATTTTCTGTTTTTGTTTACTGACAAGTTTATTCTTTTTGGTGATTGATGTATTTTGACTTCATCTTATTGTTTTATGCTTGTCCCACTTTTTTGTGACCTTTTTCCTCCTTTTTTTCCTTTTACATATCAATTGAAAATGTTTCTTTTTTACCTATTTTTCATTGTTTTTTTACTTTGTCAAATCAGGAAGTTTGAAATTTTTGATATTTTCTATGCACCGTCCTTATGGGTCCTCCGAATTATTTTAATACTTAGGACTCTTATTCTGTCAATTCTAATCTATTTTACAGATCATTTTTTTGTGATTTATTTTTAGCCAAATACATTTGATATTATTATCAATACTCCTATTATTATTGTATAGATATCCTTAATTTAAATATTAATAATTTTATGACTTTTTTTTCCTTCAACTACAGAAATCTATCTGTTTTGGGAGTGAGAAATCCAAAATCATGATGTCCCTATGGTTGAATCTTTCTGAGGACTGTTAGAAGGATCTCTTCTAGGTATTTGTCCTTGGTATGTAAATGGTATCTTGATGTTCACATGTTTTTTTCTTGTATTTCCACATTGTCTTCCTCATAACTTTTTTTTCCCCCCCATTATGTTTTCTGGCATCTTAGAATATCTTTCTGAGATTTTTTTGTTTCTTTCTGGAAATATGTCCTTTAGAAGTTTTTCTGGGGAAGAACTATTTGTGGTAATGTTAACTCTAGTTCATTGGAAAATATTATTTTCCTTTCATTATTAATAAATAGTTTTGTTATACAAACACATTTAGATCAATGGATATTTTTTCTTGTGGTTCAAAGATATTAGTCTTCTAGTTTTCATTGTTTTTAAGTCTATAGTTAACCTATTTGTCTATCATGTCATTATTATTGCTGGTTTTATGCTCTTATTTTTATATTCTTTTATCAAAAGTCTCTTGCAATTTTATTATAAATCGTTTATATTTTCTCATACATACTATGGATCCTATTTCTATCATTCTGTCTCTGATCAGTTCTGGGATTCCTCTTGAAAAGGCTTTACAGGGATGCCTGCATGACTCAGTCAGTTAAGCATCTGCCTTCCATTCATACCATGATCTCAGGGTCCTGGGATCAAGTCCCATATCGGGCTCCTTACTCAGCAGGAACTCAGCAGGGAGCCTACCTCTCTCTCTGCCTGCTCTGCCAGTAGCTCTCCGTGCTTCTGTTCTCTCTCTTTCATAAATAAATAAAAATCTAAAAAAAAAAAAAAAAAAAAAAGATTTTACAGGCAGTAAGTTTTAGTCAGTATTGCTAAAATCTCAATATTACCACAAATTTCCCAAATGGGAAGGATTTCTCCTACAAACTATGAGACTTACTGATTTAGGTAAAAGGGAATCTCTGTGGCATTTGGAAATTCATTTATGTAAAACAGTAAAAATATTTTTTTAGAGAACAAAGATAGTTTTTCAAAAGAATGTTTTTTCTTCTTATTCTCTCCAGTTAAAATTTACTTATCTTTCTCCCAAGATTATGTTTGTGCTAGGTCATCTTACTTAGATAATGAGGTAAAGGTGAAAAAGTTGTAAAATAAAAAGAGAGATGGCTTCTCTTCCAATGATCATAAACAGCACATTACATTACTTCTGGCTTATTAATTCTTATTTGATTCTTCTAAGGAAAAGCATATGGAGAAATGAGTAATATTGATGTTATATAAATAAGTATTTTAAGTAATAAAATTAAAGTATTCACAGATTTGCAGCTCAAATTTTACCTAGAAAATAATGCCTACATTTAAAATTTTTGTCTTAAAATTCTAGAGCCAGTTCATTTACTCATTCTGCAAATATGTAATAAACTAATAATGTAGGTTATTAACCTGTGGTTCCTCTCTTGAGCTTTTCTTGATACCTGCTGAAGAGATGAGCCAGAAATATAATAAAGAATCACCTTACCTTAATAAAGAATCACCTTACATCGTGGGGGAGAAAAATGATAATTTTATCATCTGGCCATAATATTAAGTAGTTATTTGTAGAAAGTATAGTAGGGAAAATACTTGTAAACTCATATATAATGGTATACTACATTTTTAAACTCTCATCTATTTAAATCTTTTTTAGAAGACAAAGCAGGTTAACTAAAATTCAGTGCTGTCCTTGAAATATTGATGTTATAGTTGTAAATTACTGCAAAGTTAACCCTTATCTACAGTCATTTTGGCTATTGCTTATAGGTCAATGTCTTGCTGTATCTCTATTGTACTGAGTTTAGAAATAACCCAACTTTCTACAGCAAATCCTTTATAATGAGAGCAGTTTTAATCTCTCTCTCACTGCCAGCTGTTCTTACTGAGAATGTTTCATTAATTTAGCTTACTCTTTAAAAGTAATGCGTATTTCATATTTTTAGATATATTTGATATTTCCTAAGGATTGCATAGACAAAGCAATGATTCATAATCTACTTTTTTCCATTAAAAATTATAAACTATCATGGTTGAAGCTACTTGATAACCCTATGTATTAATATTTTAAGTTAAATTTAATGACATAATAACTAGGCAGATAATGTAAAAATATTTAATACCTTTTAGTATTACTTTTCATTCAGGATACCAGAGTGTCATTCAGAAATTCATACATCTGTTCCGTTAATGTTTAATGAAGAGATGTGGCTGTCTGTTACAGAGTAATTACAATTTTTTGTAATAATTTAATAATTATAAAATATTATTATGTTTTAAGTATTAATAATTTATTTAATGCGTAATTATTATTATGTATTTAATACTAATTTAATGATTATAAAATAATACAATTATTTGGTAATTTTTGTCTTAAAATAAAGATCTAAATGTGCAGGGCCAGAAAATTAATTTTTAAGAAATCTACACCATCTTGAAGTTTACCATCTAAGACACATGTAACAAATGAAGTAAAATTGGACCAGGAAAAAATAAGCAGAATAAGTAAAGCAAAATTAAACAAAAGTATTCAATAGTGAAGAAAGTACTTAAACTGGTTTAATAACAAGAAATTCTCACTTTCAAACATGGGTTTTAGAGTTAGAGTCAAGTTTAAATTACAACTCAACTTAAAATACTTTTCTTTCTTCTTTCTTCTTTCTTCTTCATTTTATTTCTTTTACTTTTTTCTTTTTTTTTTTTTAAAGTTTTCCCCCAAACTTCTCTTGGTCCTCAAGTTTTTCTTTTTGATATATATATATATGTATATACATATATATATATATATATATATATATATATATATACTTTATATATATTTTTCTTTTTGCAATATAAATATATTTTTTTAAGATTTTTAAAAAATTTATTTGATAGACAGATATCACAAATAGGCAGAGAGGTGGGGGTGGGAGGGTAGCAGGCTTCCTGCTGAGCAGAGAGCCTGATGCTGGGCTCAAGACCCCTCAAGACCTCTCAAGACTCTGAGATCATGACCTGAGCCGAAGGTAGAGGCTTTAATCCACTGAGCTACCCAGGTGCCCCTGCAATATATGGTTATAACATCATCCCTAGAACAGATATGTCTCAGCTGGCACATGTCTCAGGTACTTTCCAGGATTTCATCTGCCACCTCCCCCCAACATCTTCATTTGAGACAAGAATATTTTAGAGACTGAGAATTTGGAGTAATGAGTTAAAAATGGATGAAAAAAATATGGCTAAGTCACCCTAGGCTAATAGTAGGTTGCTTCTATTTTGCAGAAAAATGTAGGGATAATTATTGAAAACAAAAGTAGAATTTATTTTATCTTCTAAAACTCAAGTCTTTAAGCAAATTCTTGCATTCAGATGAGAGATGCTCACTTACTAGAAGCTCAGGGCTGTCATTCCACTTAGGCAATAATATGTAAGGGGTCACATGGACTTGATTTAGAATCACCAGTCTCCTAGAATCTGCGGAGTCTGTTGTTTCATATGGTAAGTTATGGTAATAATACCTAAATTATAAGATCATTATGATGGTTAAGTTAGAAAATACACAGAGGGTGCCGTGGGTGGCTTAGTCGTTAAGTATCTGCCTTCGGCTCAGGTCATGATCCTGGACTCCTTGGATCAAGCCCTGGGTCTGGGTCCCTGCTCTGCAGGAAGCCTGCTTTTCCCTCTCTCACTCCTCCTGCTTGTATTCCATCTCTCGCTGTCTCGCTCTCTCTCTCTTTAAATCTTTTAAAAAAATACATGATCAGAAACCATGAAAGGGAAACAATGATTAGTTTATATTAATTAGAGGTGGATAGAGAGGTTTGCCTGTATATGGAAGCAGTCTTAAAAGATTTATTTTCATATTTTATTAACAACTAAAATTAAAAACCAAATTACAATTAGTGAATTTTGTGTTTAGAATATGGTACTTTTTGTAAGGGGAAATATTATCAGAGTTAGGCTGAAATATACAAAGAAATGTATAATTTATGAAATATATAACACTATGATCCTTACAAAATATATTTCATTATTTCATTACCCCTGTTTAAAGATGAATTAACAGTTTCATAATTAACAACAACAAAGGGTTACAAAGGGTCATGCTTATTGAATGCTTACTATCTTTACCTGTTCAAAATGCTGCATAGGTAGAGTTTATTTTATTTTTATTCAAATTTTTTAAATTATTAAAAATTTAATTCCAGTGTAGTTAACATACAGTGTTGTATTAATTTCAGGTATACAATATAGGGATTCAACATTTCCATTTATTGCTCAGTGCTCATCAAGACAAAGTGTGCTCTTAGTTTCTTTCAATTCTTTCATCCATCCCCCACCCACCTTCTCTCTGGTAACTATCTAATTGTTCTCTGTAGTCTGTTTTTTTATTTCTCTCCCTCTGTTTCCCTTTTTCCCTCTGTTCATTTGTTTTGTTTCTTAAATTCCACATATGAGTGAAATCATATGTTTTTAGTCTTTCTCTGTGACTGTCTCATTTCACTTAACATTATACTCTCTAGATCAATTCATGTCTTTGCAAATGGGAAGATTTTACTCATTTTTATGGCTGAATAACGTGTGTGTCTGTGTGTTTTGCATGATTTTGATTATATATTCTATAGTTTGGCTATTGTAAATATTGCTGCAATAAACATAGAGGGTATGTAGATCCCTTCAAACTAGTGTTTTTGTATTCTTTGAGTAAATAACCAGTAATACAATTCCTGAATAGTAGAGTGTTCTGTTTTTAATTTTTTGATGAACTTCCATACTGTCTTCCTCAGGAGCTACACCAGTTTGCATCCCCACCAACATGCATGAGTGTTGTTTCTCCATATCCTCACTAATACCTGGTGTTTCTTGTGTTGTTGATTTTAGCCATTCTCACAGGTGTGAGATGATATCTCATTGTAGTTTTGGTTTCCCTGATGGTAAGTGATGACGAACATCTTTTTGTGTGTCTGTTGGTTGTCTGTATATCTTGTTTGAAGCAATGTTTGTTCATGCTTTCTGTCCATGTTTTAATTGGATTGTTTGTTTTTGGGGTGTTGAGTTGTATCAGTTCTTTACGTATTTTGAATACTAACCCTTTTCAGATATGTCATTTGCAAATAACTTCTCCCGTTCTGTAGGTTCCCTTTTAGTTTTGTTGGTTGTTTTCTTCACTTTGCAGAAGCTTTCTATTTTGATGAAATCCCAATAGTTTATTTTTGCTTTTGTTTCCCTTGCCTCAGGAGACATATCTTGAAAGATGCTGCTACAATGTCAGAGAAATTACTGCCTATCTTCTCTTCTAGAATTTATTGGTTTCATGTTTCACATTTAGATCCTTGATCTGTTTTGAGTTCATTTTGTGTATGGTGTAATAAAGTGGTCCAATTTCTTTCTTTCTCATGCTGCAGTCAGTTTTTCTAACACCATTTGTTGAAAAGACTGTCTTTTTCCTACTGCATATTCTTCCCTGTTATGTTGTAGATTAATTGACCATACAGTTGTGGATTTATGGACTTCTATTCTGTTCCATTGATCTATGTATCTATTTTTGTAACCATATCATATTGTTTTGATCACTATAACCTTGCAATAAAACTTTAAGTCTGGAATTATGATGCCTCCAGCTTTATTTTTCTTTTTCAAGATTGCTTTGGCTACTGGGTTTTTTTGTGGATCCATACAAATTTTAGGACTTTTTGTTCTTGCTCTGTGAAAAATGCTGTTGGTGTTTTGATAGGGATGTCATTAAAACTGTAGATTGCTTTGAATATTATTGACATTTGAAGACTATCTGTTCTTCCAATCCATGAGCATAAAGTAACATTCCATTTCTTTGTGTGGTCTTCAATTTCTTTTATCAATGTTTTGTAGTTTTCAGATTACAGGTCTTTCATTTCTTTGGTTAATTTATCCCTAGATTTTTTTTTTTATTGTCTTTGGTGCAACTGTAAATGGGATTGTTTTCTTAATTTCATTTTCTGCTGCTTCATTATTAGTGTATAGGAAAACAACCGATTTTTGTACATTGATTTTTGTATAGTGTGACTTTATTGGATTCACTTACCAGTTTTATTGGTTTTTTGTTGGAGTCTTCAGCGTTTTTTTAATATAAAGTATCATGTCATCTGCAATGAGTGTAAGTTTTACTTCTTCCTTACCAATTTGGATGCCTTTTATTTCTTTTTTTGTTATCTGATTGCTATGGCTAGGTCTTCCAGCACTACATTGAATAAAAGTGCTGAGAGTGGACATCCTTCTCTTGTTTCTGACCTTAGTGGAAAAGCTCTGCTTTTCCCTATTGAGGATAATGTAAGCTGCAGATTTTTCATATAAAATCTTTACTATGTTGAGTTATGTTCCCTCTAACCCTACTTTGTTGTGATTTTTTATCATGAATGAATGCTATACTTTGTCATATTCTTTATCTGTTTCTGTTGAAATGATCATCGGTTATAATTTTTTCTCTAATTGATGTATCAGATTGATTGATTTTGTGGATACTGAACCATGCTTGCATCCTGGAAAAAATTCCACTTGATCAGGGATAGGGTTTTTAAAATGTATTGTTGGATTTGGTTTTCTGGTATTTTGTTTAGGACTTTCACATCTATGTTCATCAGAGATACTGGTCTGTAGTTATCTTTTTTGTGTGTGTCCTTATCCCCGTTTTGGTATCAGGCTAATGTTGGCCTCAGAACGAATTTGGAAGCTTTCATTTCTCTTCTATTTTTTTGGAATGGTTTGAGAAGAATAAGTATTAACTTTTCTCTAAATGTTTGGTAGAATTTGACTGTGAAGCACAGATGGTTTATTTTAATTCTAATGAAACTCCTTTATGTAGAGATAGATTTAGAGAAGGAGAAAGTGAGACACAAAAAACTTAAATAGTTTGGTCACTATTGAGGGTTAGGGAATAGATGTGAGAAGACAAAAGTATGCTGTCAACTGCAGATCCAATAGCCCTTGATAATATTGCTATCCTTCACTAAAAATTTTGATAACAAAAAAGTGAATTATTCTCCATATACTAAAACATTTAACAATTAAATCTATATTTTCTATTTATATTTTACTTAATTATCTTAACTGGTTAAGCCTTTGTTTTGTATACCTTAAATTATATGGACATAGAAGTAACTACAAAATAGGTAATTTTTTTACGTGTTAAATAAAACAAAAAACTTTAAAATATTTTGGCTTTTTTTTTAAATGTATATCTGAATAGGAAGTGAAAAACATGCTATAAAATTCACTTGGAATTTTAACAAGTGGTGGTTGAGATAAAATGCCAATTCTGACTTCAACTCACTATGTGATTGGACAGTGAGAAAAAAGAGTTACATCTGTAAAATAACATTTCAGTTCCCTTTTTATAAGGCTAATTTAGATCTCTAGCAGTTCTATTATTTAATATTCTTTATAGTTTGATGATTTTTCTAATAAGAATGAATATGGCAAGTAAATTTTATGCATTTGATAGCAAAATGTATTATTTGAAAGACTTTAGTAGATTAGTAGTAAGTAAATAATGATGAAAAGAAGATCATTACTGATGGAGAAAATAGACCTACCTATTTTATTGAGTGTCCTTTTTCACACTACAGTAACTGACTGAAGCTTAAATAATGTTAGTTGCATTCTTTAGGCCTAGGAGAAAAATCTCAATAGCTGCTCTCGGTTTTGTAACATGTTTCATTAATTAACATATCAACAAATTACAACATAAATTCCCTGAATGCATTTTTTGGAATTAAGCTATTTGTTTCTTATTAAATTCTTTTCCAGTTTAAACACTGAAATTGAACTTACAACAAAAACTGCACAACTTTAATTTTAGAAAGGGTCCAAAAACTTTTAGAGGCACTCAGTATATCATTAAACCCTTGAAAAGTAAACCTGGTTAAGGTCATTATATAGTTATGATCTGAGTAGCATTCTCTGTATAGACATGCATAATACTTTCAGGATTTATAATTTTGCCTACTTATGATTTTGCCTCAATGGGGGAGCCCCAGAACATAGAAACATGGTGGCTTTAATCAAAATTAGTTTTAAAATACTAAATATATGAAATAATGCTGTGTATATGCAAATGAACAATGGAGTATCCCAGATCCACAAAAAGGGAAAAACAAAACCCATGATAGATAAGCTATTTTCATTAGGAACCAACAAACTTGTTGGTTCAAAACTAGTAATAAAAAAAGTGATTTTTGTTTTTGCTAGCGTACAAAAAAAATTTATGAACATAGAGGTCATAGAAAAGGCCACAACATCCAGTCAGCTGCTCTTCTGTCATATAGCACACAAGAACTTACGGATGTTTGCCCAGTAATGAGGAGAATCTGTGTAAGGGAAGCAAATCTGCAAAACTGTTTTCTCAGCAGAGGCCTTATTTCCCCAACTTTATGAGGAATAATTGACAAATAGAGGTGTATATACTTAAAGTGTACAATGTGATGATTTTACATATGTATATATATGTTGTAGAATCATTACCAAGATTAAAATAATTCACATATCAGCTCACGCAGTTAGTGTGTTTGTGTGTGTGTGGGTGTGTTTGGTGAAAATGCTTAATATTTATTCTCAGTGATTTTCAAGTGCACAATACCCTATTTACAGTTACTTTGCTATATATTAGATCCTCCTAACTCAATAACTGAAAGATTACACTCTTAAATGCACATCTCCCTATCCCCATGTCCTCTCACCCTAGCAACAATTCTTTCTATTAAATGGCCTTTTTTTTTTTAATGGACATATAAGTGATACCATATAGTATCTGTTTTCTCTGACTCATTTCACTTAGCATAATGTTCTCCAGTTTCATCCATGTTGTTGCAAATGGCAGAATTTCCTTCTTCGTTGGCTGAATAATACCCCATCATGTATGTATGTCACATTTTATTTTTCCATTCATCTGTCAGAGGACCAATTGTTTCCATATTCTGGGTATTGTGAACCTTGTGTTTTTAAATAGATTTCTTATAATTTTAAGTTTTAAGAGAAACTAAGCTAAAAGAGTCTTTGTTTCATAATGTTTACACTACTAGAAGTCAACATTAAATGTAATTAACGTCTAAACCTAAATGAAGCAATTTATCATGGATCATTAAGATGAGAGCTTTTTTGGAGAACTATTAGAGCTTTATTGATAGCATACACACAGATAGCATTGCGATAGGCCAGTGGTTCTTAATTAGGGGACATTTTGTCCTCTAGAAGGCATGAGTCCCCAGGAGATGTTTTTTGTTGTTGTTGTTGTTGAAACCTTTTGAGAGAAGTTGATACTAAAATCTAGAAGCTAAAGATATTGCTACAGCTAAGCATTCTGTAATACACAATAAAGCACCCCACTCCAAAGAATGATCTAGACCAAAATATGAATAATGGTGAGATTGGAAAAACCTGCAATGGTCTATTTCATGAACATAAAATTTACTTTTATAAATTAACACTCAATGATTTGAGACTATTACTCAATTACAATTATCTGGAATTTTAGATTTGTTAGACTCCTTATTTTGTGTATGTGTGTGTGTGTATAGTAATGTATGTGGTGTGGTGAGAACTAATCATCATGTAGAACTAAATTTGAAGGCTCCCAAACATCAAGAAGCATTGCCTTTATAATAAATTAATGATGAGTGACTCCTCTCATCTCTGAGCAGGCGAAGAATTCATTCACCATTCTAGGGAATTGATGCGCTTAGTTTAACTGAAATTCTTTTATTCATCATTTAAAATGCAACATAATCTCATTCAAGAATGCTGACACTGAGAATCAAGAACAGCATTCTTGTTATATTCTATGATTTTATGGGAACAAACACAGAATATTCACTTTACAGGGGCCTTAGAGATCACCTATTCTAATCCTTGTATTTCATAGATGGAGACAATATTCAAAAAGGGGAAGTGTCAATCCATGATTGCACAACTAGTTAGTAGTGAAACCAGATCCACAGTTACATTATATATCACTATCAAAATGAGGTCATGATTTGATGACTTTGTAAAATTGAATCTATGTATATTGAGATGTTATATTGAGATGATTTATAATGGAATTTTGCTCAGCTGTGATAGTTTGGAATTGTCCTTCATGACTGACATGACCTCTTTTGCCATCTAGATAAGATGGAACTTACTACATAATGATTTTTTTCCTTCTCTGGAATGTACTTTCTTTGTGCTAATACTACATTCAGACTGGAAACATCATTTTCAAGGCACAATGTGCCATATACAGCATTCTACTTTAAATCATGTTATGCTTTCAAAGTTGTACAAGTGTATGTCCATATGTCAGAGGGACTAGGAGGTGAGTCTCTAAAAATCCATTCCTATCTAAAAATCCATTAATCTCTTACATTTTTGTGGAAAAAGTCTTCTTTCTGTCCTTGAACAATAGCCTGCATATAGATTTATAGGTTATGGTTTTTCTTTTTCTTTTTTAACCTTATTGTTGAGTTGATTCTCCTGGTTTTTTTGCTTACATATCTATACATAAATAGTCTACAAATAGGTTTATATGACTAAATTATTTTTCCTGTTTTAACTTTTACCTCAAATTTAAGACCGGTGATGTTGTCTTTAAATGGAAATTATAAAATTAATAGGAACGACATATTTTTCTCAAAAAGAGGTTATATAATATTCTATATGCTGTATTCATTTGGAATGAATAACCACATTATAGAACTTTGATCTAATTATTTAAAAATGTGCTTATAATTGTGTTCATTCTAATTTAATGCCAGTTGATACAGTCTTAAATAGTCTTATCTATGCTTTCATTGATGTGTTTTAGTAAACTGAAGTTTCATGTGCAAAAAGCTTTAAGACAATACATATTGACAAAATTAACTCTTCTATTTAAATAATTTCTACTTCATTATAATAAGGTTGATTTCACCTCTAGACTCTAAAAGTTCTTAGGAAAAATCTAACACATTATGTTAATGTTATAAGGGCCTAATATGAAGACCTTAAAATTTATACAGCTGCTTTATCCGAGAAAAAATTATCATGTCCTCAGCAGATTGCATTGTTATTTTTTTTTTTTTACTATCTCCAGGCTATAAATAATTTTAGAAGACACTACTAATTACATAAAATACTATGATAATATATAAAATTGATTTGATATGATCTCTTTTCAGGTAATCTGAAAGGTATTTTAAAATTGATGCCATATTTAACATAGAACTATAGTCAGCAGGGAGTTTCATTAGAATGTCTTAAACATATCTTGGGATTATGATTGTCATTATATAGCACTTTATTTTTTCTCCTAAAATAGAAACAAATTGAAAAATAAGACACAAGAGACAGCCAGGTGGATATAATTTTTTTTTATTACAAATGTCTTGAAAATCACTTTAGATTTGTATCTAAAATGGATTGGCTATTCTTCTTTCCTTTCCCACACTATCCCCTTTTCCTGTACTTATAAATGCCTTGGAACCTCCCATCCCAGGGAGGTTGTATCTACAAAGCAGTTTGAGTTTTCAAGGCTTCTGCCTCTCGAAGAATGAGGTGGGGGGAAAAAAAAACAAAAACAAAACACAAAATTATATGTCCAGAAAATGAAACTTTCAGTGCTTTAATTCTACAAAGTCAAGAAATTTTAAAGCAGTGGATGACAGTTTTGTTGTTGCTGTTGTTTAACCCACCAGTCAGATAACCATTCGAGAAAGAAATAAAAGATAAATAAAGAAGGATATCCTAACCCAAGTGTTTCCACATGAAACTGTGAGATCAGAGAAAGGAAGGATCCCTTCTGCCAATATAACATATTCTAATAAAATGTATTTCACTTAATTTATTGACTGTTCCCTGATAAAATACTTTTATCCTCCTGGTAGTAATTCATTAAATTTTCATCCCCTCAAAATGAGGAAAAAATGTCAATGTGTCCTCAGGGATTCTGTAGCTCTGCTGTTAAAAGTTGGTAATCTACTTGTGAGAGATATAGAGTTATATGGACAAAGAAATTACCAAAATTTGAGTTGATTATATAGTAGGAAATATTTACACAAGAGCATTAATTTTTCCCTCTATTTAACATTTGTAAAAAAAAATCAAGATTAGTCTTGATTAAAGATTCACTTTTGTTTAGATTTTAAAATATTTTTTATTAACTTCTGTGCTATTCAATTATGCTAACAAAAATTGCCATTGTGAGGTGCTCTCAGATATTGGAATCTATGTTCAATTACTTATTGATTCTTACGAGGTAAACTTAGAGTGTAATAGTGTGCATATTACATTCTATATATTTGTTTCTTAATTATATTAAATACAGAAAAATAAATAAAATATAAGTGAGATAAATTTAAATATTTATGTTTTATTTTGAATAACTTAGGTAGTTATAGTCATTTTTTAGAAATTATGATACATAATTATAATGTTAAACATTTTAAAGAGAAATGGTTAATAGGAAGATATATAGAATATGGAATTCATAGCTTATATTAATATTTTCACATGCATGCATATTTGATAAAATAGTAACTAAATTTATCTAGCTGATAAGACACAGATTAGATAAAACACAAGGAAACAAATTTTAGACTAAGGAAATGTGTGTTGTTTCAATTTCTTTTTTTAAGATTGTATTTATTTATTTGACATAGAGAGACAGAGAGTGGGGACACAAGCAGGGAGGAGCTGGTCAGGGAGAAGCAGGCTTCCTGCTGAGGATGCTGGGATCATAACCTTAGCCAAAGTCAGATGCTTAACTGAGCCATCCATGTGCCCCCTCCTTTTAAATTGATTCTTGTTGTATTTGAGAATAAGAAAATATTGAGGATATTTTACTGTATATTACTACAATAGTGCATGTCATCTAAATTTTAAGACTGTATATTACTACAATAGTGCATGTCATCTAAATTTACTACAATATATATTACTACAATAGTGCATGTCATCTAAATTTTAAGACATGGACTAACATACTCTATGTGACAAGCCAAAGGAAAAACATTAAAACAAGCTAGCCTTCAGATCTTCATACTTCTCAACTAGAATATCTGAGCATTAAATTAATCCACAAAAGATAGAAAGCACTCAGAAAGGATGTCTATAAATTGCTGTCTATTTGGGGAGCAATACCAGGGTCTTCCTTTGGACACCAGGCATATTCGTACTTATTCAAGTGAAGTTCTTTACAAGATTTTCTGATCAGAGCCTAGGAGGAAGGGAGATTTCTCTTGTGAACCACAAAAGATGGTTATGAAGTACATACATTTTAGTTCTAGATATAGATAGGTTATAGGTATAAATACGGATAGATGATAGATAAAAATATGGGAATAGAATACATTAATATATATCTTCCTTCACATGCATATTTGGTAAACTTTTGCTGGTGAAAGCTCTATGTGATCCCCAAGAGACATAGTGTTAGATGCCTTGAAAGCATCCCTCCCTAACAGAGTATGAGCTGATCTGCTTGGCAGAGATCGCTCTGTCATGCTTTTCTGCTCAGGACAGGGAAGGTTGAGTGAAGGTTCTGACCAGGCTAAATGAGTGTGGGTTAGCAAAGCAATGACGTTATTAGAAAATTTTCCCTAAAATCTCAAACAATCAGAATATCAGCATTGAAGTTGCCTGAGTCTGTCCTCTCCACTTCCCCTCAACACACTACTCAGGAGCACTCTGTCACATTTGGCGCTGCTAATACAAGCTAGTCTCTCAGACTTTTATATTAAATGAAAAGTTCTCTAGGAAAGTTTTAAAAGTGAAAAGGGAAAATACAGAGAAATTTGAAAACCAAAGGGAGTAAGTTTTGGTTTACAGCAATACATTTCCTCTGTAAAGCAATGCATTTGTCTACACTTATGCTTTTTATTTCTATATTTACCTCATCTTCTGTATTAACCTAATTTATGCTAATTTCTGCCCCCAAAATGACAATAGAAGTAGAAAGTTAGAGTCACATAGAGTATTTGTTTTGCTATTACTCCACCTACTGGAGTTGCCCTTCACTGAGCACAAATTCCTAGGGCAGAAACTTGAAGAAATGAGGAAAAGGGGGCTTGGTAGAAGCATCGACAAAATGTTTTTCTTAATCTTGGTTTATTTAATAAGTGATCATTTGAAACGAGACAAGTGATTTTATGGAAACATAGGTTGAGACTGTTCAGTGACAGGATATATTGTTTTACTCTATTTTTTAATGTTCTCAGCTTTTGTGTTCCTATCACATATAAAAACTATTATTTTGATATTAAAAGACTGTACTGTCTATTATTACAATATGTATCTTTTCCTTATCAATCAGACTCGCATGCTTTTATTATAAAAAGTATAAAGGAAATTTAGGTTCTCTGATGTTTCAGAAATATATTCAAACAAGTCAGTTCTAAAGGAACATTGGAATATTTTGTTCAGTATAGTCCTACATATCAAGGTATTTAAAATGACTTTTGTTACAAATACAATATAGAAGACTTAAGCTACAAATTGTACATTCATTCTAATTTCTTAGGTTTTCCAGATTATGTAGGTCAGAGCGTGGGAATCCTATATGTATAAATACATTTGCACTTGTTTTTATTTCTAAAAATAGAAATAATATTACCTAATTTTTAATTTTGGAGTACCTGAAAAGTATAATATAATTGATTGTATTGCATTCAATTAAAATTTAGTTAGAACTAGGATTACACATGATATTTATATGGAACACCTAGTGGAGCAGGTAACTTGTCCATTGTCAACATTTTAAAAGATGAAGTAAAATATTTCGGTATATTGTCAGTTACTAGACTTGCTGTATGTCTTATTTTTAAATGAATCAAAATCGGCTGAATTTATTTTTGAAGTGAATTTGAAAGTGACTTTCCCCTATAATAATATAGAAACAGATATTAAAATAATGCTGAAGGGTGTAGGCATTTAAATATGTGAATAAATATAATATGTAGCGCCATTGTCATTCACATTCATAGTACCTTTTCTTGAATGTACCTACATAAAAATAACAAGACAGACAACTTCATATCAACATTGAATGTGGTTTGGGGCATCTTTCAGCATATTCCATTAGCTAGTAACTTAATATAGAGTCTGTGTTATAAATAATTATAACACTCTATATTATAAATTATTATACTGCAAACCTTAAATGCTTTTATTTTCATACCCAAGAAAGGCAAAATTTTTATTTAAATTAGTCATAAAGTTTCTTAAGACATATTTTGCTGTGATCATTCACAACTATCATATGGAATGTGGCAAAAATCAGAGATGATATTATGTTGTTTTTGATGAAAAATACCCTTGTCTGAGCACAGAATGAAATGAAGTTCTTTTCCTCTCTAGCACAATAAAAGCATGTACTAGATACAAATGAATCAACACAGCTGGTTGCTAGCATTATGATTAGGGATGCACTAGTTCGGATAAAATAAGAACTGGCCTGAATCTTTGCCCAAAACTTGAACTGAAATGACCCTAAAGAAGTTAAAATACTTTGCCAAACTTGTTTTTATCCCTCTAATTTCATATGTTCTGTTTTTATAATGAAAGATTGGGGACATCCTAGTCTTGATTAGGTTAAATAAGAAGTTCTAAAAATAATAACCAAATATACAAGAATAGAACAAAACATGTGCCAAATTTTAATAACTAATATTTAAAACCCCCAATAGAGTGAAATTTTATTTGAGTAAATTCTTCTTGAGGTCTTTTTTTTTTTAAGTAAACATTATAAGACTTGTTTTTTGTTTTGTTTTGTTTTGTTCTGTTTTTTTAAGATTGATTTATTTATTCATATGACAGAGATCACAAGTAGGCAGAGAGACAGGCAGATGGAGAGGGGAGGTGGGAGAAGGCTCCCTGCTGAGCAGAGATTTTTTCCTGATGTGGGGCTTGATCCCAGGACCTTGAGACCATGACCAGAGCCGAAGGCAGAGGCCCAACCCACTGAGACACCCAGGTGCCCCTAAGACTTGTTTTTAGTAATAGTATACAAAAATGAATTTTTAATTCTCCACAAGATTTTTGAGGAACATAATTGAATGTCTATTATATGTCAATGTACATTTTGGGTTATTTTGTGTTTCCATGACTCTTATAGTTCTGTTCTGACCACTCTCATTCTGAAAAAAACTGAGGAAATGTATAGCTGACTATTTGGCAATATGGCTTGTTAAAAAACAAAATTCAGCTGAGTAAATGGAAAGATCTATTTAGCTTTATTCAGTGAATAATGGGGCAGCTTCTCATCTAGCAAATAAAAAGGATCTCCTAGGATTTGTATGAAGTGGAAGGATCTAATAGGGAGAAGTATGCTGGGACAAGGAGATTATTAGCAAAAGAAAATAAAGGATTATTTAAGATGAGGTCATCTTCCTTCAGGGAGAAAGGCTAGGGAGGTCTTACTGATGCAATCTTGGTGGGTCCAAGGACCCAGAGGAAGATCCCATAGGACCAGTCAAGAGAGTCTTAGGCTTCGGTAAGATAGAAATCAAATGTGAGTTGAAAGGAGGTGAGAGCAGAGTTTACTGAAGACACCACAAATACAGACAGTATCCAGAAGACTTGGAAAGGAAAGGAGAGTGAGTCTCCTCTTTGCTTGAGGCCTGGGGTTTTTATTAAGAATGGTGGTCCAGGGCACTTGTCCTCTCAGACATCCGTGAACAAAGATGATTATTTTGGTGTGCTTTGTAAGTAACTTATCCCCTGGAACCAAGGGTCTTGGTAGTCAGTGGTCTTAGAAAATGGTCAGGATAACCCAGACAAGTCACTCCTTAAATGTTATTGATTATACCTGAAGACGCCAAAGAAATCATTAACACCTTGATCTTCAGAAGGAAAACATACATTATCTGTTCTATTAGGCATGTGTGTGAGGTGGAGGTGGAAGTCCTAACAAAAATAGAAATAGGAGTGGGAGAGAAAAAAAATGGTATCCCTTTAGTTTCCTGGTCTCAGTGTGGCTTAACGAAAGTGACTCCATTGGGGATCTGTTCTTTGTTTCTTCCTTTCTCCTTCCCTTCCTCTCTCTCTCTTTCTTTCTATTTTATTTATTTATTTATCTATCTATCTATCTATCTATTTATTTATTTATTTAGAGTACTAGCCCAGGGGAAGCATAGAGAGGTGGAGAGAGAGAATCCTCAAGCAGACAACATGCTGTGTGTGGAGCCATATGTAAGGCTCAATCCCATGACCCTGAGATCATGACTGGAGCCAAAACTAAGAGTTAGATGCTTAACCAACTGTGCTATCCAGGCTCTTCTGTTGTTTCTTTTTATCAGGGTTAAAGTATAGATAAGAATATTAATGAAAAATAAAGCGTTTCAAAGATGTACATTGTCATCAGAAATTAAGTTGTCAAAAGTACCACTAATATAAAAGATACAGATAAGCACTCTAGAAGACTTAGAACTTTCAAGTTCCTTACATGCTTAGTAAAATGCAGTTACCAGTATTCATGTTCTAATATGATCACTTGCACTGCATTATCTTCAAGAGCTCAGTAAAAAATCATAAAGTAGGTCATAACAGCATAGTTTCCATGTACTGTCTAATAGCTGAGGGTAGAGTCCCATGAATTAAAGCCTCTCAGCAGTTACTGGAAATTCTGTTTTTAAAAATCAGAATGTGGTGAACCTCTAAGGGGCACTCACTAGAACACAAGACTCCTCAAAAACTAGAATACTGGCTTCCTTTTTTTGTGAGAAGTGGCCAGCGGTGTCTTAGAAAGGAGGGAATTTGGAGAGGAAAGGAAGAAAAAGGAAGAGGAGAAATGCTAAGGACATAAGAACTGAAGAAAAGAAAGGAAACAGGTAGAAAGGTGATGAATGAAGAAAGAAAAAACGGTGAAGAGTGAGTAAGGAAAAAATGAGAGAAAAAAAAGTAAGTGAAGATACGTTAGGAAGAAGGGATAAATGGAAATGGTTTCTCACTAGTTTGTTGTATGTTAGTATGTATTTAAGGCTGAGAAACAAGCCTGATGGGAGAGAAGCGTCTGTCTCTGCTCCTCATTCCGGGTGCCAGCCACGCAGGGTGGTCTTCCCTCAGAACCTTCCTCACGCTCAGTTTGCTACAGACAGACCCACGGTGTGGGGCTGTTTCCAACATTCTCTTCAAACCAAACTTGTGCTATTCTTTTATCTTTTGTGAATAATAAAACTGGAACTTAATTACACATGAATTTTAATGTTGAAGAGATAATGGGCTATTACAAGTGACTACTTAACAAACATTAACTCAAATGTTCTGTTTATTTCAGAATGTGATTGTATTTTTATTATTATTATTATTTTGTTGTTATTATTATTTAAAAAGCCTTTTTTATTATTTTCCTTGAAGAGATTGAATATTATAGGAATATTTTATCTCAAGTCCTTTGTCTCTTCAAGGAAAATAGACTCTAATTCATTGCCCATTCAAACTCTACATCTGGTTGCTTGAGACATTGTCTACTGTAAATTATGATAAAATAAGAGATGTATATAGTTCAGTCTTTGTCCAGGTTTCTGGTCAGAGGTCCTAAACCCTTCAAATATCCTAAATTATTCCTAAGTATAATTTCCTAAGAGTATTTTTTGTTACTCTTATTTCCTACTTCAAGGGGGACAGAGCATTGGCTATTTCTTAGTGACTTTTATTTAAAATAATATGCCAAAGTGGTCCATTGTGAGGTGGCATGCCCTTGGACCCTACACCCCCAATTTAGAACTGGTTAATCAGAAATGCAGTTGGGAATGTGGGACTTGGGATTGATGTATGAAGTGTGGGAGGATGTGCAGTCTTATGGTACTGAGCCTTTAACCTATGTGATCTTTGCTAATTCTAAGTAGGTGGTGTCAAAATTGAGGATGCCCAGTTCATGGCCACTGAGAATTAGAGAATTGCTTGATGTGGAAAAACCCACATATCTAGTGTCAGAAGTGAACTGTAGTAGAATACAGAAAACAGTTTTTCTGTTTATCCACTTTGACTCTGGCCTAAACATTTTCTTCTCTTCCCCCTGAAGTCACTGGAATGCTGGTTCTGTGGTAAACATTTACTCAGCCCAATCACAGAACACATGCAGCCCATTTATGGTTTAACTTAAACCCAGTTCTCCTCATAGCAAAAGGCCGTTTATTTTCCAGTGAAACGGATTCAAAAGTGGGGGAGGGCAGGGGGACTACAAATTCTTCTGGCTTTCAACTGTTACTTCTTGCTTGGTTATCAAATGCCTTCTTCCGTTGTGACTCATGCCCTTTAGATATGCTTTCCCCTTTACACTAGGGCATTCCAATACTTACTTTAAAGACTTTGAAGCACTTTGATTATGATTTGTTAGATATTACAGAGTTTGCGGGGCTAACCAAGCTAACTCCCTAACCTTACACATTGTCTGTCTCTTTGATTCTGGTAACATCTACCGGCACTCTACTTAAACAACCTGATCTGTAAACTGTACCGTTCATCCTAACATAGGACCCATATTACCACAGCATGGACAGGAAATAATACTTCATGAATATTTTCATGTTTCTGCACCCTAACAGCTTTTGGAACAAAGATTGCTGGCCCCTTGTTTAAAAGATATTAGAATGGAAAACAAACATGGAAAGTTGAAGACAGAAGTAAGTTCAGAACATATCAAATAAGTCAATTTGATATATTAACAGTCTTGAGATAAAGGCATCTGGTGGAAAAGAACATTCTTACATTCAAAGAAGAAGAGTTTAGGCCAAGAAGATACTGAACAAATGAAATTTGTTAAAATAATCATTACCTTGCTTTAGTTTCCCATTATATTTTACTTTTTCACAAATACTACTTACATATATTCATATAACTACTTATACCTAACCACTCTGGGGGTCTTTATTTTCCTGTGAAAGTTCCCATATACTTATAAAAATAAAACTTCCCTGTTTTTCTTCTTTAATTTATTTTATGTCAACTTAATTCTCAGGCCCAGACAAGGACACTAAGAGGATAACAAAAGTTTTTGTTTTTGTTTTTGTTTTTCCTCCCCTATAAGTTATCCAGAGAGATTAAGAGACAACTCTCCTGGAGGTATTTATTTATATTCTAAATGAAAAGCTATCAAGATATCTAGAGACCTTTATCTCCTTTTCCCAGATAGGGTGCCTTTACATTCCAAATCAAAGTTCACTTTCTGTCCAGAGAGAATGAGGGGTAAATGCCAGCTGTCCTCTATAATCACTCCATGATTTCTGGGTTGATCTCCTGAAGTATAAACTCTTTACATGCAGGGTACATATGGCCCTCACTGAGTTGCCCCATTGGAAATTAGAACATAAGAAATCAAGGCTAAATTTGCCATGAGGATAAATAGTCTGTACTCTGACCGGAAGACTCCTGTTTTCTGTCAGGATAAATAAATGTAGGTATAAAAATTTAATATGCATGAAAGATGCTTCTCCATCCCTTCACTTTCAGTCTGGGTGTATCTTTAGGTTCAAAATGGGTCTCTTGTAGACAACATATGGATGGGTCCTGTTGTTTTATCCAATCTCCACCTCCAAACTACTAGAACTCATACAGCAGTTCAGCAATGTGGCAGGATACAAAGTCAATGTACAGAAAGCAGTGGTTTTCTTATACACTAACAATGAAAATACAGAAAGGGAATTAGAGAATCAATTCCATTTACTATAGCGCCAAGAACCATAAGATACCTGGGAATAAACCTAACCAAAGAGGTGAAGGATCTGTGTTTGAGGAACTACAGAACACTCATGAAAGAAATTGAAGAAGACACAAAAAGATGGAAGACCATTCCATGCTCTTGGATCAGAAGAATAAACATTTTTATAATGTCTATACTGCCTAGAGCAATCTATACTTTTAATGCCATTCTGATCAAAATTCCACTAGAAAGACAACTATCATGTGATCTCCCTGATATGAGGAAGTGGTGATGCAACATGGGGGCTTAAGTGGGTAGGAGAAGAATCAATGAAACAAGATGGGATTGGGAGGGAGACAAACCATAAGTGACTCTTAATCTTACAAAACAAACTGAGGGTTGCTGGGGGGAGGGGGGTTGGGAGAAGGGGGGTGGGGTTATGGACATTGGGGACAGTATGTGCTATGGTGAGTGCTGTGAAGTGTGTAAACCTGGCGATTCACAGACCTGTACCCCTGGGGATAAAAATACATGTTTATAAAAAATAAAAAATTAAAAAAAAAAAAAAAAAAAAACAAGTGGAACTTGCTCCCAGAGACTAACAGAATAAAATGAGGACTAATTGTAGAATTTGAAAAAAAAAAAATTCCACTGGTATTCTTCAAAGAGCTGGAGCAAATAATCCAAAAATTTGTATGGAATCAGAAGAGACCCCAAATCACTAAGGAAATGTTGAAAAACAAAAATAAAACTGGGGGCATCACGCTACCTGATTTCAAGCTTTACTACAAAGCTGTGATCACCAAGACAGCATGGTACTGGCATAAAAACAGACACATAGACCAGTGGAACAGAGTAGAGAGCCCAGTTATGGACCCTTAACTTTATGGTCAAATAATCTTCGACAAAACAGGAAAAAATATACAGTGGAAAAAAGAAAGTCTCTTCAATAAATGATGCTGGGAAAACTGGACAGCTATATGTAGAAGAATGAAACTCGACCATTCTCTTACACTGTACACAAAGATAAACTCAAAATGGATAAAAGACCTCAACATGAGACAGGAATCCATCAGAATCCTAGAGGAGAACATAGGCAGTAATCTCTTCGATATCAGCCACAGCAACTTCTTTCAAGATATGTCTCCAAAGGCAAAGGAAACAAAACCCAAAATGAACTTTTGGGACTTCATCAAGATCAAAAGCTTCTGCACAGCAAAGGAAACAGTCAACAAAACAAAGAGGCAACCCACAGAATGGGAGAAGATATCTGCAAATGACAGTACAGACAAAAGGCTGATATCCAGGATCTATAAAGAACTCCTCAAACTCAACACACACAAAACAGACAATCATATTAAAAAATGGGCAGAAGATATGAACAGACACTTCTCCAATGAAGACATACAAATGGCTATCAGACACATGAAAAAATATTCATCATTACTAGCCCTCAGGGAGATTCAAATTAAAACCACATTAAGATATCACCTTACACCAGTTAGAATGGCCAAAATTAGCAAGACAGGAAACAACATGTGTTGGAGGTGATGTGGAGAAAGGGGAACCCTTTTACACTGTTGATGGGAATGCAAGTTGGTGCAGCCTCTTTGGAGAAAGTGTGGAGAGTCCTTAAGAAATTAAAAATAGAACTTCCCTATGACCTTGTAATTGCACTCCTGGGTATTTACCCCAAAGATACAGATGTCGTGAAAAAAAGGGCCATCTGTACCCCAATGTTTATAGTAGCAATGGTCACAGTCGCCAAACTGTGAAAAGAACCAAGATGCCCTTCAACGGACGAATGGATAAGGAAGATATGGTCCATATATACTATGGAGTATTATGCCTCCATCAGAAAGGATGAATATCCAACTTTTGTAGCAACATGGACGGGACTGGAAGAGATTATGCTGAGTGAAATAAGTCAAGCAGAGAGAGTCAATTATCATATAGTTTCACTTATTTGTGGAGCATAACAAATAGCATGGAGGACATGGGGAGTTAGAGAGGAGAAGGGAGTTGGGGGAAATTGGAAGGGGAGGTGAATCCTGAGAGACTATGGACTCTGAAAAATAATCTGAGGGTTTTAAAGGGGCGGGGGGTGGGAGGTTGGGGGTACCAGGTGGTAGGTATTATAGAGGGCACAGATTGCATGGAGCACTGGGTGTGGTGCAAAAATAATGAATGCTGTTATGCTGAAAATAAATAAAAAAGAAATTTAAAAAAATTTAACATGCACTTCTGTAATTATAAGAAACACTGTGAAATTTCATTTCTTCATTCTTACTGCAGTCTAGTGGATCAATTCGTTTTTCACATTCTTTTCTTGAAGTTTCTTTTTTTTTTTAATTTTCATCTCTCAGTTGCCATCTAATTTTTGCATCGATTAGGGATTACCAAGAAGAATCTCTAGATTCCTGTTTCTCATAGCTATCATCACTGTGTCTTTTATTTGCATGTACCTGAAAAAAATGAGACCCATCCTAATTATTCCTTCAACTACCACACCCAATTTATTTTGATACCTTACTGATTCTATATTCTAAATATATCTTGAACATTTTTTTTTCCTCCTAAACACTTTGGTTTCTGCTTTTGACTTAGTTTAGACCACATCACTACTGGATGGCATTAGTGAAGCACATACCTTAAAATAAAATTGAGCTGATGCCAATGCTGAACAGAATGTATGAAGTGGGAGAACAAATTGCTATTAAAAATGTGCTTTTCAGACCAAAATTACTTGGAAATAGATAATTTTGAATTTTCTCTGAATAAATTTATTTGTTCTAAATCTCTAGTTAACACTAAGTGAACTTAATCAAAATGTTGTTGTTGTTGTTTTAGGTTCTTGATTATTTTATGGTGAACCTGCAGACTTATTTAGGTATTGTAGTTCTGGAATTTTTATGCTGATTACTTAGTAAAAGTACCTACTATTTTATCCTGTTATTGATTCACTTGTCAGAATTTGCTTACTATTTCTAGTACATCTGGCAGTTGGTAAAAAACTTTAAATACAAAGGAGACTAATACAAAAATCTCAGTCTGTGGTGATTCATATTTATCTTCTAAAATATATTAAATTGAATATACCAATTAGGTTTAAGATCCAGGAAAATGACATAAAAATGCACAGTATTTTTCTAGATGTTTGTTTTCACAATATTGTATTTATCTCAGTGGTTTTAATTCCAATAAAAAGTAACATATTTGTCCTCATATGCTCCATGCATTATTGAGTACAGAACTTGTTATTTTCCAACACAAATGCCCATGATAAATGATAATTGTCAGTAAGTAAAAGACGTTTAATTCTTCTGATTGTCTTAATAGCTACAGAATACATAATCTGAAAGTAAGACCTGCAGAAATAAGTAAATATCTAATGAAGTATAAGAAGACCCCCTGGACTTTCAAGAGTGAAAGGTAGAGGAAAAGAGTTTTAGGAGAAAGCAATAGGAAAAGCCAAAGAAGAAGAAGAAGAAGGAGGAGAAAAAGCAGCAGCAGAAGCAGCAGCAGCAGCAGCTGTGTGACAGGGACTCTGGGATAAAAAGATAAAAAATATTCCCGTGTTGGAGTACTGTGGGGAAAAGATTTTAAGTGCTTGTATCTTATATTTCTTTTAAAGTTGTTTCCTTTTTGTAATCTAAACTCCTTTCACCAAAGCAAGCCCTAAATAAGATCTATTATAAACACAAGGGCTTTGTATGATATTTTGTTTTTGGAAATTTAGGAATGGCCTAATTCCACATATGGGTGGATAAAGTGAGGGATAGAAAGAGCATCCCTAGAAAAGAGAAGCAATCTATAAGTGAGATAAATTATACAAAGCAGAATCTCAGAAATGTAAGTGATAGATTCATAACCTCATTTGAAGAGGCTTTTAAGCTTCCTTGGGTTTATCCTGCCTTTCATAGATTTGTGGGCAAAGATAATTCAGTTGCCATCTGACTTATAAATAAAGTGTGCACTTTCAATTGTAACTATAGATGTTCAGTCTTTGTTCGTTCATTAAATCATTCAACAAATATTTACTGAATATTCACTGAGTACATACTGAACATTTACTAGATAGCAGGGTAAAGACTGAATGAAAAGCTAATTAAAACAATATTCTCAGCCTCAAGATCTCACAGGAAAATAATCATGTAGAAAAAGAGTTGGAATATGTGAAAGTGCTACATTATAGACATGCACAGGGGCTAGAAGTGCTCAGAAGAGGGAAAATCTAACTTGGAAAAATCAAGAGCATTTCACAGGAGTATTAACCTTTTAGCTAAGTAATGAATTAGTAGGGATTCTTCAGGAATATAAAGATATGAGGGGCAATCCAAAAAAAAAATTATCTGCAAAAACACGGAAATATTAAAAAAAAGTATGACTTTTAATTCAAGATGACCTGGAAGTTTACATTATGCAGAGTATGTGTGTATATGATACAGAGATAGCAAATAATCTTGTAATATGGCATTGCCCAATAGAAATAAAATTCAGGCCATATATGAAATGTTAAGTTTTCTAGAAGCCACATTATTTATTTCTAAAGATTTCATGTATTTGAGAGAGTGAGCGCATGCACGAGCAGGAGGAGGATCAGAGGGAGAGGGAAAGTCAGATTCCTCACTGAGCAGAAAGCCTGACCTGAGGCTCCATCCCAGGACCCTGGGACCATGACCTGAGCTGAAGGCAAAGACTGAACCAGCTGAGCGACCCAGGTGCCCCTCTCGAGGCCACATGAAAAAAATAAAAAGAAATAGTAAAATTAAATTTATTAATCTATTTTATTTATCTGGAGTTTCTAAGGTATTATCACTCCAATATGGAATTAATGTACCATTTTAATAAAATATTTAGATTTTCATTTATTGAGGCAAAATTGATTTATAACATATTAGTTTCAGCTATACAACATCATTCAATATTTACATGCACTGCATAGAAAGTGTCACAACAGGGCACCTGGGTGGCTCGGTGGGTTAAGTGTCTGCCTTGGGCTCAGGTCTTCATCCCTGGGTGGTGGTATCAAGTTTGGAGTCAGGCTCTCTGCTCACTGGGGAGTCTGCTTCTCTCTCTCTCTTCACTCTCCCCCTGCTCATGCTCTCTCTCAATCTCTATCAAATGAATAAAATATTTAAAAACAAAACAAAAAATAGATCACCACAATATGTCTAGTTACCAGCTGTCACCATACAATTGATCCCTTTACCCTTTTCATCCAGTCCTCTACCCCTTTCCCTCTCATATTCACCAGTCTGTTCTCTGTATCTATGAGTTTTTCTTGGTCATTTGTTTCGGTTTTTTAGATTCCACATATAAATGAATAGATGTTGGTTTTTCTCTGTCTGACTTATTTCCCTTAGCATAATACCCTCTAGGTTCATCCATGTTGTTACAATTGGCAAGATTTTCTTATCTTCTATGGCTAAGAATGATTTCATTTTTATCCATTCATCCATTGATGGATACTTAGGTTGTTTCCATATCTTGGTTATTATGATGTAGCAATAAACCTAGGGTTGCATGTGTCTTTTTGAATTAGTGTTTTTGGCCGTGATCGTATAGTGGTTAGTACTCTGCGTTGTGAATTAGTGTTTTTGTTTTCTTCAGATAAATATTCAGAAGTGGAAGAGCTGTATCAATGGTTAGTGTATTTTTAATTTTTTGAGGAATCTCCACACTGTTTTCCATTAGCTGCACTAATTTACATTCCTACTAATAATGTACAAGACTTCAATTTCTCTACCTCTCCAACATTTGTTATTTCTTGTCTTTTTGATAGCCACTCTGACAGGTGTGAGATGATATCTCACTGTGGTTTTGATTTGCATTTCCTTGATGATAAGTGATTTTGAACATCTTTTCATGTGTCTGTTGGTGATCTGTATGTCTTCTTTGGAAAAGTATTCAGATCTTCTGACCTTTTTTTAGATTTTTAGATATAATTTTCTTTTTTAATTGAGATATAATTAACATGCAGTGTTAGTTTCAGGTATAAAATAATGATGATATGGGGGGCGCCTGGGTGGCTCAGTGGGTTAAGCCGCTGCCTTCGGCTCAAGTCATGATCTCAGGGTCCTGGGATCGAGTCCCGCATCGGGCTCTCTGCTCAGCAGGGAGCCTGCTTCCCTCTCTTTCTCTGCCTGCCTCTCCATCTGCTTGTGATTTTTTTCTGTCAAATAAATACATAAAATCTTTTAAAAAAATAAAATAAAATAAAATAATGATTCAACAATTCTATACTAAATGCTTATCAAATAAGTGTGCACTTATTTATAAATATTTATATTTTTAACGAAGTCATTAAATTATGGGATTTTTAAAATATATTTTTTAAGATTTTATTTATTTATTTGTCAGAGAGAGAGAACAAGAACAAGCAGGGGGAACAGCAAGCAGAGGGAGAGGGCTTTATCCCAGGACCCTGGGATCATGACCCAAGCCAAAGGCAGACATTTAAACAACTAAACCACCCAGGATTCCTGAAATTGTGGGTTATTATCTATACTTATAGCATATCCTCATGCAGATTAGCCACATTTCAGTGCCTACTGGACAATGGTGTTAGTGATTAACTTACTGGATGGTGTCACTGTAAGGTTAAGTTGTAAATGGTGCATGATGTGGTTTCTTAAGCCATGTAGAAATTCATTTCAAAAAGACATTCTCAGGAGTCCCCCATTGTGAATTAATCACTTTTATTTTTGCTTAATTTTTATTATAATGTTTAAATTTAATCAGCACTTGGAATATGAATAAACATATGGTTTCTCTAAGAATGTTCTTTTGAGTTCGTCATGTCACATACTGATTTAAAGTGCTGTAAAATCTTTGCTAGTATATACCACACAGTATAATTGTTTGTTCTTTCTGGGCAATATGTTTTTAATTTCCCCTATAAATCAAATCATGTGATATTTGTCTTTTTCTGTCTGATTTACTTAGTATAATGCCATCAAGATCCATCCATGCTATCACAAATGGGAAGATTTCATCCCTTTTTGTGAGTGAAAAATATTCTTCTGTTTGTGTGTGTGTGTGTGTGTGTGTGTGCAAGAGATTTTCTTTAGCCATTCATCCAACAATAGAAACTTAGATTATTTCCCTATCTAATCCAAAGTAAATAGTGCTGTAATGAATATGATAGTGCATAACTTTTTAAGTATGTGTTTTTGCTTTTTTTCAGATAAATGGATCTTTTCTATATTGAGTCACCATTATTCTCTTTGTTAATCTACAAATTAAAATAGTTCAACACAGTGTCAATGTGATTTTAAAAACAAACTCGAACAATAAATTCCTTTGTCAGTTTTTATATGCAGGACAGTTCATTCAGATAGTCCAGATATTATTGAGTGTTTAAGATGCTATCAAAATGAAAACAGAATACAGCTAATCCTTGAACAAAGTGGGAGTTAGGATTACTGAACTTCCACAAAGTCAAAATTCTGTGTATAACTTTCAACTCCCCCCAAACCTGCCTACTAATAGCCTTTTGTCAACCAGAAGCCTCACTTTTAAAACAGTTAACTAACATATATTTTGTTATATTTTGTTTGTATATTATATGTTATTAGGTACTATATTCTTAAAATAAAATAAGCTTGGAAAAGGAAAATGTTATTAAGGGGTGCCTGGGTAGCTCAGTGGGTTAAAGCCTCTGCCTTCAGCTCAGGTCATGGTCCTGGGGTCCTGGGATTGAGCCCTGCATTGGGCTTTCTGCTCGGCAGGGAGCCTGCTTCCCTTCCTCTCTCTCTGCCTGCCTCTCTGTCTACTTGTGATCTCTCTGTCAAATAAATAAAATCTTAAAAAAATAAGAAAAGAAAATGTTATTAAAATCTTAAGGGAGAGAAAATATGTTTATAGTACCATACAGTAAAAATACCTATGTATAAATGGACTTCTGCATTTTAAATCCAAGAATCAACAGTATTTTTAAATATGTTAGGGAACCTGTGAATTCACTCTGACTTAGTTTATAATGCTCTTGTTCAAGAATTGTTTCTATTGACACATTGGAATATTTCTGTGATATCTAGAAGGTAATAGGGAATCATTTAAAGTGCCTGGAGATTTACAAAATCAATTTTAGGTTTTAAAAAAGAGAAGTTGCTATAAATATATAGATGCTGTACATGTGTATAAGAAGTATTCTGAAAAAATCAAGAGATTTTTGGTTGGGGAACTTAATGGAATTTAATATCTTTAATCATGGTTAAAACATCATTGTTCAAACCATTTTTTTATTTCTTCCTTTTTGGGGGGAATTGCCTTAAAAGTGACTTAAACTTGCATAAGCAAAGCAACACTATTACTTTATAATAATTTCAAAACTATTATGGCAAAATTATCTTTAGAAATGAAACTACTCCACCACCCACTACAATCAGTAGAGCAGTAACATTTGAATGGGTCCTTGGCCTGCCTGGGGGTATATCTTTGAGAAACAATTTCCGTAATATTCATATGCATTTATATGACCAGGAGCAATTGTGTGTTTCTACGCTGAAAGAGTTTGGTAGCTATAATTTAAATTGTCTTCATTTCTGCTTTTGTATGTTAACCGGTTGGTAGTACCTCTTTTTTCCAAATATCTCAATTTTAAACATCTGTTATCCACTCCACCCTTTGTCATATTAATCAGCTGATTATATTTGACATATACATTATTTGTTTATAAAAAGATGCTTATGAAACTATTTTAGTAGCTTTTATATTTATTTATTTTGCTTATTTAGATCTTATATCTTATTTAAATACAGAATAAATTGACACATTATGTATGTATATATGTGAACATGAATTTGATACACATCCATTCAAACTGATATATTACATTTCTTTTGTTTTTAGAAGTTACTAAAAATGTGTGCATTTAAGGACACCTGGGTGGCTCAGTTGTTGGGTGTCTGCCTTCAGATCAGATCATGATTCCAGAACCCTGGGATGGAGCTGGGCATCTGGCTCCCTGCTCAGCAGGGAGTCTGCTTTTCTCTCTGCTGCTCCCTCTGCTTGTACTCTTTCCATGTTAAATAAATAAAATCTTCAAAAAAAATTATGCATTTAAATAATGGGATGTTGAAAAATCCAGTCTCTATGATAAAATGCCAAATATTACAAAGAATATTATTCCTTAACTATGATATTGATTATACATTAACATATATAACATATAAAACATATAAAACAATTTCTTCAACCATCCATTTCTTGAAGGCCACACCAGTATGAGGAAAAATAATGAATACAAAATGTTCAATGTATCAACAAATCAACAGCATATCTATGTGTGCTTTATGGACTTCTAATTCTGTACTATATTAATTTATATTTTATGAGAAAAGGATTTGATGTTTAAATAAATTTGATTCTATTTATCAAATTTATTTTTATGAAATCAGGGGTTAAACTCAGTTAAATAGGTTAATACTATGTCTTTCACATGATAGTTTTCTTTGTGATTTTTGATAGGAAGTTATATAAACTTCAAGAGTCATACAAAAATTTTGACAAAGGGAACCCTTTGTTTTCTATCGGATCATATACCTAGACCACAAAAAAAGGAAGAAAAAAAGTCTATTTTTTTTTAAGTTATAGTATGATAGTTTGATGATAGGAAAATTTACTATAAAAGATTTTCATCAATGTTTCTACAAATTTTTGTGTTTATGCCAATGATACATAAAATTAGATTAAAATTGATTATCTTGAAATATTTGGTTTTATAAATCATTGTCCAAATTCACATTGTAACTACCAAATAATGATCTAAAAATCAATATGAAGTCCTCAGAAAAATATCTAGTCTTAATAATAAAAATAGTCTAATTGTCATTAAGAATGTTAATACTTTTTGGACTTTAAGTAATCGATTTTATTTATTTATTTTTTTTTTTTTAGTATTTTTTTTATGTATTTGAGAGAATGAAAGAGACAGAGCGCACAACTGGGGTGAAAGGCAAAGGGAGAAGCAGACTCCCCACCGAGCAGGGAACCAAACATGGGGCTCGATTCCAGGACCCTGTGAACCTGACCTGAACTGAAGGCAGATGCTTAACCAACTGAGCCACCCAGTCACCCCTTTAAGTGATCGATTTTAATAGGTAACAACTTTTTATAACTGAGATTATTTTATTGCTTATTTAAACAAGTGGGGTTATATTTTTCTTTAGGTTGGTTTTCTAAATCACTTACTTTGTCCTTTAAGACATTTCAGAAAATTTATCTCGAGTCTGATAGAATTCACCCATTCATCCATTCATTCAGGAAATATTTATTGACAACATACTATTCCCAAGCATGTTCTAGATGCTTAGCATAGAAGGATATATGAAACAGTCTTGACATTATGAGGGATTTTTCTTTTTTTTGCAGATTATGCTTCATATAGAAATATGAAAATCTAGTGTTTCAGGTGGTGGTAAGTGTTTTAGAGAATGAGCAGAGAAGAGGACTAGGAAGTGCTAGGGTGAAGGACAGTTTTATAATGTTAAATAAGGTTGCCGAAAAGTTGTCAATAAGAACAAATTTGAAATAAGATAAAATTGAACTGGAATAAATAAAATAAGCATTTAAATGTTTGTGCAGTAGGAAAGTATTCTAGGGAGAAGGAAAAGAAAGCACCAACCTCAGAAGGAAATTTGTCTAGTGTGTTCAATAAGCAACAGGTCATGAACTGAATGAGGGAGGGAATAGTAGGTGATAAGGTCAGAAAAGTAATAAAAAGGAAGACAGATCATGTAGGGCCTGTAGGTCATTGTAAAAACCTTCCCTTTTGCTGTAAGACGGGGAGCCATCGGGAGGTTTTAGGCAGAGAAATAACATGATCTGACATATTTAAAGAACCCTCTGAACTATATTGAGAATCGTCAGTAGGCAAGAAAGAGCAGAAAGATAAGCTGGAAGTTAGTGCAATAATCCAGATAAGTAATAACAATGTGAACCAAAATGCTCATGGTGGAGATAGTGTGAAATGGTCAGTTTCAGAATATTTCAAAATAGAGACAATCTCATTTACAGACAGACTGGCTATGGGATGTTACAACAAGTGTTTAGCTTAATTACTTAGAAAGATCTACTTGCCATTTATTAAAATGATAAAAATAAATAGAGGAAGAGAGAGTGTAATGGTGAGTTTAAGGACTGGGAAATCAAAATACTGAATTGTTAATTGTGTTTACTATGGAGCTCTAGAAGAGGTCTTAGCTAGTGTTAAATACCTGGGAGTCATCAATCAACACAGAAGTGGGTTTTAAACCAATGGTATTAAATGAGATTACCGTGGATGTCATTGAAAACTGAGAAGAGGACCAAGGACTAATCCCTAAGCCTCTCTACATGAGCAAGATGAGATAATGGAGAAAGATATCATGAAGGGTATTGGGAAGAAATTGCCAGTAAGGTAGATCTGGAAGCAAAGTCAAGAGTATGTTACTACAGACCAAGTCAGATGATAACTGAGGATTCCTCATTCATAGCCAACTCTGATAATAGTAATCATGAATGAGGGGGTGGGGTAACAGGCTGAATGCAGTGAATTCAAGAGAAAATAGAAGTTAGGGAAATAGAGTAGTATAGGGAATGAAACATTGAAGTATTTACTATAAAAGTAGAGCAGGGAAATGAGGTCTTGTTAGAAGGGGATATAGAGCAAGGAACTTTTTATTTTATTTTTTAAAGATGTGAAGGATTGTAGAACCCTGATATGTTACTGGAAATAACTCAGTAGAGACGGATAAATAATGATGTACCAGTAAGAGAATTGCTAAAGTTATGTCCTCTTGTGGATGAGAAAGAATTGAGTGCAATGTGTATGAACATAATTGATCTTAGTCTACAATTCATCCAACAGAATGGAAAAAACGTGGGACAGATAGGTTAGTTGCAGTTGCTGGAAATTTCTTCCTGATTGCTTTTTCCCCAGTCAAATAGGAAACAAGATTCTTAGCTGGTATTGAGAACTGGGGAAATAGAGTTAAAAGATCTAAAGAGGGAAAAATTGCTTTCTGGGGTATTAACTGGATTAAAGGAAATGCATTTTGATTTCTTGGTACTACTAAAGAGCACACTTGATGTTAATGATTATGAACGTAAAGTGAGGCCAGTCCTCACGGTTACCTGTTTTCTCTAGCCATATTGATCTATATGGTTACAAGTATGGAATGAACAGGAGGATATTTAACTAGACATGAAGTTTGTTAAGTATATATGATAAATAATGAGAGAAGCGGGAAGTTAAAGATTGGTGATCAAATTTTCATATATAAAAGTTACTTAGTGATCATTTATTCTGTATTGTTATTCTTTAAATAATATTGGTAGTTAACATGCAACAATGCAAAGGTGTGTAAGGTGGACTAAAGAAATTCGTATTAAAATCCATTCCAATTCCATGCCCCAGAGGTAACCACTATAAATAGTTTCATGTCTATCCTTCTAGACATTTTCTATGAATACATAAACAGATTTTTTTTTTAACCAAATATTGCTTCACACTATTTATATTGTTCTGGTACTTACTTTTTTCAGTCAACAGTATATCATAGGCACACTTGCATGCTGGTACTCAGAGATCTATGTCATTCTACAACTATGTTATGCTATTGTATTGCTGAACCATAATTTATTTAAATAATCATTTTTTGATTTAAGTTGTTTCCAGTTTTTCCTATTACAGGTAATACAAAAATGAACATCTGTATCCACAGTTTATTAGTCTTTGAATTATTCCTCCAATGTAGAGTATTAGAGGAAGAATTGCTTTAATCAAGGAATAGGCACTATTTCACAGTTTCTACTAATGGTAGCTACAAAGAACACAGCAATTTATTCTATTCCAAGTCCTCCTCAACACTATATATGAAAAATAGTAAATTATTTAAGTATATATTAAGTTATGAAGAGTTTTAGTATCAGTTTTCATTTTACATTTTAAAAACAAATATTTTAAATGCACAAAGTATATACATGTATATGACAAACATTACTGATGAAATTAAAAAGTTTTAATATTTGGTCATTGTTTCAGGTTCCTTCTTATTCCACATATTTGACAAAATAGAACTTCCATGCAAATCTTAGAATATCACTCTGTATTTCCTTTCTTTTTTTTTTTTTCCCTTCATAGGAAAACATTACCTGAAAATTTCTTTTTCAACTTAGTATGTTATATATTTTACAGTTACCTTTTTGTCTTCCTCCTTCCACTCCATATTTATTTGGACGACTTTGAATCTCCAGGAGCTTCTCAATAAGTAATTGACTACGGAATGAATTAATAGGAATTGTCACTCATATCATTGTACTTTTAACATAAATATAAGTATTTATGAAATGTGTGTATCTTAAAATTTGATATAAATGGAATCGTACTATAAGTGTCCTTGTGAAAATGGATCTTTTTTTTTTAATTTTTTATTTTTTATAAACATGTATTTTTATCCCCAGGGATACAGGTCTGTGAATCAGCACTCACCAAAGCACATACCCTCCCCAATGTCCATAACCCCACCCCCCTTTCTCCCAACCCCCCTTCCCCCAGCAACCCTCAGTTTGTTTTGTAAGATTAAGAGTCAAAATGGATCTTTTGACTCAGCATTTCATTTCTGACACCTAGTCAAATAAATTCTTTTTATTTAGTTCATTCATATGAATTTTTCATATTGTCCATTCTCATTAGAATGATTTATACATTCTCCAACGTCTTACTTTTTCACTTATAAATGCAATCACTGTAAATAAGAGAAATTGCCAAACCAAAGTGTGTGTGTGTGCATGTGTATTTCAATTATACTAGTATTACTAAATTCTTTTTTAATGATTGTATCAATTTAGACCCTTCCAGTATTTCTTCCCTATTCCTTCACTAACTCTTTTATTCAAATTGTGCCAGAATCCTACAACTTGTACATAGTTACTTCTATTTTATTAGACATTTGCCTGGTTGACAGTAAGATTGGGAACCTTTCAAAATTCTTTATTTTTTTTTTAAAGATTTTATTTATTTATTTGACAGAGAGAGATCACAAGTAGGCAGAGAGGCAGGCAGAGAGAGAGGAGGAAGCAGGCTCCCTGCTGAGCAGAGAGCCCGATGCGGGACTCGATCCCAGGACCCTGAGATCATGACCTGAGCCGAAGGCAGCGGCTTAACCCACTGAGCCATCCAGGCGCCCAAAGAACCTTTCAAAATTCTATTAGCAATTTGGATGCCTTTCTTTTTTAGGGAACTGTTTATATCTTTTGTCTTGATGATATATCACTTTTGATGCAAAATTACCATTCTTTTCCTTTATAGATTTGTCTTTTTTTTTTTTTTTTTTTTTTTTTTAGCTGTCTTTTATACCAGGTCATAATGTTGTTTTGTATTTGTCTAAAAGTTTTCTATGGTTGTAGTACACACTTAGCTTTTATTTAGTTGTTTATTTTAGAGAAAGAAAGCATGACCAGGGGTAGGTGCAGGAGGAGAAGGGGTGAAAGAATCCTCAAGCAGACTCCTTGCTGAATGCAGGGCTCGGTCCCAGGACCTTGAGATCATGACCTGAGCTAAAATGAAGAGCCAGTCGTTTAACTGACTTGAGCCACCCAGGCACCCCAATACATTTATCTTTGATAAAAATAAATCTCTAATTTCTTACAAACAGAATGAAGTAGGGATCTAACCTTATCTTTTCCCATGTAAATAGCAAATTGCCTCAGAACTTTCCTGACCCGTCCATCCTTTCTTATATGAATTTATAATGCTAATGAAATGATATGCAAAGCACCCACATATATCTTTGTCACTGACCTATTGCCATGGTAACAGATTACCACAGATTCAGTGTTTAAAAGAATACAATAAATTTATTGTCTCGTAGTTCTAAAGGTCAGAAGTCCAAATCATTTTCCCTGTGTTTAAGTCAAGGTGATGGCAAACTGGCTTCTTCGGAAGACTGGTAGGAGAATGAATTCTCTTGCCTTTTTCAGCTTTTGAGTGGCTGCCTATATTTGGTTTGTAGCCTCTTCCTTCATCTTCAAAGCACATCATTCTAATAGCTGCTTTGGTTATCATACCATGTGCTCTTCTATAGTAAAATATCCCTCTGCCTCCTTTCACAAGGACACTTGTGATTCCATCCAGGGCTCTGATCCTTAATCCAGGATATGGGATATGGTTTTCATATTCCATATTAAGATCCTTCTTGTCATATAAGATAATATTTTTAGGGCCCAGGGGCTAGGATTTAAATAACTTTGGAGCCATTTATCAGCCTACCACAATTGTTTTAGTGTTTTGTTTTGTTTTTTTAAATAAAGAAATTTTGAGGGGTGCCTGGGTGGCTCAGTCATTAAGCATCTGCCTTCAGTTCACATCATGATCCTGGGGTCCTGGGATCAAGCCCTGAGTCAGGGTCCCTGCTCAGTGGGAAAGCTGCTTCTCCCTCTCCCACTCCCCCTGCTTGTGTTCCCTCCTTCACCTTGTCTCTCTCTGTCAAATAAATAAATAAATGAAAATCTTAAAAAAAAAAAAAGAAATGTTGAATATCATAAAATAGTTACCTTTCATCTATTAAGATACTTTTTTAATAAGTTAATAATTGACTTGCTAATACTTAAGATTTTATTTGTTTAGAACTTTTATACTTATATTTTAAGTGAAATTTACCTGTAATTTTTCTCATAGTGTGCTTATCAGTTTTAATATCAAAGTTATAATTATTTAGATATTTCCTTTTTTCCACCTTACTGTCTGAAAAAATTTGAATAAGACAAAAATGTTTCTAAAAGACTTGAAAATAATCTCTTGTAAAACAGTGGGACCTAGATATTTTTAAAATGTATGTTGTCAGAGAGGAATAAGGAAAGGTGAAGAGTTTTAATGATTCCATTTCCTTAATGGCATGGGACTATTGAGATGTTATCTTACTTTTTGAGTAAGTGGTAGAAATTCATATTTTGTCTATGAAAGTATCTGTTTCTCATGTTTTCAGCATTATTTGTCTTGCTTTATAAAAATCCTTATTTTATTTTTTATCTATAAGCCATTTGGTTTTTGTCCATTTTTTAAAAAGATTTTATTTATTTATTTGACAGATGGAGATCACAAGTCAGCAGAGAGGCAGGCAGAGAGAGATGGAGAAGCAGGCTCCCTGCTGAGCAGAGAGCCCAAGGTGGGGCTCAATCCCAGGACCCTGGGATCATGACCTGAGCTGGAGGTAGAGGCTTTAACCCACTGAGCCACCCAGGTGCCTGGTTTTTGTCCATTTTATATCTTGGCCATTTTCATTAAAGAATTTGTGTATAATTCACATTTCATAGGTTTTGATATGTCAGAATTTCATGGTTCAGTTCTGAATATTTTTAACATAATTTAAGGTTTATTTTCATTGATGAATAAACTTAAATATGGTTCAAAAATTCCCAAAGACATGCTAATTATTATTTTATTGATTTTTTAAAATTATTCTGTAGTCAGCTAATGTGACATGTTTGCTAGTAATTCTTTGCAATTTGTTGAGACTTGCTTTTGGTGGTTAATTTTATTAATTTTTAATGTACATATTTCTTTTAGCAAAAAATAAAGTTAGTATCCAAAATTAACTAAAAAATACAAGTATATTATAATACTATTATTTAAAGTATTTTTTTTTGTCCTAACATGTTACTTTTTTTCTTAAAAGATTTTATTTATTTATTTGACAGAGAGAGAGAGATCACAAGTAGGCAGAGAGGCAGGAAGGGGAAGAGGGAGAAGCAGACTCCCTACTGAGCAGAGGGCTGGATGCAGGGCTGGATTCCAGGACCCTGAGACAATGACCTGAGCTGATGGCAGATGCTTAATTCTCTGAGCCACCCAGGCACTCCTTACTATGTTGCTTTTGTCAAGCATTTTTGTTGCATCTTATTTTGATAGTCTAAATACTGATTGGTATAATTATTCCTATTTTATACAGTTAGTTCTTGACTCATTTTTAACCAAATGCTTAACAATTTATGTGACTAACATTGTTTCTCCTATCCTAATCTGTTATTCAGAGAGAGGCAACCACCAGACTTAGAGCATCAGCTGTTTTCAAACTGATATGGAATTATTTCAATATTTTAACAACTAGCATAACTGTTCCAGTAAATATTAGGTGAGTAACAGGCCAAGGTCCAGAAGCAGTAAATATTTTTGAGTTTCCAATAGAAATTCCATTTTCAAACTTCTATTTTAAGTGGTAATATACCAGAGTATAGACTACCAGATTTATATATGCTTTAATTCAGCATGTTGAAAATGTTTTTGTCTCCTTGAAAATGAGAATTCAGGTTTGAGTCTTATTCCTTTACAAATAAGCTGACTTGCTCTCTGGTGGATTTAATAATATATTCTATATTCTGTATTTTATATTGTGTAGTATATATAGAATATATTGTATATTTATATTGTGTAGTTTCACTATGATATGACACGGAGCATAGAGTATAAATAAGGAATATTTGTATCATTGTTTTGTTTTGTTTTATTAACATATAATGTATTATTAGCCCCAGGTGTACAGTTCTGTGAATTGCCAGGTTTACACACTTCACAGCACTCACCATAGCACATACCCTCCCCAATTCCCATAACCTAAACACCCTCTCCCTACCCCTTCCCCCGGTAACCCTCAGTTTGTTTTGTGAGATTGAGTCTCTTATGGTTTGTCTCCATCCCGATATCATCTTGTTTCATTTATTCTTTTCCTACCCCTCAAGCTCCCCATGTTGCTTCTCTACTTCCTCATATCAGGGAAATTATATGATAGTTGTCTTTCTCCAATTGACTTATTTCTCTAAGCATAATACCCTCTAGTTATATCTACGTCATCACAAAGGGCAAGATTTCATTTCTTTTGATGGCTGCATAGTATTCAATTGTGTATGTATATACTACATCTTCTTTATCCATTTATCTGTCAGTGGACATCTAGGTTCTTTCCATAGTTAGGCTATTGTGGACATTGCTACTATAAACATTCAGGTGCATGTACCCCCTCAGATCACTACGTTTGTATCTTTAGGGTAAATACCCAGTAGTGCAATTGCTGGGTCACAGGGTAGCTCTATTTTCAACTTTTTGAGGAACGTCTATGCTATTTTCCAGAGTGGTTGCACCAGCTTGCATTCCCACCAACAGTGTAGGAGGGTTCCCCTTTCTCCACATCCTCGCCAGTATCTGTCATTTCCTGACTTGTTAATTTTAGCCATTCTGACTGGTGTGACGTGGTATCTCATTGTGGTTTTGATTTGTGTTTCCCTGATGCCAAGTTATGTGGAGCACTTTTTTGTGTGTCTGTTGGCCATCTGGATGTCTTCTTTGCAGAAATGTCTTTTCATGTCCTCTGCCCATTTCTTGATGGGATTATTTGTACTTGGGATGTTGAGTTTGATAAGTTCTTTATAGATTTTGGATACTAGCTCTTTATCTGATATGTCATTTGCAAATATCTTCTCCCATTCTGTCAGTTCTCTCTTGGTTTTGTTGACTGTTTCCTTTGCTGTGCAAAAGCTTTTGATAGTGATGAAATCCCAATAGTTCATTTTTTCTCTTGCTTCCCTTGCCTTTGGCGTTGTTCCTAGGAAGATGTTGCTGCGGCTGAGGTCGAAGAGGTTGCTGCCTGTGTTCTCCTCAAGGATTTTGATGGATTCCTTTCGCACATTGAGGTCCTTCATCCATTTTGAGTCTATTTTTGTGTGGGGTGTGAGGAAATGGTCCAGTTTCATTTTTATGCATGTGACTGTCCAATTTTGCTAATACCACTTGTTGAAGAGACTGTCTTTATTCCTTTGGACATTCTTTCCTGCTTTGTCGAAGATTAGTTGACCATAGAGTTGAGGGTCTATTTCTGGGCTCTCTATTCTGTTCCATTGATCTATGTGTCTGTTTTTGTGCCATTACCATATTGTCTTGATGATGACAGCTTTGTAATAGAGACTGAAGTCTGGAATTGTGATGCCACCAACTTTGGCTTTCTTTTTCAATATTCCTTTGGCTATTCGAGGTCTTTTCTAGTTCTATACAAAATTTAGGATTATTTGTTCCATTTCTTTGAAAAAAATGGATGGGATTTTGATAGGGATTGCATTAAATATGTAGATTGCTTTAGGTAGCACAGATATTTTCACAATATTTTTTCTTCCACTCCATGAGCATGGAACATTTTTCCATTTCTTTGTGTATTCCTCAATTTCTTTCATGAGTACTTTATAGTATTCTGAGTGTAGATTCTTTGGCTCTTTGGTTAGCCTTATTCCTAGGTATCTTATTGTTTTGGGTGCAGTTGTAACTGGGATTGACTCTAATTTCTCTTTCTTCTGTCTTGTTGTTGGTATATAGAAATGCAATTGATTTCTGTGCATTGATTTTATAACCTGACACTTTACTGAATTCCTGTACAAGTTCTAGAAGATTTGGAGTGGAGTCTTTTGGGTTTTCCACATAAAGTATCATATCATCTGCAAAGAGTGATATTTTGACTTCTTCTTTACATATTTGGATGCCTTTAATTTCTTTTTGTTATCTGATTGCTGAGGCTAGGACTTCTAGTCCTATGTTGAATAGCAGTGGTGATAATGGACATCCCTGACATGTTCCTGCCCTTAGCGGAAAAGCTCTGTTTTTCTCCATTGAGAATGATATTTGCAGTGGGTTTTTCCTAGATGTCTTTGATGATGTTGAGGTATGTACCCCTTATCCCTACACTTTGCAGAGTTTTGATCAGCAAAGGATGCTGTACTTTGTCAAATGCTTTTTCAGCATCTATTGAGAGTATCATATGTTTCTTTTTCTTTCTTTTATTAATGTTTTGTATCATATTGATTGATTTGTGGATATTGAACCAATCTTGCAGCCCTGGAATAAATCCCACTTGGTAGTGGTAAATAATCCTTTTAGTGTACTGTTGGATCGTATTGGCTAGTATTTTGGTGAGAATTTTCACATCTCTGTTCATCAAGGTTTTTGGTCTATAGCTCTCTTTTTTGATGGGCTCCTTGTCTGGTTTGGGGATCAAGGTAATGCTGGCCTCATGAAATGAGTTTGAAAGTTTTCCTTCCATTTCTATTTTTTGGAACAGTTTTAGGAGAATAGGAATTAATTCTTCTTTAAATGTTTGGTAGAATTCCCCTGGGAAGCCATCGGGCCCTGGACTCTTGTTTGTTGGGAGATTTTTGATGACTGCTTCAATCTCCTTACTGGTTATGGGTCTGTTCAGGTTTTATGTTTCTTCCTGGTTCAGTTGTGGTAGTTTATATGTCTTTAGGAATGCATCCATTTCTTCCAGATTGTCAAATTTGCTGGCATATAGTTGCTCATAGTATGTTCTTATAATTTTTGTATTTCTTTGGTGTTGGTTGTGATCTCTCCTCTTTCATTCGTGATTTTATTTATTTGGATCCTTTCTCTTTTCTTTTTGATAAGTCTGGCCAGGGGTTTATCAATCTTATTAATTCTTTCAAAGAACCAGCTCCTAGTTATGTTGATTTGTTCTATTGTTTTGTTTTGTTTTGTTTTTTTTTTTGGTTTCTGTTTCATTGATTTCTGCTCTGATCTTTATTATTTCTCTTCTTCTGCTGGGTTTAGGCTTTCTTTGTTGTTCTTTCTCCAGCCCCTTTAAGTGTAGGGTTAGGTTGTATATTTGAGACCTCTCTTACTTCTTGAGAAAGGTTTGTACCACTATATGTTTCCTCCCAGGTCTGCCTTTGCTGTGTCCCACAGATTTTGAACCATTGTGTTTTCATTATCATTTGTTTCCATGAATTTTTTCAATTCTTTTTTAATTTCCTAGTTGAACCATTCATTCTTTAGAAGGATGCTTTTTAGTTTCCATGTATTTGGATTCTTTCCAAATTTCCTCTTGTGATTGAATTTTAGCTTCAGAACATTGTGGTCTGAAAATATGCAGGGATTGATCCCAGTTTTTTGATACTGGTTGAAACCTGACTTAAAACCCAGGGTGTAATCTATTCTGGAGAATATTCCATGTGCAGTAGATAAGAATGTGTATTCTGTTGCTTTGCGATGGAATGTTTTGTATATATCTGTGATGTCCATCTGGTACAATGTGTCATTTAAGGCCTATATCTCCTTGTTGATCTTTTACTTGGATGATCTGTCCATTATCAGTGAGGGGAGTGTTAAAGTCTCCTACTATTATTATATTATTGTTGATGTGTTTCTTTGATTTTGTTATTAATTGTTTTATGTAGTTGGCTGCTCCCATGTTAAGGGCATAGATATTTAAAATTGTTAGATCTTCTTGTTGGACAGACCCTTTGAGTATGATAGTGTCCTTCCTCATCTTTTATTATAGTCTTTGGCTTAAAATCTAATTGATCTGATAAAAGGATTGCCACCCCACCTTTCTTTTGATGTCCATTAGCATAGTAAATTGTTTTCCACCCCTCACTTTAAATCTGGACGTGTCTTTGGGTCTAAAATGAGTTTCTTGTAGACAGCATATCGATGTTTTTTTTTTATGCATTATGATACTTTGTGTCTTTTGATTGGGGCATTTACATTCAGGGTAAATATTGAGAGATATGAATTTAGTGCCATTGTATCGTCTGTAAGGTAACTATTACTGTATATTGTCTCTATTCCTTTCTGATCTATTACTTTTAGGGTCTCTCTTTGCTCTGAGGACCCCTTTTAATATTTCCTGTAGAGCTGGTTTGGTGTTCATAAATTCTCTTAGTTTTTGTTTGTCCTAGAAGTTTTTTATCTCTCCTTCTATTTTCAATGATAGCCTAGCTGGATATAGTATTCTTGGCTGCATGTTTTTTTTGTTTAGTGCTCTGAATATATCATGCCAGTTCTTTCTGGCCTCCCAGGCCAGAAAGTCCACTCTATGGATAAGTCTGCTGCCAATCTAATATTTTTATGTATGTTACAGACTTCTTATCCCAAGCTGCTTTCATGATTTTCTCTTTGTCGCTAAAACTTGTAAATTTTACTATTAGATTACTGGTGTGGACCAATTCTTGTTGATTTTGAGGGGGGTTCTTTGTGCCTCTTGGATTTTGATGCTTGTTCCTTTTGCTATATTAGGAAAATTCTCTCCAATAATTCTCTCCAATATACCTTCTGCTCCCCTCTCTCTTTCTTCTTCTTCTGGAATCCCAATTATTCTAATGTTGTTCTATCTTATGGTGTCACTTATCTCTCAAATTCTCCCCTAGTGGTCCAGTAGTTGTTTGTCTCTCTTTTGCTCAGTTTTTTTTTTTTTTATTCTCTGTCATTTGGTCTTCTATATCACTAATTCTCTCTTCTGTCTCATTTATCCTAGCAGTAAGTGCCTTCATTTTTTATTGTGTCTCATTAATAGCTTTTTATTTCAACTTCATTAGATTTTAGTTTTTTAATTTCTCCAGAAAGGGCTTTTATTTCTCTGAAGAGGGTTTCTCTAATATCTTCCATGCCTTTTTCAAGCCTGGCTAGTACCTTGAGAATTGTCATTCTGAACTCTAGATCTGACATATTACCAATGTCCGTATTGATTAGGTCCCTGGTCTTTGGTACTATCTCTTGTTTTTTTTTGTTTATTTTTTGTTTTTTTAATTTTTTTTTTTGTGGTGAGTTTTTCTGCCTTATCCTTTTATCCAGATAAGAATATATGAAGGAGCAAATAAAATACTGAAAGGGTGAAAAAGACCCCAGTAAAATGTGCTTCAACCAAATCAGAGGAGACCCCTAATCGTGGGGGAGGGGGAAAGGGTGTAAAAAGAAGTTCAGAAAAATAAAAAAATAAAAAATTAAAAAGAGAAAAAAAATAAAGAAAAAATATAAAAATGAAATATATATTAGACTGGTGAATAGAACAGGTTCACCCACTTAATTTTGGGAGTATTGTGATCTCTTAGAAGAAACTACCTCCCAAAATTTTAAAGAATGTAAAACATATATAAGGCTAAACACAATGAAGGGATGGAATGTGACTATAAAGATGGAAAAAAAATTTTTTTTTTTAATTTCTAAAATAGGAGTTGATAAGATAGGTTGTTTGGGAGAATAAAGAAAGAGAAAGTGGAGAGAATTTGCTCAGGCTGGAGACTAGAGCAAAGCCCTGTGCTAGATTTAGGTTATTTTTGATCTATTGGGAGAAGTTATATCCCAAATTTTTTAGAAGAAAAAAAACCCTATTTGTATACAAAAAATAAAGTTAGATACAATGAAGGATATAATTTGACTATAATAATGAAGGTTCAAAAAAAATTTTTTTGAAAGAATTGTTAAGATAAACTAGTTAAAAAACATTAAAAGGGGAAAGGGTAAACATTTTTTAAAAAAGCAGAAGAAACAAATAAAATTAAAAAAAAAATTAACTCTGCAAGACTACAGAATCATTCAGAGAAAGCCATGAATTCCATGCTTTGCTTACTCCTCCTCTGGAATTCCGCTGTTCTCCTTGATAAATGAACTTGGTCTTGGCTGAATTTCTTGCTGATCTTCTTGGGTAGGGGCCTGTTGAAATGATTCTCAAGTGTCTTTGCCCGAGGCAGAATTGTACTGCCCTTACCAGGGGCCAGGCTAAGTAATCTGCTTGGGTTTGCTTTCTGGACCTTTTGTTCTTTTTTTCTTTTTTCTTTTTTTTTTTTTTTTTTTTTTTTTTTTTAAAGAGAAGCTTTTTTTTTTTTTTTAAAGATTTTATCTATTTGACTGAGAGAGATCACAAGTAGGCATAGAGGCAGGCAAAGAGAGAGGAGGAAGCAGGCTCCCTGCCGAGCAGAGAGCCCAACGCGGGGCTCGATCCCAGGACCCCAAGATCATGACCTGAGCCCAAGGCAGTGGCTTAACCCACTGAGCCACCCAGGTGCCCCTGGACCTTTTGTTCTTTTAATGCTTTCCACTTTCCGTAGAGTTCCAGAGGACAGGAATGAAAATGGAGGCCTCCCAATCCCCAGCCCGGAGGAGGTGAGAGCTTGGGTCCCCACTCCTCAACGACCCTCAGAGAAAAGCGCTCAATCACTGCCATCTCCCTGGCTTCCGGCTACGCTCCAAGCTCACCCAGCCTGTGACCAAGTGTCTCTGTCTCTGGCACAGAGCCCCATCTGGAGTCTGTGAACCCTGCAGATCCCTGAGCTCTTCCAGAGGATTCTCCCTGGGTCCTATTGGGTCCCTGCTCACCTTTGCCACAGATAACCATAAGGTAACCCCGAGTTGAGAGCTCACTCCTCACCTCCATCTCATAGTCAGCTTCCGTGCTCTAATATCTGTGAGCTCTGCGACACTCAGACACCCCCGATCCTTCTATGACCCACAGGTCCTGAGATCATGCTGTCCCTGCATGGGCTTCACCCCTATTTAGCCTTGGAGCTATGTCGCTCAGTGGAGCAGGCTTTTAAATGTTCTGATTTTGTGCTCCGTTGCTCCACCACTTGCCGGGACCCGGCCCCTGCCGCCGTGGTCTATCTTCCCTGTGCTTTGGATTCACTGCTCTGCCAGTTCTACCTTTCAGAAAGTGGTCGATTTTCTGTTTCTAGAATTGTTGCTCTTCTCTTCAATCTCCTGTTGGATTTGTAGGTGTTTGGAATGGTTTGATAAGCTATCTAGCTGATCTCCTGCTACCTGATGTCATCTCAGACTGCTACTTCTCCATCATCTTGACTCCTCCCCACTGTATCATTGTTTTATCTTCAAATTTTGCCTCTTTTTTTAACTTTCACTTTAAGAACTCAAGTGTATATTAAATGATCTCATTTTAGACTCAGTGCCCTTTTACTATTTAGACATATTTTCCATCTCTCTGTATTGTATCCTACATAGTGTGATGACCCAGTTCTCCAATTTTCTTTCTCTTTCTGATTTACAATATATCACATTTGAGGGTTTTTTTTTTTAATTTCACTGTCTATATATTTTCATTATTAATTGTTGTATTTGGATCTGTTATGAATCTGCCAGTTTTCATCTTCCTAAGCACTCAGTTGTCCTTTTATAATTGGAATAATATTAAAAATTTTAGGTTCTATTTTTGATTACTCTAATGCTATATGGAGTACATCACTCTGTACCTAACATTTTTGTGTCTCCTATTAATTTTTTTAAACTAATATGCTTTATTGTGTGTGTGAGGTGAGTTTTGAGAAAACTTTCTGGTTTTTATTTGGTTGTTTTATTTTCATGTGAGTGTCCATGACCTGGATTATAGTGTATCCCTTCGTACTGGCTTTGCAAGTATTTCTCCTCATGTGTACAAAGATATTAAATGTTGTATTCACCAGGGTTTTCCAGAGAACCAGAACCAATAAGATGTGTATACACGGAGAGTTTTGTTTTAAAGAACTCGTTCATGTTATTGTGGAGGCTAGCAAGTACAAAATGTGAAGAATAGGCCAACAGTCTGGACACGCAGGGAAGTGTAGTTCAAGTTCTCAGCCAGACTGCTACCAGAATTCCTTTTTCTTTGACAAAGGTCATTTTTTTCCCCTTAAATTCTTCAACTGATTGGGTGAGGCCCACCCACAATTGGAGGGCAATTTACCTTACTCACAGTCTACTGATTTAAATATAATAATTCTGTTTTTTTTTTTTTTTTTAAATACCTTCACTGAAATACCTATGCAGTTTTATCACATACCTGAATGTCATGGCCTGGCCAAGTTGAAACATAAAATTAACTCTCACATTTGCTGATAACAGAATTTTACAGTGACTTCTTAAGGTGAATATTTCCAGATATTGCAAATTATTAGAAAGATTTATCCCACTCCTATGAGTAGCACTGGCAGAGTTACGGGTCTTCAAATTGCCAAGAAAAAGTGATAAAAGTTTCATTGGTATCTTCCTTCCCTGTGATCCCCGCCCCCAGCCATTTACAGATTTGAAAGTTTTTAAGTGTTGGTCACATTGCCAACTCTTGATCTTTCACAAACTCATAGCTTGTTTATCTATCTTGTGAAATTAAAGCTCATCTGCTAGTTTATATAGATGGACAAATGCTTCCCTGGATAATGACAACATCTATCTACATTCTTACTATTCTATTTTTCTGTTTCTTTCCTTTTATTCCTCCTTCTTCTCAGCCTCTTCTTCCTTCTCTTCTGTGAACTAAGTTATAATTTTATAATCTTTAATTTCTAGATGTTTTTAGTATGCAAGATTTTTGCCACATGAATCATATCCAGAAGTTAGAAAAGCATCTTTTATATATATACATATACATATGCATATACATATATGTAATTCTATAAACTTCTATTAATCTTGTGCTCATTTTTAATTAATTTTTTTAAAATATTAAGTTTAAGAGTTTTTAACCATACTAAGGGCATTAGTCTTTTCTTATTTTGTATATATTTTTCCAATTTGTCTTTTAAAAATGTTTATATCTTGTTAAAGGTCTAATTTATCAAGTGCATTTTTTATGTAACTTGAATTCTCAGTTATGATTATAAAGAATTTTCTCCAATTCCTAAAATATACAACAATCAAAATAAAATCACTTTTTTTTAAAGATTTTATTTCTTCATTTGACAGACAGTGATCATAAGTAGGCGGAGAGGCAGGCAGAGAGAGAGAGAGAGAGGAGGAAGCAGGCTCCCCGCTGAGCAGAGAGCCTGATGCAGGGCTTGATCCCAGGACCCTGAGATCATGACCTGAGCCAAAGGCAGAGGCTTAACCCACTGAGCCTCCCAGGTGCCTCAAAATAAAATCACTTTTAATTTTAGTTCTTTTATTTTTTTAAATTATGTTTGAATCTTTAAGCCTATGGAATCTATTTCAACTTGAGTAAGTTTAGTTTTCAGGTTTATTTTCTCATAATAATCAGGCAGTTATCCCTAAACTAATTTTAACTAATCTGTCTTCTCCACACTCAACATAATCATTTTATGGATGAAGGAGCTTAGCCAGTGTATGACTTACTTAATACTATAGGTAATTAACAATTAAAATGGAACTTAAATGGAGATCTCTATATAAAATTCAGTCCTCAGACTACTTAACTCTTCTGTGATTCCTGTTCGCATAATAAAAATTATTTTATTATCTATAGCACTCTTGAGATACTTTTTTTTTTTTTTTTGGTTAAAAGCATTCAAGTTTCTTTTAAGTGACAGTATGGATGCAGAATGTTTAAGTGTGGATTTACGTGTGTTTGTAAATTAATTCTCTCAATGAAAAATATCGTAAAACTTATAAGAACAGCACCTTTACTGAGTAGCAGCTGAGAAATGACCACAATAATAACTGAGTGCAGACCATAATAAAACAAATTAAATTAAAAAGATGTGAAAACATACATAGAGAAAATCTAATTGGTATTTATTTGTTCATAACATGAACTTTATGCAGAGAAGTAGCTTTTAAAAATTAGAGTTTACAGTAATGGGATGTAAAAACTCATTTAATACTATTACCATACATACTATGGGTGTATCTTGATTTAAATACAGAGAAATTTTTTGGCCTCATTTTTTCCTTCTTCTATTAATTTGTTGTTCAAAGATATGATAATGCTTCTGAAAAATTAATGCAGGAAACATTCAGATATGTAGACATGAACAAGAGAAGTTGTGCTCAGTAAATGTTTATTGAATTAAGGCAGTGAAATCTGTACTTATGAGTGTGTACATATGTTACCATATCTATTTTAAATCAATTAGCATGTATTTGAGGTATGTTAAGTAGTTTAAAATATTGTTTCTGTTCTTAAATGATTTAATACTTGCTCGGGAACATACTATATTGGTACAGAGATCAGCAGTATAAATATATTATGACTCAAATACATAGGAAAGAAAATGAACTATAGATGTTGAGAGATGAGAGGATGGTGTAATCAAAAAATGATGAACTAAAATTGTAATCTGAATGATTTTTTGTACCCTTTTAAATATTCAAGCTGATGTGTGACTCAGGGAAACAAATATAGGGTTTTTTTTAATTAAATAAGAGATGTATATAATCACACTCTTAAGTATTGTGGTCAAATTTTACCCATTATAATAGTATAATAAATTAACTTTAGTTGCTCTCAGTTGTTTGTTTTAGACCAGAATCACCTCTGATCGTCCAGTTGTTTCACCTATTTCAATTATCAGATTATGCATGTGCTTTGATAAATTCATATAGAATACGAGAAGAACTGAAGTCAAGTGTAGAGCTCTTGTCATGAACACAGAGCAAGAATTATTTGATGGTAGAGTCTAGTAGAATCTCTTTCAGTATATCTTATTTTAAATGAGGAAAGGGTACAAGGTAGAGTTAGTTATGCAAGAAAAGCCTGAGATTGGGGAGTAGGGGACTAAAGGCTCAGGTTGCGGTTCCAGGACTTTTTTATCTTGCTGGGTGATTTCTGGCACACTACCTATGTTTTCTGAATTTTAGCATCCTGAATTGTAATATAAGGGAAATGACAATGTACATAATATTTAATTCTTGGATTTTTATATGAATCAATTAAGAATTTGTAATAGAATCTACAAATCTGTAATATGTAAGCAGGCTATCACCAACCTTTCTTTGAGTTGCCTGGGCATCTCTAGATAGTATAGTAAGAAGCCATGAGCCCTTGAAGGATAATTGGTACTGAGTCCTTGGATCTTGATTTCTATACCAGATGAAGCCTGATTATTGCTGGGGGCATGAACAAAGACCTGATATCCCTATACTGATGTTCCATTATTTAAGGCTATTCCCTGAGACTCTTTTCTCTTTGATTTTACAACACTAAATGGCAGAACAGGAAAAAATATCCTAAAATTATTGGTAATAGTTTTTAAATGAAACAACAGCACAAAAGAGCAAAAAGTTTATGGGCCTCCATTCATGCACACACTGGCACAAATAATAAAAGACTAAATTTATCTCCCTAAGAAAAGATGGAAAATTTAAATGAGGCAAAATTCAGAGCAGAATAGAAATGGAAAAGCCAAAAGCATCCACAAGGCAATTAAACTGTAAAGTGCCTATTACTTAACTCCTATTATGGTCCAAGATTTTGTGAAATATTGATTTTCTGTAAAGAGAGGCCACATTTTTTTTTCTTAAGGGGGGCAAGCTGTATTTTCACACTTTAATATTAAGAGCATAAATTTATAAGCTATATTCTTAATGAAAGTGTTTTTTATAATACTGAAAAGAAGAGATGCAAATGCTTTATAAAATGATCTACCTGCCAGGTTTCCTGTAATGCCTCAATAACAAGTCAAAGAGTTTGAGGCTTTGAAACCCAAATACAAATTTTTTAAGCTTTAATAAAATGTATGAACACTTAACAACATACTTTATAATAAAAATTATGATAGAGTATTAAAAATTATATTAAGTATTTATAGCTTAAATAGCTGCTTGAAATTATCCCCATTAAATTGAGTTCATTAAAAATTAATTATTAATTCATATCAATTTTTATATTGGTGTTTGAGTTGGGATTCATATTTCTAATGCCTTCATTCCTTGATATTACCTTCCATTTTTTCATTAATCCTTTAAATAAGATATCTGCTGCTTTAAAATAAGACTTTGTTCTGCCATTTTGAATTTACACTTCTTACTTATAGTTTTACTGTCTAATATCATTAGTGCTGTCAGAATTATCATGCAATAACATAAAAATATATTATTTTCCATACTTATACATGTCATATCAACACTGAAACTGTCCATATATTTTATTGAAACACCTGGTTTCTTTCTACACTACTGCTTCCTAATAACAACAGATGTGACCATCTGAGGATTTGCAGAGCAATACAGCACAAAGTGTGGCTATAAATATTAAAAGTGGTTTTAGAATGATTCTTGAAAATGTAATGAAAAGTCTTATGGATAAAAGGTAGGATATTTACTACCCTTTCTTGGATTTTTCTACATTATTATCATGGATTTCTCACCATTCCTCAGTTGTTGACAGAATGCAAGCAATATTGAATGTGTGGATGATCAAGTATTAAAGTACTGCCTCCTCAGTGAGGTTTCCTTTGGCCAGTGAGATCTTCCCTGACCCTTCTATGTTATAATATAACCACTTTTGAACTGTTGAATTATTTCCCCTGCTTTGTTTTTCTCAACTCTTTTCAAATGACAATAACCACAAAGCTCCTCCATGTCGAGGCTGTACTATTTTGCATTCTCACTAGCAATGCATGAGGGTTCTAGCTCCTGTGCATCTCTACCAGTATTTTTACTATCAGTTTTGATAGTGCTGCTTTTTTTTTTTTTAATGTGTTTTGCTGAAGTTCAGTTTATCCACTTAAGATGTGTGTGCGTGCGCGCGCGCGCGCGTGTGTGTGTGTGTGTGTGTGTGTGTGTGTGTGTGTGTGACAGAGAGAGAGAGAGAGAGAGGGAGGGAGAGAGAGCATGAATGAATGGGGGGAAAGGCAGAAGCAGAGAGAGAGTATTAAATGGACTCCCTGCTGAATGCAGAGCCTGATGAGGGGCTCCATCTCATAACTCTGAGATCATAATATGAGCTGAAATCAAGAATCTGATGCTTAACTCACTGAGCCGCCCAGGCACCCCCAATTTATTAGCATTTTTAAATGGATCACACTTTTGCTATCATATCTAAGAATATTTTGCCTAAAACATGGGCCACGAGATTTTCTTCTGTTTGCTCCTAAGTTTAAACTTTTACATCTGTGGTCTATTTGAGTTAATTTATTTTTGAAATGTAAAATATGGGTCAAGGATCAATTGTACATGAATGTCCAATTTTTCTGGCATCACTTGTTGAAAAGATTATCATCGCATCTAAAATTAGGACTCCATCTTTGCCAAAAATCCATCATCTGTGTTGGGTCTGTTTCAGAACTCACCATTTTTTTTTATTTACCTCTATGTATATTCTTTTGAAAATACCACACTGTCTTGGTTGTAGTTTTACACTGAGTCAATATTAAGTGAGAGTTCAACTGTTTTATTTTACATATAAGCTTTACAGTAATATTTTTAATATCTATGAAATATATTGGATTTTGATTAGATTGCATTGATATGTAGGTCAATTTGGGGTAGATTGATATACCATTAAGACTTCCAATCATGAACTTAGTATCTCTTTCCACTTGTTAGGTCTTTTTTTTTATTTCTTTCTTTGGTGTTTCATAGTTTATAGCAGACTGATCAAGATCATATTTTCTTAGGTTTGTAGCTAAATCTTTTATTTTTGTGTGCTGTAAATCATGCTGTTTTAAAATTTTTATTTCCAAGTATTTAATGCTGTTATTTATAAAAAGAACTAATTTTTGTACTATTGAGTTTATATATAGCCATCTTGCTGAACTCACCTATTACTATTAGTTCTGGAGGGTTTTGTGTAGAGTCCCTGAGATTTTTTTTTTTTTTTTTGGTCCATAAGATTTATATGTTGATTGTAAATAGGAATGGTTTTATTTCCTTTTCCCAGCATCTTTCATGTTGTTTTTTCCTTCCCTTGCTACACTGTTTAGGACTTCCAGCATGATACTGAGTACGAATGAAGAGGCTACTTCACAAGTTTTCCAATCTTATTCTCATTACTCTTAATATTCAAAAGTTTCTACTGATCTTCAGTTTCACTGGTGCTTTGTTCTGGCATCTCTTCTGATATTGAAACCATCTAACTATTTTTTTTTTTAATTTCAGATATATATCTAAAATTTTTGTTTATATATTTTTATGATTTATATTTTTCTGCTATGAATTTCTACTTTTCAGTAGTGTTTAATCTTCACTTAATGGATTGTTGCTCAAGTCTTTGTGTGATAATATCATTGTCCTGGCAATCCTGGTTGACATTTCATTGTCTTTGCACTTGATAATTAGTCACATTTTCCTTCCCCTAACACTTTGGCATGGTGTTATTTTGTACTGTACTCTGGACATTTTCAATATTGGGAGTTTCTAGACTCTGCTCAAATTCTCTGGAGAATGCTGTTTGTTGTATCACTGTTGTGATTTTAGAAGGCAAATGACATGATTAGATCCAGAAGGCAAGTTGTACTTCATCTTTTGTGGCAATAACTCCAATGTCAGTGTATTTTCAAAATTTTAACTATCTTTCCTTGAGTTATGCATCTGGGACTAAAATAGTTGGCTGGTGGTTTATATCATAGTTCCATTATCAAATCCTTTGCTTTGTGTTATTGAGTGTTAATGGTGGTGGTGAACCAGGTCCATGAATTGGTTCATACATAGAGCAAAAGAACCTGCTTCTTTAGCTCACTCTTCTTCAGTATTTTCCGCACAGTTTCTAATACCCATGGTCCTCATTCCCCACCTTTTCTGGTTGGAAAAATAATTTCTCTCAGAATTTTAGCCCCTGTCCTGCCACATAATTATATATGACTGGGCCCATCCGTGAGGGCAAGTGTCAAATGATGAGAGAGAATAAAATAATGGTGATTCCTCACATACACGATCGATCACAGGGGTTTCTCGCTTTGGATTTTCTCGGAGCGCTTTTCATAGCACCATAGCAGTATAGCTTTATTACTGGGGCTGACGTGAAAACAGGGATGAGAGAAAGACCAAAAAAAAAAAAAAGAGAGAGAGAGAAAGATTTTCCTCTGGGATCTCAAAGTCCCCTTCCCCTAGTCTTCTGAAAAGACAGAAGGGCTTTCCTAGGAAAATTTTGTTCTCTGCCAGCAGTTCTGACCATGCTCAGGTCAAAGAGCCAGGTACGAAACAGAAAACTGACCCCTCTACCAGTCGTTCTTCAGTGTGGACTTTTTGTACAATCTACTTGCTACTGTTCACTTTTAAGAGTCCTTGTGTGGTTGATTTTGGCATTATGTCCACATTTTTAGTTGTAAGCAGTGGTGGTAGGGGGCAGGATAGAGTGGGTTTGCTCCATCTTAACCAGCACCAGAAGTCAGAAAAAAACAGGTTTAACTCTAGCCAGGATTATACGTGATAAGCCAAGTGGAATCCAATCACAAAATTTTTACTTGTCAAGGACAGAAGCCATAAATGTATTTTTAAATGTGAAAAATCAAGTATTATGATTTATCATCTATGTGCTATAATTGTTATATGTGAAATAAATGTTAATTTTGGGAGTTAATCAACTAATGTAAGATGACAATATAGGGTGAGGAAAGTTCCAAGACCTCCTTTGTGTCACTAGTCTAGAAAGAGAGCAGTATCCAAATCTTGGTCTGTTTACAAACCTGAGCTCATGAACACTATGAAATATAGGTTAAGAAAGACAATTTAGGGTGCCTGGGTGGCTCAGTGGGTTAAGCCGCTGCCTTCGGCTCAGGTCATGATCTCAGGGTCCTGGGATCGAGTCCCGCATCGGGATCTCTGCTCAGCAGGGAGCCTGCTTCCTCCTCTCTCTCTGCCTGCTTCTCTGCCTACTTGTGATCTCTCTCTGTCAAATAAATAAATAAAATCTTTAAAAAAAAAAAAGAAAGACAATTTATTTTCTGACTTATAAGAATTTGTTATTATTTTTTTTTAAATTGTATTTATTTGGTAGATAAAGAGAGCACAAGCAGGAAGAGCAACAGGCAGAGGAAAAGGGAGAAGCCAGCTCCCTAATGTGGGGCTCAGTCCCAGGATGGTGGGATCATCACCTGACCTGAAGGCAGATGCTTAAAGCAACCCAGGAACCCCAAATTTGTGATTCTTTAAAAGAAGAACTGAGAAAGGAGGAAATATCAGTATATCCAGGCATTTATTCAGGTATTCATTTGCAAAAAGTTTGAGTAGTATCTTTATGATAAATGTTAATATCATATGTATTATAAGCCATGAATCCTGTCCTCATGAAGCTCATATTGTAATAGAAAGTGTAAATTTGTAAATCAATACAAAATTACAAATCAGCGCAATCAGTACTACGGTAAAGTTAAGCATAAGTTTCAGAAATAGGATGGACTGGCAAAGGTTATCCCTCTCCAGGAAGGGAGAGAAAAAGAAATATTTGTTAAGACCTACAGCTTAAAGAATGAGAAATTAAGAGATAGAGAGGGAAGGTCATGCCAACTCGAAGGACTAGAAGTATACTGACATGACAAGAAAAAGGACACAAACATTATCTCTACTCTTATGATTAAGAGATAAGTGACTAGGCATATGTTAGCTAAATTGTTACTACATTATCCACGTGAAGCCCATAAGGTCATTATTTTATGATAAATATGTGGCATCTTGTACCTATTATCAGAAGTAGAAATCTGAACACTTCTGCCCACTGCATGGTGGTACTGGAGTGTGCAAGGGGAACACAATACAGTCAAGCACTAGATATAACAATGCTTTACTCAGAGGAGAAACAGAACAAGAGCAGCTTCTGCAGTGGGCTCTTTTGGTAGCCAACACAGGCAGTTGACCTGTAAACTGTTTTCGTGCAGCCCTAGGACCGCATCCTCTTTTCAGAGGGGTCAGACATAGCAGCATGGTTGGCTAGGTGGCATATACTTAAACACAACAAAGTTGTAGGCATTGAGTCTGAAACATGGGAAGATGCTCTCACACAACGTGATGAGCCCAGCACAGGATATGAAGGCTCTTTATCTCTTGGCAAGGTAGCATTCTAATGTGGCCTAGAGCACAAAGACTGTGCTTATGAGACTGCCTTTCACAGTCTTGTAATGCTAAAATGATGTCATCATTATTGATCTAAACTCCTTTTTATTAAAAATTGATTTAGAGGGCGCCTGGGTGGCTCAGTGGGTTAAGCCGCTGCCTTCAGCTTAGGGTCCTGGGATCTCAGGGTCCTGGGATCGAGTCCCGCATCGGGCTCTCTGCTCAGCAGGGAGCCTGCTTCCCTTTCTCTCTCTCTCTCTGCCTGCCTCTCCATCTACTTGTGATTTCTCTCTGTAAAATAAATAAATAAAATCTTTAAAAAAATTGATTTAGAATCTAAGCTTTATATACTTACTCGATCATCCTGGGAGTCTCAAACATGGAAGCCAGGTAGGTATTCTGACCCACAGCTCAGAGCTTTGTCTGAATGGTTTTTTATGTGTATTACTTCTTGGCCGTTTGCAACTTCCAAATGAGAAATTATATTAATTAACATTTATCTAGAATTTTAACATGGAAGATGGTCAGATTCAATTTTCATTTGAAGTGTCTGAGGACTTGCCAGTGCTATTGCCTTGAATATAAAATCAACTGCCTATCCTACAATCCTCTAACTATGAACTCCTAGGCAAGGAAAAACTGTGACTAAAGGATTTAACTATTCTAATGGAATAAATAGGTTGCTCATCAGAATAAATATACCTGGGTTTTAATATAAAGGATTTATTTTTATTATCCTCTGTAGTTTTGAAAATTCTAACTTAGCTTTCCTCTTTCTCTTGTTGTACTGCTGCTATATACTTACGCCCTTAAAAATCTCTGGCCATTTCCCTGAAGGGGATAGAGTCAGTGGACTGAATAGGATTAGCATCAAAAGTCACCACTGCTTTCCCAAGCAGAGTTTAAAAATAGGATCATTGAATAATAAAGGATTTAAGTCTCAACCAAGCAGGGTATGGAAGGAAATTATTTGGATTTAGACCAATAGAGATTAGAGTGTGATTACAGACTACCCTGTCCTTTATATCAGATTAAGGGACTTGAAAGAGAAGACTTGCAAGAAAAAAAAAAAAAAAAAAAACTCAAGTCACAAAATGTTACACCTGCTTCCCTAAATCAATCACAGAAAGATCGCCCTCTATACATTTCTGAATCTGAGAGTTCTGACTGAAGCGAACACAAAGAGGTGAAGGTGTGGCAGTGGAACAGTGTAAGATTTAATGAAAATTACCTTTGGGGAAGTCAGTATAGGATGCAAGGAACCAAAACAGGAAACTGATAATATAATCTTCTATACATATATTTTATCTTAAAAAAAAAAAATCCCAAAACAAATTTTAGAGAAGAAAATGCATCATATTCAGCCAAAATCCATTCATTCCTAGAATAAGGCATTTATTGTTAATAAAGGATTCTGAGGGGCGCCTGGGTGGCTCAGTGGGTTAAAGCCTCTGCCTTCAGCTCAGGTCATGATCCCAGGGTCCTGGGATTGAGCCCTGCTTTGGGTTCTCTGCTCAGCAGGGAGCCTGCTTCCCTCTCTCTCTCTCTCTGCCTGCCTCTCTGCCTACTTGTGATCTCTGTCTGTCAAATAAATAAAATTAAAAAAAAAAGATTTCTAGCACGGACAAATATGAGAGAAAGATTTTTCTTCAATATGAGGTAAGTTTACATTGTATAATCAAAATTTGAATTTTTAAAAAATTGCTAAGATATTTTGGGGAAAGAAAAATGCCTATATAAAACCATTTTTTGAAATGCTTCTCAATCAAACTGAAGTAGGTGTCTGTTTATACTAGCAATAGTTTATTAAAAAGGCAATTAGTGATAAGGAGAATCAGGTAGCATACACTACTTAAGTATCAGCAAGTATGGCAAAAAAAGTCGTATTTTAATTGCAAAGTATTTTACTTACATAAATAGAAACTTCAAAATGATGGAAACATTTTGTATAATCGTGTTACTTCCTTTATGAAGATAGTAAGAGTCCTTTAAAAGAAAACTTGTTAAAAATCAATCTGAAGTAGGACATGATGAATTCTTGCTGTATATTTGGGAAAAGTACAAGTTAAACTGACATTTGAATGTATTTTCTTTTATCTAAATTCCCACTTATTCTGAAATCTGTAGAAAATTCCAGAGCAGCAACAAGAAGATAAACCTTTTACCTATGGTTAAAAATTCTGATGTGACTATTAGTTTTGATATAAAGACAGTGTTATATGTCTTGCAGTGACTTTTTATTATATACCTATAGATTCCTTAGATAATTAAAATAGGAAATATGATTCAAAATGATATACACATCAACTTTTGGATAAACACAAGAACAAATGGTACTTTTTCTCTCATGAGATAATTACTTGTCTTGTTTTTATTATATTATCAATAATTTCAGTTTCTACCATAGGGCTATAAAAGCATAAGTATAATTGGTAAGAATTTACTTAGCTACAGTAATTCATATTATTCTGAAAATGAACTGGAAAAAGCCTATCTTGGCAGGTCCCTTAGTTTAATCTTATTTATTCTATAACTTTAAAATTGGATTGATTGGTCATTTACTGAGATTAACTATTTGAAATAGTAACCCCACATGAGTAAGTGGGTATCGTGTATAATATATATGCATGTGTATTGTTCAGAAATAATAGAGTCAGGCACAGAGGCTGTGAAACTCTTCAGTAGCTATCTTTTTAAAAAATACTTTATTGAAGTATGATTGACATTCAAAGAAACTGTACCCATTTAATGCATATGACTTGGTGAGTTTGGAGAGAAGATACATCCCTGAAATCGTTGCTCTAACCAGTGCCATATACATATCCATTGCCTCCAAAAATTTACTCCCACCCATCAAGATCAATATTCTTTAGAAGGCTTAATATAATATTAATATTGTATAATTCAGTTAGTAGTTCTAGAAATGAATCAGTACTTCAGACTACTCATCTTTCATATAGCATTTTCACTCTGAGTAGAAAATTCCATTGTTCTTATGATTTAAGGGTCCTGAAATTTTTAACAATGTCAAATCAAAAAATAAAAACCAAACACTACATTGAAAAAATTTGTCATTAATCTGTTTCATTGGATAACAGGTTAGTATAATAGAAAACATTATGAATTATGTTAGAACCTTGTCCCTAGGACATAGTAAGAGTGCAATAAATTGTTAGAAAGTGTTATTCACCTTTTTATTTTTCATTTTTAAATTAGGGCTAATAGTACTTAGCTACAGGATGTCTTTTGGAACAAATGAACTGATGCATTTTAATTTTCATACTTACTGAGATATGTAAGCAGTAAATATAGTTTGATAAAGCCTGCTGGTTTATGTTTTCACAGTGGATAGGAGACATCGTTTTACATGAGTCATTCTTAAAGAGATTTATGAATGTGTTAGATTGAAACATGGGAATACAGAGTGGGATTAATGTGTGATGTGGAGGTCATATGCCTGCAAAGCCTGGGGATGGGTGTTGTCAATGTTAACAGAATTGTGAAAGATAAAAATATTAAATTAGCTATAAAACCTGATAAGGTAACATGTTTTGAAAGTCAGTTAAGCAGTTTGATTTTTTCCATATTTTACAAAAAAAAATATTTTGTGGGAGGCACTTTTTCCTTTGTAAAATTTCACATTGTCATTAGAAAATGAAATTTTTCAATGTTTTAAGGATTGAATTGTGGGAAAAATCATCACTATGACTTTAAGGCCTTAAAGGATTACAACCAAAAGATACATTCAAAAATGGAAGAAAGCTTAGGTCTATACCTGTAAAAAGCCTGATATAGTAGGCAAAGTATTTTATTTGTGTTTCTTTACTAATTATATTTTATGTTTACAGCCAGAAAAATAAATGTATTTCAAAATAGAGATTTAATAGGTTGTTGAAATCACATTGCCTGGTATGTATTTTAAACTATTTTAAACTCATTTGTATTCTCTGGAAAGGAACCGTTGTCAGTCATGGAATCAAAAAACAAAGTTTATCAAAACTGTTCCCTACTTGGGATATTTTGTTATTCTATTAAATCATGGGCTGGTTATTTTGATTAATGTTGAGAGGCTGTGGAAATGACTTCCCTAGAAATCTTGACTGGGCTAGAAACCCATCTGTCTTCCATGGCTTAGTTGTAGACCTGCCTGGAGGCAAAGGATAGATAACCTGAAATAGAATGAGAGACCCAAAGGAGAGGATTAAGCCACTAGATTAGTGGTGACCATATGCTCTCTAGAAGGTTTGTGAAATTGCTCATTTCCCTGGGAAAAGATATGTTTTCTCAGTGGCCTTGAATTTTAGTAAGAGAACAATGCCACCAGTTTCCTTTAAAATGCCCCTTACATCGACTAGATCAAGTAATCACTCAAGGAGAATATTTTTGTTTCAAATATATAAACATGCTAAATTATTGTGCAAACTGCTTTGCCTTCATCTCTCCTTATTTCCTTGACTTCTCTTTACCCCATCCCCATTTTTCTCCTTGTAGTTCCCTCTTTCCTTCCTTCCTTCCATCCCTACAAAATATTCTGGAACGCTTCATTAATATTAGATTACATAGCAATAACAGAACATCCTAGAAAGAAACAAAACTTCTTTTAAATTCACTATCTTGTTTCCTTTGACTCTGTGAATCACCAGGTTGGTGGGAATGCAAGCTGGTGCAGCCACTCTGGAAAACAGCATGGAGGTTCCTCAAAATGTTAATTTCTCCTTTACTATATCGTAAATTTACTCTTGCTAAATTTTTTTTTGAGGCCATGAACTCAAAGAATATCAGTTCTTCTTAACCTGGAAAAAGTCTGGCCAAAGGGCTTTATTTCATGTCTGTGGGTTTGTTTTTGGTTTTGTTTTTTTTTTTTCTTTCTCTCCTGGCATTTAATAGAATCACTTCATTTAAACTCTAAATGAATTAATATTCTCAATAAGGCATTAAGGAAATTCTGTGTGTGTGAATGTACTTTGTCACTTAGGAGAATTTAATGCTGTCTACTTGTTCTTGACTTTGACATCACTATTTATTCTGTACTTTTCTTTAGACTGTTCCTTCAGCCTGGAATGTTCAACTCTACCCTGTTCATCTTTCATTCCTCCACTCCCAATAACACCCTTTTAATGTACATTCTCTTCATGAAACCTCTCTCCATGACTTTTGTGAAAACTGAGAAGAAACGATTATAAGCGTACTGTGACATATCAGGAGTTTAGAACCTATTAAAGAGCTGTATTTCTTCTATAGCCTGAAACTCCTTGAAGGCAAGGATGGTTTCATATTTATGTACATATAACTGAGAATAAGACATTTAGCATCACGTGCATGGATGTTTAATGTTTAATGGCTGAGATACCTTATACTAGATCTGGAACATGGCAGTTTTACTTCTTGTTACAAAGTCTCTTTTATTGTAAACTGAGTCTTATGGGATGCACTTTAGCTCTCCTTCTACTAAAATGAGGTAACAAGCATATTTTAATGATATATGCTTGGTTAAATATAAATTCCTTTTATCCAAGCCTTTCTTGTTAAAACAAAAAGTGTCAAGTGACTAGTGAAAACCATAGCTTAAGTATGTAAAGTTATTAGGCATGAACACTTCTAATTTCCTCTGTGATCATGTATTAAGAAAAAGGTAACAACTAATTATATCGTAAGAGCTAGCACTTTTATAATACTTACATCATGCCAGGAACTGTTCTATGCTCTTTGCATTTACAACTCATTTACTATCCCAAAATCTGTGTGAAGAAACTGAGTGGCAAAGAGCTCCAGTTACCTGTCTAATATCATACACCTGACAAGTATCAGATCAGGGGTTTGGGTTCAGACCCAGTTAATGTGGCTCTAACATTCATACTCTTAATCTGACATGTTATATTACCTTCTGATGGGGGTAGCAAGGATACCTAATAAAAGTTTCAGTAAAATGTAAATAATGTATTAAAATTGAGCCGATGTTAAATATCACCACTGTAAGATGTAATCCAGATAGAGCTAAGTCCTATCTATTTTTGAAGAACTCAAAGCTTGCTTTTGTTGATGATTACTGATTATAAAATACATACTTGGGTGAAGATGTCTAAACATTTAGGTAAGGTTTACTAATTTTATTAGTATTTTTTAAATTTACTACTATTTTTAACATAACCCTTCTTATTTCTTCCTTGATCTTAACCTTATTACTTCTCTTCTATGAATGTCTTTTGTGATTGATACTATTTTCTGAAGCCTTATTGAAATGTTTTATTGTGAAATAGACATTCCCATGTCTTTGCAGAATACCAAGTATATATTAAATTTACTGTCATTCACAGAATTTTTCATATAAATATTAGCAGTACATTTTCAGACCATAAAATGGAGACACTTTGGGGACACTGGAATTTGTCAGACAGTTAATTTTAGAGATAAGAAGACTGAAATGTAAAGAGGTTATGGGACTTGTCCAAGGTCTCTTAGCAGAACATGACATGATGATCAAGCCAAGTTATTTGAGATAGTTTAACAGACTGCTACAACATAATTAAGCTGGACTGACTTTTATTTGAATATTTTATACAATTTATTTGAACAATTTTAACATGTAAGTCAGAGAAACTGACAACCTTCCCCAGTTTGTCAGTTTCTCTGACTTACATGTTAAAATTGTTCTTTCTTTGCCACAGTATACCCAAATATTCTCATTTATTGTAGATAGCCTATAAGTATACCATTTATGCTTATGAATTTATTTTCTTCAAAAGTTTTTAAATGCTCACTTAATTTTATGGTACATTGAAGTAGATACAGATATGAATACATAGATATATGCACAGTTAATTCTTGACATGGACATTAAAGAAAACAAATAGGTACATGTATATAAGTCAACAAATACAGCAGAAAATACTAAGATTATTTACATTTTCTACATAAGCTTGATATTTTGTAAATTCAGTTTGAAGCTATCAAAAGCCCACAGTAAAAAGCTGAAAACAATGATGATTTTTTTTAGTTGTCTTATATTTTTATTTGACTAAACTATATATGTATATATATATTTTTTTATTAATTTATTTATTTTCAGAAAAACAGTATTCATTATTTTTTCACCACACCCAGTGCTCCATGCAATCCGTGCCCTCTATAATACCCACCACCTGGTACTTCAACCTCCCCCCCCGCCACTTCAAACCCCTCAGATTGTTTTTCAGAGTCCATAGTCTCTCATGATTCACCTCCCCTTCCAATTTACCCCAACTCCCTTCTCCTCTCTAACATACCTTGTCCTCCATGATATTTGTTATGCTCCACAAATAAGTGAAACCATATGATAATTGACTCTCTCTGTTTGACTTATTTCACTCAGCATAATCTCTTCCAGTCCCGTCCATGTTGCTACAAAAGTTGGATATTCATCCTTTCTGATGGAGGCATAATACTCCATAGTATGTATGGACCACATCTTCCTTATCCATTCGTCCGTTGAAGGACATCTTGGTTCTTTCCATAGTTTGGTGACCGTGGCCATTGCTGCTATAAACATTGGGCTACAGATGGCTCAACACACACGAAACAGGCAAACATATCAAAAAATGGGCAGAAGATATGAACAGACACTTCTCCAATCAAGACATACAAATGGCTATCAGATACATGAAAAAATGTTCATCGTCATTAGCTCTCAGGGAGATTCAAATTAAAACCACATTGAGATATCACCTTACACCAGTTAGAATGGCCGAAATTAACAAAACAGGAAACAACATGTGTTGGAGAGGATGTGGAGAAAGGGGAGCCCTCTTACACTGTTGGTGGGAATGCAAATTGGTACAGCCTTTGGAGAACAGTGTGGAGATTCCTCAAGAAATTAAAAATAGAACTTCCCTGTGACCCTGCAATGATGATTTTTTAATTCAGATTTGCCAAACTCTTACAAAAAAGCTGCTCCCCCTATTTACCATGTGCCCTCACATTCAGCCTCAATTAAGGAGAGATGCCTAAGCCTTTTGAGGAAGTGAAATTTTTAAGTTTTTTTTTTTTTTTCTTACACATTACATAAAACAGGAGTGCTTCCTAGAAGGAATTTTACTTTAATACTTGAGAAAAAAATTCCATGCTAAAGCTTGCCAAATCCTATGGTGAAGGTGGAAAACAATGTAATATAATGTGTACCTAGGGGAAATAGATGAATTAGAGAAAACTGATTATGGTCATCAACATTAGAAATTACGGCTATTTGAACAAGAAAGTAATTTTACTATATGAACCATCAGAAAGAATAACTAAAGTGAAGACTTATGATGGCAGCACTTTCAGCTTAAAGTTTTCTAATAGTAGAACTGCCCTATAGTAGGTGTTTTTATAGAACACTTCTGCATGGAAGCAAATAGGACTTAATGAGTCTCTTCTTTGCATGAATTCTAGTATTCTAGATTAAACTGACAATAGTCATTTCTCTTTCATTATGTACATATCCCAAACTATATTTCCACTTTCTTGTGCTAACGCATTATTTTCCATGGCTTAAACCTGTGTATTAGTGATTGCATTTCATTTCTAGATATGACAATTCCTTTTCTTCCTGTCTAAGGTGATCTTACTACTATCTACTGACCTATGATGTCTAGTACTATTGCTGACCTGGTATAAAAACTTTTGGTTACTTTAGTTGTTTAACCACCCATATAAAGCTCCTTACATAGATAAATATATACCTATATAATTTATTTAAAATGTAATTCTTATTAATATCTCTAGATTTTAAAGCAGTGTATTATTTTCTACTGGTAAATATGGTCCAAATTGAATTTGTTAAATGAACTCACAACAATTCATCCTTTCACATTTGAATTTTCAGTGTGGTGACCAGAGTTGACTTTCACATTGCTTTTTCACATGAATTGTATGGCTATGAGTTCACATACACAAGAATATACCGTACAAAAGAGACAAAATGAAAGTGCCTGGACATACTTTTAATAAACCAGATGTAGGTATTAATGATTACAGCATGCTTCTGTCTTATTAAACAAGTCATTGATTTATATTTCTTGATTTACTGACAACTATCAATCTTCCACTGCTATATAATCTAGGTTACGGTAACAAATATCTGATATCACCCAACGTCCCACAAGGTGTTTTATAATTGCATTTCATGATGCTTGAAAGGTTTATAAAGTTCTTTGTTCTGTAGAAGCTTACAATCCATGAGAGACCTAAACCTTTGTTATTAAGGATTGACATTTTTCATTCTGAATATTACTTGGAACAAAGAACATTTTTAAGAAAGTTATAAAAAATAAGTTATCTAAATGATGTCTTCTCCATTCTCTTTCCTCTTCCTCTACTAAATCCTCCTCTGGCTTTTGCCAAGTCTTTCCCTAAACCAAACATTATGGACAGAATACTCTATTCCATTATTTCTCTTTTCTCTCATACTCATCATGTTCACTCTTTCTTTCTGCTCTAACTAGTAGTAACTGTTAATCTATACTTAAGGTCCCCTCTCTTCTTTCCCCCACCAATCATTTACTCTTTAATGACTAGTATTTTCAACTCAGAGCTATAGCAATCTTTCCCTCCTCCTCATCTCCATCTTTCTTTAGCTCTTAATATTTTTCTACATATTTCCTGATGCTCATTTGCCAATATCCATTTATCTAGGATGAAAAACCCTAAGTGCAGCAATCTCCCTAAATCCCAAAAATCTGAATATGGAGAACTACAATAGTAAGGAGGTATAAACGATAATAAAGTTGGTTCAAATTATGAGATAATGGATAGAGGTTTCATTTAAATCTAATAAAATTAAGTTCAGCCCTTTCTTAAGATATTTTTATGGTTTATGACTTTTCATGAATGGAGATAGAAAAGTAAAATCAATCATTGAAGTAAAATGCTCATACTGGAAGTGCAGCTGTAGAGTAAAAGAAAAATAAATTCTTCACTATGCACAGTGACTAAGTTAATATTTTGCCCTTTATTGCTTTTCTTCAAAGAGTATCTTCCTTATTTCTAGTGCAGATTTTGTTCGTCTCTTTTATTGTAAAACCATATTTCTTCCTTCTGCTTATATCATGATAACATTCCAGCCACAGTTGTGCAATATCTGTATTGTTTCTCTCATGTAGGACAGTATCAAAATGTGACCATACACAGTATAGATTTTATACATAAATATATATGTATTGTACATGTTTTAAAACTGTAGCTTTGTGCCCTAAAACCTCCTTGGAGTGGAAGAATACAGTTGTTTTCATAAACCAGATCAATGGCCACTGTATAACAAAAGTTATTTTTAATAACTTTAATTCCTTCATAAACTGAAGGGCAGAAACTAAAGGCTCACGTGAATTCTATTATGACTCAATTCTTTGACTTTTAGGAAAATTCTTAGTTTTTGAATGGTTTAACTCTATCTCAGCTAGTCTAGTATATTTTTTTTAAATCACTCTTTTGTAATAAAATAATTTTGCCTAGCTCTTCAAGGTCATTCCTGAAATTAACTTTGCTCACAGTAAGAAATGGCTTTGGCTGCAAAGGATTATTTCATTACAGTCTATAGTCCTTACATATAGAGAATGTAATTACCTCAGACCAGCTTATCCAATGGTGAATTTAAATAATGAGTATATCAGAACACAGTTTTCTAGGGTTGACCTGAAAACATAAAAGAAAAAAACCTGTATCAGACACTGAAATTCTCTATGCCTACATGAGAAATACATAATTGAATTTATTTCCTTCCCTGGTGATTTTCATCTGATGAGAAGACCCGATTTGTATATATTATGTGATGTTTTCCATAATATTATTTAAATATAACTACTATAGCAATCAAATCTCATAGGTAATAAGTGATAAAGATGAGACAGATGATACAATTTATTGAGCTTCCATGGTGTCATTTAGAGACAGAAATCATGAGTTTTGACTGCATTTTTATGAACTGTATTGATTTAGCCTGTATCTGTAAAAATATATTTTATCCATTAATACCTCTTTTGATATAAATGTGTAATGGAAGTGCATTGTGAAAATCTTAATTCATTCACAGTAAACATATGTTTGGAACAGCACGATCCACCTTACTCAGTAAGGAAGCATAAAAATAATTTGTGGTGTTGAAAATAAATATGCCATTTAAAAATATAGATGGTTGTTTAAACAAATCAAATATATTACTATGTGCTTTAAAACATGATTTCTATATAGTTTGATTTTTCAGGTGACTTTTTTCTTTTAACTTCTCCATGATATGGTACAACTGGTTTAAGTATTTGACTTAATGTCGTGCAAATCTTTTAGGCATCATAAACCGACTACGTTGCATTGAGATCTTTCCTCTTCATTAAACATCTTATACCTTATCAAAAGTATGTGGTCTATAGATACAGTAGGATTCCCATCCTTTATAAGTTTCATAAGAGAAATGAAACACAAGTAATTTAGAATATATTGCACTCTATATTTGTAGTTATGGCAACTTTAGATTTTCTCATCTCTGAAAAAAATCAGTTGGTGAAAAAATTTAGTAAAACTATAAATATGGTAGTATGCTATTTCTCATATGAGAAAGATATATATCAACTTGCAAGCAGACTTTTACCAGCTAAAAGAATTTCTAAACCATATTGCAGAGTAATACGCTCCTGATATTTTCAATTTAACCAATTGCTTGGGCATTGTTCGAAGAGGCAGACAGAGTTGGAACAAAACAGCCCTATGAAATTCCAAAATATTTTCCCCCTTGAGTATTTAATTTAGATAAGAATCTGCAATATAGCCAAAGTATTTTCTGCTCAAATATATAATAGAGATAAATATTAGAAATGTCATTTAGGTGAATGTATCCCTTAATAGTTTTCTATAAGTAACTTCCTTCGAATAAGAAAACTGAACTGAAAATAATAAAGAATTATCTACTGTATTACATGGCTTCTTTGCTACCAAACTAAAGTTACATTTTCAGAAAAATTGAGGTAGAAGTTTACTACCAGATATGAAGTTATTGCCACAGGGGTGTATTTGCTTATAACAAACACAAGGCATGCCAAAAATTTGCTCATAAGAAAGTACATATTTTGACATAGATTGTGCTATCCCTTTGTTCAGAATTCTTCAAAGGATCTCCTGTCAGCGTAAAAGCCAAAGGCCTTCCAACCCATTCGCACTTGACCCATCCTGTAGCAACGTCCTTTTTGTCCCCTCTCCCCAGCCATGTTTACCTCTTAGTTAATGGCTGAATTCAGTTCTATATCTTACTTACTAGGCTTGCAAAACATAGTACTCCTAAAACTTAATGGAGTAAAACACTATTTATTATGGTCACAGATTTTGAGGGACATTAATTTGGAGAGAACACTATAGAGATGGTCTGTCATTTCTTTGTAATGTAGGAGTCCTCACCTAGAAAGAACTAAGAATGGGGGCTGGAATCATCTGAAGACTTATGACACTTACATGTCTGACAACTGATAATGACCATCATCTGGGGGCCTTGTTTCTCTCCACATGGCCTTGTCCATGTAGTCTTTGCATATGGGTTAGTACAGGATTTCTCACAGCATGATTCCTCCCTCTCTAATGGAAAAAGAGTTATGACATCTGGACTTGGATAGGACTTGAAAATGTTATTTTCAAGGTCCCAAGTGACTTCCATAACATTTATCTTACCTGAAAGTCAGATATAATTGGCACAGTGAGCATTACAAGAAAAAGAGAGGTTATCTTACCCTGGGTTCCATGACCACACATATTTAAGGTCTTCCCTTTACAGCACTGTCAGCTGCTTAGTGTTTTTTGTTGCCTCCCTTCTCTTTCCTCTAAATATTGGTGAACCACTGGGGCTCAGATCTTGAGCCAACTTCTCTTATGTGTGCATTTTTCCTAGAAAAACATATTTATAGCTTTAAATATTATTTCTAGGCTAATCACTTCCAAGTATATATATCCACTCTTTAATTCTTTACTGAATTCTAGATACATATAACCAAGTGACACTTTATATTTTCATTTGGCTAATTAGCACTCCAAAATTAATGTTTCAAAAATGAATTTGTTCTTTGTTTTTCAAACCCTCTTTTTATATCAGTAAATAATATTACCATCTACAGTGTAGCTCATATCCCTCAGCAAATCTATTGATTCTATCTCCATGACATTTCTGAACCTATCATTTTCTCTACCTCTCCTATTAAAGTCTTAGTCTAAGATATCAAAATCTCTATCCTAGATCACTGAAGTAGTTTCCTACCATATCTCCTCACATAGCAGGAACAACATGCAATCCACTTAAGATGCCATCTCCCCTTTCTTATATCATGTGTCATTGCACCTTTGGTAGCATTTCAAAACCCCTTGCATTGGCACCTTGGGAAGGGATGTGATAATTTCTTGCCAGTAAATTGTATCAAAATGAACAGGATAACTTCTGAGCCCAGGTGGCTGAAAAGCAAGTGGAACTTGAACTATCGTTTCCTATTTACTGGCTAAACTCAAAGGATTATGAAGTCATAATTATAGAGCAGCCAAAAGATAGAAGAAGTCTATGTCCATGAATCATTGCATTAAAAGTTGCCAGGCTATGTTAGGGGAGAGAAGGCAAGGGGAAGGGACCTTCCACTGGGTTAAACTTATATTTTGGAGCATTTTCTATAGCAATCTCAATTTAGTACACCATGCTTCCTAGAATTTAGTAAAGGAGAAACAGACTAATAAATTAGAAATGAGACATATAGAGCCAAACAGCATGATGGCAGGCATAAATCCAACCATATCAATACCACTAAATGTGAATTGATCAAACAATGAAAAGCCAGAGGTTGTCAGACTGGTTTAAAAACAAAAACAAACAACAACAAAAACTATTAACTGTATGCCTTTTTATAGAAGACACACTTCAGATCCAAAGATACAATAGATTGAGCACATATTTTACTTTCGTTCTATTATTTTCCTCCAATCTCTGCTTTATTCAGAGTCTAGTGCTTAAAATCACTTAATGGCTTTCCACTACATATAGAAACAATAAATCAAAATTTCCTGTCCTGTGTTCAAAGACCTATATCCTTGGATCACGAGGTGGGTCTTCAGATCAAAAACATCAGCATCACCTGGGGATCTCAAAAGAAATGCAAACTTAGGGACTCATCCCAGACCTATTGAATTAGAATTAGAAGACCTAAATATGGACGCAGCGTTCTGTTTTGTCACCTTTACATACCTTCCATGTTTGCTTAAGTTTGATAACAAATACTCATATCATCAATTAACTTCCAAAGCACTCTCTATTTTCCATTGCCCTAAATCCCCACTTTCTCTTTATTGGGCATGTGAAATTCATTTCAGCTTAATAGCCTTAGGGTATTTGTTCCCTCTGTCTGAAACAATTCTTCTTTAGTTTTCCTATGCTAGTCCCTTTTCTTCCTTGTCTTACATCAAATGTCACTCTCACAGAAAGACCGTTTTTTTTATCCTCAACCTAAAGTAGACCTGTTCCATTACCTGTTTCTCTCACTCTGTACCATTTATTTTCCTTTGTTATCACTTTCTCAAATTACTTCGCTCCTTGTTATATCTCATATATATATATATATATATATATATATATATTTATTTATTTATTTATTTTCCTCCTTTATAAGGTCCAGGAAGTCAGAAACTTCATATCAACAGTCCCTAGAACAATTCTGGGTACATAGAATGATGTGTGTGTGTGTGTTTGTGTGTATCTATATATAATAGATTATAATTACATTTGTAAAAATTTGAAATATATTTATATTACAAATTAATCACAAATATATTTCAATGCTGAGTGTAATTTAGGAAACCCCATTCAGGCCATCTCCTCTCACATATTTGAGAGACTAGGTGTTCATTCCTAAATTAGACATGTTGTACCCAAAGAGCATCACTTGGGATTTGAGGTAGGGCAGGCTTTCTTTCCTTTTCTGGATTGTCCCTTACTTTCATGCATAGCATTAAATATGCTAAATTGTATTAGTATGCCATACAAGTAACTGAGATAAAGAAGTTTTAAATTATATTCTCTACATAGTTTTTAACTTAGTCTGAAGAGAAATTTATAAATCCACCCAGTTCCTAAACTTTTCCTTGTCCTCAAGTTCACTCTTCCTTAGGACTACTAATTTGGTGTCTGTGTGCAAACTTCCTACGTTTTGAAGAACCCCACAGATGCTGGGCTCACTCCACATGTGATTTTCTCCTTAAGTCAGTACATCCTACCAAGTGGTCTCTAGCAGAGCTGCTGTTACTCCAAAGGGCCCAAGGACCCCATTTCTGAGCCTGCTCCCTCCCCTTTGGGGTCTACAAACCAGTGGGAAATACAGATATCCTTTATTATTTTTTAAAAAGATTTGATTTATCAGCGAGATCACAAGCAGAGGGAAAATCAGGCTCTCCACTAAGCAAGGAGCCCGATTCAGGGCATGACCCCAGAACCCTGGGATCATGACCTAAGTTGAAGGCGGATGCTTGACTGAGCCATCCAGGCTTCCCTCTTTATTGTTGTTGTTCATAATATTGTAATACTTTAAGCGAAAGTATTAGAAATTTAAAGTGAAAGTATTAGAAATTTAAATTGAGTGAATGTATTAGAAATTTAAATTGAGGTGCTGTTTGGGTTAATGGACTAAAGTGAGGCAGCTACTGCTATTGGGCTACATTGTGTTACAGAGGTGCAAATTCGAAGATCATAAATTCACATTGTTGTCATTTGTTCATTTGAATATAACATTGCTATGTTAACTGTTGTGGGCTTTTTTTGGTTTTGTTTTTGGTGGTTTTCTTTCATCTTCCTTGACAACTAAAATTCTCTACATTTGTCTTAGCTCAACATATTTCTTATGTCTAGACAGTAAAGAAATCAAAAGTGGAAAGGACATTTAGATTAAGTGCTAAGCACTTCTTCAGCTGAAGATGTTCAAACCAGTGAGAATACCAAAAACAATATATACTTGCCCACTGTTTGAACTAAGACCATAAGTCTTTGACTCCATACATATTCAGAACTAAAATTAAGATATAAGAAGCAATGATGAGCCTAATATATGCATCTATATATATAGTAGAAGATAAGAAAATTTTAGGTATTTCTTTTTCAAGAAGAAAAGAACTTCCTGAACAAAATACAAAGCTCAGAAAAGACTTATAGAAAATATTCATAAAAGGTGAGTAGATATAAAAAATTGATAAAATGGGAGAAAATACTTGTGACGTAGTGTTAATCCTCTGAAAACATAATTCAAGAAAAAATGTATGCAAATCAAAGAGGGAACAGTAAAATATCTAATAGGCACATGGAAAATGTTTGATTTATTAAATCAGTGCTATTTAATACTATATATCATTAGTAAATGATAAAAAAAAAAGATGTACATAGTTTCTGATTGATTTCAGACTTTGGGAATTCAACTATAATTTGTCTATCACAATTCTAACTGTGTCCATTATTGAAGAGTAATATTAGTTTCATGGTGGTATGAGCCATTCCTTTTTTCTCTCCTCTTTGATAAACAACCAGTTGAACATCTAAAATCAAACAAAATAATCTCTTCACAATATTGCAGGATACAGGGGAGTTTTCCACCTATCTTTGCATCTGAAAGTGGGAAGGTAGAATCTCAGTGGGGGCTGCCACTCCATCAGATTTATCAAGACAGCTCTACCCAACTCACTGATAACAGGGAAAAGGAACTCTGACGAGTGCCCATCTGGGTAGATGCCCCCAAACAACAGAGAATCCAGGCTGGCTGGACCTCCACAACAGGAGAATCCAGCATGGCATCAGAGTTGGAGAGAGATAAATTGGGAATCAGAGGAGAAGGAGTAACTCATCAGGTGCCCCATCCTCAGGGCAACAAGGCACAGGGCTTTTCGCAGAGACAGTGGCAAAGTCCCCAAGATGGGGAAAAGCAAAATTGGTAAGGGACCGCCTAGCTGTTTCAGTTGTGCAGGTGGTGGCTGGAGAGACCTTTTTCTTCCTCAGAAGTGACTGGACTTCAGAAACAGGAATCCATGTCTGGGAGGAGGGAAAGGAAAGGGAAGAATTCAGACAAGAAAATAAAACAATGTTTTGAAGGAATGTGCTTTCTGCTTTCTGCTTTGGGACTTCAACATGAGGTCCAAACGTGGCTTCTCCCCACTGCTGCCAGCATCAGTAAGAGCCATATCTGGTAGGAGAAACCACAAACTTGAGCTATAGTGCCACCTTCTGGAACACAAGAGAATTTTTTCTAATAGTCTCAGACTGTAAGATCCAAATTAAAAATAAAACATTAAGGTGTCTGCTACTTTAAATATGAAACGGAAGCACATATCTTTAAATACTATGAAAAATCAAATAAATCAGTATAATGAAAAACCAAGCTCAAAGGTATGGAATAGTGTGATCTGATAAAATAATTCAAGATAGTCATGAAGAAATTCATTCAGCTTCAAGAAAACTCAGGCAATTCAGTGAACTCAAATTAATGAACATGAGGAATTCTTTGTGAAGCAAATTCAAATTATAAAAATAAACCAAGTTCCATAGCTACTGAAGGAGATGAAAAATATTATAGAAAGCATCTGTAACAGGGGAGAGCAAATGGAAGAAAGGACAAGTGACTAGGAGGATAGGAATAAAGATTGAAGTCAATTAGAAGAAGAGAGAGAACTAAGTTGTTTTAAAAGTGCATAAATCCTACAAGAGCCATCAGACTTATAAAGGCAAAATACAAGAATAATTAGTGTACCAGAGGGGAAGAGAAGAAAATTTAAAGAAAAGAAATAATAACCCAGAACTTTCAAACTTTGGGAAGGAATTGGACATAAAAGTTCATGAAGCCAATAGAAAACCCCTTTTTCTCAATACAAAAAGACTTTCTTCAAGACACATTATGCTGAACCTATCAAAAAGATAATGATAGAAATCTTAAAGGCAAAGAAAATAACTTACAATGGAACCCATTAAGATAAGAAACTCTATAGGTCAAGAAAGGGTTAACTGAAATATTTAGATGTTTAAAAGATAAAAATTGGCATCCAAGAAACTTCATATGGGAGCGACAGCTTTGCTATATAAAAAAGAAAGTCTCTCTCAAAGAAAAGCTAAGGGAATTTACTATGACTAGAATTGCTTTGCGAAAAATGACGAAAGGAGTTCAGGCTGAAATAAAAAGACAATAATCAGTGACTTAAAATCATATTAATGTCTACAACATTCTAGTCTAGTACAGGTGAAAAATTTCTATTAGAGTAGTGTGTTGACCAGTTAATTACAGTATAAAGTTTAAAGTAATAGAATATTAGAAATAACTGTAAGTACTACAATTTGTTAACATATACACAGCATAAAAGTTGTGATGTTAAAAATACAAGAGAGAAGTAAAGGTTGGAGCTTTATAGGCAAGTGTAAGCTGCTGTGAGCATAAAATGGTTGATTTTACCTATGATGTGTTTTATATAAGCATGGTATGTTTTTCAAGTCATGTAACCACAGATCGAGAGGGAGATTGAGCATACTACTAAAAAGGGGTGATGGAGCATAATACCACTGTAAATTGGTGATAGTATGAGGTAAACAGAAACAAAGGGAAAAAGAAACAATGGAAATATAAAAGAGGCAGAAGACAATAAGATGGCAGTAGTAAGTTCTTATATATCAATAATCATTTTAAATATAAATGGATTAAATTTACCAACCACAAGGTACAGAGTGCCTGTATTCATCTCAAGACTCAAAAATAATAATTAAAAAAAAGCAAGACTCAACTGTATGCTCCCTATAAGAGACACATTTCAATTTTAACCCACTGAGACACCCAGGCGCCCCAAGACTCATTTAAATTTTAAAGTTACAGTAGGCTCAAAGTGAAAAAAAGGAAAAAAAAATATATCATGTAAGTGAAAATCCTATTAGTCAAAATAGATTTCAAGCCCCAAAATAGTAAAAGACAAAAAAAGATCATATGTAATAATAAAGGGGTCCATAAATCAAGAAGTTATATCATAAACATATACATACCCAACACTGGAGCACCTAAATAAAAGATATGAAAGAAAAAAATAGTGATAATAGTAGGGAATTTCAGTACTTCCATTGTCAGTAATGGATAGATCATCCAGACAGAAAATCAGAAAAGAAATATATAAAAATTCTATCCAACAGCAACAGAAGACACATTCTTCTCAAGTACACATGAAACATTCTCTATGATAAATCAAATGATAAGACACAAAACAAATCTTAACAAATATAAGAGGGTTGAAATCATAGCAAATATCTTTTCTGACCACACTAGTATAAAACTACAAATCAAGGGGACACCTGGGTGCCTCAGTCGGTATGGCATCTGCCTTCAGCTTGAGTCATGGTCTCAGGGTCCTGGGATCGAGTCCTACATCAGGCTCCCCGGCTCAGCGGGGAGCCTGCTTCTCCCTCTCCCTCTGCTGCTCCACCTGCTTGTACTCTCTTTCTCTCTAACAAATAAATAAATAAAATAATAAATAAAACTACAAATCAAGAGAAAAGCTGGAAAACCTCTCTCTATATGTATATTATATATAGAGAGAGTATATTCTGAACAAACTTTATATCAAAGAAATCAAAGGGGAACTAAATTATCTCAAAACAAATAGAAAAAAAATATATCAAATTATATGGGATGTTACAAAAGCAGTTGTGAGCGGAAAGCTTATAGCATATCATAAGAAATTTAAAAAGAAAGACACTCTTATACAGGATAAAAATTCAAATATTTTATTACATCACTTTGCAGTCCTTTAGGAACTCATTATTTGTTTGAAAGCATGGTGTTGTTATCCATTCAGGAAAATATATCTTTGAAAAGCTCACTGTCTTAAAAATAATGTGTACATGGAGGACATTGGGAGATGGAGAGGAGAAATGAGTTGGGAGAAATTGGAAGGGAGACAAACCATGAGAGCCTGTGAACTCTGAGAAACAGACTGAGGGTTTTGGAGAGGAGAGGGGTGGAGGTTTGGGTGAGCCTGGTGGTGGGTATTATGGAGGACATGTATTGCATGAAGGGCTGGTTGTGGTGCATAAACAAAGAATGCTGGAACACTGAAAAGAAATAAAATAAAATAAAATAAAAAGAAATTAAAAAAGATCAAACAAACTACTTTACAACTCAAAGGACGAGAAAAAGAACAAATTAAGTCCAAAGTTAGCCAAAGGATGGATAGAAATAACAAAGATCAGAGTAAAAATAAATAGAAACTAGAAACACTAGAAAGAATTGATGAAACTAAGAGCTGGGTTTTTGAAAAGATAAGAAAAATTGACAAACTTCAAACTAAGGAAAAAAAACCTTAAAAATGGAAGTTACCATTACAGCTGATATTACAGAAATGCATAGTATTGTAAGAGACTATTATAAACAATTGTATGTCATCAAATTAGTCAGGAAGAAATTAATAAATTAATTAATAAATTAATTTATTTTATTTAAATTAATAAATTCTTAGAAATACTACCTATCAAGAGGAAACCAGGAAAAAATAGAAAATCTGAACAGACCAATAGCACAAGAAAAGAGATTGAATCAGTAATCAAAAACCTCCCAATGCAGAAAATTCCAGAACCAGACAGGTTCACTGGCAAATTCTGCCAGATATTTAAGAATTAATACTAATCCTTCTTACTCTTTCAAAAAAACAGAAGAGAAGGGAACACTTTGGAGCTCATTTTATGAGGCCAGCATTACCCTGATAATAAAGCCAGATGGAAATACTCTATGAAAGAGAATATAAACTAATACCCCTGATGAATATAGATGCAGAAATTCTCAACAAAATGTTAGCAAACTCAATTCACAAATGCACTAAAAGGAGTATATATTTTGACCAAGTGGGCTTTACCACTGTGATGTAAAAATGGTTCAATATATGCTAATCATTTAATGTAATGCACCACATTGATAGAATGAAAGAAAAAAAATCACAAAATCATTGCAATGGATGCAGCAAAAGCATTTACAAAATAACATCCTTTTGTAGAAACCCTCAACAAGTTGGGTATAAAAAGAATATACTTCAATATAATAAAAGTCATATATATCAACCTTACAACTAACATTATAGTCAATGAAGAAAGATTGAAACCTTTCCCTTTAAGATCAAGAATTAGACAGGATATCCATTTTTATCACTCTTATATAATATAGTTTAGAAAGTCCTCCCTAGAGCAATTAGGTAAGACAAAGATATAAAATACATTAATTGGAAAGAAAGAAGTAAAACTTTTGCTACTTACAGATGATATAGTTTTGTATATACAAAAATCCCAAAAATTCAATCAAAAAGCTGTTGAAGCTAATCAACAATTTCAGCAAAGGTACAAGATATAAAACATAAATCAGTTGCATTTGTATACACTAATAAAAATAATGAAGAAAACTAACTCATTTACAATAAAATACCTAGGAACACTAAAATACCTAGGAATAAATTTAGCCAAGGAAATGAAAGATTTGTATGATGAAACTTCGCTGAAAGAAATTGAAGACAACTCAAACAAATGGGAAAACATTCCATGTTCATGGATTAGAAGAAATGATATTGTTGAAATTCCATGCTACACAAAGCCATCCACAGATTGATTGCATTTGCCATCAAAATTTGAATGACATTCTTCACAGAAATATGACATACAATCCAAAATTTGCATGGAACCATAAAAGACCCCGAATAACCAAAGCGATCTTGAGAAAGAACAAAAAATCTGGAGGTATCATACTTCCTGATTTCAAAGTATACTACAAAACTATAGTTATGTAAACAATATGGTGATGGCATAAAAATAAACACATAGATCAATGGAACAGAATAGAAAGCCTAGAATTAAAGCCCTGCTATATGGTCAACTAATATTTGACAAGGCAGCCAAGAGGACCCAATGGGGAAAGAATAGTCTCTTCAAGTATTGGTAGTAGAAAAACTGGATAAACACATACAGAGTAATAATTATTGTAATTGGTATTAGACAAGGGTCCAATTTTAAATCACGTGGATCAAAGACTTAAACAATTCAACCAGATACCACAAAAACTCCTAAAGAAAACAGAGAAGCTTCTTAACATTAGTCCAGGTGATGACTTTTTGGATGTGACACCAAAGTGCAAACAAAAGCAAAATCAACACATGGGACTATATCAAACCTAAAAGTGTCTGCACCAAAAAAAAAAAAAAAAAGCAATTGACAGAATATGGAAAATTTTTTATAAAACCACATACACATATAGAATAAATAATTAATATCCAAAATATATAAGAAACATATAACTCAACAAGAACAACACATTTAAAAATAGAGAAACTAAAATGTTTCACCAGAGAAGACATACATATTTTTCAACAGGTAAATGAAAATATGGTAACCACATCACTAACCAAGGGAATGAAAGTCAAAATCACAATATTGCTTCAAACCTATAGAATGACTATCATCAAGAAGTCAGGAGGTAAGTGTTTGGTGAGAATGTATAGAAAAGAGAATCCTTGCACACTGTTGGTGGGAATGTAAATTAGAACAGCCACGATGGAAAAACAATATGCAGTTTCATCAAAAAATTAAAAATAGATCTACTTTGTGATCCAGCAATCCTACTTCTGGACGTATACCCCAAAAGAAGATATTGAAGACATATATGCACTCTCATGTTTATTGCAGCCTTATTCACCAAGATATGGACACAGCCTAAGTGCCCAAAGGATGAATGGATAAAGAAAAGGTGGTGTATGTATATATAATGAAATTTTATCAGCCTTAAGGAAGACATCCTGCCTTTTGTGACAACATGATCAGACTTGGAGCATATTATGCTAAGATAACTCAAGGAAAGACAAGTAGTGTACAGTACTGCTTATATGTGGAATTCAAAGAATCCAAATGTGTAAAAACAGAGTATCAAATGGTCATTATCAAGGATTGAGGACAGAGAAATAGATGCCATTAAATGGTACCCTGTGCAACAGATAGTAAATAAGTCCTAGCGATCTGGTGTATAGTATGGTAAATGTATTCAACAATACTATATTATAATCGAACTATCTGAGAAACCAGGATTTAATTATTCCGACCACTAAAAATAATTATGTGGTCTGATAGAAGTGCTAATGATTGCCACAGTGGCAATCATATGTAATACATAAATATACCAAATTAATCTATGCATACCTTCAGCTGCATAGTGTTATATGCCAAATATAATTTAATAAAGAGAAATATATATTATTGACTTGGGTCTATTTAAAAAATTTATCTTAAAATACAGAACTGCATAAAGTACCTTCAGAAATATTCATTGCAGCATGATGGGTATATTAAAAATTGAAGAAACTTAAATAACAATTAAATAAAGCATGAATAAATAAATATGTATTGAAACAGAGTAACAACCCCCCAAAAGAATACACAATCATATGGATAATTTTATGTGTAACGGAGTAAGTGGGGAAAAAAACACATTTTAAAATAGGGTATGTAGCATATTCACACTAAATAATGTGTGTGTACACACAACCATGTACAAGCTTGTACTATCTGTGTACAGAAAAGTGAATATGGGTATAATAGAAAAGTTTATCTTCTTTAATATTTTGAAAAATATATTCAATCAGAATGCATTTGTTTTGCAATTTGTTTAAAATAATATTTTAAAAATAGAATATATATACAGAGATCCTTTTGTTAGGGAGAACTTAATGAATAGATCATGATACTGATAAACAGATTATATAGTGCTGAGTATTAGCTTAGACTGTGGCCTAATTTAAAAATTGTTGCTTTCTAAGCAGGAGTGGCAATCCTTATATCAGATCAATTAGATTTTAAGCCAAAGACTATAATAAGAGATGAGGAAGGACACTATATCATACTCAAAGGGTCTGTCCAACAAGAAGATTTAACAATTTTAAATATCTATGCCCCCAACGTGGGAGCAGCCAACTATATAAACCAATTAATAACAAAATCAAAGAAGAACATAAACAATAATACAATAATAGTAGGGGACTTTAACACACCCCTCACTGAAATGGACAGATCATCCAAGCAAAAGATCAGCAAGGAAATAAAGGCCTTAAACGACACACTGAACCAGATGGACATCACAGATATATTCAGAACATTTCATCCCAAAGCAACAGAATACACATTCTTCTCTAGGGCACATGGAACATTCTCCAGAATAGATCACATCCTCGGTCCTAAATCAGGACTCAACCGGTATCAAAAGATTGGGATCATTCCCTGTATATTTTCAGACCACAATGCTCTAAAGCTAAAACTCAACCACAAAAGGAAGTTTGAAAAGAACCCAAATACGTGGAGACTAAATAGCATCCTTCTAAAGAATGAATGGGTCAACCGGGAAATTAAAGAAGAATTGAAAAAAATCATGGAAACAAATGATAATGAAAACACAATGGTTCAAAATCTGTGGGACACAACAAAGGCAGTCCTGAGAGGAAAATATATAGCAGTACAAGCCTTTCTCAAGAAACAAGAAAGGTCTCAGGTACACAACCTAACCCTACACCTAAAGGAGCTGGAGAAAGAACACGAAAGAAACCCTAAGCCCAGCAGGAGAAGAGAAATCATAAAGATCAGAGCAGAAATCAATGAAATAGAAACCAAAAAAATAATTGAACAAATCAACGAAACTAGGAGCTGGTTCTTTGAAAGAATTAATAAAATTGATAAACCCCTGGCCCGACTTATCAAAAAGAAAAGAGAAAGGACCCAAATAAATAAAATCATGAATGAAAGAGGAGATTTCACAACTAACACCAAAGAAATACAAACTATTATAAGAACATACTATGAGCAACCCTACGCCAATAAATTTGACAATCTGGAAGAAATGGATGCATTCCTAGAAACATATAAACTACCACAACTGAACCAGGAAGAAATAGAAAGCCTGAACAGACCCATAACCAGTAAGGAGATTGAAACAGTCATTAAAAATCTCCAAACGAACAAAAGCCCAGGGCCAGACGGCTTCCCGGGGGAATTCTACCAAACATTTAAAGAAGAACTAATTCCTATTCTCCTGAAACTGTTCCAAAAAATAGAAATGGAAGGAAAACTTCCAAACTCATTTTATGAGGCCAGCATCTCCTTGATCCCAAAACCAGACAAGGAACCCATCAAAAAAGAGAGCTATAGACCAATATCCTTGATGAACACAGATGCGAAAATACTCAACAAAATACTAGCCAATGGGATTCAACAGTACATTAAAAGGATTATTCACCACGACCAAGTGGGATTTATTCCAGGGCTGCAAGGTTGGTTCAACATCCGCAAATCAGTCAATGTGATACAACACATCAATAAAAGTAAGAACAAGAACCATATGATACTCTCAATAGATGCTGAAAAAGCATTTGACAAAGTACAGCATCCCTTCCTGATGAAAACTCTTCAAAGTGTAGGGATAGAGGGCACATACCTCAATATCATCAAAGACATCTATGAAAAACCCACCGCAAATATCATTCTCAATGGAGAAAAACTGAAAGCTTTTCCGCTAAGGTCAGGAACACAGCAGGGATGTCCATTATCACCACTGCTATTCAACATAGTACTAGAGGTCCTAGCTTCAGCAATCAGACAACAAAAGGAAATTAAAGGCATCCAAATCGGCAAAGAAGAAGTCAAATTATCACTCTTCGCAGATTATATGATACTATATGTGGAAAACCCAAAAGATTCCACTCCAAAACTGCTAGAACTTGTACAGGAATTCAGTAAAGTGTCAGGATATAAAATCAATGCACAGAAATCAGTTGCATTTCTCTACACCAACAGCAAAACAGAAGAAAGAGAAATTAAGGAGTCCATCCCATTTACAATTGCACCCAAAACCATAAGATACCTAGGAATAAACCTAACCAAAGAGACACAGAATCTATACTCAGAAAACTATAAAGTACTCATGAAAGAAATTGAGGAAGACACAAAGAAATGGAAAAATGTTCCATGCTCCTGGATTGGAAGAATAAATATTGTGAAAATGTCTATGCTACCTAAGCAATCTACACATTTAATGTAATTCCTATCAAAGTACCATCCATCTTTTTCAAAGAAATGGAACAAATAATTCTAAAATTTATATGGAACCAGAAAAGACCTCGAATAGCCAAAGGGATATTGAAAAAGAAAGCCAACGTTGGTGGCATCACAATTCTGGACTTCAAGCTCTATTACAAAGCTGTCATCATCAAGACAGCATGGTACTGGCACAAAAACAGACACATAGATCAATGGAACAGAATAGAGAGCCCAGAAATAGACCCTCAACTCTACAGTCAACTAATCTTCGACAAAGCAGGAATTAATGTCCAATGGAAAAAAGACAGCCTCTTCAATAAATGGTGCTGGGAAAATTGGACAGCCACTTGCAGAAAAATGAAATTGGACCATTTCCTTACACCCCACACAAAAATAGACTCAAAATGGATGAAGGACCTCAATGTGCGAAAGGAATCCATCAAAATCCTTGAGGAGAACACAGGCATCAACCTCTTCGACCTCAGCCGCAGCAACATCTTCCTAGGAACAACGCCAAAGGCAAGGGAAGCAAGAGAAAAAATGAACTATTGGAATTTCATCACTATCAAAAGCTTTTGCACAGCAAAGGAAACAGTTAACAAAATCAAAAGACAACTGACAGAATGGGAGAAGATATTTGCAAACGACATATCAGATAAAGAACTAGTGTCCAGAATCTATAAAGAACTTAGCAAACTCAACACCCAAAGAACAAATAATCCAATCAAGAAATGGGCAGAGGACATGAACAGACATTTCTGCAAAGAAGACATCCAGATGGCCAACAGACACATGAAAAAGTGCTCCATATCACTTGGCATCAGGGAAATACAAATCAAAACCACAATGCGATATCACCTCACACAAGTCAGAATGGCTAAAATCAACAAGTCAGGAAATGACAGATGCTGGCGAGGATGCGGAGAAAGGGGAACCCTCCTACATTGTTGGTGGGAATGCAAGCTGGTGCAGCCATTCTGGAAAACAGCATGGAGGTTCCTCAAAATGTTGAAAATAGAACTTCCCTATGACCCAGCAATTGCACTATTGGGTATTTACCCTAAAGATACAAACGTAGTGATCCAAAGGGGCACGTGCTCTCGAATGTTTATAGCAGCAATGTCCACAATAGCCAAACTATGGAAAGAACCTAGATGTCCATCAACAGATGAATGGATCAAGAAGATGTGGTATATATACACAATGGAATACTATGCAGCCATCAAAAGAAATGAAATCTTGCCATTTGCGACAACATGGATGGAACTAGAGCGTATCATGCTTAGCGAAATAAGTCAAGCGGAGAAAGACAACTATCATATGATCTCCCTGATATGAGGAAGTGGTGATGCAACATGGGGGCTTAAGTGGGTAGGAGAAGAATAAATGAAACAAGATGGGATTGGGAGGGAGACAAACCATAAGTGACTCTTAATCTCACAAAACAAACTGAGGGTTGCTGGGGAAGGGGGTTTGGGAGAAGGGGGTGGGATTATGGACATTGGGGAGGGTATGTGCTTTGGTGAGTGCTGTGAAGTGTGTAAACCTGGTGATTCACAGACCTGTACCCCTGGGGATAAAAATATATGTTTATAAAAAATAAAAAAATTAAAAAAAAATTGTTGCTTTCTAATTTTCCTAAAATTTTTGTTGTTGTTTACTAATGCTTCCTTTGAGCATATCAGTGTACTCATTAGTAATAAAGTAAAATATCATAGTTTGCATGCTGACATTTAATTTTTTTTTAAAGATTTATTTATTTATTTATTTGACAGAGAGATCACAAGTAGACAGAGAGGCAGGCAGAGAGAGAGAGAAGCAGGCTCCCTGCTGAGCAGAGAACCCTACATGGCACTCGATCCCAGGACCCCGAGATCATGACCTGAGCCGAAGGCAGCGGCTTAACCCACTGAGCCACCCAGGCGCCCCTGACATTTAATTTTTTGCTAGTGTCATACAACACTTTTGAACATTTTGCTGTAATAGTTTTAATTAAGTATTTCCTATTTATATTTTTTTCCAGTGGTAATTTTAAAATTGTCCATAAAACATAAAACATTACAGATTATGGTAACAAAATGCATTTTACATTTTGTATGCTTTTTCTTGGGTATTTATCACATGTTTTAGAACATTATTTTTATGTTGAAAAAGTTTTTAATTCTGAAGCTATAACAATATGGGAGAATCATTAGAAATAGTAATTTAGAATGGAAAGAAAATAAAAGACCATATCACTATAGATATAACTATTTTAAAAGTAAATAAATATTGTTAATGAATAACACAAATCTGGGATTCTAATTCTCTTACTCTATATCTGCATTTAATGTCCTAAACAGACCTAAGAAAATTAAAACCTCGTGAAATTGGTATTTGAATGAAAGAAAATGTGAAGCTGAGTGTTGTCTATGTGTTATTAGAAAAGAACTCTGAAATCTTGCAATCTTCCCTGGAGGGTTATTTAATGAAAAACAGTGATGAGAGAGAACTTAGCATGACCCCTGCAGTTGAAAAAAATCAACTAAGAGTACTTCATTTCATGAATCTGTATAATGCACTGAAGAGACTCAAAATGGCTGGCCATACACCAAAAAAACTTTAAAATGAGGAGATATATATATTTAATTATTTTTTCCTCTTTCAACCCAATTACCATATATGATAACTATGGCACCACAGACCACAGATTTGGTTATTCTTGCAAACTACAGCATTTACTGAATTAGCTAAATAGCCCAAATCATTGTCAGCCTACTTGTCCCAGCCTTTTTCACCTATAGATATTGATCTCTCAATCTCTAGAATCAGGTACTCTCAATTCCTTAGTAGTTACTAATGAAGTCTTTCATGGACATATCTATACTTGTTAAAAAGTCTGGAATTAGTTTTGTAGCTGTAAGTAAAATGTTTTGGTTTGAACTGGGCTAGTAACTTCTCAACATAAACACATAAACAAACCCAAACATATACTGTGATTTTAAAATATTTCAAATAATTTCTTGTACACAGTTTTTACCACAGTATTTTCAGTATACTTAATGATCTGAACTTCTAAATGCCAGGCATTTTGCCTGAGTATTAGCAAATGTTATAGCTCCTCTACTTTTTTTTTTTTTTTTTTTTTAAATTCCTCACAGGGATTAGACTTTAGCTTTCATAACTCTGGCTATTGACCTATTGACTTCTGGCTCTCAGTGTCCTACATAGTAATTCATCAGTGAAGAACCACAACATCTTCTGTTCTAACATTCCTAGTGGCAGAATTTATAATATCTTCAGGAAACAAACATAGCCAGAGCACTAACAGTGAAGCGGTCAGTACTTAGTAGGGTCTGGGTCCCAGAACTGGACAAGGACCTTATACAAAGTATCCAGTAGCAACAAGCATCAGAGATGAAGAGTTATAGGCAAGTCTTATTCTAGGATACACCAGAGGTTAAATTGGGGAATCTAAACTCTTGTGTTAATTTCAAAGAGACTGAAGTCATTGAAATAAAACCAATAAATGGAGGGGAGGAGGCGATAAGATAAAAATGATGAGACCATTTTCTACAAAGGAGACTAGAATGAGTTGAAGCATACTGGTTGATCTTTGGATGACTACGTGCATTTGGGCTATGATTTAAATCAATGTTATTCTAGCTGTTCTTGCAGACCAATGAATAGTGTATGTGGCTCAAACATGACTAATACTACTTGTATTCATAGAATACTATAAAAAAATGTTGAATCTTATAGTCACCTATCTGGTAGTGATTCAAGGATTGTGGTCTAGCTGTGTACCTAGGAATTAAAAAAAAATAAAAAGTATGTGTCAAACATCTGGCAGGTCTCTATTATAAACACACGATTGTTTAAAGGCACATAATTGATGCTGATATATCTGGTATCTGGATTTGAATATTCATTCTTCACCTCTTTAGATTGATAATGACATTGAACAGCTCATATTGGTCATGCCCTACTGCTGGATATGCTGTCTGCTATTTCTCAAGATTTGTAAAATGTAAGTCAGGTTTCTTATTTCTATTTACTCCCGGTCCTGAAATCCTTTCTCAATTTGCTTCAAGATCACTGAATACTCATTAGCAATAGTTGCTTGAAATATGGCTGTCTCTGTGTTAAGGAGGCTTTCATAACAAATATGACATCATTCAGCAACCTACAACTTGGAGATAATTGCTGTGCATTTCTAATGACATGTGAAAATGCATCAGAAGAGCATATGCAACTATGTAGATGCAAATTAATATTAAAGCAAATGACATGATAACTGTGTGTCTACTTGAGCCTGATCAAGAACATTGTATCCTTTCTGTCGTACTTTCTTGTCCTGCTGTGTATTCTAGGTACCTATTGCTTTGTGAGAGAATATTATGGGAGAATAATCTCCTGTAGTGACCTCTGTGGGTAGAGAAGACAGGGATGTGAGGGACAAAGTTTGAATTTCTGCCTGGTCTCTAAAACAGAAGAATGATGAACTTTTAAATATTTGGTTTTGTAGGTTGCCTCTCTACTGCCACAATATCCATGGAACATGGGATTGGCCAGCAAGTGATACCCTGTAGTTCTCTTTGTAGCATTGTTTTCACAACACCTCTACTTCTCACCACAGCAATAACCAAGTTCATCAATATTGAGATATTAAAAATGTAGAAGAGAATACTTACAATATAAAAACTGAAATATAAAAAATATATTTTCATCATTCTTTATTTTCTTCCTTCCTATTTCAATATTATTTTTCAAACATCCGATTCAGTAGATAAAATAAACCTTTGTTGAATTTGAATGTATTGCCCTCAGTTCACTTCTCCATCTTTGAGTTATTTAAGATTCCTAAATGTGTGGACTTGTACTAAGTTCCTTCTTATCACCCTTACTAGTCTTCTGTAAGTTAATAACCCCTACAGGAAAAGAAGAACAAGAAAAAAAAAAAAAAAAGAAAAGAAAAGAAAAAGAAAACAGATAAAGAATACAGAGAATTTAAGATTATTGCTACTGCTATGTGGATAACTCCTTCTCCCTTAATTCTGATTTTGATAAAAGTACTAGAGTCTGCTGTTCTCAGGTCTGATTCCTGTAAACATCACTTTCTGAATTCACTTACAAGTCAGCACCAGAAGTCTGTCAAGCTAAGGTAAAGAAAATAACTGAAATCAATTATTGTTGCTTTTACAGCATAATTTCCTTGCCATCTAAATGCAGATAAATAGAAGATCTGATTTTTATTATACCTCACCTACAACTTTTAATAAATATTAATGTACATGACTGTGGCTGACCTCCCTCTAGACTTAAAATCAATAGTTGTTGATTAAGGTCTTTTGAGCAGCATTACAAAGATGAAGACTCACTGTTTATTCCTATTGCCTATTCTCTGATCCCTAAATAGGTTAATAGTGGGCCTATTAAGAGAAGTAAAGTATTAGAGCAAAGCCTGGTCATGTTAGAATATTTGAGCTGAAAGATGAGGTATGCCTACCTTATTTACATGGGTTATATAACATTTTCATTTATTTTTATCACTTATTTCAATTCTGGTTTTCTAATGACCATAAAAGATACTCTTGACATGTGCAAATTCAGGGTAACATTTAAAAGAAATTTAATATGTTTGATATGTATTTTACATAATTTCTTGTTTTTTTCTTACCGACTTTGACCAAAATCAAATTCATTTATCAGAGCACAGATTTTACCTAAGGATGATTTTTGTGACCTTGAGTTTGATCATAAATCCTAGTATAAATATTTTCTGTTTTTAAAATGTTTTTCTTTTGCATATTTATTCTTTAAACAATCACTTGGTGCCGGATTTGGTGTTAATTCCAAGAGACTCAAAGACAAACCACCATCAAGATTCTATTCTTGTGGAATTCTGACAACAAACAATTCAGGGAAAATTAAGTAATTTTGTTCAAAGAGCAAAGAGGTAAAATTTATGCCTAACTGAAGCAGTGAGTATGAAACTGGAAGGTAACATGAGTATGGAAAATAACAACATGAGAAGCTTGGGATTTCATGAAACCTTGAAATCAGTTGTGATAATCTAAAGCCCATGCATCCATCTAACTACTGCATAATTTAGGTACTAATTAAAATATATAAGATTCCTCCCCAAGATAATGCATATGAAAACATAAAGGTGCAGCATTAATTTCTGAACTCTAAGAAGACATTTGAGGATAAAGGAGGATTTAGTAAATGAGAGGTTGAATGAGGAAATCAAGAGTAAGGTAATCAAAAAGAGGACAGAATTTTGGAAATACAGGGTTTTCCAGAAATATCCTTCCTACCCCATACTAAGCAAAGGCTAATAAACTATTTTGGACCCTAAAGAGACCTAAGGATCAAGCTCACAAACAGACATTATTTTAAGGAAGATCTTCTAATAGAGAAATTTATATATTTTTTCTGATTTTCTTTAAATTGATAAACCAATTTGGACATTATCAATGTTAGTTATAATGCTGAATATAAATACCTGGGCATACAAATAATTCTAATGAGAATTAAATGCCAAGCTTAGTAAGCATCTAGCCCCTGGCTCTCTATTGAGGACTTAACTGTTCCCCTCACTAAAATAAATGGGAAATTGGCAGAAATTTTTAACATAATGCTGCTAAGCCTAGACACAGATACATGTAATAAAGTGTAACTATAAAATAATATAATATTTTATGTTTTATACATATAATGGTATAGAGAAAAAGTTTGATTTCATTAAGCTCAGGAGTGGGAGGCCATAAGGAACTTACTACACTGTAACATTGTTTTATGGGGAAAAAATCCATCCCATGTTCCAATATGTGATGTCCAAACCTTTGAAATTTGCTGAACCTAAATTGAATAATGCCTGCATTAATTATGAAGCTTATGGACTCCATAAAACAATCACATATCAAGAATTTATCCTGGGGGACACCTGGGTGTCTCAGTGGGTTAAAGCCTCTGCCTTCAGCTCAGGTCATGAACCCAGGGTCCTGGGATCGAGCCCCACATAGGGCTCTCTGCCTAGTGGTGAGCCTTCTTCTCCTCTCTCTCTGCTTGCCTTTCTGCCTACTTGTGATCTCTGTCTGTCAAATAAATAAATAAATAAATAATCTTAGGGGTAAAAAAATGTATTTAAGAAAAAAAAAAAAATGGTGTGCAGGAGTGTGCCTAGATGGCACAGT